>NC_091955.1:71159324-71844324 GCF_031021105.1 Erythrolamprus reginae
GCAACAGAATCCAAATCTCCATCAGTCAGCATGACTAAGATAAAAAATAACAAAGTAAATAATAACAGGGAGAGGCAAGGATGTGGGCCCATCATGTGCGCAATGACTAAATTGATCAGCAACACATAAAAATGAGCATTTCTTCAATGGTGATTTTACACACTCCCTACGTAATGGTTATCTATCTATATCTGACTTCTATTGACATGCACCAATTTCTCCAATTTAAAAAAAAAATCAAAGTTTTGACTAATATGGTACTCAAAAATCAAACCTTCAAATCTTACATTTCCATATTAGCTTCCTTTCATGTTTTTTTTCCCTAGTGATCAGATCCCTTGGACAATTTCTTAATAGTCTCGGGAAATATTTCCTCCCTTCCTCTCAAGTGTGGAAGTTCAGAGCTATTCCTTCTTTCTCCTATTAAACTATTGAGGTTGGAAAGCACTGTGACCCACTTAGGCTTTTCATCTGCTCTCCAGATCGATGGGTATTTGGCCTCAGGAGGCACCTGACCCAGGGAAGGGCTACCAAAATTTTTACTACCACACTATGGCCGTGGCTTATGCAGGATGCCCTGCATTTTCTTTCATCTTTCAGTGCAGATTGGGTGCTCTGGGGTGGAACTCCATTTTTGCTACCCCAATGCGTACCCCCCTGTCCAGGCAGCAGCCCACCCCTAATCTGACCTATATTCTCTAGGTTTCTTCTACCCTATGGCCTTGCCTCATCAGCTTCATTCTTACACATACATCAACAAGTTATTATCGAAATTTAAGGTAGGAACAGCCTGTCACTTTCTAATATCATTTAAGAATGTTGGAACCAAGAAAAACAAGTTTTCAATCTACTGCATTTTACTGTGGCCTAGCTGTTAAGAATGTATTCGTGCATTTTTCTGATTAATGTCTCTTTTAAAAGTCAATTTTGTAGAATTGACATCAGATCATTGTAGTTTTCTCTCTTACTTGGTCAACCAAACAATACTGATGTTGAACATTCAAAAGTGTATTAAGGAAAGACATTCAGATGGATGAAACTGTTATCTGCATACTGTGAAATATCATAAGTAATAGATGAGAAGTGATCACTGAACCACTGATGGAGAAAGTTATCTTTTTTTCATCTGCTTTCAAATAAAAAGAAAGTTCTTTTGTTTTCTCTCTAGGGGAAGGACCAGTAATTATTTATTCTCTTTTCTTCTACCCCCACCTCCAGCTCAGCTGGAAATTTTTGAAAGCAAGTCTCATTAACTTCCATGAGATTTAGCTGTAAGAAAGGACTACATTTTTGGAATACTTTTTGAGAAATTTTATCAGACAGCTAGAAAAGAAATGTCATTCCATTCTGAATGCAGAATACTTTTTCCTTTTCACACACAACAGCCTTTTGCACTTTGGGAGTATGAATTGCAAACATAAATCCAAGGTTGGGTAGAATAAACAATCAGTTTTAAATGTCCCTATTCTATTTTGTTCCCTGCATTAATTTAATTCACTTGTGTCACACAGAATCATCAAGAGAGACCCAAAGGCATTTTTAAAAAATTGTATTAAAGTGGTCTCAAGATTTTCCTCTGGGTATCATGTCATCAGGTGTCAAACAATGTTGAAAACAGGTAGATTCTCAAAATTCTCTCCCATGGCTTTGAAAAATGTGAAGAATTTATTTGTGGACAAATTGCAAGAATTTTGCAAAAATATCTTTAAGGATACATGAGTTGGAAAATAGCTAACAACATCCAATATTTGACAATAAGGTTTGTTTTTGCTATTTTTTGCTATTTAATTTCTGCCATTGCTGGCATGCCATTTTATATTACTAATGCTATAGATAAGATAAATAATATTAAAAGTATTGTTCATTAAACATTATTTCTAAATGTATTGCTAAATTCTAAATGTGTGATTGGGACCTTGGAGTCCTAGTGGACAATCACTTAAACATGAGCCAGCAGCATGCGGCAGCAGCCCAAAAAAGCTAATACAATTCTTGGTTGCATAAACGTTCTCTCCCGCCCACCGGAGGGCCTCCAGAGGCTGAAAATGACCTCCCAGAGCCTCCACACTGTTCTGTCAGGCTCTCTGGTAGACTCCTCCCGAAAATTCACAGGTACAAATTTCAGACACACACACATTTGAAAATGCAATACAATGTTCTTTATAATGAAAATTCACTTAAACTAAGCTCTCTTTTTGTATAGCAAAGAGCACTCGACTCCAAATAAACTGGTAATTGGTACAAGTCCCTTATCAGTTCTGTGATACTTAGCTTGCAGCTGTGAGGCAATTCACAGTCCTTCTTCTTTCACAAAGTGAAACACACTTTGCTCTGGTTTAGTTTCAAAGCGGGGAAAAATCAGCACACAAAAGGTCAAACGCAGCAAAGCAGGCACGAAACTCAACGATCAGATAATCCTCCTCAATGGCCAAACCCACAGGCTGCTATTTATAGCAGCCTCACTAATTACCACAGTCCCACCCAACCACAGGTGGCCTCATTTTCTTTGATAATAATCTCTCAGTTGTTGTTGCCTATGCATTTCTCTCCGCATGCGTGGTTGTATCATTAACTCTTGTTCTGAATCCAAGGAGGAGCTAGATAATTGATCTCCTTCTGAGCTGTCTGCCACACTCTCCTCCTCCCTGTCACTCATGTCTTCTTGGTCAGAGGAGCCTTCATCATCAGATTCCACCGGGAGCAAAACAGGCCTGCAGCATGTGGATGTTTCCCCCACATCCACAGTCCTTGGGGCAGGAGCTGGGCCAGAGCTAACCACAACACACACAAGCCAAAAATCAACTGGCCGGCGTGCACATGCATGCTGGAGTCAGCTGGGGCAACGTTTCACGTGCTGGCAGATATGGCTCCGTGTGCCATCTGTAGCACACATGCCATAGGTTCGTCATTGCTGCCATGTAGACAGTGTATTACATAGCTATAGGAATAAATTTAAACAACATTAAGCTATTGAAATCAATGGGACAAATTTCTTCTTTAGGCTCTAAAGAAGCAGATGGCCTGAAGTCTGGATGTGTCACATGCAGGCCACACCCACTACAGCTCTGCATTCTATTCAATGGAAAGGCTTGCTTCCAAATTTGTAGGCTTTCCATTACTGGGCATTTTTTAAATGAGATTGGGCAGCCATGGTGTAGGTCAGTGATGGTGAACATTTTTTCCCTTGGGTGCCAAAATAGCATGTGTGCATGATATCATGCATGCGTGAGTGTTCACACCCATAATTCAGCACCAGGGGAGGGTGAAAACAGCTTCCCCCACCCCCGGAGGCCCCCTGGAGATCGGAAATGGCCTGTTTCCCAACTTCTGGTGGGCCCAGTAGGCTCGTGTTTTGCCCTTCCCAGGCTCCAAAGGCTTCCCTGGACCTGGGGGAGGTTAAAAAAGCCCTCCCCCATCCGCCCAGAGGATCTCTGGAAGCCAAAAACAGCTTTCCAGAGCCTCTGTGAGAGGCAAAAATCAGCTGGCCAACACAGAAATGCATGTTAGGCTGAGCTAGGGTAATGGCTTGTGTGCCAGCAGATATGGTATAGGTCCTCCTGCTTGAGGAGGAAGCTGGACTAGAAAACCTCTTTGTTCTGTATCTCATTCTCTTACAGCTGCTTCTGAGTTGAATCTCTTCTATCTTACTTATTCAGGCTGTTTGCCTCTTGCCTAGTACCTTGTGATCTTTGCACAATCCTCAGTCTTTACCAGGTTGATTTATTTGGCCATTTCCACACAGATAAAGATGCCAGCTTCTCTTTCCTCTGTTGACCGAACACTATTAGTTGAATATCTTGATATCTTTGTACTCCCAAGTTGCCATTTATTTCTGTTAGCTGTAGCTGGTGGAACCATTTTTTTCTCAACCTTGGCAACTTTCAGATATCTGGACTCTAACTCCCAGAATTCCCCAGTCAGGGAAAATAGTTCTCCTCCTCTTACCTCTTGTTTATTCATGAGTAATTTTCCTTACCGGTCTCAGAAAGAAGAAAGGATACTTGGGTTTGCCTCTTATTCCCTTTTCTCTTTGGGCTGCTAACCTTTTAAAAAAACTTTTCTGCATTTCCTTAGTCCAGTGGTTCTCAACTTGGGGGTAGGGGACCCCTTTGGGGGTCGAATGACCATTTCACAGGGGTCGCCTAAGACCTAAGACTAAGACTAAAGTTCTATTTTGGCGCCTTGGGACATATTTTTACAACACGACCAATCAGGTGTTTACAGTGGGGGTGTCCCTCTGACCTTTCTGCCAATCAGCTTAAAGCTCTGTTGGGAGAATTGGCACTAGACTTATAGTTTGGGGCAGGGATAGGCAAAGTCTAGCCAATCATGCTAGCTCAGGAATTTTGGGAGTTGAAGTCCACATGTCATAGAAAAGCCAACTTTTCCTACCCCTGGTTTGGGGTTACCACAACATGAAGAACTGTATTAAGGGGCTGCGGCATTAGAAAGGTTGAGAACCACTGCCTTAGCCATTGACCTGAGAAGGATCTTTTCTCCTTCACTATTGTATCACATCTACACATCTTTACTTTTATATCTCTGTTCACATATGTTTTTTCATCATTATTCCTTGGAACAGTTCCCTTAATAGAGTCCATAATTCGAATTCCCTTATCAGCTATATAGTACTTAGAGCAGTTCCTTTAGCGAGTCTCTTACAATCTCCATCTTCTATTTACTTGGCCTATCTGGGAATCATGTTTCTTTAGATCTTTCAGACAGTAACTACTTATAGACATCTCCAACATTGTTTTAACTCCTTACCTTCCCTCTTACTAGTTCTATCAAATCTGTGTTTTTAAATAAATTTCAATTCTAGCACAAAAGTCTAGGTTACGCAAAATAAGGAACTATATTAGGCCCACAATCCCTGTACCTTCATTTATATTTAATTGTATGAATTATCTTTCTTTTTTTTTTGGAAAAATACTTTATTAGTTATTTACATTAAGAAGGGCACGAATCCCAGCGACCAGTTAGGTCCCACATAGTTGCCCTTCTCCGGGTCCCGTCGACTAAGCAATGTCATTTGGCGGGACCCAGGAGAAGAGTCTTCTCTGTGGCGGCCCCGACCCTCTGGAACCAACTCCCCCCAGATATCAGAGTTGCCCCCACCCTCCTTGCCTTTCGCAAGCTCCTTAAAACCCACCTCTGTCGTCAGGCATGGGGGAATTGAAATTTCCCTTCCCCCTAGGCTTATAGAATTTATACATGGTATGCTTATATGTATGAGTGGTTCTTTAAATTGGGGTTTTAAAGATTATTTTTAATATTAGATTTGTTTACATTGTCTTTTTATATTGTTGTTAGCCGCCCCGAGTCTTCGGAGAGGGGCGACATACAAATCTAATAAATAAATAAATAAATAAGTGAGTGAGTGAGTGAGTGAGTGAGTGAGTGAGTGAGTAAGTAAGTAAGTAAGTAAATAAGTAAATAAGTAAGTAAGTAAGTAAGTAAGTAAGTAAGTAAGTAAATAAGTAAATAAGTAAATAAGTAAATAAGTAAATAAGTAAATAAGTAAATAAGTAAATAAGTAAATAAGTAAATAAGTAAATAAGTAAATAAGTAAATAAGTAAATAAGTAAATAAGTAAATAAGTAAATAAGTAAATAAGTAAATAAGTAAATAAGTAAATAAGTAAATAAGTAAATAAGTAAATAAGTAAATAAGTAAATAAGTAAATAAGTAAATAAGTAAATAAGTAAATAAGTAAACAATACAACAGTACAACATTTACAGAGTGCGTAAAATTACATAATTATTTATGCATAGAAATCCATAGAAAAAAAGAAGAAAAAGAAAAAGAGTGAGAAGACAAGGGGAATAACAACATACATATATATGATTTATCTTTCATTACTCAGGATGGGTAAAAACACAGCTCCTCAATCTATTTTCTCCCAGATTAACAAACCCCGTGAGATAGTTTAAAATGAAACAGGACGACAGTCCTAAATTCATCCAGCAAGATTCCATAGTTGAAGGTGAAGTAGCTCACTTCATTTCTAGTCCAACACCTTAATCAACATATCACATTGACTCCTGCGTCTTTCTGACTATTGATACTCTTTCATTCTCAATAACTGAGATAAATTTAAATTTGTGTCCATGGGTGGAATGAGGAAGCAGCATTTTACTCTTCATTATCAGTCAAACAAAATGCCTTCAACAGCCATTGTCAGACAAAGATCCAATATATCTACATTTTGGATTTGCTCTTTTCACTTTAAAGGTCTTGCAAAACCACCGAGAGATGGAGTTGTCAAACAACCTCATCTCTTTAAGTAGGAGGCTTCTCCTCATATGGATTTATCAGTAAAACAGTGGTCCTCCTGATATTTCATGGCTTACATCAATGATTTGCCTTGATTTAGGTGAAAAATTTCAAACATACCTTGAATACATTATCAACTAGAATATGTTGTGGTTAGCTCTGGCCCAGCTCCTGCCCCAAGGACTGTGGATGTGGGGGAGATATCCACATGCTGCAGGCCTGTTTTGCCCCCCCCCCGGTGGAATCTGCTGATGAAGGCTCCTCTGACCAAGAAGACATGAGTGACAGGGAGGAGGAGAGTGTGGCAGACAGCTCAGAAGGAGATCAATTATCTAGCTCCTCCTTGGATTCAGAACAAGAGTTAATGATACAGCCACGCATGCGGAGAGCAATGCATAGGCAACAACAACTGAGAGATTATTATCAAAGAAAATGAGGCCACCTGTGGTTGGGTGGGGCTGTGGTGATTAGTGAGGCTGCTATAAATAGCAGCCTGTGGGTTTGGCCATTGTGGAGGATTATCTGATCATTGTGTTTCGTGACTGCTTTACTGACTTTGACCTTTTGTGTGCTGATTTTTCCCCGCTTTGAAACTAAACCAGAGCAAAGTGTGTTTCACTTTGTGAAAGAGGACAGACTGTGAATTGCCTCACAACTGCAAGCTAAGTATCACAGAACTGATAAGGGACTTGTACAAATTACCAGTTTGTTTGGAGACGAGTGCTCTTTGCTATACCAAAAGAGGGCTTAGGTTAAGTGAATTTTCCTTATAAAGAACACTGTTTTGAATTTTCAAACGTGTGTGTGTCTGAAATTTGTACCTGTGAATTTTCGGGAGGAGTCTACCAGAGAGCCCGACAGAACAGAATATAATCTAAATTATGCTAGAATCTTTATGGCTGACAAAAATGAAGTTGCCTGGTGTTAATGTAAATATGCCAGGGAGTTTCATTTATTGTCAGAGCATTAAAAGCACTACTTTCTCTTACTTCTTTCCATATTAATAGATACTTGATATGGCGCTTGGTGGCCTTGAAGCTGAGCGTTTGTGTTAGGTTCTGGTAAGACATAGATCTAGCTCTCTCTTCAAAAGAGGGCTGCCAGCTGGTTCAACCAATCAGTGGTCTTGGTTTTCTCGCTTCAGAAAGTGGACTTTGGAGTAAACAATTTACATTTATTTATTTATTTATTTATTTATTTATTTATTAATTAATTAATCAGATTTGTATGCCGCCCCTCTCCGCAGACTCGGGGCGGCTCACAGCAATAATAATACAATGTAAACAAATCTAATATTTAAGTTAATTTAAAACCCCAATTTAAAAACCAATCATACATACTAACATACCGTGCATAAATTTCATAAGCCTAAGGGGAGGGAAAGTCTCAATTCCCCCATGCCTGATGACAGAGGTGGGTTTTAAGGAGCTTATGAAAGGCAAGGAGGGTGGGGGAAACTCTGATATCTGGGGGGAGTTGGTTCCAAAGGGTCGGGGCCGCCACAGAGAAGGATCTTCCCCTGGGTCCCGCCAAATGACATTGTTTAGTTGACGGGACCCGGAGAACTCTGTGGGACCTATTGGTCGCTGGGATTCATGCGGCAGAAGGTGGTCCCGGAGATATTCTGGTCCGATGCCATGAAGGGCTTTATATGTCATAACCAACACTTTGAATTGTGACCGGAAACTGATAAGCAACCAATGCAGACTGCGGAGTGTTGGTGTGACATGGGCGTATTTAGGGAAGCCCATGATTGCTCTCGCAGCTGCATTCTGCACGATCTGAAGTTTCCGAACACTTTTCAAAGGTAGCCCAATGTAGAGAGCATTTATGAAAACCTTAATACATAACAATTTGTATGTTTGTATAATAGTCATTCTTGGCCTGGTTGGGCTCCTACGGGACCAGTCAGGAACGCAGTTCCGGTAGCAAAATTTGGAGCTCCACCCCAGCGTATCCAATTTGCACTGAAAGACGTTGAAACAAAATGCATAAGCCACGCCCACAGTGTGGTAGTAAAAATTTTGGTAGCCCACCGCTGACCTGGTTCCTTCCTCACTTATCCTGACACTGACTCCATTGACATTATTTAGTTTGGGAAGTTAATTAACAGCCATTAAAAAAAAACTTATTTAGATCCCACCTCTATTATTTTTATAAATAACTCAAGTTGGCCCCCATGCCCAATACCCATTCCTCCTCATTTTCCTCATAACAACAATTGTGTGAGAAAAAGTGAGCTGATAGAGTAGCGCAAGGTCACCCAACTGGCTTTCATGCCTTAAGGCAGGATTAGAATTCACAATCTCCTAGTTTCTACTCTAGTGCCTAGACAGAACCACTAGACAGAACTGCCCTAGTGACCATAGATGTAGCTTTATTAAAGTTTGATTTAGAAGCCTATTGTTATTATATATTTCACTATACATTAAATGGTCATTACTGACAGATAGTAAATCTGTCACAGGTATTAAGCGTCTGTGGAAAGAACAAAAACCATTTCTGATTTACAGGATGTTGACTATATTTAAAATTTAATCAAAAAATGTTTGTACTGAGGTAGAAAATGGCTTGTCAAGTGCTCCTTGATGATTTTTTAATTAAAAATCAATTATAAATCTTGGTATGAGAGGTGGAGCTAGCTCATTAAGAAATCTGAGGAGAATTAAAAGACATAAAAAGCATCCTGAAAGTGCTTTCACACACACACACATTGTCCCTGCTGAAAAGGTTATCTAATAAATCTTACTTTTTCAAAACGAGATTCATCGCTAACTAAATTCTGAGGTTTATTGGCTGCAAAATAATCTTAATTGTGACTTCCTTTTACATTCCTTACATCCGCATACCTCTTTACCATAAAATATTATTTTAGAAGTATGTTTTTATTATTATTATTATTATTATTATTATTATTATTATTATTATTATTATTATTATTTCATCAATACAACACAGCAAACAAGATCACTATGCTGGATTTCGTATTTCATCACCAGTCGGGCACTTCCCAAGCACCTAGGACTACGTGATGTAGCAGCGAATTATGTTTGCCGATCCCAGTAAAAAAAAATTGCAATTGACAAATGGAGATTTTGTCAGTTCTGATGGTTTTCAAATATCCGCTGAGATCCTTTGGCACTGCACCTGCGTGCCAAGTATCACTGGGATAATAATTATTAATTAATAACAACAACAACAACAACAACTACTACTACTACTACTACTACTACTACTATTATTATTATTATTATTATTATTATTATTATTATTATTATTATTATTTAGATTTGTATGCCGCCCCTCTCCGAAGACTCGGGGTGGCTCACAACACAAAACATTACAAATCCAATGATTAAAACAATTTAAAACCCTTAATATAAAAAAACAACCATACGTCTCATACAAACCATACATAAAATGGACATACGTACATAAAATGCTTGGTCTTTTATATATTTTAATATTATATATTCATAAAAATGTTTCATTTATAAGATTATTTAATCTGAGAAAAAATAAAGGTCCCAATCTAAAGAATATAATGCTTTTGTCACCCCTCTGTTGGAAATTGATGGCAATTATCTTACTAACTTAAGTATAATCTAACATTGACTTGGCCAATGTGAAAACTGGGTAACTAATAACAGAATCAGCAAACAGTCCTTGCTGTGAATACAGCCTCCCCCTACCCAAGTTATGACTCTCCCAAGTGTAACTTCTAACTATAATCTTAGACGTTGCAAATATGTACCATAATAAAGCATAAGTTTAATTATTTCATTAAATGAATGTGATTGAGAACATAACAAATTCCCTTTCCTACATATGTACAGTAGAACCTCTGGTCACGATCATAATTCATTCCATAGCTTTGGTTGCAACCCAATTTGGGCATGACCTGAACTTAATGCAGCAGCCATACTGGGCCACTGTTGTTTTTAAACAAAACAACAGGAAATTTGGTGCTTATTTTTTAAAAAAACAGCATGGAAGGGGAAATCAGCTGCGGCCATGTTTGATCGCCACCCAAGTACGTGTTTGTGACTAGATTAAAAAATGTTGTGAATTGTTTGGTTGTAACCTGATTTGGTCATTGTCAAAAGCATTTGTGACCAGAGGTTCTACTGTACAAAGAATAAATGTAAAGATTAAAATACCTGCAATAAGGAGTTCAACTATAAGAAATGAAAACTTCATTTTTTAAAATTCTTAGAATGGTGCCTATAAAACTGTCCTGCAGACTAGGAATGCTGAAAATTGAAGTTCCAGGTAGAGCTACATTCAAATGCCCTTCCCAAATTTTTCATCAGACTTGTGGGCAAGAAATCAGATGGTGTAATGGAATATGTGGAAGCGACACTGCATAGGAAAGGTAAGGGATAAGTGGTGAAATCTAAAAAAATTCCCTACTGGCTCTGTGGGTGTGGCTTGTTTGGTGGGTGTGGCTTGGAGGTCAGGTGGGTGTGGCTTGGTGGGTGTGGCTTTATGATCATGTGACTTTGGAGCATGGCCTACTTGTAAAATATGTTGAAACTCACTTAACAACTCTCTTAGCAACTAAAATTTTGGGTTCAATTGTGGTTATAACCTTCCTTCCTTCCTCCCTCCCTCCCTCATTCCCTATCTTTCTTTCTTTCTTTCTTTCTTTCTATCTATCTATCTATCTATCTATCTTATCTCTCCTTTCCTTCCTTTCTCTTTTTCTTTCTTTCTTGTCTCTTTCTTTTATCTCTCTCCCTCTCTTTCTTTCTCTGTTTCTCTCGATGGCAGGAGAAAGAGGAACGTACTCTGGTAAGGCACCTAGACTGGCCCAGCATCAGGACATCCCCTGTCATGGGCCGGATGCAGGGAGCAAGGTCTGAGGTGAAGGGCAGCTTCCATCAGACCCAGTCTGATGGAAAGAGCAGCCCGTCCGGCACCTTCAGGGGCAATGAGGAGCCCTTGGCTGTCCACGACAAGGATACACCAGCACTGCCACCCTTATGGGCATCCAAAGAGCGGAGGAGGAGACATCCAGCCACCATTGGTGGTTTCTGAGACTTCCGTATCCTCCAAGTGAGACTGGTAATGGATGCTCAACCAGCGAGCATGGGGTGCCTGATGCCCCACTTCTTCCCCATCTGTACATCCAAGCCTAGTACCAAGTGGGGAGACCACCCAACCAACCTTCTATCTCTCTTTCTTTCTCTCTCTCTCTCACACACACACCTGGTCTAAGCAGCGGCAGAGGTGGGAGAAGAAAGAAAGTAAGCAGCCCCTGTCAGGCCCAGCACAATGGCTACATCTCCCCCAAAGACTGCCCAGCCAGCTGGAAGCAACTCTCTCCCTTGCAAAGTTTGATTCCCACCATGAGCAACAAGAAAATCGAATTGGTCCTTGGGTGGTTGGGGAGGATTTCTCTTCCTTTCTTCTGAATTAAAAACCCACTATCATGGGTTCATGATGATTTGAGTTTGAGACAAATGATCCACAGTATGTATTTTTTCTCAAGAACTAGTTCTCTTTCATATATACATACATAGTGGGCCCAGGGCCATTCCTCAATCGATTGGCTGAGGCCGTCGGCAGTATGAAAATGAAGAAAGTATTCTGTGCATGCACAGAGGGTAAAATAACCTAAATAGTGGCATTTGGGTGGGTGAGCCTTGCCTCGCACTGCCTTCACGACCAGCTCTCTAAAGACCGACAGGCACGAGCAAACCAGGAGCATTTAATCCCTGATTTAAACCTGTGTCCCAGATTACATGAAAACAATACATAAGAAGATTACTGCTAGGTTCTGCTTTACGTAATAAATGGTGAGCTACCTGATTGTATTCTATTGTGAAACTCATATATGGTGGTTAGTTTCATGGTTTGGGGTTTTTTCCCTTTACAAGTGTTACCTCTACTTATGAACTTAATTCATTCTGTGACCAGGTTCTTTAGTAGAAAAGTTTGTAAGAAGAAGCAATTTTTCCCATAGGAATCAATGTAAAAGCAAATAATGCATGTGACTGGGGAAACCACAGAGAGGGTGGAAGCCCTATTTCCTCCCAGGAGATTCCTAGAGAAGCCCCACAGAGGCTTCTCCCTGCCTGTTCCAGGGACAGATTCGGAGGGTCGGGTTTGTAAGTGAAAAATGGTTCTTGAGAAGAGACAAAAAAAACCTTGAACACCCAGTTCTTATCTAGAAAAGTTCGTAAGTAGAGGCATTTGTAGGGAGAGGTACCACTGTACTAGTTGTGTATAAGATCCTTTAAAAAAATAAGAGCACAATGTATTATTTGCTAAATCAATCAAATATTTTTAGAAGGAAAAGAATCATTTTGATCAAGATGCAGTACATATTGACTGCTCCTTTGAAAATGGATGTCTTTGAGGGTGGTTTTTTTTTTTAGTATTAACTTTACAACAGCTGTATTACATGCTAACAGGATTTACCACTGTGAAAATGCCCTTATGCATGACTTCTTTTTTTTTTCTGTTTCAAAGGGGAAGCTTGAATCTTACTCAATTGCTAAAGATTCAGTAATCTCTATTGTGATCAAAACTGGTAAGGCTGCAGAAAAGAAAATGCCAGCACAAAAAGAGGGGAACAAATGAGAAGACCTAACTAAATCAAAACTCACCCCAAACAATTGTTTTTCTGCACTAAAATGCAGTGTTAGCATATTAAGTACCAGAATTCTAATTTATCATTTAAAAATAGAACAGAATACATTTCCTCAACTCAAGCTATTTTTAAGACCACCAAATTTTGCTACTGCTGGTAACCCATTCTAGTCATTTAAATTCACTCAATAAGGTAAACAAAAAAAAAAAAAAACAACCAACTTATAAGAACCAGGCTCAAATCTATTGGCTGAACAGAGCCAGTTCATTTCTTATCATATATCACCCCTTTCCTCAGTTTTCACCCAGTTATGGTATAGATCAGAGGAGGGTTCCACCTGGTTTGGACTGGTTTGTCTGAACTGGTAGTGACCCACTGAATCAGTGCTGGTCCATGGGTGCTGCCATCTTTTTTAAAGAACCAACCCCTGGTATAGATCTGGGTGAAAATTCTGGTTTTCTGGCACATAACTACAGAGTTGCTTTCCCTTAAGCTGACAGAATCCCATGACAGCAATTTTGTGTTTAAAACAGGTGTTAAGCTCATTTCTTCAGAAGTGAAATCAAGTGACCGGGTGAGATTAGAGAGGAAGTTATCAGCCATTTTAGATTAAGGTGAATCACCCTCCTTCTTTCTAATCTCACTATACAGATATCCCTTAAGAAATACCAAGATCAATGGAATTGTTTTCATGTTTTCGTTACTCACATAACCCTGATCAAGCTACATGCAAATGATTCCCTGCCACAAAGACAAATCTGCTTGTATAGCACAATAAGACACAAAGAGGTTGCCAATTACATCTTTCACAGAATGAAAGAAACAACCAGCAGCTGGTGCATTAATTGTTCAACAGTGCTAGGCTGCTCAGCCGGTAGTACAGAATATGCTTTAATTCTGTGGCCTTACTGGTTTAGTGCAAGATTGAAACAACATAATGGTACAATCTCTCCCTTACCCATTGCCTCCTGGGCAAAGCATTGATGAATCTGAAAGCCAGTATTTGTTGTCTATATAAAGCATGGGAAGAAAGAGGAAATAAACCCTAAATAAAAGTACTGCCATCATCTAAGTGATGTTTATGACTCAGATCAAGAATATCTGCCATTGTTGTCTTCATGAGCGATAGATAAATAAAATCCATACAGTACTGTAATCCAAAATTCCAATATCACCACCATAATATGGGGTGTGTGGAGGGGGTAGTGTTTCCTTCAAGCAATGTACTTGACTTCAGTCCAGAAATTAGCATATGTGAAAATGGGAAAGGAATGTCATTAGTCTTTTGCCAGAAGGGGGAAAAATCAATCTATTAATCAGGCATCAACACAAAAATCTGTTTATTTCCAGTTACAGTGGAATGAATAAAAAGTATTTAGAATATAATAACAGAGTAGGAAGGGACCTTGAAGGTCTTCTAGTCCATCCTGTTTCCTGCTCAGGTAGGAAAACTATACCATTTCAGACAAATGGTTGTTCAGATTGTTCTTAAAAACCTCCCATGTTGAAGCTGTGTAGTTCATTTTGATACAAGAAATGACTTTTCTAGATTAATCAGAGACCTATCCCCCCCTAATTAATCGAATTATATATTACATTACCTATGTACCTTGTAAGATAGTATAGATGACTGGTTTCATATTCACATTCTATTAATATGCTCTTAATTGTTAAAGCCATATGAACAACCATATGGGCATAAAAAAGATGCTGTACTTGGAAAGTAAACTTATTGCAATGTAACTGAAAAGATAGAAATCTAATATCTATAATATTCAGATCGATACATGTTAGCCTTTTTCAGAAAAAGAATATAGGCCTGTCACCAATAAAACTAAGGAGTTTTACTGTATTGATAAATGTTGTGGTTGGCTCTGGCCCAGCTCCTGCCCCAGGGAATGTGGTGGCGGATGCAGGGGAAACTTCAACATGTCATAGGCCTGTGTTATTGCCGACAGAGTCAGTTCAGAGTTTAGTTTCCTTGGACGAAGAAGAAGGTGGGAGTGACATGGAAGAGGGGGGCTTGGCACACAGCCCAGGCAGTCAATCTCCATTATCTTCCATTGATTTGGATGAAGATGTCTTGGACCCACGCAAGCGCAGAATTATGTGTAGAAGAGACCAAGTAAGGACATATTAAAGGAGATAAGAGAGGCCACCTGTGTTTGGGTGGGGCTCCAGTAATTAGGGCTGCTGCTATAAATAGCAGTGTGTGGGTTTGGCCGTTGTGGAAGAGTAGATCGCAGTTCTTCAGGAATCCTGTGTTGCTGTTTTCTGGACTTTGTTTGTTGATTTTTCACCCTTTGAAACCAAAGCAGAGCAATGTGTGTGTGTGTGTCTCACTTTGTTGGAAGAAGAAGGGGTGTGAAGTTTCTTCACAGCTGCTAGCTAAGTACTTAATGACTGCTTAAGGGAAATTGTACAGACTACCCAGTTGTTTTGGGACGAGTGCTCTTTGCAATACAAAAAGAGTGCTTAGTTTATTTTGAATTTTGTGATAAAGAACATTGTTTTGAATTTTCAAATGTGTATGTGTGTCTGAAATTTGTACCCTTGATTTTTTGGGAGGTTCCTACCAAAGAGCCCGGCAGAACAGATAAATATTGTTCATTAGTGTAAAATAATTTCATTAAACAAATATATTCCTGTTGAATGATAAAATGGCTAAACTCTTAAGAATAAGGCACTGTTTTAGAGTGGTTCTCCTACTTCTGGTTGATCGCAGATGGTGTTAGTGGCAGGACAGAGATCAACCACTAGGCCCCTGCTTTATGGAGTGCCTCAAGGCTCGGTCCTGTCTACTCTCCTATTCAACATATACATTAAACCACTGGGTGAGATCATCCGGCAATATGTGGTGAGTTACCAATAGTACTCTGATGATACATTTCCACTCCATGTCAGTTCAATGAAGCGCTGTAAGTGATGTGTGGGTGTCTGGAAGCCGTGAGGGTCTAGATGGGAGTCAACAGGCTAAAGCTCAACCCTGACAAGATTGAGTGGCTGTGGGCCCTTCCTTTCAAGGACTATTCCATCTATCCATCTTTGGTACTGGGGCGGGGGCGAAGAGATTTCCCCCTCAGATAGGGTTCACAACTAGAGTATCCTCCTAGATCCCCAGCTGATGTTAGAGCAACATCTTTCAGATGTGGCTAGGGGGGCTTTTGTGCAAGTTCATCTTGTCTACCAGTTGTGACCCTACCTACACCAGGAGGCTCTTCGCACAGTCACTCAAGCCCTCATCCCCTCTTGCCTTGACTATTGCAATGCACTCTACATGGGGCTACCCTTGAAGATCATTCAGAGGCTTCAGCTGGTTCAAAATTCAGCTGTGCATGTGACAGCGGGTGTACCAAGGTACACCTTTATTACTCCGACTCTATTGGTTACCAGTTGGTCTCCAGACGCAATTCAAGGTGTTGGTTATCACCTTTAAATCCCTATGTGGCTGAGGGCCAGACTACTTACGGGACTGCCTTCTATCCAATGCCTCTCAATGGCCAATAAGGGCCCACAGAGCTGGCCTTCTCCAGGTTCCATCCACCAAAAAATGTCAGCTGGCAGGGCCATGGGGAAGGGCCTACTCTGTGGAAGCTCGGACCCTTTGAAATCAACTGCCTTCAGAGATCTGAACTATCTCCATCCTACTGGTCCTCCAGAAAGCTGTTAAAACCTGGCTTTTCCGGCGGGCTTGGGATTAGGAATGACTGAGTATATACACGGTTTTTAGAGTTTTTATGTATTTTGTATCATTTCCTATTTTTATTGTTGTCACATTGTGATTATTGTGAGCTGCCCAGAGTCCTGCTGGAATTGGGCTGCATATAAATATCACTAAATAAATAAATAAGTAAGTAAAGGAGATACAGATAAATTAGGACAATTAGAAAGTAGGACAGGGATGGTAGGCACACCCCTTACACTCCTCTTAGTAATGCAGTGAGGTCAACTGTAGACAGTCTAGAAGAGCCATGCTGAATCAGGCCAAAGCCCATCGAGCCCATCATTCTGTGTCACACAGTGACCCACCAGTTGTACATAGAGATCTTGAGCAGAAAGAGAAGTCAAACCCCTCCCTTTCCCTTGACCCCCAACAAATGGAACTCAGGGGAATCCTTCCTACCTCAACCAACATAAAGTTGGCACATGGATATCCGTTTCAATAACCACAGATACACTTGGCATCCATGAACCTGTCTAATCCTGCCTTGAAGCTATCAAGGCTGACAGCTATCACGACCTCTTCTGGAAGTGAATTCCATAAACCAACGACCCTCAGGGTGAAGAATTTTTTTTTAGAGAGAAAGGTTTTTAAAAATATTGTCTTCCAACATTAGAATACTGGAAACTGAATAAAGGGAGGGTATGATTGGTAGAGCATCAATGTTCTATACACTAATGTCGTATATTATACAAATAGAATTAATATTTATATAAATCTCAGCACAGTTAACTGAGTTAATGTTGGCAACCTAGATTGTGTGAAAGGCTCTACAGATGGTAAGAGTTGCATGTACACACAATAGTTATCAAATTACTTCTGCTTTCCTAAGATAACTCCAGGTGATTTGATTTCTGCCGCATGGATCCCAGCGGCCGGTTGGGTCCCGCGGAGTTGGCCTTCTCCGGGTCCTGTCAGCTAAGCAGTGTCAGCTGGCGGGACCCAGGGGAGGAGACTTCTCTGTGGTGGCCCCAACCCTCTGGAACCAGCTCCCCCCAGAGATTGGGATTGCCCTCACCCTCCTTGCCTTTCATAAACTTCTTAAAACCCACCTCTGCCATCAGGCATGGGGGAACTGAGATATCTTGCATTGGCTGCCGATCAGTTTCCAGTCACAATTCATAGTGTTGGTCATGACCTTTAAAGCCCTACATGGCTTTGGACCAGACTACCTCTGGAACCGCCTGCTACCGCACGAATCCCAGTGACCAATAAGTTCCCACAGAGTTGGCCTTCTCCAGGTCCCGTCGACTAAACAATGTCATTTGGCGGGCCCCAGGGGAAGAGCCTTCTCTGTGGCAGCCCCGGCCCTCTGGAACCAACTCCCCCCAGAGATTAGAATTGCCCCCACCCTCCCTGTCTTTTGTAAACTACTCAAGACTCATTTATACCACCAGGCATGGGGGAGTTGAGATATTCCTTCCCCCTAGGCCATTACAAGTTATGCATGGTATGTCTGTGTGTATGTTTGGTTTTATAATAAGGGTTTTTAGTTGTTTTATTATTGGATTGTCACATGCTGTTTTTATCATTGTTGTTAGCCGCCTCGAGTCTACAGAGAGGGGCAGCATACAAATCCAATAAATTATTATTATTATTATTATTATTATTATTATTATTATTATTATCATCTCCCCTTGCCTATGTAGTTTTCTGTATGGTATGTTTGTGTGTTTGATTTTTAAATAATGGGGGCTTTTAGACTTGTAATGTTAGATTTGTTATTTTAGACTTTTAAACCAGAAACATCAACTAATAGCCAATACAGATCAGAAGGTTACCTGATATCTTCCAGAGATTTGGGATACAATATTCAGAGGTTTTTTATATATATAATGATGCTTGGGACTCCTTGGAATACAATTTGAATCACCCAAGATTGCTTATCATTAATACACGCACACAGACACACACACACACACACGAGTTTTTCTAACTCATTCAAAGTGCTTTAAGGCAGGTAGCCAGCCTTATCTTTCTCATTATGCACTTAAGCAGATGTCTGAAAACTCTCAAATAGAGAATAGTGGCAATGACTCATTTGTAGTGATGGCGAACCCAACGAAATTTGGGTTTGGCGGATTCGGGCGGACTTTACAAAAAATTCAGGTGACATCAACGAACCCGAACCCCGAACACTCCATGACGTCGAAATTGTGGGATTTCCCAGATCCTTTTGCTCATAGGACCTCCCTTTACTTGCTTTGGAGAGAGGTTGAAAGCATACTTAATTCCATAGCATAATGGTTAGCTCTCTTGACTTTGAATCTAACGATTGGGATTCAAATCCCGGTGGAACCACCTTTTTTTTTAAAAAAAAAAATTAAATTAATTTATTTATTATTAGTAGTAGTATTAGTATTATTAGTATCATCATCATCATCATCATTATTTATTAATTATTTCCATGGTCACATCGGGAAGGTTCCCTTTTGCCCCCCAACAGCTGGAGGGTCTTTTTAATGCTTTCTTTTTTTTCCACTAAGAAGGGATTAAAAGGACCCAAACCCCTTCTATTATATAAATAAGCATGATGATGATGATGATGATGATGATGATATTAATAATACTAATGCTACTACTACTAATAATAATAAATAAATAAATTAAATTAATTTAAAAAAAAAAAAAGGTGGTCCCACCGGCATTTGAACCCAGATTGGCAGATTCAAAGTCAAGAGAGCTAACAATTACGCTATGGTTTGTAGTTTTCTACTAGACTGGTATGTTGTTCTCAGGCATCTCCTGCTGGAGGCTCTGCAGCTGACACAAAACAGATGCCCTCCCGCTTACATTCCCAAAAGGGTAAATCAAAGTACAGATAGATAGGCAGAAGGAAAAAGCCTATGAACCTAGGCTCCCTTCCCATTAGAATGGCAGAAACTTAATAGAAACACTTGGTGGGTTTTGTTGCAATCTTGCCTCCAGAAATTGTGGATGCATTAATACTGGAGATTTTAAAGAGGAGATTGGATAACCATTTGTCTGAAATGGTATAGAGTCTCTTGTTCAAGCAAGGGGTTGGACTAGAAGACCTCCAAGGTCCCTTCCAAGTCTTGCTATTCCATTATTCTATTTTCTGAATACTAAATGCTTGTAGTATCAGAGCAGAGTAATACTTTCTGAACGCATATAAAATGCAATCAAATGATATCTATTTTTAAATGTACACTAGAACTGCTGCATCATTAATCATTCACTTATGGGTTTTTCCCTGCCTCAGGCACTTAAGTTTGTTTATTGAAATGAAGCAAAAGATGGCAATCCACAAATCCAAATCTGCTGGGATTTTGGGGGCATTGATCATCACACAAGGGTCTTCTTAGCACCGAGAGGACCACAACAATCTGCCCTTGAGGATTTTTGGGTGCTTAATCTCCATTTGGGATGCTGCAGGGGTTGGTGCTGACTTCTCTCTTGCTTAACATCTTCTTGACAATATGGCATGACCTCATCCATCACCATGGGGTGAGTTATCATCAGTATGCTTCAAATACCCAATTGTATATCTGTAGATCAGACAAATTAAGCAATTCTGGTGTTTGGAAGCTGTGAGAATATGAGCGGGATGCTAACTGACAGGATTGACAAGTGCTGCGAAAGTATGGATGGGGTGTTAACTGACAACTCTGACAAGACTGGGAGGTTTTGGCTTTGGAAGTCCTCTGGTTCTGGGATTATATCATGCCTAATGTTGGTGGGGTGGCACTGCCCCAGACAAATAACAAATAATGAAGTTGGAAGGGAGCTTGGAGGTCTTCCCGTCCAACTTCCTGCTTAGGCAACACTTCAGACATATGGTTATCCAACATCACTTGATTATCCAAATGGCAGTGGTGGGCTTCTACAGGTACGGTCAGGTACGCAGAACCGGTAGAAAAAAATTGATATTTTTTTCTTTTTTTCCTTCTGAGTTCTGGGTATGTTTTTCCTATTGCAGTAAGTGAGGTTGAATGTGTATAATTTTAGAAGAGCTGTGCATGTGTGTGTGTGTATGTACAGTTTATATAGTAGATAATGTATTTTTGTGTGCCTATGTGTAATATGTATGTTTCCAGTCACAATTCAAAGTGTTGGTCATTACCTATAAAGCCCTTCATGGCACCGGACCAGGGTATCTGTGAGACCACCTTCTGCCCAGTGACTGGTTAGGTCCCACAGAGTTGGTCTGCTCCAGGTCCCATCAACTAAACAATGTCATTTGGCGGGACCCAGATGAAGAGCCTTCTCTGTGCTGGCTCTGACCCTCTGGAATCAGCTCCCTCCAGAGATTAGAACTGCCCCCACACTCCTTGCCTTTTGTAAACTCCTTAAAACTCACCTCTGTCATCAGGCATGGGGGAACTGAAACATCTCTCCCTGCCTATGTAGTTCTTTGTGTATGATATGACTGTATGTATGTTTTTTTATATATATACTGAGGTTTCTTGTTTTTTGGACTTTTAACGTGTATTATTGTTATTTTAGATTCTAACTATTAGATTTGTCGTTATATATTGTTTTTATCATTGCTGTAAGCTGCCCCAAGTGTCTACGGAGAGGGGCGGCATACAAATCTAATAAATAATAATAATAATAATAATAATAATAATAATAATAATAATAAATACATAGAATTAAATAGTATGTTTTGGATGTTCAGTAATAGTAAATAGATAGGGAAATTGTATCTCTTTGAGGCGAGGAGAGGCCAGGCACCCTAACCCTAACCCAAACCCTTGACGTGAGTGACATCAAGTTGGCCACCTTTAAGCCAGTCACATGACCTTTAAGCCACCCCCGGTCACATGATCATCAAGCCACTCCTGCCTGGCCGGCAAGTCACACCCACAAAATAAGCCATGCCCACAGTGGGGTAGTAATTTTTTTTTGCAGCCTTTCACTGCCAAATGGTTATCAAACATCATCCAAATCGTATCCAACATCATATCCAATGTTATCTATACAGATCCTATGGATCATCTGGGGTTCCTCTTAGATTTTTGACATCTGTTTGATGAACAGGTAGCAGTCATGTCTAGGAGGACAAGCTGTCCATTTCTAGGTCAAGGTGAATAGAACAAGTGGAGCCGTAGTGCTTTCAGAACACTCAAAGGCTGGATTTATACAATAATGTAACCCAGGGTTTATAAAGTACAATTGTTACGTTCACATAATATATTACACTAAAACAATCACATTACCGATTAGATTAATGCCTTGGTTCACACAATGTAAAGAAACAACTGCATAATACAAATCTTTAATCCTATTTTGGCTTGTTTCTAGCATCTTATGAGATCATTGTTACTCACTTATTAAACAGCTTTTGCAAGTTTAAGTTTGCGTACTTTTGTAGCTTTCCCCAACAAAAGTTTTTTGCAGAAAACAGCTCAAAACAGAACATATGAACAGGTGACAGAGAAGAATGTTTACACACATTAACAGGCAGATAGCCAGTTAATTATTGAAAGGGGGGAAAAGAGACCCCAAATGTATATAGATTAAGCATATGCTAATGTATATCTATAAGTACACTTTTATAAACAAGTTGTATAATTTAAATAGAAACACAATTCATGTCCCCATTGTGGATAAGAATGATTGGTGGCCCTGTTTATAAATACAGTCCAATGCAAAAGAGATGTAATAAAATATGGATTTCAAAAAGAACAATGAGAATTAGACAAAATTTTATTAGGACCAGAAGAAAAAAATGATATCAAAAATCTATAATTGTTTGTTGAAAATCAAAATGGAAGAGGAAATATTTAAGGAGATAGTAGTTATTTGGACCCAAAATTTTGGATACACAAAAAAAAGTGTATTTGGGAGCAAAAAGATAAATTGATGATAGCTGCAAGATACAAAGAAAATATTTACAAAATATTCTATAGATGGCACCTAACTTCGTCAAGATTGGCAAAAATATCCCCAAAGCTATCAGCAAATTGTTGGAAGTATAAACATGATCAAGGGACTTTCTACCACATGTGGTGGATGTATCCAGAGGTAAAGAAGTATTGGGGGAAAATGAAAAGATGGTTGGGGAAAATTACAGAACAAAAATGAATGAAACCAGAATTATTTTTGTTGGGAATTGTAAGAGGAAATATAAATAAAAACAATATATTATTACTTCATATAATAACAGCAGCCAGAACAATATTTGCCCGAAATTGGAAATCAGGAACTGTTCCTATGAGCACAATTCAAAAGTGAATGAATTCAATTATCATTGAATTATCAATGATAATTCAAAAGTGTTAGAATGTGTAGAGATGAAAAACTAACAATGGAATTACACGACAGAGAGGATACAGATAATTATAAAGTATGGAACAAATGCTATAATTGGTTGGAACATAAAAGCAAAATTAATGCATAAAGAGTATGTCAAATGTAAATTAGAAACTAAATATGTATTTAAATGTTAAAATAATATAATATAATATAATATAATATAATATAATATAATATAATATAATATAATATAATATAATATAATATAATATAATATAATATAATATAATATAATATAATATAATATAATATAATATAATATAATATAATATAATATAATATAATATAATATAATATAATATAATATAATATAATATAATATAATATAATACAGTGGTACCTCGAGATACGAGTTTAATTCGTTCCGGACCTGGGCTCTTAAGTCGAGCAGCTCTTATCTCGAACGACTTTTCCCCATAGGAATTAATGTAAATAATTTTAATTGGTTCCAGCCCTCAAAAAACTCACAAAGTTAGTCTAAATTATGCAGAAAGACATGTTTTTAATGAAGAAATGTACATGTACATATAAATGAATAATGAAGTTTCTTTCACTTAACTTGTAAACTTTCTTAAACTTTTAAATTTACATATGTTCAACTTCTCTGCCACCCAATCCTGTAGGACAGAGGTCCCCAACCCTTTTTGCACCAGGGACCGGCTTTAAGCGATCAAGAGAGGAATGGGTGAATGAATGGACGGAGGGTGGGAAGGAAGGAAAGAGGGAAGGGACAGGAACAGAGGAAGGAAGCAAGGAAACTTCTGAAAGGGGAGAGTAAGAGAGGAATGAGTGAAGGGAGGGAGGGAGGGAAGAAGGTGGGAAGGAGAAAGAAAAGAAGAAATAGAGGAAGGGAAGGTAAAAGAGAGAAAGAAAAAGAGCAAGAAAGAAAGAAAGAAAGAAAGAAAGGGGGAAGGGACAGGAACAGAGGAAGGAAGCAAGGAAACTTATGAAAGGGGAGAGTAAGAGAGGAATGAGTGAAGGGAGGGAGGGAGGGAAGAAGGTGGGAAGGAGAAAGAAAAGAAGAAATAGAGGAAGGGAAGGTAAAAGAGAGAAAGAAAAAGAGCAAGAAAGAAAGCTGCAAGCACCCCCCCGAGCCCCCCAGGCCGGCTGCAACCTTTTAAAACACGCGCGCCGCTTCGCAGCTGTCTCCTGAAGCCGAACGCGGAAGTTAGCGTTTGGCTTCAGGAGACAGCTCCTTGGTGCTTGTATCTCGAATTTGAGCTTGTAAGTAGAACAAAAATATCTCTCCCCTCCCAGCTCTTATCTCGAGTTGCTCTTAAGTAGAGCAGCTCTTATGTCGGGGTTCCACTGTATAATATAATATAATATAATATAATATAATATAATATAATATAATATAATATAATATAATATAATATAATATAATATAATATAATATAATATAATATAATATAATATAATATAATATAATATAATATAATATAATATAATATAATATATATTGATAGTTTAAATAGATCTAATACCTACTTGTATTCTAAGGTGGATGTTAAGATGTACTATAAATGTAAGCAGAAACTATAAAATGTAGGACAATCATAATTGAAAAGAAAAAAAATGAAATAAGGTTTGACTCCGATAATGGGCAGCTGTAAAAGTGAATTTGTGATTTTAAATGTATAAAATTCAATAAAAATCATTAAAAAAGAAGAAGATTTGGGGTGGGGAATCTCATAGGTGGAATGATGTGTTATTGTACTTATTTAGCCAACCTTTGATAAAAACTAAGTCAGTCAGATTTGATTAGTGATTTCATGAAACGACATCAGGACCAGGAAATCCTTAGGCTCTAGCATAGACAGTGATGGGCTACCACTGTGGGCGTGGCTTTTGCATTTTCCCCCCAACATCTTTCAGTGCAAATTGGGTGCTCTGGGTTGGAGCTCCAAATTTTGCTACTGGAACTGTGTTCCTGACCGTTCCTGTATGAGCCCATCACTGAGCATAGACTAGGAAAGTGAAATATATAGATAAATGAGAGAGATAGATAGACAGGACAGAGAAAGAAAGAGAGGGAGGGAGGGAAGGAGAGAGAGAGGGGGAGAGAGAAAGAGAGCACATATGAAGTTTATCTAACTTCATACAAATACTTGAAATCTTACTTGGGAATGAGCCATAAGCAGAACTTATTTCTGTGAACAGACATGTAGGGAATTCCATTGCTGCTGTGAAAATCAATCAACGTGTTGTATATGTAGAAGTTTCTTTGATGTTGAGCACTGAAATATCAGAGACTATTGTGTGTTTTATGGATTTTATACACAGCTGTGGGTTTTTATCCTTTCTTGTTTTACCACGAGAACAGTGTTAATATTTTTCCTCTATTTATACTATGTGTATGCATAGTTAAGATACTCTTTTTAGATTCTCTTTTGAATAGGGTCCAAATTCCGAAAAAGAGAGATGTTGAGTTTAAAAGAATATTTCTGCAAAGTATTGCAAAGGTGTACTTCTATGAAAAATGTGCATGCGGGTCAAAACATTACGATGCCCAAAGTGGTGTTTTTGCAGTATTAAGACCAATACATTCTATATTTACAAATACATTGGATTTGTGCAAAATAAGGGACTAGAGTGAAATATGGCTACCGAGGAGTAATCTTGACACGTAAAATATATGAACTTCAACTTAAAGTTCATGTTCAAGTCATGTCTTAAAGCAGCCAATGCTGAGAAACATGCTGTGTACATGATATTACTAAACTAGTGTGTTGTGTATTACAATGTACTAATTACATATTAGTATATTGTGTGAATTCTGACCTTCTTCGTGTGTTAAATGACTGTATAAGCATTATGTTGCATGGGAGATTTGAGCTAATGCTCTCAAATTTGGTCTAATAAACTCTCCATATCATCAGTCTAAGTCCAAATTGGACACAGTTCTAAATAAATCATAATTATAACTAGCAAGTGCACGTTTCCATACTTGCCACACTATTTTGCATTGGCCTTCCCTGTTTCTTTAAAATTGTCAGAACTGCCCCAGTCTGATCCTTTGGGGAAGAGAAACCCTTGACACCGTTTGGTTGAAGTGAAAGGCATTTTTATTAAGAGATGCAAGTTGCAATAAAGTCAGGTAAAATCTGAGTTCCATACAAAAAGACCCTTTGGTTTCAGTCCTTCCGTCCAACCCCATGATCATTCCAAACACAGCCAATGCAAAGCTGCCTAGATGTTTTGGGAACTCTGAGGTGTTTCAGCTGGTAACTTTCCACACTCAGGTTAAATAGTCTTGAAGAAGTCTTGGTTCGCATCAGTCCCACATTGACCTGCTTATCCTCAGCTGTCATCCCTCCTCCCAAATCTTCTATTCTACTCTATTCTACTCTACTCTACTCTACTCTACTCTACTCTACTCTATTCTATTCTTATTTTGTTTTGTTTTGTTTTATTTTACTTTATTGTATTTTACTTTTTATTTATTATTATTATTATTATTTATTATTTATTATTTATTAGATTTGTATGCCGCCCCTTTCCGTAGACTCAGGGCGGCTCACAACACAATAAAAACAGTTTATAACAAATCTAATAATTTACAATTTAAAATATTAAAAAAAACCATTATTAAACAGACATGCACACAAGCATACCATACATAAATTGTATAGGCCCTGGGGAGATATCTCAGTTCCCCCATGCCTGATGACAAAGGTGGGTTTTAAGGAGTTTGCGAAAGGCGAGGAGGGTAGGGACAGTTCTAATCTCTGGGGGGAGCTGGTTCCAGAGAGTCGGGGCCACCACAGAGAAGGCTCTTCTCCTGGGGCCCACCAACCGACATTGTTTAGTTGACGGGACCCGGAGAAGGCCCACTCTGTGGGACCTAATCGGTCGCTGGGATTCGTGCGGCAGAAGGCGGTCTCGGAGATATTCTGGTCCGATGCCATGAAGGGCTTTAAATTTGTCAATCAAGTATAGGGTAGTAGTTTATATAAACATAACATAGAAAGTAATGTTAAAAGAAGACAATAGGACAGTAGGACAGAGATGGTGCTCTTATGCACACCCCTTACAGACCTCTTAGAAAAGAGGAGAGGTCAACTGTAGACAATTTAAGGTTGAAGATTTTGGGGTTTGGGGAAGAAACCACAGAGACAGGTAGTGAATTCCAGGCATTGATCACTCTATTGCTGAAGTCGTATTTTCTGCAGTCTAGTTTGGAGCGGTTTAAATTTAGTTTGAATTTATTACGTGCTAATGTGTTGTTGCAGTTGAAGGTGAAGTAGTCATTAACAGGAAGGACATTTTGGTATATGATTTTGTGAACTATGGTTAGATCAGTTCAGAGGCAATGTAGTTGTAAATTGTCTAATTTCAATATTTCAGGTCTGGTGGAATAAGGTATGCTGTTGTGGGAGGAGGAGTGAAGGACTCTTCTTGTGAAATATTTTTGTACACTCTCAATTGTGTTAATGTCTGATTTGCAATGCGGGTTCCATACAGGTGAGCTGTACTCCAGAATTGGTCATAAAAAATACAATTAAAAAATTAATTAATTAATAAAAGAATGCATGCAGATTTATTGCTGCATGTAGAGCAGCCATAAAGGTCTTGGAAAAAATATTCAGATATCTATACACAGGGATGGGCCCCAGGCAAAACACTGGGAAACACTGTTCTGGTAGTAAAAATGGAGCTGCTGAATTACCGACAAATAGTATATTTAAAGAAGAGGGGGAAAGTGGGGAGGAAAAGAAGTGGGGGTACAAACTGAAAAGGAAGAAAAAAAGAAAAAGAAAGTAAGAAAAAGGGGATGAGAATCAAAAGAAAATGGATGATTGAAAACATAGAAAAAAATACTTTTCTTTTTCTTTTCCCTTATATTTTTGTGGCATGATGCAGTACATTATTATTGTTATTATTGTTATTATTGTTATTATTGCTATTATTGCTATTATTGCTATTATTGTTATTATTGTTATTATTGTTATTATTGTTATTATTGTTATTATTGTTATTATTGTTATTATTGTTATTATTGTTATTATTGTTATTATTGTTATTATTGTTATTATTGTTATTATTGTTATTATTGTTATTATTGTTATTATTGTTATTATCATCATCATCATCATCATCATCATCATCATCAAATAAGACTTAATTAAAATATAAATAAATGTATATAGGGGGCACAGGTGTGGTATAGATAATTAATATGATTATTCAATTAAAAAAAGATTTTCTCTTCAATATCATATTGTAAGATAAGTTGTAGTTTGGGGCATTTAGAAATGGTTGAAAAAGAAAACAAAAGAAGTGTTAATATATCAAAATGGAGAGGAAGTAGCAAGGCTTAAAATCAAGAGGCCTAAGAAACTAATTAGCCTTTAAAGTTAGCCATAGCAAAGAATTTGGAATTAAAAATTGAATTGAATGGTAGTAGACCCAGGGGACAAAACAAGGTTTTAGAAGGAGGCAGCACTGGATAAATAACATATACCTAAAGTCAAAATATTGATATGGAAATAAAGATTTAAGATTGTGATTAGGTAGAGCAAATTGGAAGTAGTTTTCCCCCCCTAGTCTGTCACTTAACAGAATTAAAATTAGTCATTTAGGGATAGTTTGTAGAGGGTATAGGTGGAAGTAGGGAAGAGAGGAGAGACAGTAGAAAGGAAGGAAGAGAAGAAAAAAGGAAACAGGAACAGAGAGTAGTAGAAAAGAGGAGGGAAGGTGTAAGAAAGTAGGTAAGAATAGCCACCTGGGGAAAATAAATACGGGGACAGACTGAATAATAGAAATTAAAATGTAGAATACAATTTAGGTTATTATAATTATTAAATATAAGAAATGATATATGTATATGGATTGATATTGAAGGTATATGTGATGTCTAGTATGTTTTCAAGGTGGAGAAAAATAAAAAACCCTTTTTTTACAAATAAAAGAAATGTTAAGTATATGTTTGCAGAGCAACAAAAAGCAAAACACAGCAAATGTAAGAAAGGGATTTAGGATTCTAATCAAATAAATAAATAAAGATCAGACTATGCTATTAAAAAATTATCTATCAGAATAGAAAATGGACTTTATTTAATTAGCTTTAGAATGCAAGTTGACTGCATCAGTCCAAGCCTATTACATCTCTTTCTGGCTTTGTTGGCTAATGAGAATAATTGGTTCCGTCCCTTTCTTTTGAAGAAAGTATAGAAAAGAAGGTTCCAATCCAATGATATGTGGTTATTGAGAAGCACTATCATAATAATAGTCTTCATAGTATCCTGGATTGCAGATTAAACCAAACAATTCATTGCATGGTATCATATGCTATAAATGGTATAAAATGTTATCTGGTGGTATTTCTGCATAAAAATTGTAGTAATTATATAATAACACTAAGCAAAAGAAATGTTCTTCTGAAATGCTAAAGATCTCTCTGGTTCTTCATTACATGAACATTCAGTGGTCAATCAAAAGTTCATAAGAACTCTGTAGTAGTTTTAAGAAAATAGTTTTCTGATTCCTGTTCTTAGAAACTGACTTTCTCTGATTCTGGAAGATTGATTTGATTTGATTTGATTTGATTTGATTTGATTTGATTTGATTTGATTTGATTTGATTTGATTTGATTTGATTTGATTTGATTTGATTTGATTTGATTTGATTTGATTTGATTTGATTTGATTTGATTTGATTTGATTTGATTTGATTTGAATGCCGCCGGAAGCTCACAACATATCCAAACAACATACAGTATACCTATCTAAAAATCCAATTAATATAGCTAAATAATCTTTAAAAACCCTAATAACATTTTAAATAATTCATTCCAATTCACACAGCAAGACATACATACACTCATCGGGCAGGTGGGTAGGGTCTAATGGCCCCAAGCTTGGCAGTACAGATAGCTCTTTAAACCTTTATGGAAGGCAATGGTGCCAACAATGGTGCCAACCTTCCTTGCTTACCAAAGTAGCAGAATGATAGACAAAGGGATGATGTATTAATTACTGAAATTAATGACATGATAAATAAGTGGCATTGTATTCATTCTTGTAATACCTACATATAGGAAGGATGTGATACCTACATATAGGAAGGATGAGCCAACAGGGATTTATGTCTCTCCTTCTCTGCTACTAGAAGGAGCGAGAAGGAGAACTAAACTCTGGGTTTTCTTCTTTGTGCATTGGACTTTAGAAAGGAGGAGCAGGTTGAAAGTCATTATTTTCTTGAAAAAGGATGAAGAAGAATGAATTGAAGAGATAACTTCTGATAACTATGCCAATAGTCTTCTCCTAAACTGGGTCAGTGGAAGAGGTGAGGAAGAAGTTGTCTTTGATGAAAGGGATGTCAGAGAGGTTTAAAAGGGTTTTGTTTTGTTTTTGTGGTCCAGAGAGACTGGTTCTTTCTGTGAGATGAGAGCCTCACTTGGGATAAGGAGGTAAAAAGAGTGAATTGGGAAAAAAACTTTGGCAGGGATTTCTGATTTTAAAAAAACTGCTGGAAAAATCCCCCAGTCATTAAACTTTCCTCCAATAGCAAATGACTTGAAGGTTTAAGCAGAGGTGACAAGGGAATAAATGTGTCTTCTTTGGAAATAGAAGTCTGTCTTTCAAATATGGTACATGGCCCTTCAGATGGTGCTAAGCAAAACGCCAAGCATCCCCCACACTGGCCAGGGTAGCCTCAGCTGCTGGGAGTTACAATTCAGCATCATTTATTTATTTATTTATTTATTTTTATTTTATTTATTTATTTATTTATTTATTTTGTCCAATACACAATGAGGGTTTTAGTGGGTATATATCAATATACACATAGTAAAATATATGATGAAGGTTATAGAGGAGATACTCATAGTGAAATATATCTAAGAAATAATAGAAAAGAAGATATAGGAAGAGAATATATCAATGAAAGAATAGAAGAAGAGATATAGGAATAGAGGAAAGGTATAGGAGATATAGGAGAGCAATAGGACAGGGGACGGAAGGCACTCTAGTGCACTTGTACTCACCCCTTACTGACCTCTTAGGAATCTGGAGAGGTCAACTGTAGATAATCTAAGGGTAAAGTGTTGGAGGTTTGGGGATGACACTATGGAGTCCGGTAATGAGTTCCATGCTTCGACAACTCGGTTACTGAAGTCATGTTTTTTACAGTCAAGTTTGGAGCAGTTAATATTAAGTTTATATCTGTTGTGTGCTCTTGTGTTGTTGTGGTTGAAGCTGAAGTAGTCGCCGACAGGCAGGACGTTGCAGCATATGATCTTGTGGGCAATATTTAGATCTTGTTTAAGGCGTCTTAGTTCTAAACTTTCTAGGCCCAGGATTGAAAGTCTAGTCTCATAGGGTATTCTGTTTCGAGTGGAGGAGTGAAGGGCTCTTCTGGTGAAGTATCTTTGGACAGTTCAAAGGGTGTTAATGCCTGAGATGCGATATGGGTTCCAAACAGATGAGCTGTATTCGAGGATGGGTCTAGCAAAAGTTTTGTAAGCTCTGGTAAGTAGTGTGAGATTGCCAGAGCAGAAGCTACGTAGGATTAGGTTTAGGGATTAGATTAGGGATTATCTGGAGGACTACCAATCTGGGATTACATTTTGAATATTAAAATGTAAAATAAAATGAAATTTATTTATCATGTTAGGAATCATAGCAGTGCAGAGTTTGTGAACTCCTGATTTAGAACATATTCCCTCCCCCCTTTCTACTTTGGATGAAAAAAATATCGCCGGCTCGACTTACCGGCCCACGGCGCTTTTGCGGAAGGGCCGGGCAGACTCGGACCCTTGCGATGGCGGCCGCCATCTTGTTTTCGGCCGAAATCTCGCGAGACGAGATTTCGGCCGGGAAGGCCTGGCCCACGTGGCCGGGCATGATGTGGGGACCGGGCGGGGCTTGCTGGCCCTATTTAAGGGCGGCAGGCCTCGGGCCAAGCCTTTTCGCCCGGACCCAGCACTGGAGCAGACACTCGGCTGAGAGCTGCTCTGGTCGCCATTTTGGGTGGCCTCGTGCGCGGCCGCCATTTTGTGGCTGGCAGCGTGGGCGAAAAGTTGCCGGAGGTGCCCAGCAGCGTCGGAGGACTCGACTGGAGCCACTATTTCTTCTCGGGCCCGAGGGGGACTGGTAACCTTCCTCCCGGCTGGGAGGAGGGCGCGGTTAGGCCTCGCCTGAACTTGGGATGGGGTTGCTTGGCCTCTGGGGGGGGTACCCGGTCTCAGGGTTCTTGGGGGCCTGCTTTAGGGCCGTTAATCGGCCTGCACGTGGGGGGAGCCTATTCTTTCTGGGCCTGTGATTAAGGGGTCTGGGGGTTTGGTCGGGCTTCTCCCTTTGCATTACTTTGAAATTCAGGTATGGCTCCAAAGAAGAGGCCTGCCTCGGCCCCGATGGCTCCGCCTGCTGCGCGTCCCAGGAGGGCCCTTAGGCCTTCTGCCCGGGCTCGGGCCAGTAGGGAAGGGCCTACGGGGGTGGTTCCTGTGCAAGGGGGGGTGGTTTCTTTGCCTCCTGCCCCTCAACCTGACCCTTCTCCTGCCATGTCTTGGGCCAGGGTTTTGGAGAGGCTTGACGAGCTCGAGCAGTGGAGAAGTGGATCGGGCCCCGGAGGGTCCCTCGAGCAGGTTCCTGCGGCGTTGGGAAGAGATCCGGTTGCGGCCCAGGCTGGGCAGTTGGCTCCTGCTGGACGACTGGCCCCGGCGGGGCCGATGGCGGCTTTCCCGGGCCCCGCAACGATGGGCCCCCCATGGATGTCATCAACCCCGTACGGGGCAGGTGAGGCTGCACCACACACTACATCGCTGTCCTTTCTTACTTCACCCACCTCGGGTTTCCCCCCGTCGGGGGTTGGGAGTGGGTCCAGTTATCTGGGGTCTTCCACGGGCACCTGCGGGCAGGTCTGGGCACTGCCGGTTCCTCCTTCGGGGCCGCTGGCGGCTGGCCCTGCTCCACTGCCCAGGCCAGGTCCTACGGGGGCACCTGCGGTGCCCGGGGCAGGGGGGTGGGTCCCTCCAGCCCCTGCTGTTATGCCTCCGCTCCCTGTCTTGCCCTACCCCCAGGGTGTGGGGGTTTTCGGCGTTGCGGCTAACTCGGTATGGGACCCGTTCGCTTGCATTAAAGCAGGGGCCATCCTGTGCAGGTTGCCGTCCACACCTCTTGGATGCCACCTTCACCCTTCGGTGAAGGAGGCTATATGGCGGGGTGAATATGTGGATCTTTTTTCGCTTTTGAACCGAGAGGTTCCCAAGCAAGAGAAAGAGATTGTCCCGGGGGAGAAAACAAAGAAAACAAAAGTAACAAAATGCTTCAGCTCCTGGCTGTATGCTTTTCTTACTTATGGGTCTGTGGTGATTCAGAGGCAGCCGGCTATGGCCTCTGCCATGTTTAAATATATAGATTTGATTGCCAGGGCCCACTTCGAGTATAAGGGCACCATATGGCGCCATTATGATAAAGGCTTTCGTATGAGGATGGCGGTAGAGCCTAACCTGCCTTGGGATATGGTGGTTCCGGACCTTTGGTTCCGGGCCACGCATATGTCTGGAAAGGAAGGGTGTGTGCGCACGGATAGCGGGCACTTCATGGAGGAGGAGCCTGGCGCGGCTTCGCCGGCCAAGGCGGCTCCTGGTGTGGCTGGCAAGGGGGCCTCGCCCGCTTGTCACGAGTTTGCTGCAAAAGGGGCGTGTTTTCGTCCCTTTTGTAAGTACAAGCACGCCTGTGGGAATTGTGGGGGGTCCCATGCAGCTTCAGTATGTCCCCGCCCCAAGAAAGGGGCAGAGAAGAAGGGCGGGGGTCCAGGAAAACCTACCCCACCAGCTGGGGGAAAAGGGGCCCAGCCCAATTGATGTTTCTGTGCTTGAGGGTTGGTTGGTTGACTACCACCCTCGCCCGAGAGCCGAGTTGCTCTTGAGGGGTTTCTCTGAGGGATTTAGGATCCCTTATGTGGGTGTTAGGAAGGCTTTCATGTCGGACAACCTCGGGTCGGTTGTCGGACATGAGGACATTGTTCGGGCTAGGATTCGAAAGGAGGTGGCGGAGGGCAGGGTCCTTGGGCCTTTTCCGGAGCCACCCTTTTTGAACCTTAGAGTGTCCCCCCTGGGGGTGGTCCCCAAAAAGGCGAGTGGTGAATTTCGGTTGATTCACCATTTGTCTTTTCCGAAAGGGGAGTCAGTGAATGACTTCATTCCTGACGAACTTTGTTCAGTCCGGTACGCATCCTTTGATGCGGCCGTGGCCATGGTTAGGGAGTGTGGGGTGGGAGCCCTTATGGGTAAATGCGACATTAAGTCGGCATTCCGGCTCCTCCCCATTCACCCAGGCGACTTCGAGCTTCTGGGCTTCCATTTCGAAGGTGGTTTTTATGTGGACAGGGCATTGCCAATGGGCTGCTCTGTCTCCTGCTCCCTTTTTGAGAGCTTTAGTACCTTCCTGGAGTGGGTGCTCAGGAGGCGTAGTGGCCTGGGTTCGGTCGTTCATTACCTTGATGATTTCTTGTTGGCCGGGCCGGCGCACTCGGAGCAATGCTTTGCTTTGATGCGGGACTTCGAAGCCCTTTGTGCTCAATTGGGGGTGCCTCTAGCCCCTGAGAAGACCGAAGGCCCCGCCACCAGGATTACCTTCCTCGGTATTGAACTGGACTCAGAGGAGCAATCTTCCAGATTGCCCCTGGATAAGTTGGTTAAAATCAGGAGCAAGCTCGAGGCGGTCTTGGGCTGCAGGAAGGTTACTCTTCGGCAGCTCCAGGAATTGGCCGGGATCCTTAATTTTGCCTGTCGGGTAGTGGTGCCAGGCAGGGCTTTTTCTCGCCGGTTGTATGATGCGATGAAGGGGCTACGTCTGCCCCACCATCGTACCCGCTTATGCGCTGGGGTCAAGGCTGACCTCTGCGTGTGGCGGGAGTTTTTGGAACATTTTAACGGGTTGTCTTTTTGGCGGCACGAGCTTCTTTTGGAAGCGGAGCTGCAGCTATGCTCCGACGCCGCAGGGACTTGTGGTTTTAGGGTAGTGTTAGGTGACCAGTGGTGCTGGTCGGCATGGCCTCCGGAATGGAGTGCCTGTTCATTGGTTAAGGATTTGACCTTTTTGGAGCTTTTCCCCTTGATAGTGGCCTTAGAGCTCTGGGGAGAGCAGTTTAGGGACAAGACTGTGCATTTTTGGTGTGACAACCTAGCGGTTGTCCATGTTGTGAACGCCCTGTCCTCTAAGAGTGACAGGGTAATGCGGCTTGTCCGCCATTTTGTGCACAGGTCCTTGTCTCTAAACGCATTGTTTTTGGCTAGGCACGTCCCGGGGCTAGATAACGGGGTGGCTGACGCCTTGTCCCGTGGTCAGTTGTCCAGGTTTCGGACCCTGGCCCCGTGGGCCCGAGAGTCGCCAGAGGTGTTTCCAGCCCACCTGTGGAGCCTGGGCGGGCTCCCGAGAGCTGGAGAGATGAGGCCTCCAGGGCGATCGCCTTGTCCGTAGCACCTGGCACCCTGCGAGCTTACCAGCGTGCAGGTAAGGAGTTTGGGGATTTCAGGCAGGGTAAGGGTTACCCCCATAGCTGGCCTGCCCCGGTTGAGCACCTAGCTGAATTTTGTGTCCTGCTGAAAGGGGTGGCCTTTCAGTTAGGACTATCAGGTCTAGGTTAGCCGGCCTCGCCTTTCTGTCCAAGGCGGGGGGGTTTAGTGATTTTTGAGGTGATTTTCGCATCCGGAGGATGCTGGAGGGCTGGGTGAGGGAGCGACAGGGGTTCCCTTCTGACACTCGTCAGGCCCTGACGGTTCAGCAGCTGTCTTTGATTAATCAGGCATTCGACAGTCTGTGCGCCTCTCTGTACGAGGCCCGTCTTTTTAGGGCAGCGACTTGCGTTATGTTTTTTGGGGCCCTCAGGGTCAGCGAGGCAATGGCCTCCTCGCAGTCTGACTTGTCACTCCGCGCTTTCCAGCTTACTGATCTGACCTTTAGGCAGGGGGGTGTCTCCCTTTTGGTGAGACATTCCAAGACAGATCAGTTACACAGAGGGGTTATAATTGAGCTTCGCGCAGCCACCGATCAGTCTGTGTGCCCGGTGGCTGCTTTGCGGCATTTTTGTGGCTTGCGGGGGTCAGGGCGGGGGTACCTTTTTAAACACCAGGATGGCACCCTCCTGACCCGGTATCAATTCTGGGCGTTAGTGTCGAAGGCAATGGCTCAGGTAGGCATGGATCCCGCCGGCTACGGAACGCATTCGTTCCGTATCGGCGCCGCCACTAGCGCGGCACTTTCTGGTTTCCCGGCCCAACGGATTCAGGAGATCGGCCGCTGGCGGTCAGCGGCATATTTGGGTTATGTTAGGCCCACTGAGGATTCTGGGCAGGGTTTAGGCTAGGTAACCTCTCTGTGTGTGTCCTCTTCCAGGTTCCCAGTCCAGGCAGAAACCGACGGCGCTGCTGTGTGGCCACAGCATGGTCTTTTGGGCCGGCCGCTCAGCAGCCAGAAGCGCCATCGGGACCCAGTTGTCATTGGGACGGTGGGTCAATGTTGTTTGGATGGGCCGGAGAGGTATGCGGTGGGAGGGGCTCCTACCGACGTTGCTGGGTAATCAGCATCTCAGGGCTGTACCCGGCGCTGCTGGGCGGGCGGCTACCCAGGGTCGCGCCCAGATGGGACTGGGTGGTCGGCAACCCATAGCCGCACCCAGATGGCTGGTCTTGCACCTCGGTGGCAATGACCTGTGCCTGCTTGGTGGTCTACCGTTGATCATCCAGGTGCGCGAAGACCTGCGGTGGCTTCGCACGGTGTGGCCCACCACGCAAGTGGTGTGGTCAGAGATCCTCCCAAGGATCGTTTGGAGGGACGCCATTTCCCTTAGGGCCATACACCGGGTCAGGCGTAGGGTGAATAAGGCCTTGGGAAAAACAGTCAGGGAATTAGGTGGGGTTGTAGTGGCCCATCCCCTCATCACAGTAGATCGGCCGTGGCTTTACCGGGCCGATGGCGTTCACCTGTCAGAACAGGGGAACGCCATTTTCTTACAGGACCTGCAGCGGTCTCTGCGTGAGCTGGCGCAGATAGAGGGGGGAGTCGGGGGGCCAAGATAGAGATCTGACCCCCGCTCCGTGGCAGGTTAGGGGCGGAAATCTGGGTGGTGGTTCAGCAACTGCGCGTTCTCCCTTGGGCATCTTTGGGGATGATTGACAGGTTCTCTCCAAGCTCATGGTGGGTGCTACCTGCGCACTTGGGGGGAACCTGTCTTTGGGTCCCGCTATTGAAGTCCCAGGGTAGGGGTGAGCCGGCGGGACCCCCCTCATGCGAGTGCATGGCAGGGTCTCAGGTGAGGGAGAGGTCCCTCACCTGGACCAGCATCGACTACGCCCTTAGTTGCCCAGGAATGTTGACCTTTTTACGTCATTTCCGCCCCGGAAGTGTTTGTTTGACCCTGCAGGTCCACTGTTTCCGGGTCATAGTTGAATATGTTGATTTATGCAAATTTATGCTAATTCATGCTAATTTAATTAATAAATTATGCAAATTTATTTTAATAAAAATGACCCAAGTTTAAATCCAGCTCTGGTGTCCGTGTCGTTACTCCGTCTCTTCTGCAAAAGTCAACACAGAGAGACTAGTTGAAAATTGCCGAAACAAATGATCTCAGGCTAGAAGTTGCAACTTTTAACCTTAAATGTGTTGCAAGTGTGATTAAAAGCAGTCTTTCATAAACCATGAAGATAGTTGTGGAATTAATATACAGTGCCAACATATCCATATTTCTATCACAGAAACTAGAGTGAGGGAGTTTCAGAAAGACAATTTGTCAACAGGTTCATAAAGGGAGGGAGCAGATGGGGGCCAATCTTCCATTTATCTTGCTTTCTAATGGAATTGACAGTGACTTATGATCTGAAATATACCAAGAGTTTAGATGGAGGAAAAAAAATATTGGGAAGCTTTACTCTCTGACAGAAGGGAGGATTGGCATTTAATGGCACATGAAATCCCCCGCCCCCCATTTGGCTTTAACAAAGCTATTATTTTCTCTAAAGAGTTGTACTAACTGAGAAACCTTTTCGTTCTTTTTATCCTCTTCTTCCTGCAGGCACCATGAATCTCCCTTTCAGAGGTGAGCTCAGTGGAAAGCAGTCCAGCTCCAGCACCTTGGTGAAAAGATAACCACTTCAGAACATTTTTCATCTCAATTTGGTGGACAGTCCTAAAAAAACATGCCAGCAGTTTATCCACAGCCTCATATCTTGGATAGAAATTATTATTATTATTATTTATTAGATTTGTATGCTGCCCCTCTCCACAGACTCGGGGCGGCTCACAACAGTGATAAAGCAATATACAATGACAAATCTATTATTAAGATAGAAAAACCAATCATAATTTAACTCAATGAGGTTACTTGTAAATGTTCAAGAACAACTCATTTTCTGCATGTTTTTTGCTTTTTCACTAAACAACCAAGGTATGTTCGACTAAGTTTGCCTGAGTCAGGAATATACTGGCATGTTCTTTCTACATCCTTAAGCCTCCTTAAACCTCACTGTCAAATTATATTTCATCTAAGATTCTATAAGATCCAGCTGATCTCTTCTTTTATTCTAAAATTCTTCTTATGGAAGAATTCAGAAGCACATCAGCTATTATTAAAAAAAGATTTGAAAGACAACAAAATCATTTTGGAACAATAAAAATATCTACTTTTCTTATACTTTTTCAACACTGACACATGACAACTGGGTTTATTGCAAAGAAGAATTATTTGCCATCGATTAATTAAATGCTATAGATCTTTTCCATTTATAATTTCTCTGGAAGCACTAAGAAATCACTACACCTGGAAACATTAATCACACTTGGGGTGCAGACTTAAATTAGCAAGGGAGGTAATGAATTGGGCATGCTCAGCAGGCTGGTTTTTATGTTTTTCACACTGTAATTTCCTAACTAAATTTCTTCAAACAAGGTAGTTTATCATGCAGAAGTGAGAGTTACTATAACGGTAAAATTTGAAATAAAGTTGTTTTGAATAGGATAAAAGTAAGGAGCAAAATTTGATATCGGCTGTAAAACAGGCTGCTTGGGAGATGTTTTACTATTTAAACTTTAAGTTTTATTACATTTATAGTCCACCTGATGGACTCTGGGCAGCATACAAAAATAAAAACGATATACAATAATTAAAATCCCAATACAACTCTATGGGCTCTGATTAGCCTCTTGGAAGTGTGAGGCAGAAGACGGTTCTGTAAATAATCTGGTCCTAAGCCATGTAGGTGCTAACTAACACCTTAAATTGCATCCAGAAACCGATTGGTAGCTAGTGCAGCTCGCAGAGTGTTGGATGACAAGAAACTCGACTGGTAAGGTCTAGATCAGTGTTTCCCAACCTTGGCAACTTGAAGGTATTTGGACTTCAACTCCCAGAATTCCCCAGCCAGCATTTGTCTAGATAATCAGCTTCATCCAAGGACTGCAGGAGCTGGAGCACCACACCTTCTCAACAACCTTCCCTAAAAAAGGAAGGTTGGAGACAGGACAATAGTTTTTCAGATTAGCTTGATCCAGGGCAGGCTTCTTGAGAGGGGTCGCACAACCACCTCTTTTAGCAGTAGTGGAAAGGACCACTCTCTCAAGGAGGCATTAATCTCAGCCTCATGACACCTCTCTGCTGGCTGAGACCAGCTAGAAGGGGCATGGGTCCAATAAACAGGATAGCTCCCATGGCCTTGTTCACTTCATTGGATGTCACCAGTTCAAACTCATCCCACACAATCTGACTAAGGCTTACCACTGTTGTCTCAGTCGACATTGCCCAGTCGGAATCCAGCTCTATCTGGATCTGAGCGGCTTTACCTGTAAGAAACTGAACAAACTGTTCAGAACTACCCTGTAAGAGCTTAACCACTCCCTCCGTATGAAGAAGTCTACAAAACGTATGCCAGACCCATTCTCGAATACAGCTCATCTGTCTGGAACCCATACCACATCTCGGACATCAACACCCTTGAAAACGTCCAAAGATATTTCACCAGAAGAGCCCTTCACTCCTCCACTCGAAACAGAATACCCTACAAAAATAGACTAACTATCCTGGGTCTAGAAAGCTTAGAACTATAGCACCTAAAACACAATTTAAATATTGCCCACAAGATCATATGCTGCAACGTCCTTCCGTTCAACGACTACTTCAGCTTCAACCGCAACAATACAAGAGCACGCAACAGATTCAAACTTAATATTAACCGCTCTAAACTTGACTGTAAAAAACATGACTTTAACAATCGAGTTGTCGAAGCGTGGAACTCTTTACCGGACTCAATAGTGTCAACCCCCAAGCCCCAACATTTCTCCCTTAGACTCTCCACGATTGACCTCTCCAAGTTCCTAAGAGGCCAGTAAGGGGCATACATAAGTGCACTGGTGTGCCTAACATCCCCTGTCCAATTGTCTTTCCTTTAAGTAAGCGGATCACCCTAAACAGGGCAGCTGAGTGTGATTCTGCAGATGCAATAAGGACAGAAACATGTGAATATTTGGCTACCTGAATTGCCACTAAATAAGTCCTAATAAAGGCTCTTAATAGCATTCGGTCAGATTCAGACTTATTGGCAAGACTCCAATGCTGCTTCAGACATCTCTTCTGATGCTTCATCTTCTGGAGCTCCTCAGTGAACCAAGGAGCTTTTCTGGATCCACTGCCAAAGAGAGGTCGCAAAGGTGCAATCTGGTCCAGAGCTCCCATTGAGGCCTTATTCCAGGCTGCAAACCAGGACTCCCACGGATTGTGTACAAGCAAGTTGGGTATTTCCCCAAAGGTGCTCTGGAACCACTCTGGGTCCATTAGTTTTAGAGTAATACCATTCAGAAAAGCATGTTCTACTTTTTTCAGGAAAAAGATCAAATCTTATGCTGATATGAGACTTTGCTTTCAAAATTATTTCAAAAGCATTGATAAGAAATGGACTTAAATCACTGGTGTCAAACTTGATTACATCACGTGATATATCTCAAGCTGGAGTAGGCATAGCTTGCACATGACACATCCGGTCTGTGGGCTGCCTGTTTGACATCCCTGGTCTTAAGTGAAGTGTTATATTTTCATACTTATGAAGTCATGGAATGGGAAAGATTATATATGAATATGCTGCCTTTCATTGTATAATTATTTCTTTTTTAAAAACTTTATATATATATATATATATATATGTGTGTGTGTGTGTGTGTGTGTGTGTGTGTGTGTGTGTGTCTGTGTGTGTGTGTGTGTTTTCGTAAATTTTCACGGGTATATGTATGTAGATTGTTCTGAGTTCGGGTTTTGCCCTGTGTAATATTTTGCATGTCTATGCGACTTTTCAGTGAAATCACATTCACCATCATCAGGCTGAAGTTCCAAGCTTCGTGTTGTTGTGTCCATTTTACAACAGCACGAAGCTTGGAACTTCAGCCTGATGATGGTGAATGTGATTTCACCGAAACGTCGCATAGACATGCAAAATATTACACAGGGCAAAACCCGAACTCAGAACAATCTACACACACACACACACACACACACACACACACACACACACACACATATATATATATATATATATATATATATATATATATATATATATGTCAAATCAATGCATGAACAGTGTGGCATCTGGGCACCATACATTCCAATGCAAACAAAACTGATCAAATTAAAAATTGTTATTACAATTTATGAAGTTCCCATTACAATACACATCTATATTAAGTTACAATCTATCATTATTCAATTATTCCACCTATTTCTCATTATTACTTCCATTTTATCAACTGAAAATGTAACCCATTAATATTCCCTTTATTTCTATTTCTTACTCTTGCTTTTAATCAGATCACCCTATATTAAAAAGCTTTTTTCTTTCTCTCCTGTCTAATTTCTAACTATGTTGTCTGCCTACAAGAACAAAGAAAAAGAGAATGAAGACGGAGAGAAAGGCAGCTATAAACAGCAATCTATTGGAGATTTTCTCCGTTGAAAAATAAACCAGAAGCTCACAGTTGACTGATTTTAGCTGAATCAAATAACTTCGTTATAACCATAATAACAGATATTTATGTACAATACCATATGCAGGGTATTTCTCTTCATTCAGTTGCAGAGAATTAGCTTCATTACAACAAGTTCAGAGCAGAGACCTTGTAGAGCAGTGGTCCCCAAACTACGGCCCGTGGGCCACATGTGGCCCACTGAGGCCATTTATCCGGCCCGCCAGTGAGTGACAAGAGCACAGGGAAAAGAGAGAGAGAAAGAAAGAAAAGGGAAAGAGAGGGAGGGAAGGAGAAATGGAGAGGAATGGAGGGAAGGAAGGAAAGAAGGAGAAATGGAGGGAACAAGGAAGGAAGGAAGGAAGGAAGAATGAAATGGAGGGACAGAGGAAGGAAGGACTGTTTTGGGGGTGGGGTGTAATTTTTTAAATTTTTTCTCTCAACATGCATTCAAACAACACAGTGTACCATCTAACTTTCCATGAATAAAATGTGGTATTTTGTTAGTAACTAATATCAATCATCAAAAAAGTTGCAAAAGGTTTTTTTTCCTAATTTTGTCATCCAGTTACATTCATTTTCTTTTAATTAAATTCCCTCCTTAATGTTCCTTCAAAAAGTGCAACACCAATTATATTTCTAACTTATTAACCATTATGCCAAAGTGCTTCCTTCTTTCTTTATACATTTTTCATAAGCCAAAAAAACCTTGTATAGCCAATCAGATGTCAACAAAAGAAAATTAAAAACAAAACATAAACATATATGAATTTCAGATCTTCTCCCCCCTCTAAATAGTACGTTCCCATTTTATTTTTTACTTTAAAACAAGGTACGTGCAATGTGCATAGGGATTTGTTCATAGTTTTTTTTATAGTCCGGCCCTCCAACAGTCCAAGGGACAGTGAACTGGCCCCCTGTGTAAAAAGTTTGGGGACCCCTGTTGTAGAGGCTGGAACCAAACCCAGCCTTAAGCTTATAGTTTCTCCTGCACAGACTCAGTAGCAGTTAACTCCCATTGGCTGACTGAGTTACTTTGCTAATTTATTGGCTGACCTTGTCACCACTGTCTTTCCCAGCTCATGAATATCTCAACACAATCATTATATAGTTATTTCTAAACTGGTACCTTGCTGTATCAACCATCATATTAAATTTCAGGTAGCATTCTTGAGTACATTTTTTTTTTCTTTGATGGCTATCTTAAGAAAAAGGGAGAAAAAACAGGAATTTGATATTTATGTTATGTATAATATACAGTGATCCCCCGTTTATTGCGTCCCCAACCATTGCGAACAGGGTACTTCGCTATTTTTCAACCCGGAAGTCAAAATACCATCTACGCATGCGTGCCCGTGGGCACGCATGCGTAGATGGCAACCGGGAGATCAGCTGCTGGGCGGCTTCCCTGAGTCTTCCCCCTCTTGCTGGCGTCAGCGAGGAGTTTCCCCACCGCCCACGCAAACTCCTCGCTGCCGCCCGCCCTTCGCCCGCCCATGCCGTTCATTCTCGCCGCTTTCGAGCTGAATCCGGGAGCAAATTCGCTCCTGGATTCAGCTCGAAAGCGGCGAGAATGAACGGCGTGGAAAAGGCGTTCCTTGCCGTTCGTTCTCGCCGCTTTCGAGCTGAATCCGGGAGCGAATTCGCTCCCGGATTCAGCTCGAAAGCGGCGAGAGCCAGCGCCCCCCGGACCCCCAACCCGGGTTTGGGGGGCTGCTAGGAAGCCCTCCATGCCGGCGGCAAACAGCCGCGCCGCCCCCAATCTTCGGCTCCTCGCTAGCGCTGTGGGAATAAAAACACAATCTGCACATGCGCAGAAGGTGTTTTTACTTCCGCATCGCTACTTCGCGAAAACCCGCTCGTTGCGGGGGCTCCTGGAATGGAACCCTCGCAACGAGCGGGGGATCACTGTATATTGTAAATAGTCGCTAGCTATTTACGGTTTGTCTACTAACTTCAAATATTCAAAATAATACTTTTATTTCTTTTTCTTTATTTCCCACCAAATATAAACCTTCTGCCAAACATCATAAAATTCTGATTCTTCTTGATTGTTTAACCTTCTCGTCATCATATCTAGCTCAGCACAATCTAAAATTTTCTTAAGAATATCTGTTTTTTTCTCTCTCTATTCTCTTGAAAACTTTTATATAGATGTTTACAAATTTTTACTTATCTCTATATTCATTATATCAAGATTCACATTTATGCATACCATATAGATGATGTAGTATAACAAAATGACTTTAATATTCTCTTTTTTTCCCTCTTATTACAATGATGACTTCTATTTTGAGCGGAGCGATTGTAGCTCCACTAAATGTTACATGTGGTGTTTGTTATGTGTGTCTTTCTTTTGAAAATCAATAAAATATTTTTTTTTAAAAAGAAAGAAAAAGGGGAAAGTGAAACCAAGGTGAAAATGAGAATTGGAGCGGGGAGAGGAATGGCCATGCTTTTCTCTCTGTCAATAATTTAAATGCATGTTTAAGCAATAATTTCTCACAGATGCTAGGATTTTCCACAAATGTGTTGTCCTTTGAATCAGTGTGGAGATTCACAGCCAAAACTGTTTTCCAAGTTCCACAAATTACTTTTGGCTTCTGGCCATGAGGAGGTGGAACCATCAGGCAAGTCAGAAGCCAACCCATTCCTCAACTCTTCCCATCTCATTTTTTGGCTCCTAATTCCATGAGTTAAATCAATGGCTGGAATAAAGAAGAAGCATGGGGAGTCGTGAGCAGACAAGAAAGTCAGTGAAAGCAGCAGCATCAGTAACAAAGAGATGGATTCATGCAATGAATCATGCAAAGAGCCAGGGTGGCGCAGCAGGTAGAGTGCTGTACTGCAGGCCACTGAAGCTGACTGTAGATCTGAAGGTCAGCGGTTCAAATCTCATCACCGGCTCAAGGTTGACTCAGCCTTCCATCCTTCCGAGGTGAGTAAAATGAGGACCCAGATTGTGGGGGCAATATGCTGGCTCTGTTAAAAAGTGCTATTGCTAACATGTTGTAAGCCGCCCTGAGTCTAAGGAGAAGGGCGGCATAAAAATCGAATAAATAAAATAAATAAATAAATAAATATAGAGTAGTACCTCTAGATACCAGTTTAATTCGTTCCAGAGCGGAGCTCATATGTTGAACAACTCGTATCTGGAACAAATGGCTTTAGACTTTGTTTTCCCCCTCTGAGATAACCAAAAGCAAGGATTCTTCTGCCACCTAGTGGAAGCTCAGCTCATATCCCAAATTTGAGCTGGGGTGCCGAACAGAAATTTCGCTCCCGTCGTGGCTCGTAACTTGGAATACTCGCATGTGGAGCAGCTTGTATCTAGAGGTACTACTGTATTAATTCTACACCCAGAGTAGCAAAGTAAAGTGCTGATAGAATATGTTTCGCTCAATTACCAGCTTTAATAAAAATCTAGATGTTGTGCAAACACTGTTCTTATTTTGGGAAGGGTCCAGTTGAATTGCTTTATTGTTTGAGTTGTCACTATGCATATCAGAAGCACAAATGAGGGTGAAGGGAGCTTTTAATTTTCACAATAAAAGTGCCCTCATTTTCTATTCTCTTAGCTCAGGAGTGTCAAACTTGTCTTGTCACATCATCAGTATCATTAATTTATTAATTTATTAATTTATTTATTCAATTTTTATGCCGCCCTTCTCCTTAGACTCAGGGCGGCTTACAACATGTTAGCAATAGCACTTTTTAACAGAGCTAGGCTATTGCCCCCACAATCCGGGTCCTCATTTTACCCACCTCGGAAGGATGGAAGGCTGGGTCAACCTTGAGCCGGTGATGAGATTTGAACCGCTGACCTTCAGATCTACAAGTCAGCTTCAGTGGCCTGCAGTACAGCACTCTACCTGCTGCAGCACCCCGGCTCATCATGACTTTATATCCTTCGCTAAACCAGGTGTGGGTGTGGCCAGCCTGTGATACATCTAGTCCACAGGCCAAAAATTTGACAAAATTCAAATAAGACAGAATTTGTTGTCTTCACGCCTCTATTTCTCTCTCTCTCTCTCTCTCTTTCTCTCTCTCTCTCTCTCTCTCTTCTCTCTCTCTCTCTCTCTCTCATTTGTATGCCACCCGCGGCTCACAACATATGAGAACAACATATATACTTATCTAAAAATCCAATTAATATGGCTAAAAATACTTTAAAAATCTAATATAATTTTTTTTAAACCTTCCCCAGTGTTTACCATATTCTCTTCCCAGTCCACTTTGATCTTGTAGAAACATTTCTAGAGACTTATTGTGGGTAGGGTCCCTTTGGATGGCAATGTCTACAGAAAGGCAAAAAGTGAGAAGATCCTGAAACAAGTGTTGCAATTTTGAGATACAAATTCCTTTTTTGTGTGTCTTGTGACATTTCTCATAAGTATATAAGGGACAGCAGGGCTTGCTTCACAAATCTTTTGTAATTTTGACAAAATGCCTCTGGCTAACACTATAATTTGGATGTCTCTTGGGGAGGAGGAAAACAATAGTAAAAAAAAATCTCCTAAAATAGGTTGGAAGTCAGTTTGGTCTCTAAACACAATTTAAAGCATTGGTTATTACCAATACAGCCCTACAAGGCTTAGGACCAGATTACCTACAGGACCGTCTCCTGCCTCACCTATCCCAGTGGCTCATCAGAGCCCACAGAGTTGGCCTTCTCCAGGTCCCGTCAGCCAAGGAATGTCGCTTGGTGGAACCTAGAGGAAGGGCCTTCTCTGTGGAAGCTCCGATCCTTTGGAATCAACTCCCTTGGAGATTTGCACTATCCCCCACCCTTCCGGGCTTTTGTAAGGTTTTGAAAACACGCCTTTGCTGGCAGGCCTGGGGCCATTGAGAGTTGACATCTTGCTCTGGCTGATAGTATGATTGGGATTAGATGAGTTTGAATGAAAGAGCTTAATCTTGGGAAATTTTAAGTCTTAGGTTTTAGAGCGGGGTGTATAACTTTATCTGTAATTTTGTATTGATTTTATGTTGTCTCCAGAGGACTGCCCTGAGTCCCCTGGAGAAGGGTGGCCTAGAAATGTGCTAAATAAAATAAATAAAGAAATTTTTCCATACATTGTAGAAAATACAGTAAATGGGAGCTGAAGTTCAAAAACCTGTGAAAAAGATCAGACTAGTTATATAGCTTTAGGAGCCAACAGCCATCAAAGGCCATTAAATCAATTAGCAGGAGTAATTAACCTAACTGTATTTTCCTTATATTCCTGTTTTTCTTCTTTTTCAATTGCATATTTTCTACTTTGCCTTACTTGGTATCTTCTTTGCCAGGTACCACATTTTAGAGCTTGCAAGAAAGAAAACAAGCAATTACTTCAACGGTACATGGATCACAATCTATTTATTTATTTTGTCCAATACACAATGAGGGTTTTAGTGGGTATATATCTATATACACATAGTAAAATACATGGTGAAGGTTATAGAGGAGATACTCATAGTAAAATATATCTAAGAAATAATAGAAAAGAAGATATAGTAATAGAACATATCAATGAAAGAATAGAAGAAGAGATATAGAAATAGAAGAAAGGTATAGGAGATATAGGAGAGCAATAGGACAGGGGACAGAAGGCATTCTAGTGCACTTGTACTCGCACCTTATTGACCTCTTAGGAATCTGGATAGGTCAACCGTAGATAATCTAAGGGTAAAGTGTTGGGGGTTTGGGGATGACACTATGGAGTCCGGTAATGAGTTCCACACTTCGACAACTCAGTTACTGAAGTCATATTTTTTACAGTCAAGTTTGGAGCGGTTAATATTATGCTTAATATTATGCTGGAGGGAGGGAAACCTAAAGACCATCTGGCCAGAGTACATGCATTAACCGGCCAGCTAGTCTTTGGGTTTCCAGCACTCCCACATGTGACCAGCTGGCGAGCACGCATGTGCATACCAGAAGCCAGAAGAGCAGCTGGCAATGGTGCAATTGCCCTCAAAGAGGGTTCAACATGCCACCTCTGGCACACGTGCCATAGGTTTGCCATCACAGACCTAGGTCATGGAGCATCACTCCAACCAACCAATCTATGCCTGAAATAAGGAAAGAATCTTCTTGATAGCTTTCATCTTTCAGGGGCACCTACCTCTTGCTTATCTGCAAATATATTGATCTGACAAGCTGGAGAAACCTGTGAGTCACCACTCCTCTGCAATACATTAAACAGAGAAAGACGACATCACCTGGATTTATTAGCTCAATGATCTAATAAAGTGAGATTTTTTTTAAAAGACACCTAAGCAGTGAAAGTAGACTCGGAGGGTACTTTCATATATCATTTATATCCTCCGATGCTGTCAGTCAAATGATAATAAAGCATAATACACTTTATATCTTGGAGGGATTGATAGGATAGTGACGGTCATTCCCACTGTGAATATGCTCAGTTAATATGCATGCAGATTTGGGATATTACAAAATCAAGAAGAGTGTACATCGGAACAAGTGTCTCAAACAAGGTGGAATTATTTGAATTCCAAAGATATGAGCTGAGCCACAGAATGAACCAGTTTTAATTCAAGGGCAGAGATTAGCAGCTTACCTCCCTACCATGACTGGTTTCATCATCTGAATATTATGTCTCTGATAGTCACAAGAGCACATAAAATACTTGCAGAGTTTAATTATATGAACTGCCTTGGGAAATTCTGTTTATGCAAAAGGAGATGCATAAAGGATTAAAAATATAAACAAACTAACAAATAGATCAAGCTTTTTCATTGGGTGGCAAATTACTGTTGGGACAAATTCTCTAAGGAAAATTGATGATCTCTGATTCTTCATCTTCTCAAATTTGGGCCATTTTTCCCCCCAGACTGATTGGTTCGATGGCTTTATTTTTTTGGTCATTTTTGTTGCTGTTTCCAGCCTTTTAATATTATGTTTGCTAACTGCAGTGTTGAGTTTGTAATGTTATAACAAGCAGTGTAAAAACTTTTTCTCTACCATATCATGGTACCCAATTTGGGAAAATAATATAATTTCATCTGAAGAACAAGACATTATGATTAAAAATGGAAACATGGGAGTCAGATATAACATTAAAAATGTCTTAACTTATCAACATTAGCATTAGTGGCATTGCAAAGTAATTTTTATTTTATTTTATTTATTTATTTATTCATTTGTCCAATACACAAATACATAGGAAGAAAAATAGACATGTGGTAATATATATAAGGGTAAAAGTGAACTTAGAGGAGAGGATATATGAAAGAAAGAAAATATATATGATAAGTGAGAGAAAGGAAAGACAATTGGACAGGGGACGAAAGGCACACCAGTGCACTTATGTACGCCCCTTACTGGCCTCTTAGGAACCTGGAGAGGTCAATCGTGGAGAGTCTAAGGGAGAAATGTTGGGGGTTAGGGGTTGACACAATTGAGTCCGGCAATGAGTTCCACGCTTTGATAACTCGATTGTTGAAATCATATTTTTTACAGTCAAGTTTGGAGCGGTTCGTATTAAGTTTGAATCTGTTGCATGCTCTTGTGTTATTGCGGTTGAAGCTGAAGTAGTCATTGACCGGTAGGGCATTGCAGCATATGATCTTGTGGGCAATACTCAAATCGTGTTTTAGGCGCCGTAGTTCTAGGCTTTCTAGGCCCAGGATTGTTAGTCTATTTTTGTAGGATATTCTGTTTCAAGTGGAGGAGTGAAGAGCTCTTCTGGTGAAATATCTTTGGACATTTTCAAGGGTGTTGATGTCCGAGATGTGGTATGGGTTCCAGACAGATGAGCAGTAGTCTAGGATGGGTCTGGCAAAAGTTTTGTAGGCTCTTGTGAGTAGTGTGAGATTGCCTGTGCAGAAGCTGCGTAGGATCAGGTTAACAACTCTAGAAGCTTTTTGGGCGATATTGTTGCAGTGGGCTTTAGCACTTAGGTCATTCGATATTAGTATTCCAAGGTCTTTTACTGAGTGTGGGTTAGCAGTGAGAGATTGTTTATTCAGTTCGTATGTGCGGTTTGGATTCTTTTTCCCGATGTAGAGGGTAGAGCATTTGTTGATTGATATTTGAAGTTGCCAGGTGTTAGACCAGTCTGAGACAAAGTCCAGGTCTTTTTGGAGAGTGAGTGTGTTATCAGTGGTGTTGAAAAGTTTCACATCGTCGGCAAAAAAGAACACAGTTGCTTTCGATATGGTCACAGATGATCAGATGATCTCTGCTTCTTCATCCTCTCAAAACTGGGCCAAATTTTTTCCCAGACTGATTGGTTCTATGGCTTTATTTTTTTGGTCATCTTTGTTGCTGTTACCAGCCTTTTAATGTTATGTTTGCTAACTGCAGTGTTGAGTTTGTAATGTTATAGCAAGCAGTGTAAAAACTTTTTCTCTACAATATCATGGTACCCAATTTGGGAAAATAATATAATTTCATCTGAAGAGCAAGACATTACGATTAAAAATGGAAACATGGGAATCGGATATAACATTAAAAATGTCTTAACTTATCAACCTCAGCATTAGTGGCGTTGCAAAGTAATTGTTTAGAAAGTCAATATAAAATTGAAAGTGTGGAAATAGTTGTAGAAAAAGCCTCTCCCCTTTCCTATGATTCTCTTGATAGCTCATTGTTGGCCATTACCAGCACTGTCCCACCATGGGTTCAATTGGATTTTTTGTGAATGTGCATCACTGTTGTTTTAACCTGATCTGAAACCAGGATCAAACTGGAATAGTGCAAACAAAATCATGGGCATTCCATCACTGGATGTTTTTAAGAAGAGTCTAGACCAGTGATGGTGAATCTTTTTTTCCCCCTCGGATGCCGAAAGAGCATGGGCGTGTGCCATTGCACATGGGTGAGTGCCCACACCCATAATTCAATGCCTGGGGAGGGCAAAAACACCCTCTGGAGGCCCCCTGGAGGCCCCCTGGAGGCCAGGAACTGCCTGTTTCCCAACTTCTGATGGGCCTAGTAGGCTTGTGTTTCGCCCTCCCCAGGCTCCAAAAGCTTTCTTGGAGCCAGGAGAAGTAAAATCACCCTCCCCCATTCCCCCGGAGACTCTCTGGAAGACAAAAACGCCTTCCCTGAACCTCTGTGTGAGCCAAAAATCAGCTGGTCAGCACAGACATGCACGTTGAAGCTGAGTTAGGGCAACGGCTTGCAGGCCAGCAGATATTTATTTATTTGTTTGTTTGTTTATTTATTTGTCTGCCTGCCTGCCTGCCTATCTACCTATCTACCTATCTACCTTCCTATCCTATCTTATCCATCCATCCATCCATCCATCTATCTATCTAATCCTATGCTATGCTATGCTATGCTATCCTATCTATCTATCTATCTATCTTATCCTATCCTATCCTATCCTATCCTATCCTATCCTGTCTGTCTGTCTGTCTGTCTGTCCGTCCGTCCGTCCGTCCGTCCGTCCGTCCATCCATCCATCCATCCCTATCTATCTATCTATCTATCTATCTATCTATCTATCTATCTATCTATCTATCTATCTTATCCTATCCTATCCTATCCTATCCTATCTATCTATCTATCTACCTACCCACCTACCTACCTATCTATCTATTCGACTTCTATGCCGCCCAATCCCAAAGGACTTGTGTCACCCATGCCATAGGTTCTCCATCACTGGTCTAGACAGTCACTCATTTAAAATAGTATAACTTCTCCTGTTTGAGCAGGGGACTAGAAAACCTCCAAGGTCCCTTTCAGCTCATTCATTCTATTTTATTCTATCAAAAGTTGTGAGCATGTGAGGGAATTGGGTTCTTTCTACTCTTGGTAGTCCTCAGCTTACAAGAGTAACTGAGCCCAGAATTAAAGTCATAAATGATGGTGGTAGGTAGTTCTCAGCAATTCACTTAATAAGAATTTACAATGGTTTTGAAAAATGTCCTCACACTTACTACTACAGCCACCCTGCAGTTACATGATCAAAAATCAGGTGCTTTGCAATCAGCATGTTTCTGTGTCAGTAGCAGAATCCTGGAGTCATAGAATCACCATTAACAACCTTCCCAGGTGGCTTCAAACAACCAAAGTCTATGAGGGAAGCTAGATTCGCTCAACAGCCATGGGATTTGCTTAACTGCTACATTAAAAAGATCATAAAATCAGGTGCAACTCACTTCATCATTACACTGTTCAGCAATGGACGGTCTGGTCCCAATTATGGTCAATAACTGAAGATTATCTGTGTTTGAATTATACTTTTTTAAAATGAAGCCCCTGCTCTAACTTGTTGCTTGTATCCTTATGATTTATATTAATATTGTTTCCTGATTGCATATTTGTACCCTATGACAATCATTAAGAGTTGTACCTTATGATTCTTGATAAATGTATCTTTTCTTTTATGTACACTGTTGTGTCCAGAGGACAGTTAGGCCTTGGACCCGCCCCACATTCCTTGGGCAGGAAAATACTGTATCCTGATTGGTTGGCTCAGCCTGGCAGCCTGGGATATATATAGCTGCCAGGCACGGCCATGTTTTGTCTTTGTTCTGTTCTGTAACCGTTACCTCCTATTAAATAAAAGATCGTTCTTACTCTGAGATTACAGTCCTTCATTCCAGTAGGATTTAACATCTGGCGATGAGGAAATGTGCACTAGAGACAAGGTAACCAGGGATTTCCCTCAGCCACCGCTGTTGCCTCGGGTATCCCTAGCCACCGTCACCGCCAGCACCGCCACGCCAATTGCGACCGCCACCGCCACTGCCACCGCCACCGAGCTCCTCAGCTGCTCAGCGGCCAGGGAAACCCCCCTTGAGATCGCCGCCGGAGTTTCCCCGCCGCCCACACAGCCGCCTGCACAAAAGACAAATTCCTTGTGTGTACAATCACACATGGCCAATAACAAATTCTATTCTATTCTATTCTGTTCTGTTCTGTTCTGTTCTACTCTACTCTCTTCTATTCTACTCTATTCTATTCCAGGCATAGAAGAAACTACTTGCTTCAATTGTATGTTGCAGAAGCCAGTGGTCAGAAAGAGGAAGCATGTATTGGAAATAAAGAGACAGCTTCAACAGTAATGGGCTGTAATTGAGTTCTTAGCCCTTCTTTAACTGCCTCCTGTGATTGCCTGTGAAAATTGCTCTGTTTTATGCTCCTTATTAGGTTCTGTCAAGCCCCATTTAAAATAACGAGGCCCCTTCACTCACTTTCTTTGGGTAGAGTTCAGCAGGTGTCAAGGGAACTTTCAAGGAGAACAACAAAAACTGGCATGTGTGGAGAACTTGGGTCGCTGTGAATTATCAAGGTCCTGGATCTTTAAAGATGTTATGAGCCAGCCATGACCTTGCGGAAGGGCAAAGGAAAATGTACACTATACCATTCTCCCAGCCAATCCAGCCTCTGTTCCTGAAGCTACTTGGATGCCTGGTGAAACTGCCATTTCCTAACAGCTGATCCAGGTGCATCAATCCAAAATGCCTGCAACATCTGCAGAGCAGAAAGGCAACTTGTGGAGAAAGCTGTATTACCCCCGGAAGCCGAGTAACGACACTGAGACATGTAGTGGATTAAATATGGGTCATTTATTAAATTAACATAAATTTAAATAAATTTGAATACGTCAATTTAAATATTTAAATTCAGAACAAACTAAGGACCTGCAGAGGCCAAAACTAACGGGGCGGAAATTCCTACCAGAAAATTCCTTGGCAACTTTGGGCAAAACTCCTTGCTGAACCAGGTGAAGGTACCACCTTCACCTGAATCCAAGCCACGCCCCTTCATCGTGTGGAAGGAGTTCACCCTCCAATCCCTGTGGGAAATTGGATCCGGTGATTCCCATGGACATCCTCTCTCCAATCCCCGACGTTGTTCCAACCTCTAGTTCCTGGAGAGAGGCAGTCCATCACCCTTTGAAAGATGCCCAAAAGGAGCATGTGCAGTCACTTCTAATTACCCATTTCCACCCCTAACCTGCCAAACCCCAATGACCAAAGGGAGGCCTATACCACTAAGTGCGCCGCACCCCCTAACCAATCCAGTCCGCACTGTCAGTGTGGAATAGGTGAAAAAACGGCCGCCTTTAAAGGGGAGGCCGCAAAAAATTCCTGTTCGGCCCCGAAGCGACCTCCTCAGGACACACTGATAGCAGAGGGTGGGCGGGTGTTTGCTTCAGGAGGGAGCCAGAGCAAGGGGGAGGTCCTGTCCGGATCGCCCTTAAATAGGGCGATCCAGGACCTCCCCCAAGTCCCAGCAGGCAGCGCACCACCTTGGCGCACTGCCAAAAGCTGAACTTCCGGGTTCCAGAGGAACCCGGAAATACGGAGCTCAGAGAGATGCTGGCAGTCTCTCCTGGGCTCCGAAGGTAATTTCGGCCGGCGGTTTAAACCGCCGGCCGGGCATTTTGAAGTAGTGCCAAGATTTGAGTATTATCATAACATTCTTCCAGGACATTCCTTTACTAAGAAAAGGAGTATTTGACGGGTTTATATCCTGGCATTCAAACCCAAGTGCTTTCTGCTTTCCCCCCTTTTTGTTTTAACAGTTATTGGGGACTTTGAGCTATATGAGGAAAGGTGAGAAAAGAAATGAGCCCTTTCTATTCTTATAATTGATGTATAGATAGCAATCCATTGTGGCAGTTCATTAATGTGCTCTGTGGTACAGAGCTGGTCTCTTCTCTATTACTTTCTGAAAACTAAGTTCACCTTTAATCCTAGGAGAGTTCTAAAACACATCCAGAGCTGAGCAGTAATTTTATTATGACATTGCTTCAGCAGCCATTCTGCCTTCTCTCCTCTTCAGTCTGTTTGCCCTTTTTTTATATAGGCTAATATAATGTAATAGCCATGGGACATTCTCATTGCCATTATCCTCTTCATATCTTAACTGCAGGGATGTTGCCTGAGTGTGGGATGATCAGCAAAACTGATCAAACTTGGAGAACAATACACCAGATACACCTGGGCCACCTTATGCAATAAATATGGCTCCTCTAGAATAGGCAGAATCTTCCTCCTTACAATTCTTGACTCAATCAGATCATTTTGGCTGAATTTTGTTTGGCCATCCCTGAAATCTTAGAAGCATAGAAACATAGAAGTCTGACGGCAGAAAAAGACCTCGTGGTCCATCTAGTCTGCCCTTATACTATTTTCTGTATTCTATCTTAGGATGGATATATGTTTATCCCAGGCATGTTTAATTAAATTCAGTTACTGTGGATTTATCTACCACGTCTGCTGGAAGTTTGTTCCAAGCATCTACTACTCTTTCAGTAAAATAATATTTTCTCATGTTGCTTTTGATCTTCCCCCAACTAACTTCAGATTGTGTCCCCTTGTTCTTGTGTTCACTTTCCTATTAAAAACATTTCCCTCCTGGACCTTATTTAACCCTTTAATATATTTAAATGTTTTGATCATGTCCCCCCTTTTCCTTCTGTCCTCCAGACTATACAGATTGAGTTCATGAAGTCTTTCCTGATACGTTTTATGCTTAAGACCTTCCACCATTCTTGTAGCCCGTCTTTGGACCCGTTCAATTTTGTCAATATCTTTTTGTAGGTGAGGTCTCCAGAACTGAACACAGTATTCCAAATGTGGTCTCACCCGCGGCACTCTATATAGTGGGATCACTATAGGTCTTCTTTAATAAATATCACAACTATGGCTATGAATGACTTTCCTTTTGTATCAATTCTTTTGCCCTTCCCATCTTTCTCACTCTCTTTTGTACATTAGAAAACCCCATTCCCTAAACCATGGTGTATATTTTTTTTTGTCCCAACTCCATTTTTATTTATCTGCATTTATTTATCTGGAGCCAGGTGTCCCTAGAGATAGCCATTAACTTTAAATTGGTAAGCACAACCAGAGGAATACAACCTTTTTTTTATGTTTATGTGATGTAGTCACATTCAAAAGGGATAGTACCTTATTCTCTGGTTGGGTTCCCCAGATTAATGTTGTTGATTGAGCTCAAGCAAATGTAACTAGATGTTGCAAGCCTTTGATTTCCTCCCAACCTCAAAATCAGTTAGATGTACCCCTGATTTTAGCAAGGATAATTTACAAGTGATAAAAATATATTTAGAGACTGTGTGGAATTTGTATTTGGAGGTTGTTGTTATTATTATTATTATTATTATTATTATTATTATTATTATTATTATTATTATTATTTATTAGATTTGTATGCCACCCCTCTCCGTAGACTTGGGGCAGCTCACAACAGTAACAAAGACAATGTAAGAACAAATCTAATAATTTAAAAAACACTAAAAACCCCATTATTAAAAACAAACATACACACAAACATACTATAGTAGACAAGGCCTTATTATAACATAACAGTTTATTAAACAACGTGCCAGCAAGGGCAGGTACAGGCTTAAGACAATCATGAATACACAGGCTTTTATACAGCTTGCTGCCTGAGGCAGCTACCAATCCAAACAGTGGAAAGTTCCCGCTTTACATTGTAACTGGGGCTTACGCGCCCAATCAGCACCCTGGAGAGGGATGAGCGAGCGTGGCTCTGACAGCCGGCTGTTACTATGCGGACACAGCACATACCATGTATAAACATGTTAGGCCTGGGGGAGTTGTCTCAGTTCCCCCATGCCTGATGACAGTGATGGGTCTTAAGAACTTTACGAAAGGCAAGGAGGGTGGGGGCAGTTCTAATCTCCTGGGGGAGCTGATTCCAGAGGGTCAGGGCCGCCACAGAGAAGGCTCTTCCCCGGGTCCCACCAAATGACATTGTTTAGTCGACGGGACCTGGAGAAGGCCAACTCTGTGGGACCTAACCGGTCGCTGGGATTTGTGCGGCAGAAGGTGGTCCCGGAGATATTCTGGTCCGATGCCATGAAGGGTATCAAAGGTAGTCCCATGTAGAGAATATTATAGTAGTCGAACCTCGAGGTGATGAGGGCATGAGTGACTGTAAGCAGTGAGTCCCGGTCCAGATAGGGCCGCAACTGATGCACCAGGCAAACCTGGGCAAACATCCCCCTCGCCACAGCTGAAAGATGATTCTCTAATGTGAGCTGTGGATCGAGGAAGATGCCCAAGTTGCAGACCCTCTTTGAGGGGGTCAATAATTCCCCCCCCCAGGGTTATGGACAGACAGATGGAATTGTCCCTGGGAGGCAGAACACACAGCCACTCCGTCTTATCCGGGTTGAGTTTGAGTCTGTTGACACCCATCCAGGTTCACTACATAAGGGATTTTGATAATCTCTTATGTAGTGGGTCTATTTTTATTTCTAAGTATCTGTGAATCTGTGAGGTCATCACATTCTACCTGCATCAACACAAAATAGCTCATTAATCATTTCCCCAAGATAGGAACTTATATTATCAACTAACTCCATCCCTATCCTAGTGGACAATCAAGACCAAACATATTGTGTTCAAATGATATCAAGTATGAAAGTAAGGAAAGCAAAAATTGGTGCTTAGTTTTCTGGTACAGGTGAGACAGATAAAGAAATAATGGAATTCTCCAATTGGGCTGTGTTATTTGTCCTTTGAACAGAATACCTGTCAATCATAATTGCCAAAGCTGAAGACAACATCTTAAATCAGCTTCATTTCCAGCAAGAACAGTTTTTTGAGACTGCGTCATGGAAGAAATAGGGTCAAAAGACAGAAGTAATTCTGATATCAAAGCCTCATTGTGATTTCACAAACCAAAAGAAGTATTGAGTTACACTAATGCAAAATAAGTCCTTCCAAAAATAGGTGGAGATAAAATTCAGAGTGGACCTTTTTGAAACTTTTCTGTTGCAACTACACAGATGCAGAAGAGAAAGGCTCTGAAAGAAGTTATGTTTACACTATCCAAGGAACCAAACAGAATTCTTTCATTCCAGTTTTGAAACAATTTTTTTGCGAGAAAATTGTTGAATGCCTGTACACCTTATTAGACATCTAGCCTTTTCTGCTAAATTTGCCTTCTTTTTGAAAACTGTGAATAAATGAAATTTTAATACTGAGTAGTTTAAGTTCACCCAGCCCCATACTCTCAAAGAGGTGGGGGTTTGTCCTGTTTTGTGGGTTTTTTGTTTTGTTTGGTAACTAGAACATATTGCTTTCTAATATGATTGGTTGATTTATGACTTCAAACTACCCTCTAGAAAATGAACCTTCTCTTATGCTTTAGTTAGAAATATAACACCATAAATATACCTATATTCTTATTTAAAAAAAAAACCCCCAAAAAAGTTTGGGATTATTTGGAAGCAAGACTTAAGATGCATGCAGTGTTGGCTACAAGGCTTGTACTCATTATTGAATGCAATCCTTATATTCAAAAATGTGCCATAGCAACATTTGCAACTGCAGCAAAACTATCATCAATGATATAGCTATATCCAACTTTAAAGAATTCCTCCCTTTTGCTTCTTTCTTTGCCTTTTTACTTAAATATTATAAAACATGTAAAATCACAACAGATAATTATGCATTTTCTTCACTTGGATTACACCCCTAAGTATGTCTGTAGGATGTATTCATGCATTATACATTTTATGCATATAATACCTTAAGCATTATAATAATTTGCCTGGAAATCATATAAATCTTCCCTCCTTTTTGGAGAAGAACCCAATACTATTTTGTTTATCTTTACTGAGAACAATGGTAGGAGATTAGCTTCTATCCAGACTTAATGGTATATTTTAGTGGAACCGACAATAATTTCATCTTTTTCCATTTCCATAGCAACCCATCTTGGCCATCCACAGTCATATCTTCCCTTAGGAGTGGATGCAGCATTGTTCATAACCAGGTAGTACCATCTTAGGCAAAAGTTGCCTCCATCCACTCAGTTCAGCATGATTCTCTTGCATAACATTATCAAAAGAGGTGGAAGATTTACTGAGGAGCAATGGCAGGAAAGTATCCTTTCAATCTGAACATTCTGAAATTTCAGATGCTTTCCTCTTAACCCTGCTGTTCTGTTCGGGTCGTATGCGACCCGAAGCCAAGTTTGAGTCCCTGTAAAAAATTTTCCCTGCATATCTGAAACTTGAAATTTCATGACTTTTCATCATTTCAGGGGTTCTCTCTATGAGAATTTTTTTTGGGGGGTGGGGGGCTTAGTTTTTGCTGGGCAAAAAAAGTTACAAATCTTCTGTTCCCGGGTCACCCTGACCCGGACCGAAAACTCTTCATTTTCAGTGCTTATATTTGGTCTTTTTGAAAGCTTTTTTCACTTGGAAAGTAGTATGAACATTTCTGCACACAATGATATGAAAATTGAAATGAAAAAAGTAAATCTTATTGGTTTATTTTGCGGATATAATGCACGCCCCCCCGTTTTTGTGAATTTTTTTCAATTTATGGATACAGTGGTACCTCGAGATACGAGTTTAATTCGTTCCGGACCTGCGCTCTTAAGTCGAGCAGCTCTTATCTCGAACGACTTTTCCCCATAGGAATTAATGTAAATAATTTTAATTGGTTCCAGCCCTCAAAAAACTCACAAAGTTAGTCTAAATTATGCAAAAAGACATTGCAAGAATAAATGTAACTTTACTTATTAATAAGATGATAAGCTGAGAGCTTTCCTTCCCTTCCTCTTTTTACCCAAAACAATCAACATGGCAAACTTTTATTTTTATTCATTAAACTGTAGTTATTTATTCAACTTCACTGCCACCCAATCCTGTAGAGGGAGGAAAGAAGGGAGGAAGGAAAAGGAAAGCAAGAAATGGAGGGAGGAAAGGAAGGAAGGAAGGAAAGAAAGAAAGGAAGGAAGAAAGAAAGAAAGAAAGGGTGAAGGGACAGGAACAGAGGAAGGAAGCAAGGAAACTTATGAAAGGGGAGAGTAACTTCACTGCCACCCAATCCTGTAGAGGGAGGAAAGAAGGGAGGAAGGAAAAGGAAAGCAAGAAATAGAGGAAGGGAAGGTAAAAGAGAGAAAGAAAAAGAGCAAGAAAGAAAGAAAGCAAGAGAGAAAGAAAGAAAATGAAAGAGAAATAAAAATAGAGTGGGAGAATGAAAGAAATGGAAGGAGGGAAGGAAGGAGAGAAAGCAAGAGAAAGAAAGAAAGAAAGAGAAAGAAAGAAAGAAAGAAAGAAAGAGAAAGAAAGAAAAAAGAATGAAAGAGCAAGAGAGCAAGAGAGAAAAAGAAAGAGAGAGAGAAAGAAAGAAAGAAAGAAAGAAAGAAAGAAAGGCAACTTCAAAGAAAGGCTCACTGAGCATCTCTCACTCTCTCTCTCTTTCTATCCCTCTCTCTTTCTCTCCCCCCTCTCCCCCCCTTTCCCTCTCTCTTTCTCTCTCTCCCTCTCTCTTTCTCTCCCCCCTCTCCCCCCTTTCCCTCTCCCCCCCCCAGGCCGGCAGCCATGTTTTAAAACAGCCGCGCCGTTTGCGAGCTAACTCCTGAGGTGCGGAAGTTCGCCTTTGGCGTTTGGGCCACTCGGAATGTGAAATTCAAAACAGCGTTCGGATCCCCCCACCCCCCAGCAGAAGCCAAGGACCCCCAGAGTGGGGCGGCAGGGGAGGCGACCGCCTCTCCACTCACCAAATGCCAGGATACGAGCCGAGAAGAGCCGGGCTGGCTTACTTTCCTTCCTTCCCGCGCTGATGCAGAGCCACTCGAACAAAGCGTCACGCCCCCCTGATGCTTTTGGCGGCAAAAGAGCCCAGCGTCGCTTCGGAAGCCGCCGAAAGCATCAGAGGGGCGCGACGCTTTGTTCGAGTGGCTCTGCATCAGCGCGGGAAGGAAGGAAAGTAAGCCAGTCCGGCTCTTCTCGGCTCGTATCGCGGAGAGGGGGCGGCATACAAATCCAAGTAATAAATAAAATAAAATAAAAAAATGTCTCTCCTCTCCCAGCTCTTATCTCGAGTAGCTCTTAAGTCGAGCAGCTCTTATGTCGGGGTTCCACTGTAGTTTTGCTTGCAAAATGCATTCTATTTTACTAAAGTTGGTGTGGGATTGGTAGCTTGAACATTTCTGAATATAAGAAAAATATAAAGGAACTGAAAAAAATGATTCTTATTGGTTTTTTAATATCAGAAATAAGCCCCCCCCCCCTCGGCTGCTTGCAACCATTTTCACTTTTTATTTTTTTATGCTCCAAATCCGAAATATTCTTTAAAATCTTAGGCATTCATTTACTCAATTTAACAATGCTGATCATCAAAAAAATATTTTTGGGGTGGTGGCTAATTGTTTTCTGGGCAAAAAAAAAAATCATAACTTCGAGTCTGTTTCTGTTCGTATATGACCGGACCAAAAATAATTTTTTTAGGTACTTGAATTTGATCTTTTTGAAAACTTTTTCAACTGGAAAACTAGTTTGAACATTTATGAACATAATGATATGAAAATTGAACTGGAAAAATTGAGACTTATATTTTTATTTTGATCAAAAAGCCCCTCCCCCCATCCTTTTTTAATTTCGTGTCAATTTCTATTTTTTAAGGCTACAAATCCCTAAGGAATTTTCCCCCAAAAGGTTTGATATACTAAATTGAACATTTCTGAATATAAGAAAAATATAAATGAACTGAAAAAAATGGGTTCTTATTGGTTTATTTTTGCCACAAAAGGGCCACCCCCCACCCCCCCGGCCTTGCTATGTGTCATTATTGTCACTGTTTTATACATATTTTGTCTAGAAATATTTGGAATATCCTTTTGAAAATCAACCACATTGTAGCCAGAGAACTAATTTTATGAAACAAATCCATTTTACTAAAAAAAAGTATGTAAGTTGAAATTAACAGCATAATTTTTATATAAATTGAAATAATTGAACACGGGGGGAAGGCATACATTTATGTGCAAAATAAACCAATATGCATCAATTTTTCCAGTTCAATTTTCATATCATTATGTTCATAAATGTTCAAGCTACCAATCCCACACCAACTTTAGTAAAATAGAATGTATTTTGCTAGCAAAACTATCCATAAAGTGAAGACTATTTAAAAAAAACGGGGGGGGGGGCGTGCATTTCATCAACAAAATAAACCAATATGCATCAATTTTTCCAGTTCAATTTTCATATCATTATGTTCAGAAATGTTCAAGCTACCAAATCCCATACCAACTTTAGTAAAATAGAATGTATTTTTCAGGCATAATTATCAATAAACCTAAAGAAAATTAACAAAAACGGGGGGGAGGCATATTTATGTGCAAAATAAACCAATAAGGATTAATTTCTTCAGTTCAATTTTCATATCATTGTGTGCAAGAATGTTCAAACTACTTTCCAAGTGAAAAAAGTATTCAAATTGACCAAACATAAGCACTGCAAATGAAGAGTTTTCGGTCCAGGTCAGGGTGACCCGGGAACAGAAGATTTGTTACTTTTCTTAAACAGAACAGGAGGGTTAAACCATGTTCAACATTACCTCGCACCAACTTAATAGCTTGTGTCATAGGCTGCACGGGGCTAGGTTGGTAAGCAGGGTTTCTTCAGGACCAATCTGGCCTGGTCCTAAAACCATTGGCATCCAGAATGGAATTTATGGTTGCCTTCGAGTACAGTTGAGTGCAGATGATGACGACACAAGCTATTAGTTTGTTCCTCTGCTTCTTGCACATCCCATCTGTTCACAGAAGATTAGCCTTGCTGAATAACCTTTGCATTTAAACACAAGAACATAAGAAGAGCCATGCTGAATTGGGCCAAAGCCCATCAAGTCCAGCATCCTGTGTCATGCAGTGGCCCACCAATTGTACATGGGGATTTTGAGCAGAAAGAGAAGGCAACCCTCCCCCCCCTTTTCCTTCACCCCCAACAAATGGTACCCAAGGGAATCCTGCCTGCCTCAACCAACATAGAGGCAGAACTTGTACATCCCTTTTGGATATTTGCAGGTCTATCAATATCTGCCATTTTCATTCTCACTCATTCCTGTTTTGCTTTTGCCAATGTTTGGAAAAATAGATGCTTTCAGATAGATGCTTTCACATTCACTCATCACATTCTCCCATTTAACATTAAAACACACCTTTCCCTTCCTTCTTCCTGCCATTATTTTAATATCTTGCTTGGATAGTACAGAGAGTCAAACCAAATGGAATATGTCATTCCTTCATTCCTTCAATCCATTGTAGGTTCATAGTCAAGTTCTGACAATGAAGAACTGATGGATCAATCGTATAGAAGCAAAGAAAGAGATGTTGTAAAACCATGAAAATTGGTTTGCAGTGTTTCATTTTGAAACATAAAATTTTAAAAGAGAGAAGAGAAAGAAAACCTTTGCAGTTCATTGGGCACTGGGTGGGGAAAATGGTGACTATACTCCGCCACCCTGACTATAAATGAAAATAATACCTTCTGGTTGTTCTGTCGAGCTCTCTGGTAGAATCCTCCCGAAAATTCACAGATACAAATTTCAGACACACACACGTTTGCAAATTCAAAACAATGTTCTTTATACCGAAAATTCAAAGAAACTAAGCACTCGTTTTGTATAGCAAAGAGCACTCATCTCCAAACAAACTGGTAATTTGTACAAGTCCCTTATCAGTTCTGTGATACTTAGATTGCAGTGTGAGGCAATTCACAGTCCTTCTTCTTTCACAAAGTGAAACACACTTTGCTGTGGTTTAGTTTCAAAGCGGGGGAAAAATCAGCACAACAAAGGTCAAAGTCAGCAAGGCAGGCACGAAACACAATGATCAGATAATCCTCCACAATGGCCAAACCCACAGGCTGCTATTTATAGCAGCCTCGCTAATTACCACAGCCCCACCACCCAACCACTAATAATCTCTCAGTTGTTGCTGCCTATGCATCACTCTCTGCATGCATGGCTGTATCATTAACTCTTGTTCCGAACCCAAGGAGGAGCTAGATAATTGATGTCCTGAGCTGTCTGCCACACTCTCCTCCTCCCTGTCACTCATGTCTTCTTGGTCAGAGGAGCCTTCATCAGCAGATTCCACCAGGAGCAAAACAGTCCTTGGGGCAGGAGCTGGGCTAGAGCTAACCACAACACTGTTTAGGGTAGAATGGAGATGGTTCATCAAACTGTTAAGATAAATATTGTGCTCAAAAGAAAACAGTTCAGAATGAAAAATAATACTCTTGAAGCGGACAACATGGCAAGGACAAGGTATGAATCTGCCCATAACCATTTTCCCATCTAGCATTTCCTTCAGGTTACATGGCAGGGAAATGCAGTTGATTATTTAATCCAATGTTATTATTCCTTAGTTGACAAGGAGTCAAAATCACTTGATATCTAAATTTTGATTCCATGCAGAATCACAGAAGACCAAATGAGAATGAGTGACTGACACACAGAGAGCGACTGGCTCTAGACTATTAAAAAAAGCTTATTATAACTCATCTCTAACAATTCCCACTGCTACTCTTTCCTGAAAACATCATTCTTCTTCATATTAAAAAAAGATCTGCTCGTTTGAGTATCAGTTTTTTCCCCTTCCTGTAGAGATTCTATGCAGAATCTTTAAAACTACATGTTCATTTGCTATTTATGGGTTCTACTCTTCCCCAATGATTCCATTTTCTTTAATGTTGTGATGTGTTGGGCATGGAGATTTATTTAGAATTGTTGTTTGTTAGTTTCTAAAAAAAATGCTTGATATAATTTATTACTAGTAATTTCTTTCCAAGACTCTCAGACAACAATACTGGCTCTGAGATTTCTTTTTATTATACACATTAGTCTCTGAAATGTATACTTGCAACCACCCTCTAATAATAACATGGGATGATCTTATTTTGCCACTTGCCTAATTGCATTCTTAGCAGAGTTGATGATAACAGCCCTGTAGTTTCCAAATTCAAGATATAGGGTAGCTTTTACCATGGTGGCAGATCTATTTTTTATATTTCACATGTTGCCGAATACTGTAGCAACCAATTACTTGGTTGTTCTTTAGTAAGACAATATTTTTGGGGTTTTATTTTTATTAGTTTCTTTCTTGCCTTGCCATACATGAAAGGCAATATGGGTTCTGCATTTTAGGAGGAAAACTCCAGCTGAATTATTATTTAGGTTACCATTCCAACATATTGAACTAATTAAAAAGAAACCCAAACACACTAGATAGATGGGCATATGAATATTTTCATCTTTAGATTTTCTGAACTTTCACTCACTATCAGACCATTACCTGTGTTTGGAAATGTTTTGTGGTGAATAACTTAAAGCTTTGGAGGAAAACCTAAGCCTCTATGAGTGTGCTGTTTCCTCATACACACACATTCCAGAAAATCCTATTGAAAACTTCCATCCCAATTTATTAGAACAGGCATCCTCACTTTGCTGGCTAGAATAATGGGTTTTGTAAGTCAGCACATGTTAAAGACACCAGATTCTGAAAATAATTTGCATCTGCATATTTTTTTAATGGAAAGAAAAACTTGATAATATTTGCTTGTAATGTTATGGATTTATGGCTTTTCAAATTAGTTGTTTCTTCTATTAAGGCATATGCCTGAGTAAACCAGTTTGTATATTTTGTCTCTTCTTGACTATGCCTAATGTTGTGGTTAGCTCTGGTCCAGCTCCTGCCCCAAGGACTGTGGATGTGGGGGAGACATCCACATGCTGCAGGCCTGTTTTTCCCCCCGCCCCTGGTGGAATCTGCTGATGAAGGCTCCTCTGACCAAGAAGACATGAGTGACAGGGAGGAGGAGAGTGGGGCAGACAGCTCAGAAGGAGATCGATTATCTAGCTCCTCCTTGGATTCAGAACAAGAGTTAATGATACAGCCACGCATGCGGAGAGCGATGCATAGGCAACAACAACTGAGAGATTATTATCAAAGAAAATGAGGCCACCTGTGATTGGGTGGGGCTGTGGTAATTAGTGAGGCTGCTATAAATATCAGCTTGTGGGTTTGGCCATTGTGGAGGATTATCTGATCATTGTGTTTCGTGACTGCTTTACTGACTTTGACTTTTTGTGTGCTGATTTTTCCCCGCTTTGAAGCTAAACCAGAGCAAAGTGTGTTTCACTTTGTGAAAGAAGAAGAACTGTGAATTGCCTCACAGCTGCAAGCTAAGTATCACAGAACTGATAAGGGACTTGTACAAATTACCAGTTTGTTTGGAGACAGTGCTCTTTGCTATACCAAAAGAGGGCTTGGTTTAAGTGAATTTTCATTATAAAGAACATTGTTTTGAATTTTCAAACATGTGTGTGTGTGAAATTTGTACCTGTGAATTTTTGGGAGGAGTCTGCCAGAGAGCCCGACAGAACACCTAACCTCTAGAGGAAAGTCAAACCTGAAAGAAGAAAGATGCCTTTAATAGATAACACATCCAATGTTGACAAAATGTAAGCACAGATTAGAATAAATGTTCTAAAAGTTCTAACTGTGACAATGTTAGGTGACAAAGACATAAAGTAATAGAAAAGGACAGATAGTGATAGCCCTGGGTGGTATTATAAGTCAATAGAGCATTGGTTTCATGAGAACAGGAATCTGCAACTTACCATAGTTTACCAATCAAGTGATAGGATTCACTTTGAGTTTGTATCTGTTGTGTGCTCATCTATTCTTGTGGTTGAAGCTGAAGTAGTCACTAGAGGGTAGGTCATTGTAGCAGGTAATTTTATGAGCTATGCTTAGGTCATGCCAAAGGCGATGTAATTCTAAACTTTCTTAGCCCAGAATTTCAAGTCTGGTTGCATAAGGTATTCTGTTGCGAGTAGAGGGGAAGAGGGTGGGGAAGCAAAAAATCTCAGTGGAACATGCCCGCATGAGAGATTTTGCTACCTGCACAGGTGCAGGAAGCAAAATTGCTCTCGATTCCACATTCGTGCTCCAGAGCTGTGGAGCTGCACGCAAGTCACTCATGCCCTCATCACCTCGAGGTTCGATTACTGCAACGCTCTCTACATGGGGCTACCTTTGAAAAGTGTTCGGAAACTTCAGATCGTGCAGAATGCGGCCGCGAGAGCCATCGTGGGGCTTCCTAGATTCACCCACGTTTCTGCAACACTCTGCGCCCTGCACTGGCTGTCGATCGGTTTCCAGTCAAAATTCAAAGTGTTGGTAATGACCTTTAAAGCCCTACATGGCATTGGGCCAGAATACATCCGGAACTGCCTTCTACCGCACGAATCCCAGCGGCCGATAAGGTCCCACAGAGTTGACCTTCTCCGGGTCCCGTCGACCAAACAATGTCGTTTGGCGGGCCCCAGGGGAAGAGCCTTCTCTGTTGTGGCCACGGCCCTCTGGAATCAACTCCCCCCAGAGATTAGAATGGCTCCCACTTTCCTTGTCTTTTACAAATTACTCAAGACCCACCTTTGTCGCCAGGCATGGGGGAGTTAGGATATTCCTTCCCCATGGCCATTACAAGTTATGCATGGTATGTTTGTGTGTATGTTTGGTTTTTATAATAAGGGTTTTTAGTTGTTTTATTGAATTGGATTGTTGTTTTTTATCATTGTTGTTAGCCGCCCCGAGTCTGCGGAGAGGGGCGGCATACAAATCCAATAAATAATAATAATAATAAATAATAATTAGCCATTCTGGCAGCATCCCACCACTGGGGGAAGAATGGTAAAATCAAAGATTGTTCTAACATAATGCCAGAAGTTCAACCCCCTCTGCCACTGCAGCAACAAATGGAAGCTGAGACTAACAGGACCTTTTCTCAGCTTCATCTGTTATTATAACAATCACAGCCTATTTAAATCAGGCACTCAGACGGCAGTGATTCATACCCTTGTTATCTCACATATTACTGTAATGTGCTATACGTGATAACTTAGAAGCTTCAAAAGCAGATTTGATTCATATAATATCTATGCTCAGAAGTGAGTGTCACAAACTGTAATAACCAGTTCACCCAGAATTGAAAACGTGAGCGCATGTACCTTCCTCACATGCCCATTGCATCAAAAAATTACAATTATATAAGACAGGATAGCACCAGAGCAGGTGGGCAAGCCCAGCCTCTGGTCAGAACTACTGGTTCACCTGAAACAGTCTAAAATGGCAGCAGTCCACCTCTGTCTATGCTACAATCACAGTATTGACTCTTGATTTACTTCCAGATCCCCCTCGAAGTGATGAGAGATGGTCCAATAAGTATCCAGGTGCCCAACATTTATTGATAGGCTTATGCACATCTATTACATTTTTTTAAAAAAAAAAGAAGATCTGGCCTGCTGTGTGAAGGACATCAGGATAAATGAAATCAAGAATTTGAGTGTTTATCAAGATTTTTTCTCTGTAGCTTGTCTCTTGAGGAGCAGAATGAGCCTCTTCACCTTTCAAAAATTGTTTTAAATCTGATTGTTCTGCCAACATTTTGGTTTAAATAATTGGAATACCATCTGATTTTACTGCTAAAATATATTAATGGTTTGTATTATTTTCATTTTTGAAAAAAACACCTCAGGTTCTATAGAAATGAGTGATATATACCAGTGATGGCGAACCTTTTTTTCCTTGGGTGCCAAAAGACCACGGGCTGTGCTATTGCACATGTGTGAGTGTCAACACTCATAATTCAATGTCTGGGAAGGGCAAAAACAGCTTCTCCCGCCCTCCCGGAGGCCCTCTGGAGGCTGGAAATGGACTTTTTTCCAACTTCTGGTGGGCCCAGTAGGCTTGTGTTTTGCCCTCCTCAGGCTTCAAAGCAGCGGTCCCCAAACTATGGCCCGCGGGCCACATGCGGCCCGCTGAGGCCATTTATCTGGCCCGCGGGTCTTTTCCAAGTCCACTCTGGAAAAGCAGTGAGAACGTCCCCCTCAATCTGATCTCACCCGAGGTAAAGTAAGGCTTGCCGAAAGCCGAGCTGGGCACAACACACACACATACACTCACACCCCCGCCTCCTCCTCCTCTTTGAGTTGCTAGCTCCCGTTTTCTGAATGGGGATTGAATGGGAGTCCGGGGTCGGAGGGTGGAGGCTTGTCGGGCAAGTCCTCTGCGGGGAAAGAAGAGGGAGGGTGAACGAGGGAAAAGAGAGAGAAAGAAGTGGAGAGAAAGAAAGAAAAGGGAAAGAGAAGGGAAAAAGAGTAAGGGAAAGAAGTGGAGAAGAAGGAAGGAAGGAGGGAGGGAGGGAAGGAAGGGGGAGAAAGAGAGGGAGAGAGAAAGGGAGGGAAGAAGAGAGATAGCAAGGGAGAGAGTGAGAAAGACAGCAAGAGACAGCAAGAGAAAGCAAGAGAGAGAGCAAGAGAGAGAGAGAGAAAGCAAGAGAGAGAGAGAGAGAGAAAGAAATAAGGTATGTGCAGTGTGCATAGGAATCTGTTCATAGGTTTTTTTATAGTCCAGCTCTCCAACAGTCCGAGGGACAGTGAACTGGCCCCCTGTGTAAAAAGTTTGGGGACCCCTGCTTCAAAGGCTTCCCTGGAGCTGGGGGAGGGTAAAAATGCCCTCCCCATCCCCCTGGAGGCTCTCTAGAAGTCAAAAATGCCCTCCCAGAGCCTCTGTGTGAGCCAAAAATCATGTGCCAGCAAATATGGTTCTGTGTGCCATCACTGATATATACAATGCTATAATAAATAAAGCCTACAGCATAAAATCCAATGTTCTAAAATACTTATCCACTCAGAGTATGAAAGATGATTTAGACACATGTGGAATGCTTGGAATGACTTACCTATTTATGAAACTCTATGAGTGTGGTCACTGACAAAAATTGTCTTGTACCAGAAGGAAAACTGGAAAGCTTGTTTTCACCACCTGCTCTAGCCTCTGAGGGTGTCTTCTACCATTTCAAGTTATTTTGGGACACACGTCTAAACAAGCCACCAGCTGCAGACAAACATTATTTTAATTTTCTAAGAATGCCTTGTGGATCTACATGAAGCTTGGAGGCATTTTGTAAATGAAAATTATGCTAAAGTCAAGCCTTTATTTTTGCAGTATGTCAATATCCCAGATGACTTTTAAAATTAAAATTAGCTTTTGAAAAATAGACTCAGGTGGGACACAGAGCTTTCTGGGTGTGAAGGGTAATGGTCATGGATACCTCCCTTCCTTGTAACTCCATAATTTATAACTTTCTGAAACTGGAGATGGTGTGTGTGATTTTATGCCCTGTTAGGTTGATAGCATTAGCAATAACATTTAGACTTATATACCGCTTCACAGTGCTTTACATCCCTCTCTAAGTGGTTTACAGAGAGTCACCATTTATGGGGAAGGTTGTTGAGAAGGTGGTGGCACTCCAGCTCCAACGGTCCTTCGAAGAAGCCGATTATCTAGGTCCCCAGCAGTCGGGTTTCAGGCCCGGTTACAGCACGGAAACTGCTTTGGTCGCGTTGATGGATGATCTCTGGCGGGCATGGGACAGGGGTTTATCCTCTGTCCTGGTGCTCCTTTACCTCTCAGCAGCTTTCGATACCATCGACCATGGTATCCTTCTGCACCGGCTGGAGGAGTTGGGGGTGGGAGGCACTGTTCTTCAGTGGTTCTCCTCCTACCTCTCTGGCCGGTCGCAGTCGGTGTTAGTGGGGGGCCAGAGGTCGGCTCCGAGGTTTCTCCCTTGTGGGGTGCCTCAGGGGTCGGTCCTCTCCCCCCTGCTATTTAATATCTACATGAAACTGCTGGGTGAGATCATCCAAGGACATGGGGTGAGGTATCATCAGTACGCTGATGATACCCAGCTTTACATCTCCACCCCATGCCCAGTCAACAAAGCAGTGGAAGTGATGTGCTGGAGGCTTTTGGGGCCTGGATGGGTGTCAACAGACTCAAACTCAACCCGGATAAGATGGAGTGGCTGTGGGTTTTGCCTCCCAAGGACAATTCCATCTGTCCATCCATTACCCTGGGGGGGGGGAAATTATTGAACCCCTCGGAGAGAGTCCGCAACTTGGGCGTCCTCCTCGATCCACAGCTCACATTAGAGAACCATCTTTCAGCTGTGGCGAGGGGGGCGTTTGCCCAGGTTCGCCTGGTGCACCAGTTGCGGCCCTATCTGGACCGGGACTCATTGCTCACAGTCACTCATGCCCTCATCACCTCGAGGTTCGACTACTGTAATGCTCTCTACATGGGGCTACCTTTGAAAAGTGTTTGGAAACTTCAGATCATGCAGAATGCAGCTGCGAGAGCAGTCATGGGCTTACCTAGGTATGCCCATGTTCTTCACCATCACTCCGCAGTCTGCATTGGCTGCCGATCAATTTCTGGTCACAATTCAAAGTGTTGGTTATGACCTTTAAAGCCCTTCATGGCACTGGACCAGAATATCTCCGAGACCGCCTCCTGCTGCACGAATCCCAGCGACTGATTAGGTCCCACAGAGTGGAACTTCTCCAGGTCCCGTCAACTAAACAATGTCGGTTGGCGGGCCCCAGGGGAAGAGCCTTCTCTGTGGCGGCACCGACTCTCTGGAACCAACTCCCCCCAGAGATTAGAACTGCCCCTACTCTCCCTGCCTTCTGTAAACTCCTTAAAACCCACCTCTGCCATCCGGCATGGGGGAATTGAAACACCTCCCTCGGGCATGTTTAATTTATGCATGGTATGTTTGTGTGTGCGTCTGTTAGTATATGGGGTTCTTTTAAATCTTGTATAAATTTTAAAGTTTTCTGATTATTTATGATTTGTTCTATCTTGTTGTGAGCCGCCCCGAGTCTTCGGAGAGGGGCGGCATACAAATCTAAGTAATAAATAAATAATAAATAAATAAATTGCTCCCAACAATCTGGGGCCTCATTTTACCGACCTTGGAAGGCTGAGTCAACCTTGAGTCCACTGAGATTTGATCTGCCAAACTGCTGCCAGCCGGTGATCAGCAGAAGTAGCTTGCAGTGTTGCACTCTAGCCACTGCACCACCAAGGCTCTTAAGTGCTTCCTTCAAAAGAATCCACTCTCTAATATCGAGAGTTGTCCAAGTTGCTTTTATGACAAACCGACTACAATTGGTTTCAAACTTAGATGAGGTTCCCTTGGGAAAGATGCATGCTGCTTACATTAAGACAGGAAAAAAGCAAATTAAATGAGTTTTGAGTTATGGATTGAAACTGTGTCTAACATAAGGAAAGTGACCCCCTTGCTCCTTAAAAATCAAGATAAGGTTTACTGGTAAAAGTCAATTTATGAAGTTGGAGAGAGAAAGGAAGGAAGAGAGGGAGGGAAAGGGAGAGCCAACACACATGTTGTCAAAGGGGAGAAGGAGGAAAAGAATTCCTGATCCTACTAAAAAAAATGCATTACTTAATGCAGGACCAAAGGCTTGATTGATGTTTTCAGATATAGAAAATTGGACTAACAAAAGCAATTGGGTAGCGGGAAGCCTTTCTGGAGTCTCCAACTTTTTCTGTCATGCTAAAAGATGACATGTTCTAAACAAACCAGGTGTGCTAGTATTTTCTTTATTATTTTCTTCCTCAGAATCAGTTGCATTCTGAAAATGCTGTATATGCTGTTCTTACAAACTGAAATGTAGAGTTTTCTCTACTTAACAAAAGTACGAGTACCCAACTTTCAGTTAGACTTGCAGAAAGGATAGATTTCTAAAGAAGCATTCCTTCTTTTTATGGCATATTGAACAAGTGTGTAAATAAGCTGCCAAAACACCTCTGTTCTAATTATCCAGTGCTTGGTTCAAAGAAATCTTAGCAATATATTAGTTTTGGCAGAGAAGCTCTGACTTGGACACCTGTAGCATAATGTCCAAGCAGCTGCCTTGATCTCAGACTTATCTAATATCATATGCAGTGGTACCTCTACTTAAGAACTTAATTCATTCCTTGACCAGGTTCTTAAGTAGAAAAGTTTGTAAGTAGAAGCAATTTTTCCCATAGGAATCAATGTAAAAGCAAATAATGCATGCAAATCCACTAGGAAAAAAATAAAAGCTCGGAATTTGGGTGGCAGGAGGAAGAGGAAAAAGAGGAGGAGGACAGTCGCTGTCGAAGAAAGAAGGGGAGGTGAGGAGAATCAAAAAAATCCAAAGCTTTAAGACTTAAAAAAAAGAGAGACTCTGAGGAGACGAGGAGGAGCATGTGCCTCCCATACACCCAGCACGAGGCTGCCTCCCATACACTGTGCCAGAGAGAGAAACCCAGGGGGAATGGCAGGAAAGTGGCCGGGTCTTCATGCCGCTCTCAAATTTCCTGGGAAATTTTTCCAGGCTCGGGTTCTTAAGTAAAAAATGGTTCTTAAGAAGAGGCAAAAAAATCTTGAATACCCGGTTCTTATCTAGAAAAGTTCTTAAGTAGAGGCATTCTTAGGTAGAGGTACCACTGTATTTATAATCTTCTGAATATTTCATTGAGTGAAAATTCATGGACTGGAACATTTCTACAGAGTTTTCTTCCATCCCTTCAACTCTATAAATTATGTACTGGAATCAATATAGCTTTAGTGTCTCTACATTTCACTTTTTCTGGTAGGTATCAGCACCAATCAAAAGCGGCAAAGGAGATAAAGAGAGCAAACAGCAGAAACCTATCTTTTTGTAACATTTCCATCCATGCATGAGCCACAGAAAACTTCAGCTTTGGAACCTCAATATGATTGTTTTTGTCTTGAATTCTTTTGAAGAACAGCCAGTAGCATCAATCCATCAATCAGTCTTTAATTTTCTGTCACTTATCTCTTTTTCGCTAGCAAAAACACAGATGCAGATGCCATCCCCTTAAGTGTGGTTTCCTTGAACCATTAACTCTGCTGGAAATCTTCCATGGTCTTTCTGAAGACAGACAAATGCATTACTTTAGTGAGAAGAACGCTTGTGGCTTCAGAGCACTTTAAGCTATACGCAAGTACAAAATTGTAAGAGTGGTATCCTGCTATTATAATAGAAGTGGTGGGGGAATGAAAAATATACCTTCGTTCACAATCACACCACTACATTTTTCAAACTCAAAAAAAGATTTTTAATATACTCAGCTTCTACATACAATTCCCCCTTCCTACATAAAATTTTGGATTGTGAAAGTAGATACCTGCCTATTGAGTGGGGACCATAGAGTGCCATTCTGGACTGTTGCAAACCAGAAGAACCCCCAAACAATACCCAGAGACAGTCCCACGGATCATCATTTAAAAATCTCTGTAAATTGATATAACATGTTGTCTTTCATTAGATATTGTCTATTGGAGTGAATGTCCAATAAAAGCATTAGAAGAAAGATAACATATTCCAATGATGGCAAACCTTTTTTTCCTCGTGTGCAGAAAGAGTGTGTGTGTGCACTAATGCCCATGCGCAAGTGCCGACCACCATAATTCAATGCCTGGGGAGGGCCCCCACCCCAGAGGGCCTCTGGAGGCTGGAAATGGCCTGTTTCCCAACTTCTGTTGGGCCCAGTAGGCTCATGTTTCACCCTGCCCAGGTTCCAAAGGCTACTCTGGAGCCAAAGGAGGGTAAAAACGGCCTCCACCATCTCCCTCGGAGGTTCTCTGGAAGCCAAAAACTCTCTCCCGGAGCCTCTGTGTATGCCAAAAAAACAGCTGGACAGCACACAAATGCACGTTGGATCTGAGCTAGGGCAACAGCTCACGTGTTAGCAAATATGGTTCCTTGTGCCACCTGTGGCACCTAGGTTCGCCATTACTGACCTATTTTCTTTCAGAAGCCCATTGGTTGTCACTTGTGAATTAAAATAGGACTGGGAATATATAACTGGCTTAAAATGTAACCATATGAATAATTGTAGGTATTTCTTGCTTTGGTCAGGTAGCACTATTACTTTACAATCTGCATTGGTCGCTGATTCAATTTCCAGGTGCAACTCAAGAAATTGGGTATCACCTGTAGAGCCTTGCATGTCTGAAGTCCTGGTTATTTATTTCTCTTGTTTCTGACTGACTGAAAAGATCTAAAGCCTGAAATGTGAGTCTTCTTGATAACGACACTTCTCCTGCAAAGTAGCCTGCCTCATAATATCCATGTGATACTAACCCTATTGCATTTTTTAAAAAAACAAACCATGGCCATACTTGCTGGTGAGATGGAGTGATCTGCCCTCTCTTGGTAGTTTATTTGTTTACCCTCCCTGATATATGCTGTTTGTCACGAATGTAGAAGTCCGTTTGAACTTTACATCGCGGAGGTGATGGATTTAAGAGATCCAGGCATTGTTATTTTAAAACAAGCTTTCTTTTATTATAAAAGTAGAAAATAAACAGCTCACATCATGGAGTCTTAAGAACAATGGGGCAAGCAGAACAACAAGATGAAGAAGGCGGAAGTGACATGGAGGATGTTACATAAAATATGGGAGTGTTTAATGACAAGGCACACATGTTAACTCTTTAATTACTGAATGTCTCTGTGGCTGGCAATATTCAGCGTGACACTGTGAACTTTCTTGATATTTTTATATTAGTTTGCTCCAGTGGTGGGTTGTAAATGACTGGTTTGCATATCTGATGCTTCTGCGCATGCACAGAAACATTATTATTATTATTATTATTATTATTATTATTATTATTATTATTATTATTATTATTATTAATTAGATATGTATGCCGCCCCTCCCCGTAGACTCGGGGCGGCTTACAGCAATGATAAAAACAATATATAATAACCAATCTAATAGTTGGAATCTAAAATAACAATAATACATTTTAAAAAATCTAAAAAACAAGAAACCTCAATATATAAAAACATACATACAGTCATCATACACAAAAAACTACATAGGCAGGGGGAGATGTTTCAGTTCCCCCATTCTTGATGGCAGAGGTGGGTTTTAAGGAGTTTATGAAAGGCAAGGAGGGTGGGGGCAGTTCTAATCTCTGGAGGGAGCTGATTCCAGAGGGTCAGAGCCGCCACAGAGAAGGCTCTTCCCCTGGGTCCCGCCAAACGACATCCTGGGCTGGTGGGCAGAGCCTCCTGCTGCAGGTGCTACCTTTTCTAAGAACTGGTCTGAACTGGGAGCAACCCACCACCGGTTTACTCTTGCTGGCACTTTTAATGTTTTGACTTTATGAAAAGAGGACTCAATTATGCAAGAGACCATCTTCTCCAATTGGGTTTATCCAGCTAAGCCAATTAGGTGGGCCTACTGCAGTTCCACAGAATTAAACATTCACTTTTTAGAGATAATTTTTTTTTTTTTGCCTTTTCCAACCTCTGATATGATGTTTCCCCTGAGACTGGAGCACTCTTATCCTGATGGGATTCTGGAAGGTCTTAAAGGCAGAACGGAGGGAATCGCTTGTTAAATATGCTTGTCTTGTTTTGACTTTTGTGGCCCATAATTACCATTTTGCTTCATTGATTATAATTTATATTTATCTTTGTGAGTTGGCCAGTGTTGGACTGGAATCAAGTGGTGCTGATGTTGAATTAATTAATAATTGTGTAAACTACTTAGAATCAGTCTGTGATGGGGGCAGCCCCAAAGTGGATAAATAAGGGTAAATAAATACATTTTCCTTATTGTTGTTCCTTCGTTTATTTATTTATTTATTACTTAGATTTGTATGCCGCCCCTCTCCGAAGACTCGGGGCAGCTTCGTTATCCTCCTATTTCTTGGGGAGACAAAATCTAGTAAAATTCCATCGCTATAGGATTCAATTTAAAAAGATATATTGTGCTCTCAATCATCAATTATTTCCCAGATAACTTTTGAATTTGATGAGAATAGAAATCAATCCACAGATAGTTCATGAGCCCTGTGGGCAGAACAAATCTTTGCATCTATTTGACTGGAAGAGGAAAGAAAATACAGTACATTACTAATAGATTTACAACTCCAACCAACCATTTAGATTTCATTGAGTATGTGAGACAATACTATGTATTTCTCCTTTTTATTCAATGTGTTTTCCTTTGTAACATAGTCTCTGTAAACCTATCTAGTTCCAGTAGTTAGGAAGAAGCTTTTGCGCCTGGATATTCATTTATATATTTAAAAGATACATATGACTAGACATTTTAAGCAACTTTGGATAGCTCACAATATACCTGCCAGACTGAAGATGGTTAGGATTGGGATTAGATGTGCAAATTGTCACATGTAGTTGCTCTTTTTTGTTATTTGGAGGGGAGATTTCTCAGGTTATCCATTGTTAATAAATGTAATATTAATCTTGAAGTAGAGGATTAGAGCACATCTGTAATTACATGATTAGAAGAAACATTCCCAAGGAGGCATCTTCTGAGTCCTTTATTTTTATCCAACCAGAACTTCAGTTGGAGGGCATCAGAGGTCAAATGGTACCAATTTGCCTGAACCAGTAGTAAAAGATGCTACTGGTTCGGACAAACTGGTATGAACCTGTATATCCAATAATCAGCTGTGCCGTGCAATCTAGATTAGCTAGAAAGCAGGGTTGTGTTAAATTGTGCGGCACAGCTGATCCCCCTCTTACTGTTCTACTTACCTTTACAGGCTCTGATGCTTCAAAATGTTCCTTTTCCAGTGCTGCACAGTAGTGCCTGTGGCACATCAAGTGCGCATGAAGCAAACCAGTAGCAGACTTCAGAGGATTTCACCCCTGGAGGGAACCCTAAGCGCCTCAAATCGGAGAACACCAAATTAAAATCTAAAGGACCTGCTTTGGTAGAAAGGATTAGAAAGTAATTTAGTTAGTGCTTATTCCCAAAATTCAGTATGTCAACAATTCTAAAATCACCAAAGCATATTCAGAGATATCAACTGATTCCAGCAATTCATTTTGTGCTACTGAAAGAGTGGGCAACTTCTGCCCAGTTAGGAAACATAATTCCTAGGTTTTTGTAATACAGTGGTACCTCATCATACGAACTTAATTGGTTCCAGGAGGAGGTTCGTAAGGTGAAAAGTTCGTAAGATGAAACAATGTTTCCTATAGGAATCAATGTAAAAGCAAATAATGCATGCAAATCCTTCAGGAAAATCCCAAACTTTAGAAGGGAGGCGAACAGAGGGCAGGGAGGAGCAGCTAAAGGGGGCGGGTGGAAGAAGCAAGACTAGGCTAAAGGGTGAGTGGGAAGGAAGAAAGGCAAGGGTGGCGCCCCTCCCTTTTCTTTTTTCAAAAGACATAGTTTCAGTGCCTTTGCAAGCATGCAAAATCTTTACTCCTCCAAGCTGCCCCTCCCTTTGCTTTCTTAAAAAGACACCGTTTCAGTGCTTTTGCAAGCATGCAAAATCTTTACTCCTCCAAGCTGCCCCTCCCTTTTCTTCTTCAAAAAAGGGGAAAAAAAGAAACCCCTTCATCCCAGCAGCAGCTGCTTGGGTTGGTAAGGTGAAAATAGTTCGGAAGAAGAAGCAAAAAAATCTTAAACACTGGGTTCGTATCTTGAAAAGTTCATTAGAAGAGGCGTTCGTAAGATGAGGTACCACTGTATGTTGCTGCCTCTAAAATGTCATTTCTGAAATTTTGTAGTTAGCGATTGAATAATGCTTTTAGATAAAATAAGAATGCTGAGTTTGTTTGGTTAACATGGCAAATTTAGTTTAAAAAGATACTTCATAATGAGATATTGAAGCTACTTTTCCTTGACGCATCCACAATTATTTTAATTATTTAACATTCAGTTTTTAACTATTGGCTTATATTTGTAAGGCATTTTTCCAGTTGTATTGCAGTGAATGACAAATGAAATATGATTGCATCTTTTGATTCTTTTCAAAACTATCACAATATAGTGGTGAATAAGTGCACCAACATGCCTACCATCCCTGTCCTAATGTCCCCGTGTATTTGTAATCATCTCATGTATTCATTACCATGTTTATATATTTTATGTATTCACAATCACGTTTATACTTTTTTTTTGTAATTTTATATATGCTTGACAAAATGAGTAAATAAATAAATAAAAATAGTGAATTTTGAAAAATGATTTAAAAAAACCCCTCTGGGGATACAGTTAAATCTTGCATCCTTCTGAGTCGAAATTTTTTACACTTCAACAAAGATCAAAATGACACTGATTTTCAAGACGGTTGGAGCAACAGTGCAAAAGGGAAATGAACAAGGATTGCACCACAGATGGGCAAAGGATGAATGTTTAAAAAAAAAAAGATTTGAATCAGAGGTCAATTTGCAGAATTGACTTTGTTGTTGAAATGTACTAATTTAATCATACCCTGCACAAAATTGCTTTCAGAGATTCTGACATTTGAAGTGAGAAACATACAGACTCTTTTGCAATAATCCTAACACAGTTGTGAGAAATGCCTGATATTGCTCACAAAAATAGACATTGATTTAATGATTGTAAGGTTCCCAGAGTCATCTACAGGCAAGATGGTCTGCAGATAGATAGATAGATAGATAGATAGATAGATAGATAGATAGATAGATAGATAGATAGATAGATAGAACGAATGTGACATGGCTGTAATAATTTAGCATGTATCTCTCACATACTGCAACCTTCTATATAGCATACACAGAGAGAGAGGGGGGGAGGGAGGAAAGGAGGGAGGGAGAGGGAGAATGTTAGGTACAGTTCTTGTCAACCAAAATGTTGTCTGTTCTAATTTAGCTTGTGTATCTTAGAAGTAAGGAAGGTAAAGGGAATTATTTCCTGGGTGATGATGGTGATGTTTATGGAGGAAAAATGCCAAAACCTTTCCACTTTTAAAAATGTTGGTAAGCCTGTTTTAGAGAATGATAAAATTATTAATTTTCTGTACTTATGGTTAAGAGACTGCAGAGAACTACCAAAAGAAAAAAAGAAGAAGAAAGAAAAGAAGAAAGTATCCTTGAGCTATTATTGGCCCTTGGTCCACAAATTGTCCCTATCTGATCTTATTTTTCTTTTTAAATCTGAATTTAGTGATGCCTGCAAATTCATGACAGCCTCTGGTCTTTTTAAGCAATAGTCTGATGACAAGTTTAATGTGAACTCTGTGTGACACTCTGCTGTTTTTTATGCACTGATCACAGTCATGAACACTGTACATTGCCATTTGCTCATTCAGGCACTCACTGTTGTTGCCATTGTAAAGCTTCAAGGAAGGCTACAGAATGAATATTTGGGTGGAATAAATGCTTTGAATGCAATTTCATCTTCGGCACCTTCTTCTGAAAGTCTGGTTTCTGGCACTGTTACTCAGTTATGCCTTATTACTTATTGCAGTGAGATCATTTATAAACTGTTCAGCCTGAACAAAGCTATTAAAATCAGGCCTTAACTGAACCAAAGGAAAGAAGGATCATTCACATTGTGATCTGTTCAGCAGCCTAGCTGGTTGTTGAAGAGAAGTGAGACAAAGTGCATGACACTTCAGGAGTGTCAAAATCAAGACCTGTGGGCTGGATATGGCCTGTGGATCTGGCCCGCACGCTCGCCCTGGAAACAGCTCAGGACCCATCCATGGTGCCTCTACCAGCAAAAATGGAGTTTCGGAGGGCCACGTGCAGCCCTCCCAGGCTCTGTTTTCAGCTACAATGGCCTCCTGCAACCCTCTGCCTGTGAAAATGGAGAGGCTGCACATAGCCCCCCAGGCAAAACCGGAACCTCAATGAATGACATCGAGCTTTCCCCGCAAGCCCCCCGACATTAAACACAACCTTGAGGTAGCCCTCAGTGAAATCAAGTTGGACACACCTGACCTATTTGAACAAGATTAATACATGGCCTGCATTTCACAACAGAGTAGCAAATTCATTTTCATATGCATGCAGACAGGGATGGGCTGCTGCCCACAAGGGGGGAGCACATAGTGGGGGTAGTAAGTTTACACGCTATTTATTTAATACTTAATAGGTTTTTTTATTGTCCCTCTTTCTCTTATACTTTAGTATGATCCTTTATTACTTTTAAAATAGGAAATAATTAAATAGTATGGTTTTACCCATGAATGCTTTAATCATTTTAATATTATTGAGAACTGAACTTTTTACAGCATACTGAACCTTGTGGGTTCAGTACAAAACCTTAAAATGTCCCTGTGCTCCTCAACAAATAATGCTGTCTATCGCTTGTCCTTTTTGTGACTATTCAAATAATGTGACTTAATCAACTGAAAACAAGTGTCAAGCACTTATTTGAAAACTTATCTTGGTCAGTAAGCCACTCCCATCCAGTCACATGACCTTTAAGCCACCACCCCCGGTCACATGATTGTCAAGCTACTCCCATCTGGTCATATGGCTGGCAAGCCACTCCTACCCAGTCACATGACCATCAAGCCATACCCACACAATAAGCCACGCCCACAGTGTGGTAGTAAATTTTTTTGCAGCCCTTCACTGCATATAGATATATGTCTCTCTGTGTACAGGGATGAGTCCATATGAAGGACAGGAATGGTGCTAGCATGGCAGTGATTCTAAGAAAAAGGACATTGCCAACTCATATATTATTATTATTATTATTATTATTATTATTATTATTATTATTATTATTATTATTTAGATTTGTATGCCTAATTATAACCTAATAAATGACAGGAACCTATTACCAGAACTAGTAAATACTTCAGTTCTTATGTACTAAACACAAACACAATGGAAGAAGACATAAAGGAAATGCAAAATCAAGAAAAGAGACAGAATATTTCACATTTATCTTTATATATATTACTTCATGTCTATTCTCTTCCTATGCATTTGTGTATTGGACAAACAAACAAACAAACAAATAAATAAATAACATGAATCAAAGGAAGATTTCACTAAATTAATTTTAATCATTACTATTACAAGTAAATATTGATTAATAAAGTTTTGCAAATACCCCTTTTTGTTTATATCTAGAAACTGCTTGAAGGATCATGAATGTAGACAGATCCAGATGTACTTCATCAGAATCAAACAGAATATTGAATAAGAAACAGAAGTTGGAGAAGTGCAATCCTGGACATTTCCAGATGCAGGTTGTGTAAGAGTCTATGAATTATTGATGTCAATTACACAGGTTAAAGTAGATAAATTAAATAAAAAGAGAGACCAAATATGACCTTCAGAATATACAGTCAGAAAATTAGATTAGTGTAAAGAACAGATTTAATATTTTTAAATTATGAAAAAGTGAAATTGAGCTACAGGGAAAAAAATAAGAAACATAGTTAAAAGAGAAATTTAAAAATTTACAAAATTTCAAAGAGCGTATAAATAACTTTTAGAACATGCTATCTTGATGTCAGGGTGAATGGGAGATGAAAATCCTGGGCCACAAGAAAGTCATATGACACCTCAACACTAATTTTGAATATCTAACAAGAAAGGACAAGAAAAAAAATACATTAATCAAGAATGTCAAAAGTTACAGGACTATAACAAACAGTAAAGAAGAGATATTTCTAAGAAAAGCATAGAAATCATAGGAAAATTTACAACTAAAGTAAGAATACCCAAAAGTAATCATGAAAAAGATCTGATAGAGGTCAGTATGGTTAAAGGAAAATGGAAGGGTTATACCGAAATATTTTATAAAAGGGATTATAGAATGACAGAAACATTTGTAGAGAGAGAATATATTCAAGAACTGACTCCATTAGTTAGTAAGATGTGACAGGCAATAAATCAGCTGTCAACTAGTAAAGTACAAGGTGAGATGAAATACCTATTAAACTGTTTAAACTACAGGAAAAAGACAGTTAAAGTGCCAATCACTCTATGTCAACAAATATGAAACAACCTATGCAGCCTGGAGAACAGGAAGGATTGATGTATATACCTATACAAAAAAGGGAGATTCAAGATAAAGTACAAAGTCTTGAGCTATTGTACTAATATCTTACACAACCAAGGTTTTGCTTTACACCTTGGAGCAAAGAAAAATACAGCCATTCATGGAGAGAAATATGCTTAGATTACAATTAGGAAATTACAGAGAAGACAAAGTGAAGCCAGCTGATATAACTAAATATGGATAATGGAAAGAACAAAGAGAAAAGGAACACAAGCAGGGTTACCTTTACTTATTGATCACAGCAAGGTCTTTGATGGTATGGCTTATACCAGAATGTACAATATTTGAACTTTAATGAATGGGCTGGAATGCCTGATTATTCTTCTGTAGAACCTTTACAATAAACAATAAGCCAATTCAAAAATGAATGATAGAGAAACAGAGGGATTCATAAAACAAAAGTAACAGAGTCATAGCTGTTTGTTTTTCTGATATAGGTTTAATTTATGTACAAAATATATTGTAAGGATGGTTGGATTGCACTTAGTAACAACTATAATTAAAATAGGAGGTCAAAGTATAAACAATAAGATATATGTAGATTATAACACTTCATTAATAAAACATTTTTAAAGATTCTAGAGAGCTTATTTTAGAAATAAAAATGTGGTGTACAAACCCAATTAATGTTAAATATTACATATTAAATTCTAAGAAAAATTAATACTAAATAATAAATACTAAGATCACTAGGTCAACCTTGATGCTCAGCGATCTTAACTAATAACAAAAAGATTATACATTTTGCTTTGTTTTGCTTTGTTTTATTTTTCCTTGAATTCAAGAGCAGAGAAAGATGAACAGTATGCTAAAGAGGTAAAGAGGGAATTAATCCTAAATATCATAAATTTAGACAACACCTTAAAAGTTTATTTCAATAGCAACAAAGTTCAGAATAATTAAACAGTGGACTTTTGCAGTAGTAATGAAGAACTGTAAAAGCCAAGTAGTAAAAAAAAATGAGATGAAATATGTGGATGCTTTCAAAACATAGATATGGATGTAAGTATTATCACTGATAATAAAAAGAACCGATTAGCCAGACCTGGATAAAAGAAAAACTAGCTGTTCCTGATAATGATAATAAGCAAGCAGAAGTTCACAATGTATTGTAATCCATCATGCCAATAGATGATGGACTATAAGAGAAATCATTACACATTATAAAGTTGTAGGAAGTAGAACAAGGGGAAGAGAATGAATACATTGGATGAATGAGATCATCCAACTTACTGGAAATTCCTGGAAATTCTTTCCTTTGGGAGAACCATATTAAAGCTTGGTCAAGGTAGAAGCATAAATTCATATTTATCAGAAGTTGAGCCTGACTCAATGGAACCAAACCAATTAACTTATACAGCTGCTGCCAACTGAGCTGGTATTTTCATTGAATAGAGATCCTTGAAGCTTTGAATTAGAGATGGCACAGGAATTGTCTAGCTTCTGAATAATTCAGATAATTCACTGCTTTCTTCCCACAGTAATGTGAAAATAAAATTAAGAGCACTGTTAAAAATCCCCTCATCATCCCTCTACTAGAATATAAAGAACAGCAGGAGAAAGGAATGAATAAGAAATGATTCTAGTTTGGGTTTGGACTACATGAGAGATGTTACATGTATATCATTGATCACAGAGAGTAAAAATTTAATCATGAGTGAATTCTTATAGCTGCCAATCCATTATGCTCCCTTTTGGCTATGGGGACTTCTTTTGCATTTCTCCTTTTTTTTTTTTTTTTTGATCCTGTGGTTAGTTTTCTGCTTTTTAGGATTCATGCAACATAACATTTGTATGCACAGTTTCTTCTTATGGAGCATTATTTGCTATATTTGCATAGCAAGTTCAGAAAGTTCTCAAGTACTGGAATCCCTCCATGAAGAAATTGGATCATGCTGATAAGTAAATTCAGAAACAGTCCCTTATTGTGTAAGCTTCCTAGAGTAATGAGAAAATGGGGGCAGGGAAAAGACTATTATATGAATTGGCTGTTTATCAGGGCACAGGTGAGGGGCATTTGCTGGTTGATGCCCGACCGGCGGCTTAAACTGCTGGCTGAAATTGCCCCCGGAGCAGGGGGACACTGCTGGCGGCTCCACGGAGCCCCGAACTTTCGGTTTCCAGCGAAACCGGAAATTTGGCTTCTGGCAGCCCGCCAGGAAGGCGCGCTGCATGTTGGGAGCAAGGGGAGCTCCTGGATCACCCTATTTAATGGCAATCCAAGCAGGACCTCCTCCTTGCCTGGCTGCCCCTGAGAAACGAACACCCGCCCGCCCTCCGCTATTAACAGTGCATCCTTAGGAGGTCGCTTCAGGGCCAAATAGGATTTTTTTGTGGCCTCCCCTTTAGCCTATTCCACACTGATGGTACGGGTGGATTGGTTAGGGGGCGCGGCGCACATAGATGTCAGAATATGCCTCCCTTTGGTCACTGGGTTTGGCAGGTTAGGGGCGGAAATGGGCAATTAGAAGCAACTGTGCATGCTCCTTTGGGCATCCTTTTAAAGGGTGATGGACCGCCAATCTCCAGGAATTAGAGGTTGGAACAACATCAGGGATTGGAGAGAGGATGTCCATGGGAATCACCGGATCCAACTTCCCTCGGGGATTGGAGGGTGAGTTCCTCCCACACGACTAAGGGGCGTGGCTTGGATCCAGATGAAGGTGGCTAACTTCACCTGGTTCAGCAAGGAGTTTTGCCCAATGTTTGCCAAGGAAGTTTCTGGTAGGAATTTCTGCCCCATTAGTTTTGGCCTCTGCAGGTCCTTAGTTATGTTGAATTTAAATATTTAAATTTATGTATTTAAAGTTACGTTATTTAAATTTATGTTAATTTAATCAAATGACCCTTTATTTAATCCACAATATGTCTCAGTATCTTTACTCCGCTTCCGGGGCAATGAAAGTATACAGTAGTATGCCTTGCTAGTCTTGGCTAGGGTATAGTTTCTTCCTTTATAAGATATTGGAGACTTCCCTTGATAATTGTTTCATCAGATAAACCAAGCAACTAATATCAAGAACCCAAAGCTACATATATTCTCTGCTATTTGCTTTCATTGGAAATTTTTGGAGAAAATATGTTTAAATATGTTTATTTTTCTTCCATCTGTGCCAAAAAAAAAATCATGTTGATGATAAATAACCAAGGAAGAGATTTTCATATGCCAGGTTTAAATTCATAAACCACATTGTTCTCCACTAACAGAGATGCTTGTACAAAAGTAAAAGAGGAGAGATATTCATACATATAAATTATAATAAATTGTTCGATATATTGTGATGGCATAGATAAATCCCTATGGACCATTTGAAAATGCCCAGAAGTACAGTATATTCACCTCTAGCAAAATAGGAAATTGTACATCTGTTGCATTGTTGTAGCAACAACCACCCAGACCTTTCTATAAACCAGTGCGCACAAACATTTGACATAAATCAGGCTGAGATTTAATAAGCAAATTAGCGATAATGCAAACAGTACATGGAAATCTCTAAACAGTCAAGAATTAAAGCAAATGAAGGCTGAAATGGCAATAGTCTTGGCTCAAATTCCTTTATTCCTTTTGGCTTCCTCTTTCTCATTTCATCCCACTGTCAGAGAGATTTATTCCTGAGCCAAAAAAAGAAAAAAGAGGAAAAGAAGAAAAAAGAAGAAAAATGAATTACAGCCTAGCAGTATCTCAAGTCACATATATCATGGAACCTGAGCTGCTTCATTCTCTAGAAAGCTCTTTACCTAGAATGTATTGCTAAGAATATTTTTGCAAGCTCTTCAGCTGGTCCATAGGGATTTATCTACGCCATCATAATATATCGAACAATTTATTGTAATTTATGTGTATGAATATCTCTCCTCTTTGTCTTCTGTACAAGCATCTCTGTTAGTGGAGAACAATGTGGTTTATGAATTTAAGCCTGGGATATGAAAATCTCTTCCTTGGATATTTATCATCAACATAATTTTTTTTTTGCACAGATGCAAGAAAAAGAAACATATTTAAAAATATTTTATTCCAAAAAATTCCAATGAAAGCAAATAGATAGCCATTGGTTTACTCTTTGTTTGCTTTACTTAATTTGCTCACAGCCCAAAAGAATCACAAAGCTTTGTTTATTTGGTTATACTGGAGCTCATCCTTAGAAGCTATTTGACTACCAGTTTTAGAATTGCTACATATTGTTCAATATGTTTTCTTCTCTTTGCTAAATAAACCCTTCGAAGTTCCATCTAAGAGAAGTGCATTGGGTTAGAAAATAAGTTATTTTGTTTGTATGCAGGGTTAAGCCTTGCATTAAACATGAAAAGCCTTAGCAGATAATAAAGTTTATGAAAAGATTTGGGTCTTCTGGTATATTTAGCCGCCCCGAGTCCGCGGAGAGGGGTGGCATACGAATCTAAATAATAAATAAATCTAAATAATAAATAAATAAATCTAAATAATAAATAAATAAATCTAAATAATAAATAAATAAATAAAATAATAAATTTAAATTCATCCTATAGGATAGTGATGGCGAACCTATGGCGAACCTATGGCGCATATGCCACAGGTGGCATGCTTCAACATGCATGTGTGTGCTGGCCAGCTGATTTTTGGCTCTGGGAGGGCGTTTTTGTCTTCCAGAGAACTCCTGGAGGATGGGGAGGACATTTTTACCTTCCCCCAGCTTCAGGGAAGCCTTTGGAGCCTGGGGAGGGCAGAACATGAACCTACTGGGCCCACCAGATGTTGGGGAATGGGCTGTTTCCAGACTCCAAATGGTCTCCAGGGGAGGAGTGTTTTCGCCCTCCCCGGGCAATGAATTATGGTTGTGGGAACTAACACATGTGCAATAGTGTGTGCCCACACTCTTTCAGCACCCGAGGAAAAAAAGGTTCACCATCACTGCTATAGGATGTTGCTTCTTTTGTCAGAATGATGGTCAATACAAGATGGTGACACATGTAAAAAAGAGTGCTGCAGAAAAAATGTCCACTTAAGTAAGGAACCAAGCATCTGGACACGGATTCATTCAATATAAGTCACAACTATAATGACTGCTGGGCTCCTGGCCACAAGAGTGCAAAAGAGCCTTGAACCAAGAAGGGGTAGGGCTTACATACCTCCCTATTGTTTTATAGGAATGATAAAGAAAGCAATGTAAATCATACTGTGACCTTTACAGGTGGAATATGGCATTTGATAATATTATGGAATGACCTTTCTAAAACTCTTCCAGCACTTGTAAATTCATCTCTATTAAAGGTACTCTAGCTCATCCTAATTACAGATACTAATAGCATGTATCATCAACAATTTATTATGCCAAGGAGCCGAGGTGGTGCAGTGGGTAGAGTGCAGTATTGCAGGCCATTAAAGCTGACTATTAGATCTGTGGATCAGCAGTTCAAATCTCATCACCCGCTCAAGGTTGACGCAGCCTTCCATCCTTCCGAGGTGGGTAAAATGAGGACCCGGATTGTGGGGGCAATATGCTGGCTCTGTAAAAAAGTACTATTGCTAACATGTTGTAAGTTGCCCTGAGTCTAAGGAGAAGGGCGACATTAAAAAATTGAATGAATGAATGAATGAATGAATGAATGAATAAATATTTCTGCCCTTCAAACTATTATAAAGGAAACAACTTAGACTGTTTAGTTTTATATGTCTTTCTTTACATGAAATTTCAGTTTACCTCCTCCTTTTATTTCTATACAATCTCTCATGCTTATGCGATGTTACTGTTATCAAATATGGCATTAGCTCTTCATTGGAATGAATGCAATTTTGCTTCTGTTGATGAACACAACTGCTTACATTTTCTAGGAACCCTGCTGACATTGTGATTAGAGGGTTCATAGCTCTAGGAAAGGAAGACCTGCTAGAAACCTGTTAAGAGAAATGACCATAGAAGATAGTTGCTACTATCCTTGGCATCACCATAGCAAGGTTATTCATGAGAGCAAAGAGTGACACCGTGAATCCTGCACAATTGCCAAAGATGTTTAAATCATGGCTTAAAAATGAGCTACATTTTAATTTTGAGAAGGAAAAATAGCTTATTTTGCTGAACCCATTTTGGAATGATCCCAGAAGAATTAATCCATTCACTTCTTGGCAATGAAATGAGAGTATAACTCTTCCCACTCTGTTGAAAAACTTACATGTTGGAAATAAGAGATGCTGGAGCTTTTATGTTATATGCCCAATAGGAAGTTTAGATTATTTTGAACATGGAGTGCCTAACTATAGGTATTATGCAGACTTTGAAATAAATTTACACTATTAAAGACATTTTTTTAGCCAAACTCTGGAAAGCTTGATTTTAAAAAGATACTTTTAAGTTATATGTAAAAATGAATGAAGCAAGCACATGACTGGTTAGCTGGGTTGTTTTGCTTCCCTATCTCTCATAGCTGTCAATACGACACACAACTAGCCCCAAATGAATTGGTAATGATCAAAAGTCATCACATGGTACACCATATGAAATATTAACAACAGGAGGCAGAGGGGGGAGGAAGGATCCCCTGGGCCTGGATGGTAGATAAGATGGGGTTGGCACATCTCCCTGCTGTAAAGTTGCATCAGTGTCAGTTGTTGCTTATGGACCAGTTTTCCCCAGATGCTCAGCAGAAGACAAGATGGTTGAGTTGTTGTTGTTTTGCTGAATTGTACCTTACAAGATAGGGAGATTAGATTTGATAGGTACTGAGATGGAATATTATTATCAGGATGCTTCATGTAAATGCTTCATGTAAATCTCTCACACTCCTAGGAAAGTGGTGAAGTTCCATCATCTCATGGAATTATTTTACAAGGTGGCCTTTGGATAGTCCGTGGGTGGACCAATTCTAGATTTTCATGAAATTAAACACTTAATAGTTCTGGGAAGCCTGGTTAAAGGCAATACAGTGGTCCCCCGATTATTGCGAGGGTTCCGTTCCAGGACCCCTCGCAATGATCGGTTTTTCGCGAAGTAGCGCTGCGGAAGTAAAAACACCATCTGCGCATGCGCAGATGGTGTTTTTACTTCCGCCGCAGCAGCGAGGAGCCGAAGATTGGGGTTTCCCCGCCGCCCACGCAAACTCCTCGCTGCTGCTGCGCCCGCCGCTTGTCTTGTCCGCCCGCCGCTTGTCCGCCGCCTGCCTGCCCGCTCGCCCGCCGCTCGCCCGCCCTTCGCCCGCCCACGCTGTTCGCTCGCGCCGCTTCCCAGCTGAGTCCTGAAGCCAGAAGGCAAAGGCGAACTTCCGTGTTTGGCTTCGGGACTCAGCTGGGAAGTGGCGCTGGGGTTTCCCCACCGCCCACGCAAACTCCTCGCTGCCGCTCGCCCGCCCTTCGCCCGCCCACGCCGTTCGCTCGCGCCGCTTCCCAGCTGAGTCCTGAAGCGAACTTCCGCGTTTGGCTTCAGGACTCAGCTGGGAAGCGGCGCTGGGGTTTCCCTGCCGCCCACGCAAACTCCTCGCTGATGCCCGCCGCTCGCCCTCCCGCCAGCAAGAGGGGTAAGACCCAGGGAAGCCGCCCAGCAGCTGATCTGCCCGGCACCATCTACGCATGCGTGGCCATAGAAAAAAGGGCGCGCATGCGCAGATGGTGTTTTTACTTCCGGGTTGAAAAATCGCCATATAGCCGTTTCGCAATGATCGGGATCGCAATACCCGGGGGATCACTGTATAGTTGTAGCCTGAGAAGATCTGGAATTCCCACATTGCTACCCTAGTATAGGCCAAAATGAATCTAATTAGGCTTAGATTGGTATGATTAGGAGATGATGTATGTTGTTGTTTAACATTTGGGAACTATTCTGGCTTACTTCTGAACTGATATACCCAAGAAAATAAAGTCAAGTTAATGGTTAATCTTGGATAAACCTTATTCAGAAAAAACCCTGTTTGGACTGATAGACCTATAGAGAACTATGGTGTAGATTAGGTTTGGCTTCAAAATTATTTATCCAATTCATTCAGAATCATTGGGGCAATGGCAAGATGATAGAGGTAACATGCTCATCCTATTTTCCTCATATTGTTGGTCCAATAAAGAAGTAGAATATTAATATAAGATTATTCAAAAATAAAACCTATTAAACTCTAAGTGTAATCGTATAGGATTATATTCTAGAACTATGTGACATCTATTTGAAGAAGGTTGGGTAGCATGGAAGTAGTAAACTTTCACCGAATCCTTAGTGCTCTGCTTCAACTCATATACATTCAGTTTACTAAATTATTTTACAAGGTGGCCATTGGATAGTCCAGAGGTGGACCAATTACAGATTCTAGACCTTGAGGAACTTCAACATTCAACAGAATAGAATAGAATTTTATTGGCCAAGTGTGATTGGACACACAAGGAATTTGTCTTGGTGCATATGCTCTCAACGTACATAAAATAAAATATACATTTGTCAAGAATCATGTGGTACAACACTTAATGATTGTCATAGGGGTCAAATAAGCAATGAAGAAGCAATATTAATAAAAATCTTAGGATATACGCAACAAGTTACAGTCATACAGTCAACATGGGAGGAAATGGGTGATAGGAATGATGAGAAAAACTAGTAGAATAGAAGTGCAGATTTAGTAGAAAGTCTGACAGTGTTGAGGGAATTATTTGTTTAGTAGAGTGATGGCGTTCGGAAAAAAACAGTTCTTGTATCTAGTTGTCTTGGTGTGCAGTGCTCTGTAGCGATGTTTTGAGGGTAGGAGTTGAAACAATTTGTGTCCAGGATGTGAGGGGTCAGTAAATATTTTACCCGCCCTCTTTTTGACTCGTGCAGTATACAGGTCCTCAATGGAAGGCAGATTGGCAGCAATTGTTTTTTCTGCAATTCTGATTATCCTCTGAAGTCTGTGTCGGTCCTGTTGGGTTGCAGCACCAAATCAGACAGTTATAGAGGTGCAGATGACAGACTCAATGATTCCTCTGTAGAACTGAATCAGCAGCTCCTTGGGCAGTTTGAGCTTCCTGAGCTGGCGCAGAAAGAACATTCTTTGTTGTGCTTTTTTGATGATGTTTTTGATGTTAGGTGACCAATTTAGGTCTTGAGATATGATAGAACCTAGAAATTTGAAGGTCTCTACTGTTGATACTGTGTTGTCTAGTATTGTGAGAGGTGGAAGGGTGGAAGGGTTTCTCTTAAAGTCTACCACCATTTCTACGGTTTTGAGTGTGTTCAGTTCTAGATTGTTCTGGTCACACCACAAGGATAGTTGTTCAACTTCCCGTCTGTATGCGGATTCATCGTTGTCTCGAATGAGTCCGATCACTGTTGTATCATCTGCAAACGTTTAACAGATGGATCGTTTGAGATGCAGTCATTAGTGTATAGAGAGAAGAGAAGTGGTGAGAATACACAGCCTTGGGGGGCACCTGTGCTAATTGTACATATATCTGATGTGATTTTTCCTAGCTTCACCTGCTGCTTCCTGTCTGTTAGGAAGCTTGTGATCCACTTACAAGTGTTCTGGGAAACCTGGTTAAGAGTTATAACTTGATGTCATTTCATCACATTTTCCATGCACCTTACTCTCACAATAATAACAAGGCAACCCACCCACCCCCTTTTCAAATTAGTGTAATATGGACAAGAATTTTATTAATCCTTTCTTCCAAAATGTAGCAATAATATTGTATTACTACTGAAAACAATAAAATAGATATAGATATGATAAAAGGAATAAGAAAATGCTACATTTAAAAGTTCAGGATTCAGTATTAAGAAAATTATTTCTTTTAAGCTGAAAGATATGGCAGTTGTATTTCCTCTATTAGTGAATCCAAAAGAGATTGTTAAGAGAATATTTATGATGGATTTGAAAGCCATATTACAAATTGCAGATTTATCATGAATTCGTTCCAGACTTTTTATTGCTCAGCAAAATGATTCAGTTTGTGCTTTCCTTTCTTTTAAATGTCTGGCATGCTGTTTATATATACCAATTGCCTTATTGGCTTCAGAATAGAAATTGGAGCTAAGTATATAATGTACATTAAAAATTAAGCAAGCCTTGGGCAAAGTAGCAGGGGAGAAGAAAGAAGCAATCAACTAATTTCATATTGTTAGTGATGGTAAAACTATTTTTACAAAATAAAAGATTTACAATAAGTATTCTAGATCTGCAATCCTAACATTAGCCAAGCCCATTGATGGGTCATTGGCTTTAGCATATGAAAAAACTGTTATATTTATGATATGGCTACATTATAAAGTAAAATGCAGAACTGTGAGACTTCAGAACAAAATATGACAAACAACTGGGGGAAATAGTCCGTCCCCCCCGCTCATTCTTTTCCGAATGGGAAAGAGGGAAATAAATTGTGTCTGAAGCTTTAGTAAACTAACGGCTGTAAACAAAATGCTATTATAACCAAGATATTTCAATTCCTGGGAAGAAAAACTGCAAAAATACAAGGCATAGTTATTAGCAGTATCACAAGCATGCAAGTGGGTAAATAGAAAAATATTATCCTTTTAAGTAAATGGATTGGGCAAGTCTTGTTCAGTGATCATGTGAGGTTTTCCCCGTCTTTCCTGCACAGAATTATATGATCTTGTGGGCAATACATAGATCATGTTTAAGGCGTCTTAGTTCTAGGCTTTCTTGGCCCAGGATTGAAAGTCTAGTCTCGTAGGGTATTCTGTTTCGAGTGGAGGAGTGAAGGGCTCTTCTGGTGAAGTATCTTTGGACATTTTCAAGAGTGTTAATGTCTGAGATGCGATATGGGTTCCAAACAGATGAGCTGTATTCGAGGGTCTGGCAAAAGTTTTGTAATCTCTGGTGAGCAGTGTGAGATTGCCAGAGCAGAAGCTATGTAGGATTAGGTTTACAACTCTTGAAGCCTTCTTGGCTGTGTTGTTGCAGTGGGCTTTGGCACTTAAATCTTTTGTTATCAGTATACCGAAGTCTTTAACCGAGTGGGGATTATCTGTGATAATTTGATTATTCAGTTCATATTTAAAGTTCAGATTCTTCTTCCCAGTGTGTAGGACAGAGCATTTGCTAGTTGAGATTTGGAGTTGCCATGTGTTAGACCACTCAGAAACAGAGTTCAGGTCTGTTGGGAGAGTAGTTGTGTTATTGGTGGTGTTGAAGAGTTTTACATCGTCAGCGAAGAGGACACAGTTGCTTGTGATGTAATCACAAAGGTCATTGATGTAGAGAATGAAGAGCGTTGGTCCCAGTACACTACCTTGGGGAACACCGCTTTTAACTGGGATGGGGGTGGATAGGGTGCTTCCTAATTTGACCACTTGTTGTCTGTTTGACATGAGTGCTGTAATCCAGCTATGGAGGGATCCTGAGATGCCATAGGATTTGAGTTTTAGTAGTAGTTTGTCATGGACCACAGAATCAAAGGCTTTGCAGAAGTTGATATAAATTGCATCTATAGATTTCCCTTGATCTAGATGAGTTGTCCATATATTTTTGCAGTGGAGGAGCTGCAGGTTGCAGGATAGGTTTTTTTTTTAAACCAAATTGTTTGTTAGAGAGCAAATTATTAGTTTCTAGATGGAGAGTAATTGATTTATTTATAATTGATTCCATGACTTTGCATGGGACGCAGCCTAGTGAAATTGGTCTGTAGTTATCGACAAGAGAGGGGTCTCCTTTAAAGCCCTACTTGTACATTTCATTGTTTATTTAGTGAATCAGTACATTGGCATGAACTTCAGCTATGATCCTGTGCATTTTTACTTGAGAAATGGTCCTACTGAATTGGATTAGATTTATTTATCAATTGCCATGTAGATGTTTGCACCACATGCTGGTATTGCAGAATAATATTTACTTGAATTTCAGCAAGCATGTAAATTAAGTCCTAGGAAATCCATATGACTGGGAATTAGTACAGCGATATTAACAACAACAATAACACTCATCCATAAAACCGCATAGCATTTGCTTAATCTCATTCTATGGAGACTTTTTAAATTAGAACTCCTAGATCATACATTTTTAAAAATCTCTTTCTCCTGGTGTGCTTTATTGCACAGCTTTATAACTGCTGGGATTCTTGCTATTGGTTGCTAGGACAATTATTTAGTTTCCTTCCTTTGTCAGTAAGAATGTGAAAGTTGTATGATAATCAGCAGTTCTGTCTGCTCCAGAGGAAAAAACTTTCTTAGAGCCCTACAACTCCAGTGTTATTTGGAAGAAATTGAAAGCAAAATGTCAGGTGCTTTGGATGCTCAAGGGTGGGGGGGAGTTGTTTGAAAATAGTGTCACTTTTCTCCCCTCCTGCAAAACCCCACTAAAACACTGTTTAAAGAAAATGATTGTTTCGGTTATATGAATTTTCAAGCAGACCAAACCCTTGCTTAGAAAGCCTTTCTTTGCCTCCTTTTTTTAAATTAAAAAGCATTTGTTATTTCTACTCTTTCTGGCAATATCAAGCAGCAATTTTATATTAATACATCTTAATTGATTGATTGATATGAATTAATATTCCTCACAGTGGTACTGGATATGATCTTATTAGTATTCATGCTATTTGTAGGTTATCCATCTTTTCAGGTTGGTAAAATGACGATCCACATTGGTGAATATGCTGATTCTGTAAACTGCTTAGAGAGACCTGTAAGGCACTGTGAAGTGGTATATTAAGTCTAAGTGCTACAGTAGTCCCTCGCTATATCGCACTTCACCTACTGGAGCTTCACTTCATCGCGGGTTTTCAAGAAATATTAATGAGAAAAATCATTCACGGAACTTCGCTGGTTCGCGGGTTTCTGAGGAAGTCGATCGGCAGATTTAAACAGCCCGCCGAACTTGATCGGCAGGTTTTTTTTAAAAAAAAATATCTAAAATTGTAAACACTGTATTTAAATACTGTATCTAAAATAAATACTGTGTGGGAAGGGTTTATAAACACTTAAAACAATGAAAACTTACCAAACAATTACAATATAAATACTTAAATAAGTACTATCAGTCGATAAATTCCCCATCGCGGATTTCACCTACCGCGGTCGGGTCTGGAACGTAACACCAGCGATAGGTGAGGGCTTACTGTATTGGTGTTATCAGAGAAATAGAAGAAGACTTTTGCTGAATTATTTACGGGACTGCCTCCTCCCTGATACCTCATTGCGGCCAGCAAGGAGCCACAGAGTTGGCTTTCTCCAGGTCCTGTCCGCCAAACAATGTTGGTTGGTGGGACCTCACGGAAGAGCCTTCTCTGTGGCTGCTCCGATCCTATGGAATCAATTGCCCCCAGAGATTCACATTATCTCCTCCCTACCGGTTTTCCCGTAAGCTGTTAAAACCTGGCTTTTCCAGCAGGCCTGGAATTAAGACTGACTGTTGCAAGTATGGTTTTATAATACATATGATTTTAGTGATGTTTTTTTAATTGTTTGGGGTTTTTTTTTACTTCTGTTGTATTTATACCTGTTATTAGCCACTCAGAGTCCATTTGGAGTGAGCAGCATATAAATGCAATAAATAAATAAACAAATAAATAAAATTAGCTTAGTGGGGGCCGCAATCTGTGTCCTACAGCATTTGGGTGTTTCTGAAAAACATATAAGGCTGGTAATAACACCTTTTCACTTTTTATTCCTACCAATCAATATTTAAAGCATGTCTGCCTATGATTTAGGAGATAGAAAACAGTCATAAAAGCTAACATCCATTGATCTGATTCCCGATGAATTTACTCTGTCTGATTTTAAAATTAATCCAATTTGCTCCAAGGCTCATAATTCCTGGCAGCACAGTTTGATTATGCACTGTGTAAGAAAGTATTCCCTTCTATTCATCCTGAGTAATCAAACCTCTCGGTGTGCTTTCTTGTGCATCTTTGTAACCATGCTGGAATTTTTGATATTGTTGATGACCACGTTTTCATTTGGTTTCAGTAGATGACCTCAAGTTCTAATATACTGAGCAGGAAAAAAGCCCTATGTCTTTTCATGTTGTATATGACATGCATGATTTTATATGCTTCTCCTTCATGGTCTCCTCCAGATGTGTATGTATCAGTGGTGGGTTGCTATTGGTTCACCCTGATTCAGACAAACCAGTAGCGGCAGCAGCGGGAGGTTCTACTTACCCACCTCGACGTCATCAGGAAGTCATCAGGAGCCAAGGTGGCACAGTGGGTAGAGTGCAGTACTGTAGGCCACTAAAGCTGACTCCTAGATTTACAGGTCAGCGGTTCAGATCTCATCACTAGCTCAAGGATGACTCAGCCTTACATCCTTCCAAGGTGGGTAAAATGAGGACCCGGATTGTGAGGGCAATATGCTGGCTCTGTTAAAAAGTGCTATTGCTAACATGTTGTAAGCGCCCTGAGTCTAAGGAGAAGGGCGTCAAAAAAATTGAATGAATAAATAAATAAAAATAAATAAATCATGGACAATTGGCACCTGCACATCTCCAAACCAGTAGCAAAAGTAAGTGAAACCCATTACTGATATATATTTGTATATCACCTTTGTTTCTATGGGGGTTTTTTTTGTCTGTACTGCTCATGAAATTTTGGGAAAAAACCCCATAAATGTTATAGTATATGAATGAGAGTGAATCAAACTTTATTTGTGTATACTTTCAATTACTGGTATGTGTTCTGGTTTCTGGTAGAAATTTAGCAATTACAAATAACTCTTATTAAATGCATTATATCATGAATAAAGAAACTCCATTTATTTCTCTGTTCTTCTGGAATTCAACACATTTCATACATTCTGTTATCTCCCTTGACCTCATTTCTCACATTCCTTCTCCTTCTCCACTTAAAAAAAAATATTTTCCCAAATGCATGATCTCTAAAAACAGCAGCCCTGACTGTTAATCACACAGGATACTTTTGCTTACTTGAGAGTGGCAAGAAAAACATCCATTTTTCTCATTGACAACGTTGAAACTCCACCCTTCTTCCCCACTGACCCCCTGACGTGCCAAATACATCACTACAGTATTTAACCCATTCCTCTCCTTAATATCTTCTTCCAGACCTCTGTTCTCTACGTTTTTGGGCCCTTCTGAATTTAGGGTTAACCCAGCAAGCATCTGATTCTCCCTCGCTAGATCCTGAACTCATAGCCCCATCCTGTGGCTGGTCTCCCACCTGTTCTACTACCTGTAACCCCGCCCCCCCCACTAATTCATAAACACTATCTGAATCAGAGTCCTCAATATCTTCATCATCCTCCAACTGACCAGGAGTATGTACAACAGTATGTAACTGTTTCATTATTTAGAACACCGATGAAATGGAATCGTGGTAAAGATCATATTGTCATAAAATAATTTTGGGAAATGTAAATATTGCATTTAGTTATACCACCAGTGACCAATCTCATAATTTATTCATCTTAACTTTCCAGTTATCCCTTCAAATAGAATAGTTAACTGAAGATATAATATAAATCCTTCCATTCCACACTGTCCTGTCAGAACTGAAGTAGTTTCTTGGATGAGAAGCAAAATGTCTCCAAAGAAAAATAAACAATAAAGTCCAGTTGCCTCCTGAAAAAGCACCTTTGGGACAACTATGACCTGGATGACTGAGAATCTCTACAGACTTTTAACTGAAGACACCTCTGGGATGCATGTCATATTTATTCAAATTTACTACAAAACCTTGAAAGTAAGACATAACAATAATAACAACTATGTACTCGCCTTTGCATTTTATTTATCTTTTACATGCTAGAAATACTCTCCTCCAAAAGGTTTTAATAATGGAAAATTCTTGAAGATGAAATGAAAGAATTAGTAATTTCCCTATTTTAGACTTCTCTGTCATAAGCATTGGAAAGACATTTGGACTCAGAACGAATAAATTGGAATACATTTCATGGGGGAGGATATAAGAGATAGCAATTACTTAAGAAATTTACTTGGCACTGGAGAGGCACTAAAAACAACTTGGTCAAGTGTTCAGATATTGGGAGGTTGGTTATAACAAAGTTTATGAATATTATATTGCCTTTAAAAGGCAAACACTAGTATTTTTCAGTGAAATTTCTAAATATTAGGAAGTAAAAAGTGATGGAAAGAGATTCTGTTTCTGAATCTTTTAAAGACAGGAAGGAAGAGAGAAAGTAGGTGATCTTTTTACTGCCATTCTTCTCTAGTTAAGTGAGTACTTTTATTTATTCTTTGTCCTTGCTTATTCTTTTTACTTTGTAAACCCTAGTGGGGGGAAATACTAGTGGAAAAAATACTGCCCCTGTGCTCCATTAAATTGGAAGTTAAAGGACTCGGGAGGCAAATTAGCAATAGCACATTAAAAGAGAAATGATGATAACATCTAGTTAAGGCTGCAAAATTGCTCCTTTGGCTCAGTTAGTAAGAGGCTGTGTGGAGAAGTTCATGAGTTTGTAAAAGATCTGTGCTTAAAACACAAGTAAGCAGTAATCTCAAAATGGAGAAAAACAATAAAGCTCTAAAGAAGGGGGGGGAAAGGTCATTGTCTTAGTGGCATGGTTACTGCCCATGCCTATAGTAGATGCAAGTAATACTTCCCATTACAAAATTATCTTGTCATAGAGTAGTGATGGCGAACCTATGGCATGGGTGCCCCAGGTGGCACATGTCGCCATATCTGCTGGCATGCGAGCATTGCCCTAGCTCAGGTCCAATATGTATCTGTGTGCTGGCCAGCTGATTTTTGGCTTGCACAGAGGCTCTGGGAGGGCATTTTTGGCTTTCAGAGATCCTCCGGGATCTCTGGGGGATGGGGAGGGCGTCCCCATCCCTGGCCTTTGGAGCTTGGGGAGGGCGAAACACAAGCCTACTGGGCCCACCAGAAGTTGGGAAACAGGCCATTTCCAGTCTTTAGAGGGCCTCCGGGAGGTGTGGGAGGCTTTTTTTGCCCTCCTTAGGCATTGAATTATGGGTGTGGGCACTTGCACATGCACGATAGCGCACGCCCACGCTCTTTTGACACCCGAGGAAAAAAAGGTTTGCCATCAGTGTCATGGGGAAAGTATGTGGGTGGTTTTGTATACGGCAAAGATCCCAATATGTATTGCACATGATGCCAATATACAAAATAAAACGATGGTTCTATACGGGCCAGGCATCCATGTAATAAAAAGCTATGGCATATAGTGATTCAGTCAGCTGTATCCACTCTCTCTGTTTTTCAAAAGTGGATCTTAACTAAAATGACATGGGATCAACTGTCTCAGTCCAAAAATCAGGGAATGTAATTGTAAAAAAATGTTCAGATCACAAAGTCGGAAATATACAGAACTGATAAAGTGTAATAGTATATAATATTAGCTGCCCAGCAACCGTAGGCGGCATAAAAATCAAATCAAATCAAATCAAATCAAATCAAATCAAATCAAATCAAATCAAATCAAATCAAATCAAATCAAATCAAATCAAATCAAATCAAATCAAATCAAATCAAATCAAATCAAATCAAATCAAATCAAATCAAATCAAATCAAATCAAATCAAATCAAATCAAATCAAATCAAATCAAATCAAATCAAATCAAATCAAATCAAATCAAATCAAATCAAATCAAATCAAATCAAATCAAATCAAATCAATGATATAAATAAATAAACAATTTCATTCATTTCATTTTCATTTCATTTTATTGGATTTGTATGCCGCCCCTCTCCGTAGACTCGGGGCGGCTAACAACAGTGGTAAAAACAACATGCGACAATCCAATACTAAAGCAGCTAAAACCCCTTATTTTAAAACCAATCATACATACAAACGTACCATACATAAATTGTAGAGGCCTAGGGGGAAAGAATATCTCAGTTCCCCCATGCCTGACGACAGAGGTGGGCTTTAAGAAGCTTACAAAAGGAAAGAAGGGTGGGGGTTATTCTAATCTCTGGGGGGAGTTGGTTCCAGAGGGCCAGGGCCGCCACTTTTTGAGCTTGTGTTGCAAACAGCTGCTAACCTTGTTTCTTTTTTTATGCAGCTGCAGTAAGATGCAGCTTGCATATTTCTCAATCTTATGTTTCTCAAAGGAAAATACATGCTCAATGCAGAGAAGGTGGAACAATCTGAGATGCATGACTACAACAGTTTTTTTTCCCTTTTTATGATTAATCCTTTGCTTTGGAGTGGGGTCAGCGCAATGGAATAGAATTGAGCACTTACTGGCCAGATGCCCTTTCCGATGTATAATAATAATAATAATAATAATAATAATAATAATAATAATAATAATAATAATAGTAATAATAATAATAATAATAATAATAATAATAATAATAATAATTTATTAGATTTGTATGCCGCCCCTCTCCGAAGACTCTATACAAAGTTTGCAGCAGACATTGTCTCTTTGCACCCTGATAAAGAAACATCTGTCACTTGCCTAGATGTTATGCCTGCCACAACTTGAACTTCTAAATAGGAATGATCCTTCACTCCATTTGTTGAGAAAGGTGTAGTTTATAAAGATCAAGTACATTGCAGTATTGCAAAGCTGGAACTGAAAATCGCTCACCAAAATCCCTAAGTTTTACTTTTCCCTCCCTTAACTATCTCTCCAAGCGCAGTTTGGATGCAGCCGCCTTCATCTTCCAGCTGGGTGACCTTGAAGTAGCATCTTGAGGAGATACAGTACTAACTTTCATTTCCCGAAGCATTCTTCCCCTTCATTCCTCCTCCCTACAGTTTATGGCAATCTGCCACCACATTGCAGTGAAGCGCAAGCAAGCATAAGGTGGCAGCTGACACTAAAATTGAACTCTCAACCTTCCAAATGGGAGACGAGCATCTCTACTTTTAAGCCACTGTGCTGCTCTGTATGACTACAACACCATCAATATGCAAATTATTCTCCTACGACAAGATGGCTGCTGCGAATGCCAACAATACCCATTTTAATTTTACTTTAAAAAACTTTCATTATGGCAGCTATTTTCCTGCTTTATATTTATTTGAAGGAGGCACTGAATTTATGAAAGTTGAGATAAATGGTGATACTCTCCTCATGTATGTTTTTTTTAAAGTTTTGCTTTCATCAAATAAATAATGTTTTATTTCAAAGTGTAGCTCAAACAAAAACAGGCAAATTGAGAAGAGTGTACATTAGAAGCAAGGGGGAGCAGGAGAAAAAGGAAACCCAGCCATCTTTTTTTACAGAAAAAATTCTCTACACATTATGTAAAGATCTGGCTAGCATTTTTACAAGCCCCATGTAATAGTCTAGTTGTTGTTTTAAATAACTTTACAGACCTTTACAGACCTCAACCCCCTTTGGTTTAACATGGTAGGCCTGTGTAAACACTTTTTAATGTTGTTTTCTAAACACTAAAAAATATGATGATATGTGAGCTAGATAATTATTATATTCATCAGTGAATTCATCATATAATTATATTCAGGCCTCAAGTGGCCCTTTAAAATTAAGATAGTTACTTTAATTTTAGCCATTTCAGGTCTTAATTTAAAGCTGGCAAGTCACCATATTTTATGAGTTGATCTTTAGTTAATTCTATTTTTATTAACTGGAGACAAAAAGAAAAAGGAAGCAGAAAATTATAAAAGATGGAAAAAACAGAGTAAAAAAGGAAACCAAATTGTTCAGTGCATTAGATCCATAGGTATGCATACATATGTATATGAAGCTACACAATAATTATTATTTAATTAGTTAATTTTTGCCAATCAGTATCCTACCTTGTTTTCCCAAAAATAAGACATCCCCTAATAATATACCCAATTGGGCTTTTGAGTGCATGGCAATAAAGCCAAGTTTGTAAACCAGAGGTTTAGTTTTCAGAACTAGAGCTGAGGTGGCACAGCAGGTAGGTGTACTGCAGGCCACTGAAGCTGACTGTAGATCTGTAGGTCAGCGGTTCAAATCTCATCACCAGCTCAAGGTTGACTCAGCCTTCCATCCTTCCAAAGTGGGTAAAATGAGGACTCGGATTGTGGGGGCAATATGCTGGGGCTCTGTTAAAAAGTGCTGTTGCTAACATGTTGTAAGTTGCCCTAGTCTAAGGAGAAGGGCGGCAAAAAAAATTTGAATGAATAAATAAATAAATAAATAAATAAATAAACTTTTGGACTCGTACTGGAGTGCATCCTCAGGGAACATCTCTCTCACCAAAATAAACTTAGAGCAAAGGGTTTTAGAACCCACTTCTGCCCTAATTGTGTCTGTGGTTTTTCAGTTGCTGATTGAGGTGTTGATGAAGTCATTGCTTGAGCGGCAAAGTATCTACAGGAACCCCATTATGCAAAGCCACACCCCACAATAAAGATAAAAATGTCATATGAATAGTGCTGTTTGAAACAGTAAATTTGTGTACTTTTATTCAAAGTACACTTTCAAAGAAATTTGAAATTTTTCTAATGCTTTCCTTTGGTTAAATGTTCTAGCTAGGAACTACATTGCAAAACCCAATGTAGTATAAAACCCAACATGACATACTCATATTTATTTTTACCAAGAAACATGACTCAGATCTGTTAAAACTAAATCTTTCTATTTGCCTAGTATTTGAATCTCCAAATATCCTCCATCTTTCATTTGTACAAGGTTTCCAAAATAAATAAGGAATTCACACTGTTCTGTCTGGGTCACTCCGGAAGCTATGACCAACCCAAAAAGATAAGCCAGACACACCGGTAAAATTCAAATACAGTTTTACAATGTTCAAAAGAAACGAAGCTCACAGAAAATGTCCTTACAAAGCAGGAAAACACTGGAACTCCAAATATAGACACGAAGGCAATTGTCCATGCATCAATATAGGATTCTTGCTGCCAAGACGAGGCTGTAGATAACAGACATACACCTCCCATGGTTCTTCAAGACTGCTGGGCCACAAGCCAGGAACAGAGACGCCGAGAAACAATGCAGGTTACAGCAACTCCAAACTGATAACACTCTACATGGCTTCAAGAGCTTGCCTGCCTTATAAACCCTTCCACATGAGGACCACACCCAAGCCCTGGTGTTCCTTATTCAATGCTGATAATATTTCCTCAATTGATCCTTCCTTTGATCTAAACACGTCTCTGTCGCATGTCAATGACAGCTTGGGCGTCGTCACCTAATGACTCCAAAGACTTCAAGCTACTGGCTGGTCTTTGATCTGCCTCAGGCTGAACCACAACACACACAAGACTGCTTTCATGATTACAATCTTAATTATTCCAGGGCCCATTGGAAACATTCCCATTTGACTCTATTTATAAAAATATTTCTACACATAGGCATGCATTTAGACAGCTTTACAATTGCACAAATTAGGAAGAAAAATGTCCCATACATTCTCTTCAGTTTTGATTATTTTAAATTCTCCATTGTTGTCACTATCCGTTTAAATATTCCATTATTATAATTTAGCTGTAGTTTTTCTTAGGCAATCATGTTAACAATAGGAGACATTTTCAAGGATGCCGAGATATTAATTACTGGAAAATATACATTTGCATGAAGAAGAGGAACATCCATATTCAATGTGTCCAATGTCATGTAATTTCCTAAAGACACATTTTTAAAAAGGTTACAGCATAAAATGTATTTTGTAAATGAAGGTTTCGTTTTGATGCTCTCTTAATATTTATAGAAAAAAAATCAATCTGTTTGACATTGAGACCTCCACTTATTAACAAGACATAACTGTAAGAAGAAAGATTAATTAAGAAGAATGGAATTTACACACTATATAGGGAGACTGATAGCATATAAATTTAATAAATAATAATACTGGATCAGAAGACAGACTGTTTTAATGTTTCCAAATGTAAAATAATGCACTTGGGGAAAAGGAATCCTCAATCTGAGTATTGCATTGGCAGTTCTGTGTTAGCAAAAACTTCAGAAGAGAAGGATTTAGGGGTAGTGATTTCTGACAGTCTCAAAATGGGTGAGCAGTGTGGTCGGGCAGTAGGAAAAGCAAGTAGGATGCTTGGCTGCATAGCTAGAGGTATAACAAGCAGGAACAAGGAGATTATGATCCCTCTATATAGAGTGCTGGTGAGACCACATTTGGAATACTGTGTTCAGTTCTGGAGACCTCACCTACAAAAAGATATTAATAAAATTGAACGGGTCTAAAGACGGGCTACAAGAATGGTGGAAGGTCTTAAGCATAAAACGTATCAGGAAAGACTTAATGAACTCAATCTGTATAGTCTGGAGGACAGAAGGAAAAGGGGCGACATGATCGAAACATTTAAATATGTTAAAGGGTTAAATAAGGTTCAGGAGGGAAGTGTTTTTAATAGGAAAGTGAACACAAGAACAAGGGGACACAATTTGAAGTTAGTTGGGGGAAAGATCAAAAGCAACATGAAAAAATATTATTTCACTGAAAGAGTAGTAGATCCTTGGAACAAATTTCCAGCAGACGTGATGGGTAAATCCACAGTAACTGAATTTAAACATGCCTGGGATAAACATATATCCATTGTAAGATAAAATACACGAAATAGTATAAGGGCAGACTAGATGGACCATGAGGTCTTTTTCTGCCATCAGTCTTCTATGTTTCTATGTTTCTATGTTTCAAGGCCAGCTAAAAATGACAGCCCAGATTATATGGAAGTAAATTGCTAATCCAGCAATTATCTTTTTTCATTCATGGCTAAAATTTGGAGATCTCTAATCAACTTCTAGAGATTCCTATGAAACTCTTGCAGGCAGAAATGATATTTTAAATAACTTCATGCAATCAGTCCTAGAAATCCCTGTAGAATTTTAGCAAGGGTGAATCAGAACTGCTCTTTACTTTAAAGCACTTTTTTTTCAAATCCTTTAAACGTTGCTTCCATGAATACCAATTGATTAACATGTCACTGAATGAATATTTCAACAATACAAAGACTGGGACTTAAAGAAGCTTTTGAATAGACTGATTTCTAGCAGAGGCCTGAAGGAATTATTGGTATGGCATCAGAAGGCTATGCAAATGTAGAATATACTGTATCTTAAATAGTCAAAATGCCAGAAAGTTTTCAATTTCTTATTCTAATATGTATATGTATACAGTATAATACATATAATTTTATATAAAACAAGTTAGATATATATTTAAACAGAATATGGATGATTTGAGACATGCAGAATATCCACAGCTTTCCCAAGAGACATAGGTAAAAGGGAGTAGAGTTTTGTAGGGTTTGGGTTTTGTCTGTTTTAAAAGCTTTTGCAAATATTAAAGACTGGATGTGAAGAGAATTCCTTACAATTGCTTTTTTCATAATTTTAATGGGGATTTTAGATACAGTTCTATTCCAGCCACTTCTTCCCAGTTTCTTGGACTGTAAGGGTAGCCTTACAATAAACCATAATTACAGTAATTCATCTGGGTATGCTTCCTATCTCATCTCTCTTGCAAGCATAGCAATATCTGATGAAGGTTCAGCAGTACTGCATGTTTAGCGCTTCGGTTTTTATTGCTTTGTGACATATGCTAGTTGATTAATTTTTCAGGTTAACATACCCTTAAGCATGGTCGAGGTCTATCTAATTCCTCCAGATGTTTTGGAATTACATTTAAGGCACCTACCATGAATGCTTTCCAGGTCTTTTGTCATGGTATTAAGTGCACCAATCATTATGGGCACCACTACATTAACTTGAACTCAAAGTGAAGATATTAATGTCATCATCATCATCGTCATCAGAAGTGATGGGCGAACCGAACCCGCACAATTCGGGTCCATACCGAATTTTGTGGTGTACGGTATGCCGAACACAAACACGAAATTTTTTGAAAGTTCGGGGTCGCATTTGGCGTTTGGAGCTTTGACGTCACCGGCAGGTTGCTAAGGATGCCAAGGTGATCACTTCCTGGATTCCATAAACTCCAGGAAGTGATCATCTTGGCGTCCTTAGCAACCTGCCAGTGACGTCAAAGCTCCACCCCCGGAATCTCTTCGGGGGAGGGATTCCCCAGCTCCTTCAAAGGGAGGTCTTCACATAAAAATAAACATTGTTATTTTTACGAAAAAGGACGCCGCAGCAGCGCTGCAAGCAAAGGGTGGTCCTTTCACATAAAAATAAACATGGATTCCATGGAATCCAGGAAGTGATCACCTTGGCATCCTTAGCAATCTGCCGGTATACGTGACATCAAAGCTCCGCCCCCGGAATCTCTTGGTGGGATTCCCCGTTCGGGTTCAGGTTCGGGTTTGGGTTCGGTTCGGGTTCGGCCAAATTTTGCGTAAAGTTTGTCTGAACTTGCCGAACCCGAACACCGTTGGGTTCACCCATCACTAGTCGTCAGTCACCAGTAGAATAATTCATTATAGTCTGATACCTTTCAAATTAGAATGAAATGCCATCTTTCTTATTATGAATACCAATATTGACACTATGGATAATGGGTCTAATACTACAAACCATCAGGTTGGTCCTGAATTTAAATTATATTTGTCTAGTTATTCTTGAAAAAAATAAAGAAGCCAAAAACTTTTAGCTAAGTTCTATTCATCTTCAAGGACTGATCCATTATTGTTATTATTTGTAGAAATATTAGTTAGTGTTTACTAAATTATGTTAATAATAAAGTGATTATAAATATATACTTGGGGGGGGGATTCAATGAAAAATTGTAAATTTCATAAAAGGATCAATGTGCTGCAGAGTTTGGGGACACTGGACTAAGATTTGCCAGGTTTGAATCTCAGATTAACAGATACATGCAATTGTGATAAGGGACCATTGCAAAACCTTATGAAAACTGTAATTTATAAACTTTGTTTCTTTTTTAAATGTGCTTATTTAATACCTGAACTTTCTATCAAGATGAAAGCCAGGATGATATACAACATTAAAAAAACCACAAAACACAATGAAGCTTACAAAATAAATAAACAATTACAAATTACAAAATAGAGACATATTAAGGTCAAACAGAACTTCAGTTTAAAATCCAATAAAGATTTTTTAAAAATCCTCATGTCTTTGATACTGAAACAAAGTTTACCAAAAAAAGTTGTTTTTGAAACTGGTGCCCAAGGACCATGTTTCGATTCTGCTTGGTTCTGCCTGGTTGCATTCTCCAGCAATTATATTTAGACAGATACACTTTTTGTGTTTGAAGCTGTTTTGCCAACAACTTCATAAATTACAGAATAAATACAAAAACATATCCAGGGACTTCATGAAAATATAAAAAGTGCTTGTAGTTTGCGATACTGATGAAAACAACTTTTATAGTTCTTATTGCAGGTTCCAGATTCCAATAAGCTTCCAGCATTAGTGAATGTGTAATGCCTTTCTTCTACCTGTAGCCAATGCATATATGTCTGTGTCTGCGTATGCATGTGTGTGTGTTGGTGTGTGCATAAATTAGTGAAGATTGGACTTAATCCCTGGATAGTTCAATGGATTTGCAGCTGGCTGAAGCATAGACATCAGAGAGTTATTGTTAATGGCGAGTATTCTGAGCAGAGTCAGGTTACAAGCGGTGTGCCACAAGGGTCTGTTCTGGGTCCTATTCTTTTTAATATGTTTGTGAGTGACATAGGGGAAGGTTTGGTAGGGAAAGTTTGCCTATTTGCCGATGACTCTAAAGTGTGCAATAGGGTTGATATTCCTGGAGGGGTCTGTAATATGGTAAATGATTTAGCTTTACTAGATAAATGGTCAAAGCAATGGAAACTGCAGTTTAATGTTTCCAAATGTAAAATAATGCACTTGGGGAAAAGTAATCCTCAATCTGAGTATTGTATTGGCAGTTCTGTGTTAGCAAATACTTCAAAAGAAAAGGATTTAGGGGTAATGATTTCTGACAGTCTCAAAATGGGTGAACAGTGCAGTCAGGTGGTAGGGAAAGCAAGTAGGATGCTTGGCTGCATAGCTAGAGGTATAACAAGCAGGAAGAGGGAGATTATGATCCCGCTATATAGAATGCTGGTGAGACCACATTTGGAATACTGTGTTCAGTTCTGGAGACCTCACCTACAAAAAGATATTGACAAAATTGAACGGGTCCAAAGATGGGCTACAAGAATGGTGGAAGGCCTTAAGCATAAAACGTATCAGGAAAGACTTAATGGACTCAATCTGTATAGTCTGGAGGACAGAAGGAAAAGGGGGGACATGATCAAAACATTTAAATATATTAAAGGGTTAAATAAGGTTCAGGAGGGAAGTGTTTTAACAGGAAAGTGAACAGAAGAACAAGGGGAAACAATCTGAAGTTAGTTGGGGGAAAGATCAAAAGCAATGTGAGAAAATATTATTTTACTGAAAGAGTAGTAGATCCTTGGAACAAACTTCCAGCAGACGTGGTAGATAAATCCACAGTAACTGAATTTAAACATGCCTGGGATAAACATATATCCATCCTAAGATAAAATACAGAAAATAGTATAAGGGCAGACTAGATGGACCAGGAGGTCTTTTTCTGCCGTCAGACTTCTATGTTTCTATGTTTCTATCCATGTGTACATGTGTTTTGTTAGCTGCTTGGAGACCAACTGCTATCCCAGACCTGGGCAATTAAAAAAAAAATCAGGCATAAACAAGGATCTGCTTTCTCACCTATGTACTAAGGATTTTGTCATCTTAACTAGTCCACATTCTTCTCTTCATTTCCTTTCTCATTGCCACTTAAGTTTATGGGTCTCCTGTTTTCCCAAATAGTAAATCTGACTTCCTTTGATATTGCAGCTTGCTCTTTCCCAGGTAATAGCAACTGCTTGAGGTGATGCACGCACTTGGAGTCTAGTTAAGATAATGAATGGAAAAAACAGCAGGGGAGATATCGACCAAAAGGCCCATTCAAACAAAAAGGGAAAATAGAGTCTTCCAAAGAATATTTGGTATACATTATTGGATTAACTATCCTGCTGCATTCCCTGCAACGAAGGAGACAGACAAGAGCGCTAGACTCACATAGTAAGTGTTCTGTCTGGGTTCCCCCAGATGCCAACACCAACTAAAAAGAGTGTCCAGACACACTGATAAAAAGCAAAGTCATTTTATATCTTTGAAAACAAACACAGATAACAAAAACTGTTCTTACAAAATGGAATGCTATGAAGCTTCACAGAAGAGTCATGACGGCCAGACAATACAACAGGCTTCTTGCTGGCACACACACCACTGTAGATAATAAAACCCATGCCTCCCCCAAGTTTTCAGCCTTCGAGGCCACAAGCCAGAATCAAAGACGCCAAGGATCGAAGCAAGGTCACAGGACTCCCAAAAGATAACTCTCTACATTACAGGAAGGGCGGGCCTGCCTTTTCAACCTTTCTGAGGAGAACCACACCCAAACCCAGCTGTTGCCTATTAGAGATGGAAATACCTGGCTAATTGTCCCCTTCGTTGTGCTGCCCTTCTCTGCCTCATATCTATGATGGCTTGTGCGTTCTCATCTAAGGAATCCAGGCTACTCGCTGGGGAGAGCTCCCCCCGGGGGGTCTCAGGCTGTTCTCCCTCCTCCTCGTCCTGACATTCCTCTTCCCCGTCTGCCTGGTCCTCCTCCTGGTCCTCGTCCTCCCTCTCTGAGCATGGAGCCGGCAGAGTTCCAGCCGTTCCCTGAGGATCCCAACAGTAAGTATGACTCCTGCAGTCCCTAAGACCTAACCCAAAAGACCCCACAACAGAACCCCTCGGTACTGGTGAGAGATCCCCCAGAGGAGCGACTAAAAGTTGACTGCCCCAGCAAAAGAATCTTTGCCTCCCCGGAGCCCAGCGTGAGAGTTTCCGATGGAAATTTATCTACACTATAAACTCCACTGCCAGAAACAATAACAATCACAGCAAACTTTGATCCAAACCAGATCTATCTCTATTACATGCATCCACTCCCATGAACTCCATGCGAAACTCAATAAAACGAGTTTGATCTAGATAGAACAAACTTATACATAGATTACCATGCTGGCCACATCAAAAACAAGATCTGCAAGAAGCAAGAAGCATAGTTAACAAAATGCTTGAATTCCTACTGCCGAAGAGACGGAGTAACGACACGGACACAAGAGCTGGATTTAAACTTGGGTCATTTTTATTAATTAATAATTTGCATAATTTATTTAATTAAATTAGCATAAATTAGCATAAATTAGCATAAATCAACATGCTTAACTATGACCCAAACAGTGGACCTGCAGGGTCAAACAAATACTTCCGGGGCGGAAATGACGTAGCAAATCAACATTCCTGGGCAACTATGGGCGTAGCTCGATGCTAGTCCAGGTGAGGGACCTCTCCCTCACCTGAGACCCTGCCATGCTCTCGCATGAGGGGAGTCCCGCCGGCGCACCCCTACCCGGGGACTTCAATGTGCGGGACCCAAAGACAGGTTCCCCCCAACTGCTCAGGGAGCACCCCACCATGAGCTTGGAGAGAACCTGTCAATCATCCCCAAAGATGCCCAAGGGAGAACGCACAGTTGCTAACCACCACCCAGATTTCCGCCCCTAACCTGCCTACCCAAATGACCAAAGGTAAGCCAATCAACCTATTAAATGCAAGCACCCCCTAACCACACATCCATCTCCCCAGTGTGGAATGGGCGAAAAAACGGCCATGCCTAATGGGCAAAGCCGCAAAAAATTCCCATTCGGCCCCCCTAGGGGCGACCCAATAGTAGCACACTGCAAAATAGTGGAGGGCGGGCGGGTGTCTGCTCCAGCTGCCGGTCCCAGCGAAAAGGCTTGGCCCAGGGCCTGCAGGCCCTTAAATAGGGCCTCCAAGCCCCGCCCCTGACCGGCAGCAACGTCAGGCCTCGTGGGCCTGATTTTCAGCCGAAATCTCATCTCGCGAGATTTCGGCCGAAAAACAAGATGGCGGCCGCCATGAGGGAGTCCGGTGTCTGCCCGGTCCCTCTGGCAAAGGCTGCCAGCCGGTAAGTCGACCGGCGCTATTATTACTAAACACTGACAACCTCTACATTGACTGCCCCAGTGAAAGAATTTTTGCCTCCCCGGAGCCCAGCATGAGAGTTTCTGATGCCCAGCTGAGTACGGCCCCAGCAAGGGATTCTCCCACCACCCCACTAGCATGTGCCTATAGCCAGTAATGGGCAGCCATTTTTTTTACTGCCACACAGCGGAATAACGACACAGACACAGAGCTGGATTTAAAACTGGGTCATTTTTATTAATTAAAATTAATTAATATTTAATTAATTTAATTCAACCTAACAGAGGTCAAATGAATTACTTCCGGGGCGGAAATGACGTCAGAAAAACTTCCAGGGCAACTATGGGTGCAGCTCCATGCTGATGAAGGGGCGGCGCCCTCATCTGGATCCCAGCCATGCCATGCATGTGGGAGGTCTCGCGGTCCAACCCCTTAAAGGTGATTGGAATGGGTGAGACCCAAAGGCAGGTTCTCCCCAAATTGCTCAGATCAAATTAAAGGCAATCATCTGCCAATCATCCCCAAGATGCCCAACGGAGAACACGCAGTTGCTAAACACTTCCCAATTTCCGCCCCTAACCTGCCAACCCAATGACCAGAGGTAAGCCAATTAGCACTAATCGGGGAGCGAAGCACCCCCTAACCATCCATCCCACACCGCAGTGTGGAATAGGCAAAAAAAAACGGTCGCAGAAAATACTGAAACTGCCAAAAACTCCTATTCGGCCCCCTAAGGGTGACCCAGGTAGCACACTGAAAGATAGGGAGGGCGGGTGGGTGTGTTCGCCTGCTCGTTGTCAGGGGCGAAAAGGAAGCCCTGGAGCCTACGCACCTCTTTTTATAGGGCTGGCAGGCTCCGCCCCTGACATCGTCATCGGCAGTGGCCGATGACCAGGCATGGCCGGGATCTTGCAAAATCTCGCGAGATCCCGGCCACAAAATGGCGGCCGTGCCAAAGGTCATGTCTCCCTGGCCTTGCAGCAAATCCGAGCCTGATGGTAAGTCGCTGGCCGGGCAATTTTGTGGGTGTGGCTTGATGGTCATGTTACTGGGTAGGAGTGACTTGCCGGCCATGTGACCAGGTGGGAGAGGCTTGAATGATCATCATTGTTCAAATGAATTTTTAAATCCTTGACTTACAACCTCACCTGTGTTGCTCTCTGGGGTGAAAATTTGCTTTTCCTGTGCTCTCCATCATGGGTCCTCCCCTGCCTCTGGCTGGGTAGCTAGGCGAATGGGTGCCGATCAGCTGTTGAGAATAGAGGGGGGGGAGGAAATGGGCCCCCTGCAACTCCTCCCGGTGCTGGTCTCCCTGCCGCTTTCCGAAGAGGAGGATGGGAGGGTGGGATGTTCAGCTGGAGCTGGGCACACAGCTGCATTTATGTTGTGAGCCGCCCCAAGTCCTCGGAGAGGGGCTGCATACAAAGCCAATAAATAAATAAATAAATTTCTACTGGTGGAACTGCAGTCAACCCCATCCTGCCTGCTGCCCACCCCTGACCACAGTCCATCATAGCCTGGAGTGAGAGCCCAACAAATCCCAGCCAATAATTACTTTAAACCAGACTGGATTTAAAGTTAATTCAAAGTTCCCAAGGAGACAACTTAGAAGGGAACAAAGATCATTGGATTGTCTGGCTGTGTTTGTGTGTGCACTGCTAGCAACTTGCCCCAACCTGCTCCATCTTGTTTCAGCTACCCTGCTGCTCCGTAACAAAACAAAGCTATCAACTTGGTTTGTTTATCTAGAATCCCTAACACAACATAGACTGCCCTAAAAGAAAAGGATTCTTGCTTTGCTTCAGGAAGGAAACTATTAAAACCAACTTCCTTTGCAAGGATTTTTCAAAGAATCGAAGGACAGCCTGTTCAATCTTCACTGCGATATAACTAGCTTCCTGCATAAAGTAGAATCCTTTGAAGGGGAAAAAGACACACACCCCTCTGCATCAATTTACAAAAGACTTTGCTTAAGTATAAAACTTAAGTATTCCTGCTTGGAAGTTGGGAAATAAAACCCTGTTGTGCCAACTGAGGTGGTTGCCAATGCTAAAAGATTTGTCGGAAAATCTAAAACCATGTCAAAAAAGTTCCCCGGAGTGTTAGTCCACCTCAATTTACATTTCAAAGCCCAAGAGAAAGGAAGTGTTAATCAGCCAAGGTTATAAAACTGCCCAGTGGAAATCTGCATTTTCCCTAAAAGCCAAAAGTCTCTGTGAAATATCTTCACTTCTCTGCTAAAGAGAACTTGCCTTTTCTGCTAAAACTTAACTTCTACTGGTACATTAACTACTATTACCGACACTACCTCTGCCTAGCAGGACACACTGACCTATCAGAACCAACTGCTGCTACCTGTAAACAAACAAGTAAACTAAACATCAAAACAAAGCTAAGCATTAAGACAAAGCTTCCTAAACATCAAAGCCCTTCTTAAACATCTAGACAAGTCTCCTGAGAGGGGGAGGGGAAGAGGAAGGGAGCAAGGGAGAGATAAACTTCAAATATCACCCAGCAAATGTCCTACCCTCCACATCGGCAAAAAGAATCCGAACCTCATATATAAACTGAATAAACAAAATCTCACAGCCAACCCCCACTCAGTAAAAGACCTTGGAATACTAATATCAAATGATCTAAGTGCCAAAGCCCACTGCAACAATATCGCCAAAAAGGCTTCTCGAGTTGTTAACCTGATCCTACACAGCTTCTGCTCTGGCAATCTCACGCTACTCACCAGAGCCTACAAAACTTTTGCCAGACCCATCCTTGAATACAGCTTATCTGTCTGGAACCCATACCACATCTCGGACATCAACACCCTTGAAAATGTCCAAAGATACTTCACCAGAAGAGCCCTTCACTCCTCCACTCGAAACAGAATACCCTACGAAAGCAGACTATCAATCCTAGGTCTAGAAAGCTTAGAACTACGTCGCCTAAAACATGATCTAAGTACTGCCCACAAGATCATATGCTGCAACATTCTACCTGTCAATGACTATTTCAGCTTCAACCACAACAACACAAGAGCCCGCAACAGATTCAAACTTAATATTAACCTCTCCAAACTTGACTGTAAAAAATATGACTTCAGCAACCGAGTTGTCGAAGCGTGGAACTCATTACCTGACTCAGTAGTGTCAACCCTTAACCCCCAACATTTCTCCCTTAGACTATCCACGATTGACCTCTTCAGGTTCCTTAGAGGTCAGTAAGGGGCGTGCATAAGTGCACCAGTGTGCCTTCCATCCCCTGTCCAATTGTCTCTCCTTATCTCATTTATCTTTTCTTCCTCTCAAATATGTTCACCTATGGATTGGACAAAATAAAAATAAATAAATAAATAAATAAATAAATAAATAAATAAATAAATAAATAAATAAATAAGCCTTGTGAGAGAGAGACTTTGTTCTAAGTTATCAAATACAAACTAATCAGTGACCACGCCATGAAAAACCCCATAAACTCATAAACAAAAGACCTGGAGAACAGCAGCAACCCAAATGACTCCATCACATGCTATAAATGCAGTGTTGCCATGAACAAACTTGTCGTCAACTACAAAGAAATGCCACATATGCACCAAATTTGTCCACCAGTCCTGCCTAAAAATAACAAAGCAGGTAGCCAACTTTCTCCAAGAAAATCCATCATTTTTCTGTGTATCCTGCTCATCAAAACTGGACAACTTTATTGCTGTGTCTGACAGGATCCATACTTTAGAAGTAAACACAAAGACCCAACAAACAACCATAGGAATTGTTGTGATTCAGCCTGAGGCTGCTCAGGGACCAGCTGTGTCTCTGCTGGCTCCATGCCCGGAGGAGGAGGACAGCGAAGAGGAGAGGGCTGAACAGTCGGACGGGGGAGAGGAAAATCAGGAATGGGATGAAGGAGAACAGCATGAGAGCCCCGGGGTGGGTGGGGGGCTCTCCCCAGCCAGTAGCTTGGAGTCATTAGGTGATGACGCACAAGCCGTCATTGACATGCGACAGAGACGGTCAGATCAAAGAAAGGAGCAATTAAAGAAGTATTATCAGCACTGAATTAGGAACAGCTGGGTTTGGGTGTGGTCCTCCTTAGCAGCCTCAGCTTGGCAGCAAGAATTCTGTATTTCTGCATGGACTTTTGCCTTCGTGGATATATCTGAAGATACAGCATTTTCCTGTTTGTAAGGACATTTTCTGTTACCTGTGTTTTTCTTCAATTTTATAAAACTGCCTTTGCCTTTTACCACTGTGTCTGGCTTCTCTTTTTGGGTTGGTATTGGCTTCTGGAGTGACCCAGACAGAACAGAAACCATTGAAACAAAATTAGAATCACGACTACTGGCACGCCTAGAATCACAACTACTAGCATAGTTATAAAGACGATTTACATCTTTTGAAAAAAAATCCAAGCAAACAAAAATGCAATACCTTGCAACACTCAACAACCACTACCACCTCAACCACTACCTCAACCACAAGGATCTACCAACACAATCACTAACATTTCTATTATAGTCAAAGACACCATCGAGTGTGAGCAAAAAGTCATAATGCAATCCTATTTTGACTAGAAGAAAACAACAAGTGTGACATCACCAAAGTATGCAACATCAGCAGCAGCCATCATACACAAACCTACTACCTATGACAAAATCATCAGTTTCCAGAGATGGCCCTGAGCAAAATAATAATGATGGCTCGGTGCCCCCCGATTCAGCGGAGTGGTTTGTAAAAATGAGTCCAGCAAATGGAAATTCATCTACACTATAAACTCCATTGCCTGAAACAATAATAATCACAGCAAACTTTGATCCAGACCAGATCTATATCTAGTACAACACATCCACTCCCATGAACTCCATGCGAAATTCAATAAAACGAGTTTGATCTAGATGGAACAAACGTATACATAGATTATCATGCTGGCCACATCAAAAACAACATCTGCAAGAAGCAAGAAGCATAGTTAACAAAATGCCTGAATTCCTACTACTATTAAACACTGACAACTTCTACATTATTTTTGTATGCAAAACATGGCTAAATGCATCCCTCCAAAGTCCATCATCACAGCAAGAAACTACTTTGTCTTCCAGTCCAACTGTGAAACCTGGAGAGGAGGTGGAATAGCTATATTCTACAAAAAGACACAAAACTAAAAAATATCCAAGTTATGCATGATCTCACCCTTCCTGAAACCATTGTCTGCTATCTGGCCTTTAATAATAATGATGATGATGATGATGATGATGATGATGATGATGATGATGATGATGATGGAAGCTTCTCAAGGTGAAGCAAACTAAGGACCAGTACAGAAAAACTGTAACTCAATGTTCCGCCAACTGTATGTTGGCGGAAGAAAGCATTGCATGGCCAGTTCTTGGAGAAGATTGAAGGCAAAGTGGATAAAGAAAAGACCTGGTCATGGCTTACAAGTGAAACACTCAAAAAGGAGACAGAAGGACTAATACTGGTGGCACAAGAACAGGCCATTAGAACAAATGCTGTCAAAGCCAGAATTGAAAAATCAACAGACGATCCAAAGTGCAGACTCTGTAAAGAAACAGATGAAACAATCAATCACATACTCAGCTGCTGCAAAAAGATCGCACAGACTGACTACAAGCATAGACATGATGCTGTGGCACAGAGGATCCACTGGAACTTGTGCCGGAACTACCATTTACCAGTGGCAAAGAACTGGTGGGATCATAAGCCCGAAAAAGTAGTCAAAAATGAGCAAGCAAAACTACTGTGGGACTTCCGACTTCAGACTGACTGAATTCTGAAGCATAACACACCAGACATCCTGATTGTGGAGAAAAAGAAAGTATGGATCATCGACATCACAATCCCAGGGGACAGCAGAATTGAGGAGAAGCAGCTAGAGAAATTAATGAAATATGAAGATCTAAAAATCGAGCTGCAACGACTCTGGCATAAGCCAGCGAAAGTGGTCCCAGTGGTACTTGGCATGCTGGGCGCAATGCCAAAGGATCTCAGCGGACATTTGAAAACCATCGGAATTGACAAAATCTCCATCTGTCAATTGCAAAAGGCCGCTTTACTGGGATCGGCAAACATAATTCGCCGGTACATCACGCAGTCCTAGGTGCTTGGCAAGCGCCTGACTGGTGATGAAATACAAAATCCAGCATAGTGATCTCGTTTGCTGTGTTGTATTGACATAATAATAATAATAATAATAATAATAATAATAATAATAATAATAATAATAATAATAATATCATTATTTTCATCTACAGTCGGTCGCAATCAGTATTGGTGGGAGGACATTGTCTCCTAGGCCCCTTGTCTGTGGGGTGCCTCAGGGGTCAGTTCTCTTCCCCCCTACTGTTTAATATCTACATGAAACTGTTGGGGGAGATCATCCATCGGCATGGGGTGAGTTTCCATCAGTACACTGCTGACACTCAGCTGTACATTTCCACCCTGTGCCAATTCAGTGAAGCAGTAGAAGTGATGTGCTGGTGCCTGGAGGCTGTGAAACAGATGGGCGTCAATAGGCTCAAGCTCCACCTTAAAAGACTGATTGGCTGTAGGTTCTGCCTCCCAAGGACAATCCCACCTGTCTGTCAATCATTCTGGGGTGGGGGAATTTTGGCCCCCTCCGAGAGGGTCCACAACTTGGGAATCCTCCTAGATCCACAGCTGAGGCTAGAGCAACATATCTCGGCTATGGCTAGGGGGACCTTCACACAGGTTTGCCAGGTGCGCCAGTTGCGGGCCTATTTGGACAGGAAGTCTCTTCTCACAGTCACTCACACCCTCATTACCTCTAGGCTCGATTACTGCAATGCACTCTACTTGGGGCTACCCATGAAGAACATTTAGAGACTTCAATTAATCCAGCATACAACTGTGAGAGCTGTGTTGGGCATACCTAGGTATTACCACGTTAGTCCAGCTCTCCGTGAGCTGCATAAAAATCCTGAGCTTTGAAGGATTTGGCCAATAGCTATTCTATAAATTTTTTAAAAAAATAAAGACACAAACTGCATTATAAAACATTTCAAAATAACAATGTCAAGGATAACTGGTGACTTGGTGATGTTATCACAGCAGGTATAAAGTGAAATATTCCTCTTTCCCCTTTTAGATTTTTCAGTAATCAAGATTTCCATTAATGCAAAATAGCTTTTCTATTTTCCATTATCTTAAATTCAGAATCTAATTGCTTTAAAAATAAAATCACAGAGTCCTGAAATGTAAGTGTTGGAAGGTACCTTAGATAACACTTGCTCATGAAAGAATCCATTACTATAGTATTCCTGACAGATGGCCATCAACAATTATACCTAATGAATACACATCAATGATTTTATTATATTAAGCTGAAAGTGATACTAGGTGATGTGCTACAAGCCTTGAGCTATTCAATAGATTTATAAATGATTTGGATCAAGGACAGGAATATATAATGATATATTCCAGCAAACATCTTAGAGGTCAGTATGAAGATTTGAGATGGTCTTGAAAAACTGGAGAAATACGGTAAAATCAGTAGGAAAAATGCAATTTGGGTAAGAGCAGTCAAAAGTTGTGATATGAGATAGTGGCAGGAGTATATGCAAAAATATTCTGTAATTCATAGTGCATCAAAACTGAAAGAAGAAAGTAGATGTAATTTTAGGTTGAATCAGCAGAAGTACAGTGTCACAATTAAGGTAAGTGCTTGTTCCTGTTCATTTTATATTGGTCAGAATATTTCTTAGAAAAACACTGACAAAATTTATGTTGGTTAATGAAATTTGTGTAAGAAAACAACCAAGTAGAGAGAGTACCAATGCCCCCCCCCCCCAACTAACAAAAATGGAACATATTCAGAAGATAAATAAAATGATAAGAAGCTTGGAAGAAAATAAATAAAAGAATATTTGAATATATTTAGCCTAGAGACAGCATATCTGTAGCCACCTACTTGAATGGCTGTCATCTAGAAAAAAGAGTAGATTAGAAACATAGAAACATAGAAGATTGGTGGCAGAAAAAGACCTCATGATCCATTTAGTCTGCCCTTATACTATTTTTTGTATTTTATCTTAGGATGGATATATGTTTATCCCAGGCATATTTAAATTCAGTTACTGTGGATTTATCTACCACGTCTGCTGGAAGTTTGTTCCAAGGATCTACTACTCTTTCAGTAAAATAATATTTTCTCATGTTGCTTCTGATCTTTCCCCCAACTAACTTCAGACTGTGTCCCCTTGTTCTTGTGTTCACTTTCCTATTAAAAACACTTCCCTCCTGGACCTTATTTAACCCTTTAACATATTTAAATGTTTCGATCATGTTCCCCCTTTTCCTTCTGTCCTCCAGACTATACAGATTGAGTTCATTCAGTCTTTCCTGATACGTTTTATGCTTAAGACCTTCCACCATTCTTGTAGCCCGTCTTTGGACCCGTTCAATTTTGTCAATATCTTTTTGTAGGTGAGGTCTCCAGATCTGAACACAGTATTCCAAATGTGGTCTCACCAGCATTCTATATATTGGGATCATAATCTCCCTTTTCCTGCTTGTTATACCTCTAGCTATGCAGCCAAACATCCTACTTGCTTTCCCTACCGCTAGGTATTTTTAGAAGCAGAACAAGAAAGAATGGGTTGAAATTACAAAGAAGTAAATTTAAGAGCCATTCAACAATAAGCTTGCCTTGGAAAGTTGTGGGATTCAGTGGGAATACTTGTCTGAGTAGATGTGTTTATTCTATTAGAATAAATTATAAATTATAAATAATCTAGAATCAGTCAGTTTAATTTATTAGAACAAAACAAACCTCTTTAGCCAGGAGTAAGCTAACTTAAAAACCTATTTATCTACAATTGGTAAAATAGGTGGAATTTAAATATTCAAGGTTCTGAAAATAGATGCTGAGGTGTGGTAACATTCACTGTGCCCTTTATAATTCCTTGGGAAAAAATAGAAACAAAAATTGAGAAAGCTTGTCTGCCCTTGTGTTAAATAAATAAAAACCCCAAAGCAATCCAATGAAAAATGCAATTTGTCTCTAATCAAATGTTAACAACTTACCATTACTATCCAAACTGTAGACTAATTTTTTTCTTTCCAGGTTTAGATTACTCTATAGAATTCTCATTCCGCAGACTGGGAGCAGGGGAAAGATGTAGAAATTAAAAGCATTTCAGAATTACAAGATACTTTTGTTCTTAGGCTATTCATAACTTAATCTCATCTGGATTTTACATCGATACCGCAAAAAGAATTACTTACAAAACCATTTCATTTTACATACCAGAGCTTATAGATTGCAAAATGTTCTTCTCTTAACTGCTTGTTAATTCAGTGGAATTTGCTAGGTGATAGAAATAAGTCCAGACACACATACACATATGCAAGCTTTTATACAACAGCTTTCGTTAGTGTCAAAGGCACAGTGTGCATGCATTCAAGGGCTTAATTTAGTCCATGGTCCATATCATATAATTACATGGCACATTATTCCTGACTTCTAAGCAACGGTGCAAATTGTAGATAAATTATTAATAATAATAGTTAGATCTTATCTTCTAAGCGTATTGCTTCTATTAATTAATCTATGCTTCTTCTCAGAATAACTGCATTATTTTCTTTCTCAGAGGCCAAACAGGAAAATAGAAGGCTACCTAAGATATTTTTATTGCTTGTATAAATCAGGAATGGTATTTCCTAATATTTTTTTCCATCCCAGGCTTCATAGCTACCAACCACACAATAAATTTGATTTCCTTCCAGTTGGATCAGCCTTTATGAGCTCAGAGAATACAGTAGTGCATTGTAGTTCTTTTTTAAAAGATCACATGGCCTAAAACAGGGAGGATTTTCTCACAGTTAAGGACCATCCTTTTTTCCAATGGTCAGCATAGGAGGCACAGTTAGAATACACATCAGAAATTTTTCTTCTAAGGATATTTAAAAGAAATAAGACAAAAATTCTAAATATTTGATTTTACACATTAAAACTGCAGCTAGGATCACTTTTGCACAATGTTGGAGAAAACAAAGTACAAATACAAATACACATCCACTGAGAATTTGATAATGGGGGAAAAAAATCACTGAGATGGATAAGTTAACAATAGAATTTAAAGGACAAAAAGATTCTGATTATTATATCATCTGAGAAAAGTGGTATGATTGGGGTGATAACGGAAAGTTGGGGGAAAATGTACAAAGAAAAAGTAGAATTAGAAAATGCTGAAGATAATGTTCAAAATGTATTGATGTAAATATAATGTATGTAAAAGGTTGTAGATATGCTTAAGAAGTTACTATGACATGTAAAAAGAGAAAAATGCAAAAAAGAAATGCATATTGCTTGTTTCGAGGTATTTCCAGATTTGCTGATTAATTATATTTTTCAAGATTTTCCTAGATATTGTCAAGCTGATTGCTCTAAATTTCTTTAACTGGACTTTGTAGAATTTAATCTTCAAGTCCTTCATCACCCTTGTTGCTAATATAGAAACATAGAAGTCTGATGGCAGAAAAAGACCTCATGGTCCATCTAGTCTGCCCTTATACTATTTTCTGTATTTTATCTTAGGATGGATATATGTTTATCCCAGGCATGTTTAAATTCAGTTACTGTGGATTTATCTACCACGTCTGCTGGAAGTTTGTTCCAAGGATCTACTACTCTTTCAGAAAAATAATATTTTCTCATGTTGCTTTTGATCTTTCCCCCAACTAACTTCAGATTGTGTCCCCTTGTTCTTGTGTTCACTTTCCTATTAAAAACACTTCCCTCCTGGACCTTATTTAACCCTTTAGTATATTTAAATGTTTCGATCATGTTCCCCCTTTTCCTTCTGTCCTCCAGACTATACAGATTGAGTTCATTAAGTCTTTCCTGATACGTTTTATGCTTAAGACCTTCCACCATTCTTGTAGCCCGTCTTTGGACCCGTTCAATTTTGTCAATATCTTTTTGTAGGTGAGGTCTCCAGAACTGAACACAGTATTCCAAATGTGGTCTCACCAGCATTCTATATAGCGGGATCATAATCTCCCTCTTCCTGCTTGTTATAACTCTAGCTATGCAGCCAAGCATCCTACTTGCTTTCCCTACCGCCTGACTGCACTGTTCACCCATTTTGAGACTGTCAGAAATCACTACCCCTAAATCCTTTTCCTTTGAAGTATTTGCTAACACAGAACTGCCAATACAATGCTCAGATTGAGGATTCCTTTTCCCCAAGTGCATTATTTTACATTTGCTCTTCTTAGTAGTCTTTTTTTACCTTGTATTAAATCAGAAATTAATACAAAATGTATTCTGAGGAATCTTGTTTTGGTTGATTATTTATTCAGGTTGTAGTGGGGGGGGGAAATATTGTTTTCCCCATGGCCAACCAGGCTTCTACTACTTTTTTTATTTTAATCACTAGTTAAAGTATATTGGTGGCAGGGAGGAATGCACAGCTGAGTAATTTGAATTGGTTTTGTGTTGTTAGTCTGAAAATTCCCTTTCAAAAACTGTAAATATTCCCAGCCATTAATTGTTTCTCTTAATTAAACTTTTGTCTGTTCACTCCCATCTATCCACCTGCCACTTTCAAGTTATAGTGAATGCACCCTTCAGATTCCTAGGCAATCTTTTGTATCATTTATTTTGTATCATCAGCTCCAAACTCTACTGCAGGAAATACGACTTTAGTAACCAAGTAGTTAATGCATGGAACTCACTACTAGTATCATCACCTAATGCCCAAAACGTTACCCTTAGACTATCCACTGTTGACCTCACCCAATTCCTAAGAGGTCAGTAAGGGGCGTGCATAAGTGCACCAGTATGCCTACCATCCTCTGTCCTAATGTTCTTCTCTTACTAATATAGTATATATAAACATAGTTATTTCTTAGTATACTACCAATACATACATGAATGAATGAATAGAATAGAATAGAATAGAAGAACAGAATTTTATTGGCCAAGTGTGATTGGACACACAAGGAATTTGTCTTGGTACATATGCTCTCAGCGTACATAAAAGAAAAAGATACATTTGTCAAGAATGAATGAATTAATGAATTAATGAATTTATAAAATAAAACATTTGGAAGCAAGTAGCTATAAAATTCCAGTTATTAGCAAATTATGAAAGATCATAAATATTAAGCTCATCATCATCAGTAGATAATAATAGAAAAGGCACAGAGAGATTATGAAATATCTTCCATAAATCATTTTGAATAAAATGTTAATATAATTTATGAGAAATATGGAAATATTAGGTCTTCAATGTGAGCAGAACTTTCAGCTTTTCTTCTGGTTTTAAAAGGGAATGAGCAACAGATGTTCCCCATTTGATTATCTTTTATCTGCTGAGATGCTGCTTGTTACTTTGGAAAGTGAAGAAAGACAAGTGCTGACAGAATAAAAATATCTAAAGGATGTGTTCTGAAAAGTCTTGCCTGCCTGTGGGATTAAGTCTCATGCTTGTGACATCACAATGTAAACATTATCTTTTACCAGCTGGCTGTCTTATCAATGTGAATTCCCCCTTTATTTATCTCAGAGTTGCTTATATCCAGGTTCAGCTCAACAGCGATACAGCTGTTGATACTTCCTATCATGCTTCACATTAGGTGTGGATGAGAATCTTGGCTCTGCAGACATTTGCACTCTTATTCAGAGATTAGCTTACTTATCAAAAGTCTCTCATTCAGATTATTTGTCTGTATATCAGAAAAGAAAGAAAGCATAGAAAATTTGCCCTCTGCAATACACAGAAATGTCACCAATAGAAGAAAATATGAGTATCTGAGGATTGAACTATAACATCATTAATACTTGGTTGTTAGCTTGCAAACATTTCACTACCCAATTAGGTAACATCATCACTACAAGGGAATGTGGGGTTTGCTCCTTGTTTATACACAGTAGCTTAGTCAGCTAGAATTGATGGGGATTAGGGTATATTTTTCTGGTTGATTGTTTTTCTGGTGTGAATCCCTGCTTATTTAGATATTGACTGCAGGAGAGGGTGTATTCTGGATTTTTTATTTCCTATTTGGCTTTATGTATAGCTCCTTGTTTATACAAAGTAGCTTAGTTGGCTAGAATTAATGGGGATTTACATGTGTACATATAAATGTGTACATATAGTTTATTTCTATCTGCCTGTTGATGACTTTTTGTCTGAGTGCCAGTCTTTCAGAATTCTCTTAGCATTTTTTTTATTTAGTTTGATTAGAATGCTCACAGATTCCCAATTAAAATTATACACGACTCAAAAAAAATAAAGGGAACACTTAAAAACAGAATATAACTCCAAGTAAATCAAACTTCTGTGAAATCAAACTGTCCACTTAGGAAGCAACACTGATTGAAAGTCAATTTCACCTGCTGTTGTGCAAATGGAATAGTTGTGCAAATGAAATATTCAATGAGAATATTTCATTCATTCAGATCTAGGATGTGTTATTTGAGTGTTCCCTTTATTTTTTTGACCAGTATAGCTAACTTTGTCCATGTATTAAGATTAAGGAGATTTCTTTGGGTCTTCCAATTGCTAATTGATGTTCAAGGATTCTTTCTGCCAGTCTTATATCTAGCTGTCATGTATAGTAACTGTTACAGTCCTCTATGTTGCAGATTGGGGTGTCAAATTGGTGGCCCATAGGCTGGATAGATCACATACAGGCCACATTTACCCCGGCTCCACAAAGGCGAAAAAGTCATGATACATCACATGACATTATGTGACACAATCAAGTTTGACACCTGTATTGTAGATAATTCCTCTTTTTTTCTTCTTTTTGGGGGTGTTGTAGGGGGGTAGTTGGTTTCTGTGTTTCTGTCATGCCATGTAGTTGTAATAGTATGGCTCCAATCCTATAGAATCAACTGCCCCCAGAGATTCACACTATTTCCTCCCTACCAGTCTTCCGTAAAGCCGTTAAGACCTGGCTTTTCTGGCAGGCCTGGAATTAGATTGATTGCTGTGTATGTATGGCTCTTTTTAAGATATTATTTTATTACTGATTTTATTATGCAATTTTGATTGTATTTTAATGCTATTGCATTTATTCCACTTGTTAGCTGCTCTGAGTCCACTTTGGATATATAAAATAAAATAAAATAAAATAAAATAAAATAAAATAAAATAAAATAAAATAAAATAAAATAAAATAAAATAAAATAAAATAAAATAAAATAAAATAAAATAAAATAAAATAAAATAAAATAAAATAAAATAAAATAAAATAAAATAAAATAAAATAAAATAAAATAAAATAAAATAAAATAAAATAAAATAAAATAAAATAAAATAAAATAAAATAAAATAAAATAAAATAAAATAAAATAAAATAAAATAAAATAAAATAAAATAAAATAAAATAAAATAAAATAAAATAAAATAAAATAAAATAAAATAAAATAAAATAAAATAAAATAAAATAAAATAAAATAAAATAAAATAAAATAAAATAAAATAAAATAAAATAAAATAAAATAAAATAAAATAAAATAAAATAAAATAAAATAAAATAAAATAAAATAAAATAATAAAATAAAATAAAATAAAATAAAATAAAATAAAATAAAATAAAATAAAATAAAATAAAATAAAATAAAATAAAATAAAATAAAATAAAATAAAATAAAATAAAATAAAATAAAATAAAATAAAATAAAATAAAATAAAATAAAATAAAATAAAATAAAATAAAATAAAATAAAATAAATAGAATAGAATAAAATAAAGTAATAGAAATAAAATAATAAATAATAAACAAACAAACAAATAAATAAATAGTCTGTTTCTAAGATTTTGTGATGTGCAGTAGTGGTATCCTTTTAATGTTTTGTCTATTCAATATTTCAAGAGCTAAAATAAGCAAAAAGGAGACAGCGGGCATCCCCATCCTGTCCCTTTTTGTACCTCACAAGGCTTTGATAGATTGCCATTAACAATTATTTGTGATTTTTGTAAAACATAAATTGATATTATTCATTTTATAAAGTTCCCTCCAAAGTTTGTATCTTCTAACATTTTGTACAAGAAAGCCCTGCCCAAATTGTCAAAGGCCTTCTGTGCGTCTAAGAACACCACATTGATTTGTGTTTCATTATGTTGTTTGAAATACTCCAAAATACCCAACACATTTCTAATATTGTTCTTTAACTGTCTTTTAGGTAAAAACCCACATTGATCACCCTGAACAAATTCTTGCAAAATTATTTTCAGCCAATCAATCAAATCATTGTAAACGATTTGTACTCATTATTCAATAATGATATCAGCATATGGTTTCTTGTTAAAGTCAAATCTTGTCCTTCTTTACTTATTAATGCTATGCTGGCCTCTTGTCAATTTCTGGCATCTCTACTCCCTGTAAAATAGAATTATTTGTATGTTGTAAAGATTGTAAAAATTCATCCTTAAAATATTTATAATAACAACCTGGGAATCCGTCTGGTTTGATCTTTTTTAAAGCTTCTCAAACTTTCTTTATTGTTGTAGGTCCATTCATAATCTGTTTCTGTTGGCTGTAATCCTTAGCAAAAAAAAAGATATTTAGGTATTCATCCATTTAGTCCAGAGAGATTTATTTTATTTATTTATTTTGTCCAATACATAATGAGAGTTTTAGTGGGTATATATATATATACAAGGCAAAGGTTGCAGGTTCAAGTCCCAGTGGGTATGGCTAGCTGATGAGGCCAAAATAAGGCCAAAATAGATCTATTCTAGTCTCCCTTAATTTTCAAATTCAGCAAAAAAACATGTGACACATACAGATAGAATTGTCGGCTATCAACAAAATTAACTGCCTTGGAAATGGCCCTGGGTTGGGCCAAGAGGCAAATAAGGAGCTGTGATGTTCCTTCAATACACCAGGGTGATTCTACACAAAAATATGTAATCCTTCCCTGGTGCAGAGCTGAAGGGATTGGATACTGTAGCCTAGAGGATAATTCTCTGCCTTACAAGGCAAAGGTTGCAGGTTCAAGTCCCAGTGGGTATGGCTAGCTGATGAGGCCAAAACAAGGCCGAAATAGATCTATCCTAGTCTCCCTTAATTTTCAAATTCAGCAAAAAAACATGTGACATTATATACAGTATATATATATATATATATATATATATATATATATATATATATACATACACACACACATATATACACACACACACACACACACACATACACATAGAGTAAAATACATGATGAAGGTTATAGAGGAGATACTCATAGTAAAATATATCTATGAAAGAATAGAAAATAAGATATAGTAATAGAACATATCAATGAAAGAATAGAAGAAGAGATATAGGAATAGAAGAAAGGAATAGGAGATATAGGAGAGCAATAGGACAGGGGACAGAAGGCACTCTAGTGCACTTGTACTCGCCCCTTACTGACCTCTTAGGAATCTGGATAGGTCAACCATAGATAATCTAAGGGTAAAGTGTTGGGGGTTTGGGGATGTCACTATGGAGTCCGGTAATGAATTCCCTGCTTCGACAACTCAGTTACTGAAGTCATATTTTTTACAGTCAAGTTTGGAGTGGTTAATATTAAGTTTAAGTCTGTTGTATGCTCTTGTGTTGTTGTGGTTGAAGCTGAAGTAGTTGCCGACAGGCAGGACATTGCAGCATATGATCTTGTGGGCAATACTTAGATCATGTTTAAGGCGTCTTAGTTCTAGGCTTTCTAGGACCAGGATTGAAAGTCTAGTCTCGTAAGGTATTCTGTTTCGGGTGGAGGAGTGAAGGGCTCTTCTTGTTCTTTATACAAATTAGAATAATATTGATGAAATGTTGTTTTGCATAGCATTTGCAATTTGCATACACATAGGGTATGAAATTGCAGTCTCACTTTCTAAATAATTTCCCTTCAGAAAGTAGTGCTTGGAGGCTAACTATCACTGGAGAAAAACTATTTTGCCTTCCAATGAAGATTACACTGTTCCACATCTTAGTAATTTATCTTCTCTTGTGTCTTTGAAAGATTGAAGAAAAAGTAGCAGTCCAGGTATTCGGAGACTCGATATTTCTAAGTTTGGAAGCAACTGCCTATTGCTGCTGTATTTCACATCTATCTCAATCACATTCCTGCAATTCTTCTTCTTTCTTGCCACTTTGCCTCTGCTCTGCCTCAACTTTCCTGCCATCCTCTTTGCCAAGAAATTATTCTGCCAATGTTACCCCACCCAGACCTTTTGCCAACTAAACAATACAGCAGGCCAAAGAGATATTAATAGCTCATCATCTCCTGAGTTAGCTTGCCAAGAGGTTGTATACTGTCCTGCCTCATTTTTGACAGGATAAGGGTGCACAATAGCACACATACAATAAATCATTCTGGCCAATGTCAACTGAGTTATGAAGACATTAAGTGACTCTTATTTATATGCAAGATGGCAAAGCTTCAGCATGATGCAAATGAAAGCACTAGAAAGGAGAACTGGATTGATGGCTGTGCCTGTGCATGTGTGCATAATGAAGTTGGCCACAAATAGTATCATGCATACCTGTTTATAGAGTGCACTGGAGTATATGAAGGACAAGTGTATTAGTAATCATAAGCCAATTATTTTATTATTTATGTTGTTTATTGAGCATTGTGCCCTGACTGGTTTTTTAAAAAAATGCATGGAAGTATTACAAGGAGAAGCATACAGATTTATGAAGCAATGGTATACTCAGCAGAAATACAGTGGTCCCTCCACCTGAGAACGCCTCTACTTATAAACTTTTCTAAATAAGAACCGGGTGTTAAAGATATTTTAGCCTCTTCTCAAGAACCATTTTCCACTTACAAACCCGAGCCTCCAAAATTGTAACCGGAAAAGGCAGGGAGAAGCCTCTGTGGAGCCCCTCCAGGAATCTATTGGGAGGAAACAGGGCCAGAAAAGGCAGGGAGAAGCCTCCATGGGCTCTCTAGGAATCTCCTCGGAGGAAACAGGGCCTTCACCCTCCCTGTGGTTTCCCCAATCGCATGCATTATTTGCTTTTACACTGATTCCTATGGGAAAAATTGATTCTTCTTACAAACTTTTCTACTTAAGAACCTGGTCACAGAATGAATTAAGTTTGTAAGTAGAGGTACCACTGTATGCTAATATAAAAAAGATGTCCATAGTTCAGATATGGAAAGGTTGCAGAAAAGAGCAACAAAGGTGACTGGTGATGTGGGGATGAAGGCTAAAACATATGGAGGATGGTTGCAGGGATTGAGTATGCCTAGTCTCCTAAAAAGAAGAATTGGGGGAGTGGGAGTGACATGATAGCAGTGTTCCAATATTCAAAGAGATGTCACAAAGAAGAAAGAGTCAACCTATTCTCCAAAGCACCAGAAGACAAGACAAGAGGCAGTGATGGAAATTGAACAAAGAGAGAAACAACCTAAGAAACAACTAAGGATAAATTTCTTTATCCAGTAAGATAAGTAAGAAAAATCAACTAATGGAACAGCTTTCATTTAGAGGTTGTATGTGCTCCACAGTGAAGGGCTACCAAAATGTTTACTACCACACTGTGGGCGTGGCTTATGCAGGACACCCAGAATTTTCTTTCAACATCTTTCAGTGCAAATTGGGTGCTCTACGGCGAAGCTCCCTTTTCACTACCCCTCTACGTTCCCCTCATCCGGGCAGTAGACCACCCCTGGTGCTCCAACACTGGAGGCTTTTTAAAAAAGACAATCATTTATCTAAAATGGTATAGACTAGAGCAGCGATGGCGAACCTTTTTTGATTCGTGTGGCAAAAGGTTGTGTGTGTGTGTGTTAGCATGAGTGCATGTGCCCACTCCCATTCCCTCCTCCACACACATGTGTACCCCCTGCACTGCTCCTGCATATGTGCACAATCACCCCCATCCCCAAGTATGCTCACAGGCCTCGCTAAAGCCTGGGATGATGAAAAAAACGGGCAAACTAGAAGTCCATTTTCTGAACTTCTGGTTTGTCTGTTGTGCTGTTTTTCACATTCCAGGGCTTCAGGAAGCTTCCCTGAACCCTCCAGAATGCAAAAAATAGCACAATGGGCAAACCAGAAGTTTGTTTTTCTGAACTTCTGGTTTGTCCATTGAGCATTTTTTCTTTTTGCACTCTGGAAGGCAAAATGGTCTTTCCCATGGCCGAAAATGAGGTGGCCAGTGCGCTCATGCAAGCTGGAGCTAACATAGAGCAATGCCTCATGTCCCCCCCGATATGGATCGGCGTGCAACCTGTGCCATAGTTTTGCTATCATGGGACTACAGTTTCCTGCTTAATTAGTAAGTTGGACTGGAAGACTTCCCAGGTCCCTTACAACTCAGTTATTCTGAATTCTAATACTATACAGCAGTGATTTTCAACCTTTTTTGAGCCACGGCACATTTTTTACATTTACGAAACCGTGGGGCACATTGAGCGGGGCGGGGGGGGAGCTAAAAAAAGTTTGGAGAAAAAAATTATCTCTCTCTCCCTTCCTTCCTCTTTCTTTCTCTCTCTCCATCCCTCTTTCTTTCTCTTCCTTCCTCTCTTTTTTGCTCTCTTTCTCTCCCTCCTTACCTCCCTCTATGTCTTTTTCTCTCTCCTTCCCTCCCTCTCTCTCTCTCTGTTGCTTTCTTTCTCTTGTTCTCTTTCTCTCTCTCTTGCTTTCTTTCTCTTTCTCTTGTTCTCTTTCTCGCTCACTTGCTCTTTCTCTCTCTTGCTTTCTTTCTCTCTCTTGCTTTCTCTTTTTTCTCTCTCTCTTGCTTTCTTTCTCTCTCTGAGCTTCGCGGCACACCTGATCATGTCTCGCAGCACACTGGTTGAAAAACACTGCTATACAGCACTGTAAAGCAAATTAAATACCTACTACTAAATGAGCCGGGGTGGCACAGCAGGTAGAGTGCTGTACTGCAGACCACTGAAGCTGACTGTAGATCTGAAGGTCAATGGTTCAAATCTCATCACCGGCTCAAGGTTGACTCAGCCTTCCATCCTTCCAAGGTGGGTAAAATGAGGACCCAGATTGCGGGGACAATATGCCGGCTCTGTTAAAAAGTGCTATTGCTAACATGTTGTAAGCTGCCCTAAGTCTAAAGAGAAGGGCGGCATAAAAATTGAGTAAGTAAGTAAGCAAGTAAGTAAGTAAGTAAGTAAGTAAGTAAGTAAGTAAGTAAGTAAATAAATAATCTGATTCAATGTCAAACAATGGAGAAAAATATAGGATGATTATGAGGCTTACAGTGAAAAGGCAACATTTATTGTAAAAAATATAATTGGTTTTTTTCTGGTCAGGATGTGAATGGAGTAACTCATAGTCATCTTACATTAAGAGTTGGAACAGACAACTGATTGTAATCTTGATCATAGTTCAATCCCAAACCATTTAGTATCTTAAAGGTTACTTCAGTGTTTTAAATTGGGCCAACAACTGTACCAGTTGCCAATGCAATAGTGACAGCAGCAATACTATATGGTGAGATTTTTTCCCTCTAGTTAGCACCCAGGTGATTTTCTACAAACTGAAGGATTCTATTATCATTAAAGGCACCTGCACATAAAATTTATGCTATATTCCAGCCTTGAGGCAATTAACTTTGATGTTAGGTTCTATAGCCTAGAAAAGGATATAGCTGAAGAACAATATAATCCTCATATACAAGACACTATCGTATAAAATAAAAATAGAATATTTTTTCAGTATGAATTCCTGTAAACTCAAAAACCCAGCCCAGGTATGAGACATTAACAGATTGATAAAAGGTTCAATTATTTTGAAAAAGTTTAAAATGATAGTACCAGAAGAGCCCTTTGAGCCAGATTTAGCAACCAACGTAGGATTAGGTTTAGATTAGGTTCAGAGAAGAGCTGCTCTGCCAAAACAATGCAGTATTACTGTATAACACTATGGCAAAGTGGCCTTGGAACTTCTCCAGAATTCCTGTCCTGTTAAATTTATTTTTAAAAAAATATTTTTGAATACTAACAAATTTATTTATTTATTTATTTATTTATTTATTTATTTATTTATTTATTTATTTATTTATTTATTTATTTATTTATTTATTTATTTATTTATTTATTTATTTATTTATTTATTTATTTATTTATTTATTTATTTATTTATTTATTTATTTATTTATTTATTTATTTATTTATTTATTTATTTATTTATTTATTTATTTATTTATTTATTTATTTATTTATTTATTTATTTATTTATTTATTTATTAGATTTGTATGCCGCCCCTCTCCGCAGACTCTTTATAATTCTCTTTAACAGTTTCTTCATTGTTAAAAGTGGTTAGAAACTAGGAGGTGATGAGTTCTAGTCCCCTTTTAGGCATGAAAGCTGACTATGTGAGCTGGAGCAAGTCAATCTCTTCCAGCCCAACCCACTTCATGGGGCTACTGCTGTGAGGGGAGAAAGAGGAGGTGAAAGGTACATTAGATAGCTTCCCAAACTTAAGTTATTTTGGATTGAGGTTCCCATCAACGCTTGTCAGCATAGACAATAGGTGATATAGTTGAACACAACAGGTTACTTACTTCTCTTCACCTGACTGCTGGATAGGAAACCCAAGCAATTTTACTCCTTGAGCAACAGTCTCTTGATGTCAAGAATTTCCTACCAAGATCACAGCAGAAGACAAGTAATTTTTCTTTCTCCACCTATGGTTATATCAGTTCACCTGGCTGCAGGCTCAGCAACATCACAAACTCATGTATTAATTTGCAGCATGAAAGCAAAAGAGTTAGAAATACATTTGTACTTGGGAATATAGCCAAGAGACAGGAAAAATCACCAAGATAATATTTTTCAGTGAGACAGAAATTAGAGCTTCTGTATCCCGTGGGGTGAGCGAGAGAGGAGAGAAATAAGGTAAAGGTACATTCCATATATCTATAAATGAAAAAAGGTGTGCGTGCTATGAAAACTCCAATCAAAAGAATATCAACGAAGGTCCTAAATCAGAGTCCCCTGGGTCTGTAATAGTGATGGTGAACCTATGGTACGGGTGCCACAGGTGGCACACAGAGCCATATCTGCTGGCACACGAGCCGTTGCCCTAGCTAAGCTCCAACGTGCATGTGGGTGCCGGCCAGCTGATTTTTTGCTCACACAAAGGCCCTGGGAGGGCATTTTTTGCTTTCAGAGTGCCTCTGGGGTGATGGGGGAGGGAGTTTTTACCTTCTCCCGGCTCTAGGGAAGCCTTTGGAGCCTGTGGAAGGTGAAAGACAAGCCTACTTGCCATACCAGAAGTTGGGAAACAGGCTGTTTCCAGCCTCCAGAGGGCCTCCGGGGGAGGGAGGTGTTTTCGCTCTCCCTAGGCATTGAATTATGGGTGTGGGCACTCACGCATGCGCGATAGCTCAGGCACACGCTCTTTCGGCACCCGAGGAAAAAAAGGTTCACCATCAGTGATCTATAAGGCAGGAGGAAATCCCAGTCTGCATATTTAAGATGGATATGCTCAGCAACCCCTCCCACCAAGCTCATGTCTTTTATTTAATCCCCAGCCTGTGTATGAAATAAAGTCATGTTGATTTTAATTGAAGTGTTAAAGTGTTTTTTTCTTTTTATTAATTAATTTATTATTTATTTATTAGATTTGTATGCCGCCCCTCTCTGAAGACTTGGGGCGGCTAACAACAATATAAAAAGACAATGTAAACAAATCTAATATTAAAAATAATCTAAAAACCTCCAATTTAAAGAACCACTCATATATACAAGCATACCATGTATAAATTCTATAAGCCTAGGGGGAAGGGAAATTTCAATTCCCCCATGCCTGATGACAGAGGTGGGTTTTAAGGAGCTTGCAAAAGGCACGGAGGGTGGGGGCAACTCTGATATCTGGGGGGAGCTGGTTCCAGAGGGTCGGGGCCGCCACAGAGAAGGCTCTTCTCCTGGGTCCCACCAAACGACATTGCTTAGTCGACGGGACATGGAGAAGGCCAACTCTGTGGGACCTAACCGGTCGCTGGGATTCGTGTGGCAGAAGGCGGTCCCGGAGATTTTCCTTCAAGCAAACAGCAAATTGGCATCTTTGCCTGACTGCAATCATATATGTACTTCACCAGATATTTGATAGTATGTCTTATTGTAAGGTTTCTGAATGTATCTGGTTGGCCATTGGAAAGCACAGCATACTGCAGTGATTTTCAACCTTTTTTGAGCAGCGGCACATTTTTTACATTTACAAAATCCTGGGGCATACCACCAACCAAAATGACACAAAATGACACTTGAGCTCTTTAAGAAGATGACCCTTCAGGAGGCCATATCCAATATAGATAACATTTTGACGACGGAAAAAGACCTCATGGTCCATCTAGTCTGCCCTTATACTATTTCCTGTATTTTATATTAGGATAAGGGCCTCTTATAAAAAGAAAGAGGTCAAATATCTATATACACCATCAGAATAGAAATAACCAGCTGAGGCTGAGGCTTCATCTAGTGGTGGCAACATTTACTTCCAGTCCTGACCAGGATTAAAAATCGGGACCATAGGGAGGAGTAGCAGTTTCAACTACTCGCCGCAGCCACACAATGACAAGTGTGTGGCAACCTGAGCGGGGACCTTCCTGGGTGTGGATGAGAGGCAGCCTGCTATTGGTTCATTGCTAGTGGTCGGGATGAATCCTAGAAGGTAATTGGTCAGTGAGCATTCCCTGTGCCTCCACTCTTCCTGTCACTGATAGCTGGAGGGAGTGTGAGGGGATGGAGGCGGCTGGCAGCGGGTTGGATAAATGGCCTTCATGAGCTGTATCCGGCGTGTGGGCTGTAGTTTGGAGACCCATGTTTAATTTCCCCATGGCACACTTGACCATGTCTCACGGCACACTAGTGTGCCGTGGCACACTGGTTGAAAAAAACTGGCATACTGAATCAGAGGTGCACTGACCTGATCTTCCAAGACAATTGTTTGTTTATGTTTATGTTTATTTAGATTTGTATGATGCCCCTCTCCGCAGACTCAGGGCGGCTCACAACAAAGTGAAAAAACAATTTAAACAAATCTAAATTTCTACTAAAAACATTTTAAAAACCCCATTTTCTAAACACACATACATACACACATACCATTCATAAATTGTATATGCCCGGGGGAGATGTCTCAGTTCCCCCATGCCTGATGACACAAGTGGGTCTTAAGGAGCTTACGAAAGGCAAGGAGAGTAGGGGCAGTTCTAATCTCCGGGGGGAGTTGGTTCCAGAGGGCCAGGGCTGCCACAGAGAAGGCTCTTCCCCTGGGGCCCGCCAACCGACATTGTTTAGTTGACGGGACCCGGAGAAGGCCCACTCTGTGGGACCTAATCGGTCGCTGGGATTCGTGCGGCAGCAGGCAGTCTCGGAGATATTCTGGTCCAGTGCCATGAAGGGCTTTAAAGGTCATAACCAACACTTTGAATTGTGACCGGAAGTTGATCGGCAACCAATGCAGACTGCGGAGTGTTGGTGAAACATGGGCATACCTAGGTAGGCCCATGACTGCTCTCGCAGCTGCATTCCGCACGATTTGAAGTTTCCGAACACTTTTCAAAGGTAGCCCCACGTAGAGAGCATTACAGTAGTCGAACCTCGAGGTGATGAGGGTGTGAGTGACTGTGAGCAGTGAGTCCCGGTCCAGATAGGGCCGCAACTGGTGCACCAGGCGAACCTGGGCAAACGCCCCCCCCCCTTTTGCTCTATTCTGTTTAGGGCAAGAGCCAACATTGCTGGGTTTTGTTTAGTGGTTATTCTCTTGAAATTCTGTATTTCTATTCTGACAGGATGAGAGCCATTGCTCTGTGCCAAGCATTCTCAGCACTGTCTCCCAAGATGGCTCTGCAATTAGATGGTTAGAAAGGATTTGATACTCCATTGCCTCCTAATCTCACTTACACATCACACTAACATGAATGAATGGGAGGAAGCTGTACTGTCCTTGAAGTACATATTAATCTTAATAATAGCCACTGTAGGACATGAGGGTACAAGAAAAAGAAACCTGCCTTCTGAAGAATTAATCTTTTGGAGATTAATCAGGACTTTTCACAGGAATGTTTTCTGGGCTTTCTGAACAAGGAATGCATGAAAATGGTTAATGGAAGAAAATATACCATAGCTGTCCAGCATTCTTCTAGGATGGCTTCCCCCCCCCCCCAACACTCCGCAGTCTGCATTGGTTGGCGATCAGTTTCCGGTCACAATTCAAAGTGTTGGTTATGACCTATAAAGCCCTTCATGACACCGGACCAGATTATCTCCGGGACTGCCTTCTGCCGCACGAATCCCAGCGACCAGTTAGGTCCCACAGAGTGGGTCTTCTCCGGGTCCCGTCAACTAAACAATGTCATTTGGCGGGACCCAGGGGAAGAGCCTTCTCTGTGGCGGCCCCAACCCTTTGGAACCAACTCCCCCCAGATATCAGAGTTGCCCCCACCCTCCTAGCCTTTCGTAAGCTCCTTAAAACCCACCTCTGTCGTCAGCCTTCTCTGGGTCCCATCAACTAAACAATGTCGTTTGGCGGGGCCCAGGGGAAGAGGCTTCTCTGTGGCAGCCCCGGCCCTCTGGAACCAACTCCCCCCAGAGATTAGAATAGCCCCCACCCTCCTTGCCTTGGGTCTTTTAAATATTTTAAAACAGTAATTTAGATTTGTTGTAAATTGTTTTCACTTTGTTGTGAGCCGCCTCGAGTCTGCGGAGAGGGGTGGCATACAAATCAAATCAATAAAGAAAGAAAGAAAGAAAGAAAGAAAGAAAGAAAGAAAGAAAGAAAGAAAGAAAGAAAGAAAGAAAGAAAGCTCCTTAAAACCTACCTCTGCCATCAGGCATGGGGGAACTGAGATATTCTTTCCCCCTAGGCTTCTACAATATATGCATGGTATGTTTGTATGTATGATTGGTTTTTATAACAAGGGTTTTTAGCTGTTTTACTATTGGATTGTCATATCCTGTTTTTTACCACTGTTGTTAGCTGCCCCGAGTCTGCGGAGAGGGGTGGCATACAAATCCAATAAATAAATGGCAAACTTCCTTTGTTTCAATGCAACAGGATAAGCCTTTGAAAGGTAGCTCTCAGGGTTTTGGCCTCTAAACTACTGACACCTTAGCTGTGAGGACATATGTATTTTCCAAATTGCATGCTGAGCTGTTCTCTCCAGCATGAAAATCAAAGATTTCATTGCATGGTAACAAGCATGACAGCTGATTAGTGCATTCCTGCACTTGCATCTCATATCACGTGCTGTATTGCCTCTCAAGTGACTGCGGAAACAGACAGATGGAGAACTGTCACAAAAGCAGAAACAGATGTTACTATTAAAGTCATTTTAAAAAGAAAATATGCAATATCAGAAGAGACAGATGCAATGCCTGATGTGCAGTCATGGCTTATTGATATGTATTTTTGTCAGAGTTTGAATAGTTTTTTTTTTGACTGAGACTTACAAAAGAGGTTTTTCAAGGCATTTTGATTATATATTTTCTAAAATATTTCTCCCTTTTTTTCTTTCTTATTTTAAGGATGAAAATGATGATAATGATGACAACTACTATGACAACTTCTTTTGTATACCATCTCTCATTGGGCAATAAAGACACCATGCTTCATGAGATGGAGAATCTCTCCTCAGATCAGAAAAACAATCCTATGAAATTGGTTGGATCGAAATATTATAATTATATAATATTTCAATCCAACCAAAACTCCCACAGAGTTCGCCTTCTCCAGGTCCTGTCAACTAAACAATGTCATTTGGCGGGACCCAGGAGAAGAGCCTTCTCTGTGGCGGCCCCGACCCTCTGGAACCAGCTCCCCCCCAGAGATCAGAACTGCCCCCACCCTCCTTGCCTTTTGTAAAGTTCTTAAGACCCATCTCTGCCATCAGGCATGGGGGAACTGAGACATCTCCCCCGGGCCTATACAGTTTATACATGGAATGTTTGTGTGTATGTTTGCTCTTAATAATGGGGTTTTTAGTGTTTTTTAAATTATTAGATTTGTTCTTACATTGTCTTTGTTATTGTTGTGACTGCCCCGAGTCTACGGAGAGGGGCGGCATACAAATCTAATAAATAATAATAATAATAATAATAATAATAATAATAATAATAAAAAATAATTAACCCATACTACCTGGTGTTTTTGTATAGTTAAATCTTGACCAGTTTCCATTATGCATATGTTTTATGTATAAAATCAAAAGTTTGGTATGTACTGTTTCTTGGACTTTACCATTGCTAACTACTGTATATATTTTTTTGAGTAATGGCTTTAGTATTATTGTATTAGAGCCAGTTTGGTGTAGTGGTTAAGGCATCAAGCTAGAAATTGGGAAACAGAATCTAGTTCTGTCTATGATCATGATTTGTTGATAGTTTGCAAATCACAGTCATGTGAGATTCTCATTTAATGGTCCACAAGGTTCTGTCTTAATGGTGGCAGTTGGGCTTTCTGGACTGCCATTGTTCTGTCGAGCTCTCTGGTAGAATCCTTCCGAAAATGCACAGATACAATTTCAGACACACACACGTTTGAAAATTCAAAACAATGTTCTTTATACTGAATATGCAAATAAACGAAGCCCTCTTTTTGTATAGCAAAGAGCACTCGTCTCCAAACAAACTGGTAATTTGTACAAGTCCCTTATCAGTTCTGTGATACTTAGCTTGCAGTTGTGAGACAATTCACAGTTCTTCTTCTTTCACAAAGTGAAACACACTTTGCTCTGGTTTAGTTTCAAAGTGGGGAAAAATCAGCACACAAAGGTCACAGTCAGCAAAGCAGGCACGAAACCCAATGATCAGATAATCCTCCACAATGGCCAAATCCACAGGCTGCTATTTATAGCAGCCTCACTAATTACCACAGCCCCACCCAACCACAGGTGGCCTCATTTTCTTTGATAATAATCTCTCAGTTGTTGCTGCCTATGCATTGCTCTCCACATGCGTGACTGTATCATTAACTCTTGTTCCAAATCCAAGGAGGAGCTAGATAATTGATCACCTTCTGAGCTGTCTGCCACACTCTCCTCCTCCCTTTCACTCATGTCTTCTTGATCAGAGGAGCCTTCATCATCAGATTCCACCGGGAGCAAAACAGGCCTGCAGCATGTGGATGTCTCCCCCACATCCACAGTCCTTGGGGCAGGAGCTGGGCTAGAGCTAACCACAACAGCCATCACCAAATGTTTTTCAATTTATAACTCTATAATTTAAAAATGAAGTTTCTGGTCCACATTTGATTACTGTTCATTAAGAACTACCATATTTTTCAGACTATAAGATGCACTGGAGTAGAAGATACACCTTAGTTTTTGGGGAGAAAAATAAGAAAAAAGCTGATTGGGGGAGGTGGATGGCCTCCCTGAATATTCTCAATCAACTGTTTCCAGAGGTGAACTTTAGCAATAGGTTTATTGATTGTGAGCTCTGTGCCTTGCTTTTTTAGCCTGTGAAACCTCCATTTCAGAGACATTTTTCCAGCCTCTGAAACTTCCAAATGGAGGTTTCACAGGTTGAAAAAAAGCCTGTGAAACCTCCATTTGAGATACTGGGTGGGGCTACATACAGTGTATAAGACACACCCAAATTTTCATCCTCTTTTAGGAGGAAAATGGTACATCTTATATTCTGAAAAATACAGTGGCTATAATGGTAAGTATACAAACTATGCTGCTATTTTTTGGCTGGGCCTGTTAGGCCTGTGTTGATTATACCTGAATGGCATTTTAATATATTCTTTCTCTCTTCTTGCTCCCAAAATGTGATACTAAAATGTGACTCAGATTGATTAGGTTTATATTATCTCTGCTATAAAGAGTAGTTATCTGGGCATACACAATATAATATGCTAAACCCAACAGATACCACTTTCTGGTTTATGGTGATATATACTTCAGCCAATCAGTCTCTGTACATCTTTCAATATGGGTAACCATCAGGGACCTGTAACTTTTGAAAAGCTAAATAGAGCAATTCACTGGGTGAGAAATACCCGGCCAACGGTTTTAACCATCGGCCGGAGTTGCCTCAGCTGCGAACTTCCGGGTTCTTCGGAAACCGGAAGTTCGGCTTTTGGCAGCGCGCCAATGAGAGCGCGCTGCTGGCTGGCTGAGGCGGGCCCACAGATCGCCCTATTTAAAGGGCAATCTGCAAGGGTCCCGCACTGTTTTTCTTTTAACAAACACCCGCCCACCCTCCGCTATCACCAGTGTGTCCTCCAGAGGTCGCCTCGGGGCCAAATAGGAATTTTTTGCGGCCGTTTTTTCGCCTATTCCACACTGACGGGTGCGGATTGGATTGGTTAGGGGGTGAGGTGCATTTAGATAATAAATAGGCCTCCCTTTGGTTATTGGGGTTTGGCAGGTTTGGGGCGGAAATGGGCAATTAGATGCAACTGCGCATGCTCCTTTCAGGGCATCATTAAAGGGTGATGGACCGCCTCTCTCCAGGAACCAGAGGTTCAAGCAACGTCGGGGATTGGAGAGAGGATGTCCATGGGAATCACCGGATCCAATGTCCCATGGGGATTGGAGGGTGATCTCCTCCCACACGCAGAGGCATGGCTAGGATCCAGGTGAAGGTGGTACCTTCACCTGGTTCAGCAAGGAGTTATTGCCCAATGTTGCCAAAGAATGTTATGGTAGGAATTTCCGCCCCGTTAGTTTTTGCTCTGCAGGTCCTTAGTTTGTTTTGAATTAAATATTCAAATTTATTTATTCAAATTTATTTAAAGTTATTTAAATATTTTAATTAATAAATGACTCTTAGTTAATCCACAATCCATGTCTCAGCGTCTTTACTCCGCCTCCGGGGGCAAACCCAAAAGCTTTCTTTCTTTCTTTCTTTCTTTCTTTCTTTCTTTCTTTCTTTCTTTATTTATTTATTTATTTATTTATTTATTTATTTATTTATTTATTTATTTATTTATTTATTTATTTATTTATTTATTTATTATTTAGATTTGTATGCCGCCCCTCTCCGCAGACTCGGGGCGGCTCACAGCAAAGTGAAAAACAATCTACAACAAATCTAAATTACTATTTAAAAACATTTTAAAAAACCCCATTTTCTAAACAAACATACATACAGACATACCATTCATAAATTGTAAATGCCCGGGGGAGATGTCTCAGTTCCCCCATGCCTGACCACACAGGTTAGTCTTAAGGAGCTTACGGAAGGCAAGGAGAGTAGGGGCAGTTCTAATCTCCGGAGGGAATTGGTTCCAGAGGGCCGGGGCCACCACAGAGAAGGCTCTTCCTCTGGGGCCCACCAACCGACATTGTTTAGTTGACGGGACCCGGAGAAGGCCCACTCTGTGGGACCTAATCAGTCGCTGGGATTCGTGCGGCAGCAGGCGGTCTCGGAGATATTCTGGTCCAGTGGCATGTAGGGCTTTAAAGGTCATAACCAACACTTTGAATTGTGACTGGAAATTGATCAGCAACCAATGCAGACTGCGGAGTGTTGGTGAAACATGGGCATAGCTAGGTAAGCCCATGACTGCTCTCGCAGCTGCATTCTGCACGATCTGGAGTTTCCGAACACTTTTCAAAGGTAGCCCCATGTAGAGAGCATTACAGTAGTCGAACCTCGAGGTGATGAGGGCATGAGTGACTGTGAGCAGTGAGTCCAGAGCAGTCCAGATAGGGCCGCAACTGGTGCACCAGGCGAACCTGGGCAAACCCCTTCCTCGCCACAGCTGAAAGATGGTTCTCTAATGTGAGCTGTGGATCGAGGAGGACACCCAAGTTGCGGACCCTCTCCGAGGGGGTCAATAATTCCCCCCCCCCCAGGGTAATGGAAGGACAGATGGAATTGTCCTTGGGAGGCAAAACCCACAGCCACTCTGTCTTATCCGGGTTGAGTTTGAGTCTGTTGACACCCATCCAGGCCCCAACAGCCTCCAGGCACCGGCACATCACTTCCACCGCTTCGTTTTAGAAAGGAAGAAAGAGCTACCCTGTGGTTCCGAACATATGATTTCCATGGCTAAGGGAAATTATTTATATTTGCTGCTTGTGGTTCTCATTTTTATGCATTAGATGGAACAAAGCCTGCCTTTTCTTACCACTGCCTAATTAGTTACCTAATTTGTATTGGACCGAAAGATCTGCTAGCAAGATTTCCACATTGCTGAAAGATAACTGAGTCAAACATATCCTCATTATAATTTCCTCTGATTTCTCATTAAGAAAGGTTACCCACAACTAGAATATATGACAAGCCAAAAAAAGTATATGAAATGTATTCATATATGCATTCTTTATTCTGTACTCTATTTGTATCCTTTTATTATTTTATCTTTAGATTCTTCTGTGCTCCACAGCTATTCTTCTATAAACAATCAAAAATGAGATCAAGAATTAGAACAAGATAAGAAGGTTAAAAGATAATGCTAAATTATAAACTAGCACCATTTCTGGCTGATAAACAAAAGCAAACTAACAGAAACATCTATTCATCATGATTGCATGGCCAGTACTAATAAACAACTCTTTACTCCTTGAGAAAAGATGCAACAAATCTATTCTGTCGGGCTCTCTGGTAGACTTCTCCCAAAAATTCACAGGTACAAATTTCAGACACACACACGTTTGAAAATTCAAAACAATGTTCTTTATAATGAAAAGTCACTTAAACTAAGCCCTCTTTTGGTATAGCAAAGAGCACTTGTCTCCAAGCAAACTGGTAATTTGTACAAGTCCCTTATCAGTTCTGTGATACTTAGCTTGCAGCTGTGAGGTAGTTCACAGTCCTTCTTCTTTCACAAAGTGAAACACACTTTCCTCTGGTTTAGTTTCAAAGTGGGGAAAAATCAGCACACAAAATGTCAAAGTCAGTAAAGCGGTCACGAAACACAACAATCAGATAATCCTCCACAATGGCCAAACCCACATGCTGATATTTATAGCAGCCTCACTAATTACCACAGCCCCACCCAACCACAGGTGGCCTCATTTTCTTTGATAATAATCTCTCAGTTGTTGCTGCCTATGCATCGCTCTCCTCATGCGTGGCTGTATCATTAACTCTTGTTCTAAATCCAAGGAGGAGCTAGATAATTGATCTCCTTCTGAGCTGTCTGCCACACTCTCCTCCTCCCTGTCACTCATGTCTTCTTTGTCAGAGGAGCCTTCATCAGCGGGGGCAAAACAGGCCTGCAGCATGTGGATGTCTCCCCCACATCCACAGTCCTTGGGGCAGGAGCTGGGCCACAACAAAATCAAAGCAAGAAGATACAAGACCAGGATAAAACTAAAAAAAAGTTGTAAAAATCAACACATCAAATCATGATCTGTATATAGCAGAAAGGTGAGAACATGGCATTGGAAAGCTGACATTTTCCCACAAGGAGACTACTTGTGTCTCCCAACTCTAGTAGGAGCCAGTGAAGGAGGGGAGCACTCTCCCATACCCCATTCTTTTCTTTCTTCTGGTATGTATATTGTATTTATGTGAAGAAGGGTGGGGTGGGAAGTGCTTGTAGGATATGATCTAATAAAATAGTTGAAATAGTATGTACACGCTCCTAGTTTGCTTGGAAAGACCATTGCTGCCTATGCTCTAATCCTGCAGTTAAGATCCTAAATATTTTTAAATAAGACTTTGTACATGCGTTTTCCAAGAAAGGAAAGAATAAACAGGCAAAATAACATGCTTGCTTATTCATGAAGCCATCACTGCTCCAATCCATATCATATGCTGACCCAAATAAATAATGTGGTTTTAAGATGACCACATAGATATGAGAATCAGCATGATACTTTCAACCATCCCATTCAATCATTTAGCAAAGAAAGATTCCTGGCCTTTTGTCTTTGCTAAGAGTTTACTTTACTGACACATGGACAGATTCATCTTACGCAGAAATAGCGTAAGCTGAATCTGAGCTTTTCCTACGCAAACAATACAAAGTAAATTTCCACCCCACCATCCCTGGTTACCTGTAAATGTCCAATTAGGGGCTTGTATATTGTTTAGGAAACAGGTTCTCAGTTGACCTTGGCTGGCTGAAGCTTTTTATAAGGCTCAGCTGGACTTCCATCCCTAGAGTAGGGCTGTGGAGATTAATATTTAAGTGAACTCTCAAATGTAAAACTTCCCAGGATGAGCATTAATCCGAGCTGCACAAATCCCAGCGACCGATTAGGTCCCACAGAGTTGGCCTTCTCTGGGTCCCATCGACTAAACAATGTTGTCTGACAGGTCCCAGGGGAACGGCCTTCTATGTGGCGGCCCCGAATCTCTGGAACCAGCTCCCTCCAGAGATTAGAACTGCCCCCACCCTCCTTGCTTTTCGTAAACTCCTTAAAACCCACCTCTGCTGTCAGGAATGGGGGAATTGAGGCACACACACACCCCGGGCCTATACAATTTATGCATGGTATGTTTATGTGTATGTCTGTTTTAATAATGGGTTTTTAAAAAGTTTTTAAAATTTATTAGATTTGTTATGAATTGTTTCATTGTATGGTCTGAGCTGCCCCGAGTCTATGGAGAGGGGTGGCATATAAATCTAATAAATAGATAGATAGATAGATAGATAGATAGATAGATAGATAGATAGATAGATAGATAGATAGATAGACAAAGAAAGAAAGAAAGAAAGAAAGAAAGAAAGAAAGAAAGAAAGAAAGAAAGCCCAATGCAGTTCAAAACACTCAAAAATCATTTCTTGACCTTTTAACTAAAGTCCAGATTATGAAATGGGAATGCTATGCACTTTACCCTGAACTCCTGAAAAAAATACAAGATAGCAACTAAATGAATGATTAATTAAATACATAAGCCAAGATGACATCACCCTAAGATGATGTAGATATATGTAAATATCAGAGTTTGTTGCAGAAAAATCCATTTGCAGAAGCACACACAGATGACTGATTCAACTGGATTCATTATGTTGTTAGCCACCCAGAGTCCACTGGAGTTGAGTGGTATACAAAACATTAATTAAATGTTTTGTATGCCACTTCTTTATGTTTATTAACTTCTTTATAAACATAGTAATATATAAAATACAACAGTACAAGAAGATTATTTCTACGAGTAAACATGAGCAAGAGAATTAGTTTTATTTCAGCAGAACAGACAAGCACAAGTGGGCTGAGAGTACAGAATGCACTGAGGGCCGAGTGGAACTGAGCTATGCCCAGCCTTAAGCTTACATTTTCAGTTTCGATTCTCTGCACAGACTCAGAAGTGTTTAGCTCCCATTGGCTGACTTAGTTGCTATGCCTATTTATTGGCTGACCTTGTTAACATGGCTCTCCCAGTTCATGAATATCTTAACAGTAAATTTATCTGCTACTTTCACTTGGGACAAATTACTATATATACCTATACCACAGCAAGTTATAAGGTAGGAAAATATTTGTAACTTACTGGGTTACTTTATATTCTTGGTCTGTCAGGCCAAGAATATGTGAATGGAGAAACCATGATTTTTATTTAGACTGATTATAGTGAGATAAACTTGCAATCCTGATTGTGCTTTCCCTCCTTTCCTTTTATATTTCTTTAAATTAGGGGTGTCTGAGATGTTTTTGTAATCCTCCCTATAATTTAGACTTCATCAATATTTCTCTTTTTTTTGTTGCTTTGGTAACAGATCTTCCCTCTCGCCATCTAGGTCATCTTCTTTATTCTCTGCACTTAGTGTATTAAAGAAAACCGAGGGAGCACCTTGTATACCTGCTCAGACTGCTATCCTGTTGTTAATTGTTGATTGGCACATTCAAGATCAAGATTTTTCTTTGTGATGGAGCTTTATCTTTTTTGACAAAGTGGAGAAATAGTGCCTGCTATCCTGATAATATTCTTGTAGGGATAAAGGGGTATTTGTGCTTGATAATCTTAAGTCTTGGAAAGACCTGAAATATCACACACCCACAGAGGTTCTCACAGGGGAAAGGAAGCTGAAATGGGCTAAAGAACTGGGAGGAAGGCTTTAAAGTGAGAAGGAAGGAGAAGGAAAATTAGTTAGCAAGAAAAGAGGAGTTTAAACAGAGGTAGATTAGATTAGATTAGATTAATTGGATTTATATGCCGCCCCTCTCCGCAGACTTGGGGCAGCTCACAACAATGGTAAAAACAGTACATAGTGACACATCCAATACCCACCAATCCAATTACAATTTTAAGTTAAGAAATTCATAAAACAACCCCAATATATATATAAAAACAAGCACACAATCAATCAAACACCAAAACAACATGGGCAAGGGGGAGATGTTTCAGTTCCCCCATGCCTGACGACAGAGATGGGTTTTAAGGAGTTTACGAAAGGCAAGGAGGGTGGGGGTAATCCTAATCTCAGGGGGAAGCTGGTTCCAGAGGGTCGGAGCCACCACAGAGAAGGCTCTTCCCCTGGGTCCCGCCAGATTCCTCCCAGTTCGGAACAGTTCACCCAAACTGGTAGCAAACCAAAACTGATAGCAAAACCAAACTGGTAGCAAACCACCAAACTGGTGATGTCATGACAGTATCACAGAACTGGTTTGGTTGGTCTATGGGTGCCACCATTTTTTTTTTTTTGGAAAAAAATTGAGGGGGGATTTTTTTCCTGTTTTTCTTTTCCTTCTGAGCATGCACAGATTGAGTTTCTGGCCCTACACATGTGTCACTATCTTGTTTTTGGCTTTTTTGGGGGGTGGGGGGGGTTGGATTTTTCTGCACTGTACGCATGCACATGTATAAAATGCATGTGTGCCCACGAGGTTTGGCCACGTGGCATGGGAGGAAGTGAACCTGCAGCAAGGTAAGTTAGAACCAGGGGTGGGCAGCAGGCAGTACGGGGTGGAGTGCAGTTCCACCAGCGGAAATGAAGATGTGTACGCAGCTCCAGCTGATCGGTGGCTGTCACTTCCTGGATTACCGGTCTCTGCTCAACTCTCCTTTTTTTTCCTGCTGCTGCTGCTACGTCTGCACTCCTTGCTTTTTTCCTCTTTCCTCCTTCCTGGCCTTGGACGAGCTTCCCTCTCTCCTGCCTGGCTCCCCTCCAGCCTCACGCGGCCACCTCCCACCTGAGGTGCAAGCAGAAGGCGCGGGTGGAAGCGGCGCTGGCAGCATTTACGCTTTTGGCATCACCTGTTTGCCTAGCTACCCAGCCTGAGATGGGGGGGGTGACCCAGGAAGGAGAGCATGGAAAATGCAAAGCAAATTCAATTCAATTCAATTCAATTTATTAGATTTGTATGCCGCCCCTCTCCGTAGGCTCAGGGCGGCTCACAACAGTAATAACACAGTATATAACAAATCTAATAATTAAAAGTCACCAAAAAACCCTTATTAAAAGAAAACCTACACACAACATACCATGCATAAACTTAAACATAAATTGTCACCCCAGCGAACGACACTGGTAAGTTTGTAAGATGAAGATTTAACAGTTCACTTGAACGATGGTGATTGTTCAAGCCACTCCCACCTGGTCACATGACCATTAAGCCAAACCCACAAAATAATCCACACCCACAGTGTGGTAGTAAAAATTTTGGCTGCCCATTACTGATTAGAACCCACCCCTGAGCTTAAAAATCCAGACTGCCAAAGAAATGCAGAATCCTATGCAATTCAGGATACTGAAGAGGAAGAAAAAAGATTGTTTTTATTTGCTGTATATTTCCAAAGATGATCAAGATTGTGAAAACCACACGAGACTGCTAGCTAAATTTAATTAAAGCTCTTGATTAAGTCTTTGGGGATTCTAGTATGCACATTGTTATATTAAGAGAAGCAGCACTATTGCTGTCAGAGAGTTAATTTTGAAACGGTAAAGCAATTAGTCTGTGATGCAATTCAAAACTTTCTTTTGAAACAGTAGCTAAGAGAAGGAATCGTAGAATTTGCTTCATAGAGTATGTGGACAACCATTGGAACCACCACTGCTGGTTTATACTCTATCTTTTCACTTCAATTTTCAGATGTTGATACTTCGTGATCCCCAATTCTTTGTCTTCTATTCTACTCTTCTCTGATATTGCAGTATCGGTACTTCAATTTCATACTTTCTTCTTTGCAATCACATTTAAATCTTAGTGTGTTTTGTTACCAAACCTTTCTCAGTTTGTTTTTGGAAATCCCACACTTTATTTTTACAGGAGTTCCAGTGAATATTTTGGGGACTTAAGTTGTTGTTTATAATCAGGTTGTTCAATTTTCTTGTAATAAAGATCTACTGTCTCTTCTGCTTCTTTGTGAGCTATCAGCACTTTGAATCATAGATGATTTTTTGAATTCTGGCTTTGCTAATAATTTCCTATCATTTTGATATATAACTCAAGGTTGAGAATATTTCTAATACTCCTGGTTCCTATTTTCTCCACAACAAAACTTTTGCCAGACCCATCCTTCAATACAGTTCATCTGTCTGGAACCCATACCACATCTCGGACATCAACACCCTTGAAAATGTCCAAAGATACTTCACCAGAAGAGCCCTTCACTCCTCTACTCGAATCAGAATACCCTACGAAAGCAGGCTATCAATCCTAGGTCTAGAAAGCTTAGAACTACGTCGCCTAAAACACGATCTAAGTATTGCCCACAAGATCATATGCTGCAACGTTCTACCTGTCAATGACTACTTCAGCTTCAATCGCAACAACACAAGAGCACGCAACAGATTCAAACTTAATATTAACCACTACAAACTTGACTGTAAAAAATATGACTTCAGCAACCAAGTTGTCGAAGCGTGGAACTCATTACCTGACACAGTAGTGTCAACCCCTAACCCCCAACATTTTTCCCTTAGACTATCCACGATTGACCTCTCCAGGTTCCTTAGAGGTCAGTAAGGGGCGTGCATAAGTGCACCAGTCTGCCTTCCATCCCCTGTCCAATTGTCTCTCCTTATCTCATTTATCTTTTCTTCCTTTCTAATATGTTCACTTATACTTTTATATCTTTTCTTCTATTCTTTTCTTTACTTATGTTATTAGATATCTTTCTCTTCAATGTGTATTATGTATTGGACAAAATAAATAAATAAAATAAATAAACAACCCTGTCAGATAGGTTAAAGTGAGGGAGGATGACTGGTGATGCTGATGAGCAAGTTTATTAAATGGGCACAGCATGATAATACAAAGCTGAATCCAAATCATACTCATAGTATGCTCATTAATAGTTTATCATCACACTGGAGAGAAGCATTGAGTGAAGTGCCACAAAGATATGTCCTGGCTCTCCTTCTTTTTAATATTTTTATTGGAATCTTCATCAAATCTGCAGATGGCACAAAATTATTTGGGATACTGAATATGCCAAACATACTCAGTGAATATGCCAGAAGAGAGAAATAAAATTCAAAACAATCTTGACAGTAATAGCAATAAAATACGTTTAATTGAGATAAGTGCAAAATTACCCATCAAGGATATGCAAATCAAACCCACAAGTTTGAGATGGGGGATATCTGGTCTGGAAGGACTTTGAAAAAACATAACTTAATAGTTTTTTTTACAAACTGAGTATGAAACATCAGTATAAATTGCTATTGAAAAAAACAAGCAAATACAATTTTAGGCTGTGTCAACTGAAATATAATTTCCAAATTATGGGAATCAATCCACTTTATTTTGCTTTGGGTGGTCTTAACCTCAAGTACAATGTCCACAATTTAAGGAGGCTTTAAGAAAAAATGAAACAAGTTTAGAGAAAGTCAGTGTGCATGATTGGGGACCAGAAGTTAAATTCTTTGATGAAAAATTAAAAGAGGCTATGACAGCAATCTTCAAATATACGGTATACAAGGAGGTCACAAGAAGATGAAACACTGTTGTCTATCTTTACAGAATTCAGGACAAAGAATAACAACTGAGTGTTGGGGGAGGGGAGGAATCTTAAAATTAAGATGGGTTTGAAAATTGATTCAGGTACCCAGAGAAGTACTGGCTTCTCTTCTTTGCATTCATTCAAGTAGAGGCCACCCTCTGTGGAATATTTTAATTTCAATTCCTGCACTGAGTGGGGTGTTAAAGTCAATAGCCTCTCTCCATTCTTTGATGAATCAAATGCAGCCCCAATTGATTTATGCCATTGGATAGTGGTGCTTAGTTCTTCAAAACCTTAGCTTTCATATTATGAAATTAGCTTTCATTTGAGCTAATTTTCCCTAAGTAGAGAACTTTATCTTGATTTTTCACTGGCATTAAATTAACATTTTTGTCCACCCTTCCTCAGGATGCATTTTCTGAATTAAATGGAACAACAGTTCTTAATTTTTTTTTAGCCCTTTCATTAGAAGAGAATAACTTTGTTGAGTAATTAACATGCTTGTAATGAAGGAACCTGAGATTATGTGCTAATTTTTCTCCCACACATAGAATTTTATCAGCAGTAATTGCATTAACATCTTTTCTTTTTTCCCATCCCCTTGGGAGTCCATGAAATTTGCATTTGGCCCTATTTCCCAGCCCACTGCATTCACTATATCCCTCTGAAAATTTGCCAGAAAACTTCAAGCTGCTTAATTTCCAAACAACGAAAAGGAAGAAAAGCAATTGTTATATATTTCAGTTAAAGGGGGGAAAAAACACCTCCCTGAAGAGGCCTAGGAATCTTACAGGAAATTTCATATTAATTTAGACAAATATTTATTGTACCAATAGAATAACATAAATGGCATAATGACATGTTTATTATAAACATGGGGAAACAATTTAATTAAAGACTTTGTGTTTGAATTTTGCAAAGGGTTTTACAGTAGCCCAATTCCAAAATGTAGTTTCAAGAGTATGACATGATAGAACTCTACAAATGAGGTTGACAAATGGCTTACTTAACAGGAACTATTTAGGCAAAAGAACTGTAAAATCCACCCCGGCAAGGGTAAGGTGGGGGGGCACATTTCTCAACTGTCCTCTGGACACAACAAGAACCATTTGCAACAAAATAGGGAAGATTTTAATCTTCTATAGTCTATAGTCATCTAGTTCAGAGATGGCTATGGTGGCAACAGTGGTGTATTAACCATTAGGCAAACTAAGCATGTGCTTGAGGCACCAGGCCTAAAGGGGTCACCACAAAGTGATGGTGGCATAAATCCAATAGATAGATAGATAGATAAGATAGGTAGATAGATAGATAGATAGATAGATAGATAGATAGATAGATAGATAGATAGATAGATAGATAGATAGAAAGAACTAAAGACTTAATGAACTCAATCTGTATAGTCTGGAGTACAGAAGGAAAAGGGGGGGACATGATCGAAACATTTAAATATGTTAAAGGGTTAAATAAGGTTCAGGAGGGAAGTGTTTTTAATAGGAAAGTGAACACAAGAACAAGGGGACACAATCTGAAGTTAGTTGGGGGAAAGATCAAAAGCAACGTGAGAAAATATTATTTCACTGAAAGAGTAGTAGATTCTTGGAACAAACTTCCAGCAGACGTGGTTGGTAAATCCACAGTAACTGAATTTAAACATGCCTGGGATAAACATATATCCATCCTAAGATAAAATACAGGAAATAGTATAAGGGCAGACTAGATGGACCATGAGGTCTTTTTCTGCCATCAGTCTTCTATGTTTCTATGTTTCTATAGATAGATAGATGAGAGAGAGAAAGAAAGAAAGAAAGAAAGAAAGAAAGAAAGAAAGAAAGAAAGAAAGAAAGAAATGCTAAAACTAGGAGGGGGGCACCAAGATTTGTCAGTGCCTAGAGCATCAGTAAACCTTAATCCACCACTGGGTGGCAATATAAAAGATCATTGTATTTTGAGGAGTTCGGTAAAATATTTTGATTTCTCCTTTATATTAAAAAAAGTATAAAAGTTTAGTGCTCAATTTGAACAACCCTGTCTGTTTTTCACTTTGCTTGCTATATAAAAGACAAGGTGAGAAGGAAAATCTTCGGAAAACTGCAAAGCATTTTTCATCTGTGAAAATCTCAGACTTTTGGTTCTCATTCCAGTCAAGATTAGGTTTTGCAGTTTCATGACCATAGAAGGAGGCCAGGAAAACATGGGACCAGTTTTATTGTCCTTTAAGTGGGATACTTCTGCACAAAAACTGGCACTGGGTACTGTAGAAATTAGACACCCTTGGGTATCTCTGCTGCCATTATTAAGGAGCTCCTGACAACTTGTAAGAGATTTAGGTATTATCTTGATTTGTAAGTATGCCTTTTATGTTATGCTTTTACGTCTGTTTGCTTGAGTTAATAATGACATTTAAAATGTCTTTATTCACAGGTGTGCTTATTGTCTCTGGACCCAAAGAATAAATTGCCTGGATCACTGCTCTGACCCTTGCCAAAACAATGAACAACTTCGTACATATGTTTAGATTTCAACTGCTATCATCCATATTAGTGTTTGTGGGTGTTGTGGTGTCTAAAATGTCTGCATACTATTATTTGGGCAGCCTTCTCCTAATTCTGTGTCCTCCAAATGAGCAGGATTTAAAACATCTTTTCTGTTGACAAGCTTGTTGGTTGTGGAGGTTAACATCCAACTCACATAGAGGACATTAGAACTTGAAGAACGTATCTAGTAGCAAAAGGTTTTGTTGTTGTTTGTTGTTGTTATAAATGGAATAAGGTTTTATTCTTTTTTCCTTAATAAATAATAAGAGAGATACTTAAAGGGGAAAAGTCTAATCTCAACTTGGCCATAAATGATTCATATTATGAATATTAATTTCTTCTAGTACTGCTCTCATTGATATAATTATGACAATTATTGCATCCATCTGCCTTAGAGATTTGTAGGCTAGGTTTTCATATTAGTAAATAAAACAATAAAGAAATGACTTGCCAGAAACCAACCTAATATATATGAATGTACAAAAATAAGTATGCTGTTCAATCAGGCCTATCAAGTTCACTATTCAGTTTCAAGTAAATGACCATGGATGCTTTGGAAAAGTAGATAGAGTTTTTCCAGCAGCCTACAATAAGAACATTAAAAGTCCTACTAAATAAGCCCAAAGTTAATTAAATCAAATGATTTCCAGAATCTCACAATAGAATATTTGCTCACAACAGGAAATTTACCTAAATATATGTTCTGTCTGGGTCCCCCCAGACGCCAACACCAACCAAAAAGAGTATCCAGACACACTGGTAAAAAGCAAAGGCAGTTTATATAATTCAAAGCAAACACAGGTAACAAAAACTGTTCTTACAGACAGGAACACTATGAAGCTTCACAGAGGTTTCACGAAGGCCAGGCAATAAAACAGGATTCTTGCTGGCAACAACAACGCTGGAGATAATAAAACCCACGCCTCCCCCAAGTCTTCCAGACTTCTAGGCCACAAGCCAAGATCAGAGACGCCGAGAATCGAAGCAAGGTCACAGGACTCCCAATTGATAACTCTCCACAAGACTGTAAAGGCGGGCCTGCCTTTTCAACCCTGCTGAGGAGAACCACACCCAAACCCAGCTGTTGCCAATTCAGGGATGGAAATACCTTTCTAATTGGCCCCGTCTTTGAGCTGCTCGTCGCTGCCTCATGTCTATTATAGCCTGTGTGTCTTCATCCAATGAATCCAGGCTACTAGCTGGGGAGAGCCCCCCCCCGGGGGTCTCAGGCTGCTCTCCCTCCTCCTCTTCCTGATGTTCCTCTCCCCCGTCTGCCTGGTCCTCCCCCTCCTGTTCACTGTCCTCCTCCTCTGGGCATGGATCCGGCAGAGATCCAGCCGGTCCCTGAGGAGCCTCAGGCTGAATCACAACAATATATAGTGTGTGGATGATATGAATATAATATATACTGATCTTAAGGAAACTTTTGTCAAAGTATGTTATGTCATTCTGATTAACATTCCACAAGCAGTTGGATCCATAGCTGACTTGTACAATAGTGACCATCAATAGTTTACGATCAAACTGGAGAGAGATATTGAGTGGGATTTAGAAAAGTTCAGACCTGGATTTGTTATTCTTCAACATATTCATTAATCATTGGAAAGACTGAAGGGGAATCTTATCAGATTTGCAGATGATACAGAACTGAGTGGTTTAACTAATATCTTTCAAGACAGAAACAAAATATAAAACAATCTTGATTAGTTAGAGAAAAGGGCAGAAAATAACACCATGATATTTAATAGCTATAGACTCAAATGAAAAATTATTCATTTTATCAAAAATAATCAGACATACAAGTGTGGGTGGAGTAGGATATTTGACCTGACAAAATGGTTTATGGAAAGAATATTTGAACTATAATTAATCACAAACTAAAATGGAGTCAACAGCGTGATGTGGTTGTAAAAAAAAGGGCAGATGCATTTTTAGATTGTATCATTAAAAATATAATTATGAATCAGTCAAGTGCTATCTCTGTTTTTGGGCACTGGACTCAAAGGAGGATTCGGGAAAACTACAATGAGATCAGACAAGAAAAATGGTGATAATTAGAGGGTGAAAATCATGTCTTATGAAGAGAATGTGAAAAAAATAGGAGTGAGATTGGTTGGGTGAGGTGGAATATTCTGATGTTATTAAAACAGTTTAACAGTAGAATAACTAGAGTGATGGTGGATATTCTAGGAATGTTTAGAGACTAAATAAATATCTCTCAAAGATGCTTTCATTTATATGTATATATTAAATATATGAGCCAAACTGGCACAGTGGCTAGTGTGCAGTAGAATAGAATAGAATAGAATAGAATAGATAGAAATTTATTGGCCAAGTGTGATTGGACACACAAGGAATTTGTCTTGGTGCATATGCTCTTAGAGTACATAAAATAAAATATACATTTGTCAAGAATCATGTGGTACAACACTTAATGATTGTCATAGGGGTCAAATAAGCAATGAAGAAGCAATATTAATAAAAATCTTAGGATATAAGCAACAAGTTACAGTCATGCAGTCAACACGGGAGGAAATGGGTGATAGGAATGATGAGAAAAACTAGTAGAATAGAAGTGCAGATTTAGTAGAAAGTCTGACAGTGTTGAGGGAATTATTTGTTTAGTAGAGTGATGGCGTTCGGGAAAAAACTGTTCTTGTGTCTAGTTGTCTTGGTGTTAAATATATGAGCCAAACTGGCACAGTGGCTAGTGTGCAGTACTGCAGGCTACTTCTGCTGACTGCCGGATGATTGCAATTTGGCAGTTCAAATCTTACCAGGCTCAAAGTTGACTCCGCCTTTGATCCTTCCGAGGTGGGTAAAATGAGGACCCAGATTGTTGAGGACTGTAAATCCCTATAAAGTGGTATATAAGTCTAAGTGCTATTGCCATTATAGTTTGAACTTTGTGGTCTAAAGTAGTGTTTTTCAACCAGTGTGCCGTGAGACATGGTCAGGTGTGCCATTGGGAAATTAAACATGGGTCCCCAAACTACGGCCTGCTTGCTGGATATGGCCAGCGGAGGCCATTTATCCGGCCAGCTGCCAGCCGCCTCCATCTGAACATAAACATTCCCCTCACAATCCCTCCAGCTATCAGCAACAGAAGAGTGGAGGCACAGGGAACACTCACTGACCAATCACCTTCTAGGATTCATCCTGACCACTAGTGATGAACCAATAGCAGGCCACCTCTCATCTACACCCAGGAAGGTCCCTGCTCGTGCTGCCGCGCACTTGTCATTGCGTGGCCGCAATGAGTAGTTGAAGCTGCTACTCCTCCCCATAGTCCGATTTCTAATGCTGGTTAGGACTGGAGGTAAATGTTGCCACCACTAGATGAAGCCTCAGCCTCAGCCTCAGCCTCAGCCTCAGCCTCAGCCTCAGCCTCAGCCTCAGCCTCAGCCTCAGCCTCAGCCTCAGCCTCAGCCTCAGCCTCAGCCTCAGCCTCAGCCTCAGCCTCAGCCTCAGCCTCAGCCTCAGCCTCAGCCTCAGCCTCAGCCTCAGCCTCAGCCTCAGCCTCAGCCTCAGCCTCAGCCTCAGCCTCAGCCTCAGCTAGTTATGTCTATCCTGATGGTGTATATTATTATCTCCAGATTATCTCCGGGACCGCCTTCTGCTGCACGAATCCCAGCGACCAGTTAGGTCCCACAGAGTGGGTCTTCTCCGGGTCCTGTCAACTAAACAATGCCTCTTGGCAGGACCCAGGGGAAGAGCCTTCTCTGTGGTGGCCCCGGCCCTCTGGAACCAACTCCCCCCAGAGATTAGAATTGCCCCCACCCTCCTTGCCTTTCATAAGCTACTTAAAACCCACCTCTGCTGCCAGGCATGGGAGAACTGAGATACTCTTTCCCCCTAGGCCGTTACAATTTTATGCATGGTATGTCTGTATGTCTGTTTGGTTTTTATTATAATGGGTTTTTAATTGGTTTTAGTATTGGATTATTATTATATGTTGTCTTATTATTGCTATTAGCCGCCCCGAGTCTTCGGAGAGGGGCAGCATACAAATCCAATAAATGAATGAATGAATGAATGAATGAATGAATAAATGAATAAATGAATAAATGAATAAATGAATAAATGAATAAATGAATAAATGAATAAATAAATAAATGTATAATATGTACTATGTTAGAGTGTCATTTTGTGTCATTTTGGTTGGTGGTGTGCCCCAGGATTTTGTAGATGTAAAAAATGTGCAGCCGCTCAAAAAAGGTTGAAAATCACTGGTCTAACGATTCCTCTCCAACTGTATGAGTATAATACTTCTTTTTCACTGTTCCCTATCAAGTAACACTTAGGATCTGCTGTTTTAGTTTCTAGAGTATAAAGTCATTAAAATTAGTAACAATTGATAGCCATCTTAAACATGGTATAGTCCTCATTTAGAACCACGTGAATGTTCTGTTTTGACTTTTGAAACCATGATGACTGGGTATTCTGATGTATTTGGAGGCTTTCATATTGGGAAATGATTATCAAGGTACAATATTTGTCTCAAACCACAGGAGTGTCTCCACAATTTTTTTCTGAAAATTTAAAATATTCCCATAAAGTAACAAAAAGTTTTGAACTCACTGACCTGTACATTTATGCATTATGCAGAGGCATATTTTTCTAATCAGTTATAAATAAATGATAGCTTCTGCTCTTTCCCCTGTTCATTAAAAACAAGCACCCTGTTAACCCAATTATTCATTAAATAAATTAGATGTTAATGATAGTGCTCTGGCCAGATCAAATATTAAGTGTTGCATGGTAAATTCAAGATAAAACTTGGAGGGAAAGTAGCTGGATAAAGCACTTTCCATCCACTTAATGTCCTGTTACTAAAATATTTTTCAAACATCTACTAGAGCATAAAGCAAAACTGAGAAAGCTTCCATTTTAGATAGAAGGAAGATTGCACTGGATGGAACTAATATAGAAGAAATTAAGGTTATTCCCTTTGCTTTGAAAAATATCAGTTTCATCCACATCAGAGAAATATTGAGAAGGGCCACTAAAATCAGAGTGGCCAAGAGTTTTTTTGATCTGGCAAATAGACAAGATTCGAATGTAATGGCTAGCACTATCATAAATCAAAGTGTCAGATTTCTGTCTGACACTGCTAGATTTAATGTACCTTTATCCCTTCAGAACTTCTGCAGTGAACTGAATATTCAGCATTTTGCATGATGCAAAATGGGAGTAACTGGACATGGAGGAGCTTATTCTCTTCATCTGTTGGTCATTGAGAGCCCGAGAGACCAGAATTAAATGTTTAAAGAATTTGAGCTTGGTGAATTTCTCTAAAGGCCACAATAGATTTATACACAGACTGAAGTTCAGATATTCAGAATCAAATGTTTCAGAATTTTCAGCCATTAAAAAAAATAAAAAAAATATTTTGAATATTTTTTGAGTGGAATTCTTGTTTACTAGGCAGTAACAATAGCAACAAAAAAAATGCAGATTAAAGACATTTGATTTACAGTGTTCCCTTGATTTTCACGGGGGATGCGTTCCGAGACTGCCCGCGAAAGTTGAATTTCCATGAAGTAGGGATGGGGAAGTAAATACACTATTTTTGGCTATGAACAGTATCACAAGCCTTCCCTTAACACTTTAAACCCCTAAATTACAATTTCCCATTCCATTAGCAACCATTTAGATCATTACTCACCATGTTTATTTATTAAAGTTTATTAAAAAAAAAATTATTAAAGTTGGATGAAAGTTTGGCGATGATATATGACATCATCCGGCGGGAAAAACCGTGGTATAGGGAAAAAATCCGCAAAGTATTTTTTAATTAATATTTTTGAAAAACCGTGGTATAGACTTTTCGCGAAGCTCGAACCCGCGAAAATCGAGGGAACGCTGTATATAAAATTCCAAATAACTCATTTTCAGAAATTTATGAATTCAGACAAATGTGAATGCTTTGGTTTCTGTGTAAACTAGGAAAAGCAACCCCCTTAAAAATTAAATCTATGTTTTCCTTTGAGTGCTCAAGGAAATATATATAATAGGATTCTCTGCATTTTATTTCTACAACAATAATCCTGATATTTCTTTAGTACTTTTCAACCTCTCACTTTCAGTTCAGGAAGGTGCTTTCATATATATTTCAAACTATAAAACAATTCTTATATATGCAGGTGTAAGATCAAGGTAATTGCCTGAATTCTGCTACTTCCATGGCTTTAAAAAAAAATTAGTTAGAGTCTCCAAAGAAGACATAAGGGAACTTCTCCAGAGGCTTTTTATTATTGTTATTTATTATTAAATTATTATTAATTATTAAATTTATATGCCACCCCTCTCTGAAGACTCGGGGCGGCTTGCAACATACAAAAACAGTATACATAGTGATATGATTAATTAAAATTAAAATTAAGAATTACATTTAAAAAACTAAAAAAGCCTTTTAGCATAAGCACATATCCATTCAAACAAGCCCAATATACATTCATTGGCCAGGGGGTAGAATCTAATGGCCCCAAGCTTGGCAGCATAAATGAGTCTTTAGACTCTTAAAGAAGGCGGGCAGGGTAGGGACAACACGAATCTCTGGGGAGAGTTGATTCCAGAGGACTGGGGCTCCCACAGAGAAGGTTCTTCCCCTAGGTCCCGCCAAGTGACATTGAGTTCAGTGATTTTCAACTTTTTTTGAGCCGCGGCACATTTTTTACATTTTAAAATCCTGGGGCACACCACCAACCAAAATGACACAAAATGACACCCAAAGACATCCTCCTCTCTTTTTCCATCCATCTCCTCCCCACCCTTATGTGTGTATACACACTCTTGAACCATTTCCAAAAACAGGTGAGGGCTGGGGGTTTTTTCTCTCTTATTCTTTGGGTGCTTTTTATCATATGCTTTAAATCAAGAGTCACTTCTCTCTCTTTTGTTTCTCTCTCTTTCCTCTCCTTCTCTGTCTCAATCATTTTCTCATTTCTCTTTTTTCCTCCCCTTTTTGCTCATTTCTCTCTCCCTTCCTCTCCTTTTCTCTCTCTCTCTTGCTTTCTCTCTCTCTCACTCTTGCTTTCTCTGTTTCTCTCTTTTTTTTCTCTCTCTTGCTTTCTCTCTCACACACACTCTCTCTCTTTCTCTCTCTCTTGCTTTCTTTCTCTCTCTCTCTCTCTCTCTCTCACTCACTCTCTCTCTCTCTCTCAGCAAAAAGTTGCGAGACCGGAACCTGAACTTCCTTCTTCGTGGCACACCTGACCATGTTGAAAAACACTGGTCTAATTGATGGGACCTGGAGAAGTCCGACTCTGTAGGACCTAACCGGTCACTGGGATTCATGTGGCAGGAGGCGGTCCCATAAGTAATCTGGTCCCATGTCATGTAGGGCTTTATAGATCATAACCAACACTTTGAATTTAATTTTACTGTTCAAGAATCATGGGTAGCAAGGGAGTATAAAAGAGCTGTTTTCAAGAAACAATACCAGAATTACCATCAACCAAAAAAGTCTAAAAATCCATGAGGATAATATAGATCAGGAGCCTCCCACCTTGGCGCATACTCACTAAGTAATTCTGGGAGTTGAAGTCCACTAGTCAAAAAGTTGCCAAGGTTGGAGACCCCTGATATAGATTAAGAAAATGCCATTTCACAAATGAAGGCAGATTTCAGTATACTATACACATCTTTGTTTACACCCAGAGAACCAGAGGCAGATATAGGAACGAACTTTGATTGATGACTGAATTTAGTCTTTAACTGCCTAATGAAGGAAGGAATATGGGAGAGTAGAGGAAGCAGCTCTACCCTGGCATTTAAATTTTGTCTCATTTGTTACAACATTATGGGCTTTTAAAGTCTTAAATATTGATCCAAAGTGTGATACAATGCAGTTATTGGTGATGATGACTCATGTGTTGTTTTTATTGTGTGAATGCAGGCTGACAGTGACAAGCTCTTTGCTAAATGTCAATTTGTCTAATTAGCACTGGCCTGGCCGCTGTCCCATTTCACTATGGCAGACCTGACAATACTTCAAAGCAGAAGGAAAACTCAAAAGCATTACACGGGAGGCATTGTTCTAATTGTTCTGAGGAAAGAATAAAATTAATTAGATTTTCCATGCAACTTGGCTATTTGGGATCTATTCCAACCAATGTCACCAGGAAAAAGCTATTATTGGGAGACAATGTTTGGTTCTCTGTGATTGGGAGAATTAGAAATTTATTTTTTTCATTAAAGTTTTTTGTTAATGCCTCTGATTATTATGAATCCCATTTTTTCTTCCCCAATTAAAAAAAGTCTTGTGGTTGTAATTGTTTCAATTTTTGGTTGTAATAATTGAAGTTTGTGGATGGGGGGGGGGTGAATCAGGAGTAAAATCCAACAGGTTCTTACAGGTTTTGGAAAACCGGTAGCAGAAATTTTGAATAGTTCAGAGTACCGGGAAATACCACCACTGGGTAGCCAGAGTGGGGTGGGAAGGAGATTTCGTAATATCCTTCCCCTGCCATGCCCACCAAGCCATGCCCACCACACCACATCTACCAAGCCACGCCCACAGAACCGGTAGTAAAAAAAATTGATTTCACCAATGGGGGAGATGATATTCATATGACCATGGCCAAGATCAGATTCATTTAAGAGATAAATATAATATACATCCAATTCAGTTAGTGAAAGAGAATGACTACCCCCCACCCCAAATGCCATGGGTTTTATAGTCAAGTTACTGTATGAAAGCAGAAAGTAAGCTCCATATATGAAAATTATATTTGTAGGACACAAAATTTTCTTTTGTGCATTAGAAGTGTCCTATTCAAGCATCAGTGCAAACAAGGGCAGGGGGAGGACAAGATAAAAACTCTTAAGAATTTTGGTTAGAAATTACTTCAAAGAGCTCATTTTACTTTGTATTCTGATGTTTCTCCATTGTATATCATAGGATATATCAGCTAAAAGTAATATTTTATTTCTTTCCCCCTGGTAATTGGATGATCTCCCAGAATGTCTGATCATTTCAGAGAACCATAGCATCAAAAAGGAAGGAAGGAAGGAAGGAAGGAAGGAAGGAAGAAAGAAAGAAAAAAAGAAAGAAAGAAAGAAGGAAGGAAGGAAAAGAACATTCGTTTAAAAATTACTGGACAAATTGGTGATGTCACCAAAAAAAATCATATTATAAAATTACCTGTACTTTTTAAACATAAATGAGTAATTGAATGCATTAATCAAATAAATCAGATGTAATGTAATTCATTACATTAGTATCATGCTAATTTGTAAATCTGAAACTAATCAAGGCATAATTGGTGATTTTAAAAAACCCAATTCTGATCTATACCACAGAGATGAATATCAAATTTCAGCCCTTGCTAGATATACTCCCAACTTTTACACATTTAAATCATTCTAAAATTTAAAGCATATATTAATATGTCATATCTGCCACTGCAGTGGAGGCTTGAAAGCCATTTTGGCTGCCATCTTGACATTTGTTGACAGCCTCGTTCCTCATGGATGCTTCTAGAAGAATAGTTCCGTTGTTTGTATCAGCATTTTTACAAAATCATTGTTTGCCATTAAGATAACATAGCACAATCTGTTAAGCTATTCTGATTCAGATATCTTCAAATTTCATTTGTTGTTATTGTTATCATTTTAATTATTATCGTTTTAATTGTTATCATTGGTTGTTAGTTACAATCTAGGGCACACAAATTAAAACAGATGCTATATGAATGGACTATTAGACAAAAATACTAATTGGAATATACTTGCTTTCTCACATCCTCTATAAATGGATTAATCATAAAATTTGTCATGCCAAATATCAGTAATATGGTAGCAGTTCCCCTTACAGCCTTTTTTTTAAATTTACAATATTTATATACTGTCTAAATCAGATTTTAGTTTTCATTCATCTACGAATGTTAAGAATAAATATAATTATGTAATGGAGCAATAATATACATTAATTTTTATTGATACGCTGTAATATTAAAGCTAATTTTCAAGTTATTAAAGCTAATTGAAATCACACTTTTAATGCTATGTTCAGTTAAGTATTTAAACATTCAAGGTACCACCTTACAATAAAGCTTTGTGAGATAATATTATAATGATCAAGCAGAATTAAATGTATTTAAGTAAGCACAATGTAAATTTTAACTTACATTATTCCTACCTATTAGTTCTTTAGGTTACAGCCAGTAGTAATGAGTTCAGTATTGCTTTGAGGACAGATAAGGGATTTTAAACAAAGATGGGCCGGGGCGGCGCAGCAGGTGGGCAAAGCTGAAAAGAAATCCACTATTTGTTTGTAAACACCAGCATTTTTTTAAAAAAAATGCTACCTCTTCTGCCACTGCTAAGGAAAATCTATTCTATTAACCACTGAAACCAGAACTAAATAACTTGTAACAGAACTCTTAGTATTCCCATTCTTGTGGCAACCACCTTAATCAATATTCAGTTGGATATTGGAGCAGGAAAGAGAGCTTAAAACTGGATGAATGTGTCCAAAACTAGGCCAAAATGTTTCTGTGATGAGAGCAAAGATCAAGATGGTGATAATCTTGGGTGGTGCAGCAGATAGAGTGCTGTACTGCAGGCCACTGAAGCTGACTGTAGATCTGAAGGTCAGCGGTTCAAATCTCACCACCGGCTCAAGGTTGACTTAGCCTTCCATCCTTCTGAGGTGGGTAAAGTGAGGACCCAGATTGTGGGGGCAATATGCTGGCGCTGTTAAAAAGTGCTATTGCTAACATGTTGTAAGCCGCCCTGAGTTTAAGGAGAAGGGCAGCATAAAAATTGAATGAATGAATGAATGAATGAATGAATGAATGAATGAATGAATTTAAATAAATAAATAAATAAATAAATAAATAGATAAATAAATAAATAAATCTCAGTCAGTATAAAACAGAAGTGCTGAAACAATTTATCAGACTCAGGGAAAGTTGCGTAGTTCACCGTTCCGTCTTTCTAAATTTGCTACCACCTTCTACAATTTATCACCCAAGATGGCCACCACCTTACAATCTCTAATAACATACAGTACTTATCCTCCACCCCCGCATTCATGTTTGTAGTCCTAGCCAGCCGCTGAAACAAGAGATGCTTCATTTCCTCAACATACTGTAGTGTACAATTGTTTGGTTGTTTGTAACTCAATGACTCATAACATGTAGGCTGATTGACTGAATCATTTAAGCCCAATTAACAAGTTATTAACAGGTTAATGTTTGCATTGTGGCTGTCATTGGCAAGGATGCAATTACAATGGCATATTTACAAATGACCAAAATCAAGCTGGTAACTATTAACAGACAAAAATGGTTAACCATGCAGTTTTATATCATTCCTGCCTGCCTTCTATTTTCCATCAATGAGATAAACCCACGAGTGTTGCAAAACATAGAAGCAAAACATAGTTAAAAAGAACAATTTAGAAACTGAAAAAGGCAGGACCTGTCCAAAAACAAAGAAATATTGGTGCAAAATAAAGAACTGGATGGAAGAAATAACAGAACAAAAAATACAATTTACAATAACCAGAGTTATACCTTCTTGGTAACCTAGAGGCGAAAATGGAAAAGGGAATTCAATATATAATAATGCATATACTGACAGCCTCTAGAATTATTTTAGCACAAAACTGGAAACATGCCGACTGCCCATCAGATGTAAAAATTATTAGTAAAATATTGGAATGTGCAAAAATGGACAAATTGAGCTAAACGAAAGAGTTGAATCAAAATATTACAAAGTCTGGAGTAGATGGTATATCTAGTTAGAAAATAGAAACAAAAATTAGATAATAACATATGAATATCTATAGAGGTGTCTGTAAGAGAATGTAACAAAAAAAGGGATACATGTATAAATAGTGATACAGTGATCCATCGATTTTCGCGGGGGTTGCGTTCCCAGACTGCCCGCGAAAGTCGAATTTCCGTGAAGTAGAGATGCAGAAGTAAAAACACTATTTTTGACTATGGACAGCCAAAAACTACCCCCATCCACCCTTTTCCAAGGCAGCGCAAGGAGCCGGGCTTGAAGTTGGGGGCAGGGAGCGACGAAAGTGCGGAGGCTGGCAAAGATTGTTTTGAATGTCGGCCACCCCCACCTCCCCAGCACCTCCCCAGCACCTCCCCAGAGAGAGAGAGAGAGAGCAAGAGGGGGGAGAGTGGAAGGTAGAGAGAGAGAGAGAAATGATAGAAAAAAGGGGAGAAAAAAAGAAAAACGAGAAAATGATTGAAGCAGAGAATGACAGGAAAGAAAGAGAAAGAGACAGAGAAGTGACTCTTGGTGATGATGTATGACGTCATCGGGTGGGAAAAACCGTGGTATAGAAAAAAAACCATGGAGTATTTTTTAAATTAATATTTTTTGAAAAACCGTGGTATAGCCATTTTGCAAAGTTTGAACCCGCGAAAATCGAGGGATCACTGTAATGTAAGTAATAATGTAATAATAGTGTAGAATATACTAAAAAATTAAAATTTAGATAAGTAACTGTTATTAGTGATGCCGATATGAATTCGCAGTATTGAGGAAAATTGTTTGTGTGCTGTATGTTTTTTGTGGTGAGTTTTGTATTGTTTTTAATCTTAAACTTAATTATTATCGTTCAACTTCGTTTTATTGTATTATTGTATTGTTTTTTATTGTTGTAAGCCACCTTGAGTTCTACGGGATTGGGAGGCATAGAAGTTGAATAAGTTAATTTAAAATTAAATTATTAAATTAAATTATTAAATTAAATTATTAAATTAAATTATTAAACTAAACTAAACTAAACTAAACTAAACTAAACTAAATTAAATTAAATTATAAATATATTTTTTTTAAAGAGAAAGTTAAAAAGGCAGAAGGAGCCCTATTAACCACCAACGACCATATGGTTCCATGGCATTTTTAGACACCCACCCACCTATCCATGCCAGTTGGCAGAGCAGTTCTTGACACTCTTCTAGAAGACCAAGAGAGTAGAGGCCATCTTGCTTTTGGGTGCAAGGTGTTCCATAGGGCAGGAGCTAAGACAGAGAAGACTCTCTTCCTATACCCTAACAGTTACAATTCTTTAAGTGGTGGTCTCTGCAACATGCCCTCCCTGCCCAACTAGTTTGTTTTTCTATAACAGATCCTTCCTTAAAATCTGGCTGCTTCCACATGACTCTGCATGAAACAAATAGTACATAAATATCCCATTTGAAAAGCAAAGAAAGAAATTGTCTTTAAGAGATTTAGAAAAGTTGAAATTTAAAATTGCTTGGTTATCCATGTCAGTTTCCCTTCCAGTTACAAATTACACCTTCTGCCAAATCCGTCAATCCAATGTCCAATATTCTAGATGGGTGACCACAGGCAGACAACCATTTTCAAGGTTGGGGAAAGTGAGAAACCTGAGCAGCCTTATAAATAATCTCAGACTCTCCTACCTGACAAGAAAATCATCAATGGGAGAAACCATGCAGCTAAAGACATTGGATAAATCAAGAACAGACCAGATACAAGTCTTGCAGAAATTATATTCAAGGCTATTTGGAGGATCCAGATTGGTTTATTTGGAACATCCACATAGCTTAAAAACTGCTGGGGTCAGCATGTTCTAAAACCACATTGAGAACAAAGAAATAAGAGCCATAGAGGCACAGTGGTTAGAATGCAGTACTGCAGGTTATTTCTGCTGGCTGCCTGCAATTTGGCAGTTCGAATCTCACCAAACTCAAGGTTGACGCAACCTTCCATCCTTTAGAATTCGGACCCAAATTATTGGAGCCAATAGGCTCACTCTGTAAACTGCTTACAGAGGGCTGTAAAGCATGATAAAGTGATATATAAGTCTAAATGCTATTGCTATTGCTTGTAGTGCAGGTGTGCTTTAAATAAGGGTAATAAGGCTGATATTATTTTTTTCCTGTAAAGATTTCTTCAGACTTTTCCTGTCAAAATTGAAACAATTTCAGTTTTATGAAATTGTATGTGTGGGTGTATGTATGTGTGTGCGTGTATACATACATTCTTCATGCATTCCAGATGAAGCGTGCATTGTTAAGAAACATAGAAACATAGAAGATTGACGGCAGAAAAAAGATCTCATGGTCCATCTAGTCTGCCCTTGTACTATTTCCTGTATTTTATCTTAGGATGTTTGTTTGTTTGTTTGTTTGTTTGTTTGTTTGTTTGTTTGTTGATTGATTGATTGATTGATTGATTGATTGATTTGTATTCCGCCCCTCTCCATAGACTTGGAGGATATATGTTTATCCCAGGCATGTTTAAATTCAGTTACTGTGGATTTACCAACCACGTCTGCAGGAAGTTTGTTCCAGGCAGGAGGAAGGTATATAGGGGGAGAGAGAGTTAGTCCAAAAAAGCAAACAATCTACAAAATGAGAGAAAAGTGATAAATCAAGATTATGAGGGATTTACAAATGCCTTTCAATACATACAATTGTTTTTTTTTTCTTTAATTAACAATTTAAAAATGTTCAAACAGTTGTACTCTCTTTTTGGAAGTGGTTTGCTAGGACTGTGAAGAAGGAAAAGAAATGAGACAACCTGATTTGCATGCAGTAAATGTATTCCTTCTCTCCAATAGAAAAACAGTTACTGAAGTTTTCACCGAGAAAGAGGTTATTTTGTAAGAGAATATAAATTCAGAGATGATGAACTAAGCAGGCAGTAATCATATTAGCAAAGCAGTTGGCTCGTTTTGTGGCCTTTTTGAAAGGCATGTCACTCTAAAGCCTTCAGTTACACTCTTTGATTCATTCTCAGAGATAGTCGCTTCACAAATTCTCCAGTAGAGAGATATTTTTCTGCTATTTGATCCTTTTAGTGGGAAATGTCAGGAACTGAACCTGGGACCATCTGACAGTAGCACATCAAACATGTCTTCTGAGGCTGAGCTATGTTTATCTGTTATCCCATAAGTGTTAGAAAACCTCATATTCAGGTATGAGCGTTCAAGTGATGCAGCTGAAATTTGAAAGGTTAAATTTATTTGTTTGTTTGTTTGTTTGTTTATTGAATTTCTAGGCCGCCCTTCTCCAGCAGACTGAGGGAGGCTTACACAATAAAATCAATACAAAGTACAAAATCGAAGAAGCCCAACATAAAACCTAATCTAAAACCCCACACAATTAACAAGAATCCAATCATAATCATACCATTGGCCGGAGCAAAAAGACAATGCACCAGGCCTCCTGGCAAAGACATGTTTTAGGGCCTTACAAAAGGCCAGGCGGGTGGGGGTGGCGCAAATCTCTGGGGGGAGTTGATTCCAAAGGGCAGGAGATGTCACAGAGAAGGCCCTGCTCCTGCACCCCACCAGGTGACATTGCTTGGCTGACAGGACCCAGAGAAGGCCAAATCTATGGGCTCTAACCAGTCACCAAGATCAGTGAAGGGCAATCAAACATTTTACTACTACACTGTGGGCATGGCTTATACAGGACGCCCTGCATTACTTTCAACTTCTTTCAGTGCAAATTGGGTGCTCTGGGATGGAGCTCCATTTTTGCTACCCCACTGTGTTCTCCCCCATCTGGGAAGCAACCCACCCCTGGCTAGGATACATGAGGCAATAGGCGGTCTTGTAAGTAAATAGTCAATGTAAATTATTGCAACAGCAAAACTGAGCTATACTTGTCCATGTTCATTTTTAGTGTAGTAGGAACTTCTCCTCTTAGCAAAATTCTTAAATACCGTTAATAGTTTTATGTTATTGATATAATTACTGTAACTACTTGTAACTGCTATATTTCTACCAGGATTTCTTCCAGCAGCTTAAAATAATGTGTCTTATTCAATAGCAGCAGGAGACACATTACAAGATAATATCTTTATCAAAGTTGTTCAGTGATGATTTAAACCCTAGGTCTTTCTGGTTCTATATCAGTTTCACAATCATCATATTGCACTGGCACTGTTTAATTTTTTTTTTAAAGTCTATCTGTATCAGAGGTGAAATGCAAGTGGTTCTGTCCAGTTTGGGCAATACAAGTTGCGGTGGCTGTCAATAGTTAGGATAACTGGTAGCAGTGGCAGCACGAGGTTCTTCTTACCCGCCCAGACTTATTTGTCTTATTTTTAACTCTCTGCACATGCGCAAAGACTTCTGTTTAGCACATTTATTTATTATTTATTATTTATTTATTTATTTTGTCCAATACACAATAATACACAATGAAGCTTATAGAGATATAGTAGAGAAGATATATGAGATATAGGAGAGACTATAGGATAGGGGACGAAAGGCACTCTAGTGCGCTTATGTACGCCCCTTACTGACTTCTTAGGAACTTGGTGAGGTCAACCGTGGATAGTCTAAGGGTAAAGTGTTGGGGGTTAGGGGATGACACTACAGAGTCCGGTAATGAGTTCCACGCTTCGACAACTTGATTACTAAAGTCATATTTTTTACAGTCAAGTTTGGAGAGGTTAATATTAAGCTTGAATCTGTCGTGTGCTCTTGTGTTGTTGTGGTTGAAGCTGACATAGTCTTTGATAGGCAGGACATTGCAGCATATGATCTTGTGGGCAATACTTAGATCATGTTTAAGTCGCCGTAGTTCTTGCAAAGCATGCAAAGCACACATATGCAAAGCATGTTCTTCCAAACTGGTGGGAACGGTGCGTGGATTTCACTGCTGACCTGCATTTGATGTTAAGAGGACAAGTGGATAACAGAAAAGGAAAAACTTAAAATCAGCAAACTTTTTAAAGAAAGAGAAGAGGAAGGAAATACAGTCTGCTGCAAATACAGTCCTTCAAAAACCTAACAGAACTGAGGTTTTTAAGATTGTAGCAGTGACTTGGAGAAATCAGATACATTGAGGTGCAGAAAAACAGGGGGGGGGGGTGATGATGAGAAGGAACAGAAAAAGAGGACTTTTAAAGTGAACACAAGAACAAGGGGGACACAATCTGAGGTTAGTTAGGGGAAAGATCAGAAGAAACGTGAGAAAATATTGTTTTATTGAAAGAGTAGTAGATGCTTGGAACAAACTTCCAGAAGACATGGTTGGTAAATCCACAGTAACTGAATTTAAACATGCCTGGGATAAACATATAACATATGCCCCCACCTTCCTTGCCTTTCATAAACTCTTTAAAACCCACCTCTGTCGTCAAGCGTGGGGGAACTGAGACATCTCCCCCTGCCTATGTAGTTCTAGTGCATGATATGACTGTATGTTTGTTTTTTTTATATTGAGGTTCCTTGCTTTTAGATTTTTGAATGTACAATTGTTATCTTAGATTTTAATTATTAGATTTGTCAATATATATTGTTTTTATCACTGTTGTGAGCCGCCCCGAGTCTGCGGAGAGGGGCGGCATACAAATCGAATGAATAATAATAATAATAATAATAATAATAATAATAATAATAACAACAACAATAACAATAACAATAACAACAACAACAACAACAACAACAACAATAATAATAATAATAATAATAATAATAATAATACAGGAAATAGTATAAGGGCAGACTAGATGGACCATGAGGTCTTTTTCTACCATGAATCTTCCATTCTACTGTCAATCTTCCATGTTTCTATGTTTCTGTGTTTAAATTGTACCACCAGTTCTCTCTCTCTCTCTCTCTCTCTCTCTCTCTCTCTCTCTCTCTCTCTCTCTCTCTCTCTCTCTCTCTCTCTCTCAGAAATATGGGTGAATGTCTATGGAAGAGATTCATTGAAATAAATTGAAACACTGGCAGAAAATGCAGAATGCATTTCTCCCTGTGAAGCTTGAAAGCAACCAGTCAATTATCTACTGAAGAGAATTTCTATTTCTGATCACACATTTTAAAAGTTTTAGCACTGTATGTTCTGTGAAAAAAATGTCCAAAGCAGCAACAAATGCATTATTTACTTCCTGCTGGGAAGAAATCTCTTTCAGGCTCTTGTCCTCCAGATGGGAGGAGGCGGGGGGAATCTTACTGGTCTTAGTAAGGTTTAAGGTGAAATACTTGACTTTTCAGTCAAGTATGGTATAATGACACTGTAACAAGCACATCAATTTTCAAGGAATGCAGGGCAATATTCCATATATTCATTATTTCTAATCTAATGCACACATGGATAAAATAAGGAAGATAGGCTCAGATCATATTACAAATTTAGTACTCCTTAGAACTTGACTCTTTCAATAGGTTTCCTTCTGTGCCCTTTTAAAAACTAATATATTCAAGCAAGAACAGAATCTTGTACTGAAATGTATTTTAAAGCTGACCTGTCACTCATCAGCAGATGGACAGCATTGAGAATAAACCATTGTATATGGTGCTGTAAAAAAAACCATCCAGCTTTTAAATTCTACCTTTACCATTCTGTTTTATAGTTATTGTTTTTAAAGTATTTCTGTCCTTTTTCTGCATTAACTGCAAATACAGTGCTGATAATAATCTCAAAATTAACATAATAGAGCCTACAGATTTGAACCTCTGACTAAGCCTTGAGAAACCAATGCACTGGAAAATCCACATAGCATTGATTTTCTTTCTCTCAAACCTTAGAAATTTATTATTTTAGCCACAAATGCTCAGTGGATAAGGGATATTTTCCCCCTCCAATTCCTTCTGATTAAAAATGCAGTGAAATCAATTAAAGGCAAGTAGGATGTTATTTATTTTCCAAAGGGTAAAAAAATCAAGTGGCATATTCTGGACTGCCATCTAATAGATATTTCTTTAACAAATGGTTCTGCTCCTATCCTGCAAACCTCATTTATCCATGTTGCCTGGGAGGCTAGGACATCTAGATCAGTGTTTCCCAACCTTGGCCACTTGAAGATATTTGGACTTCAACTTCCAGAATTCGCTGGCTGGGGAATTCTGGGAGTTGAAGTCCAAATATCTTCAAGTGGCCAAGGTTGGGAAACACTGATCTAGATAATCAGACAGGTGAAAGGAGAGATTGTGTTACACAGAATTTGTTGTAATATTAAGGAAGAGGACTGAGTAACCTATAAATCCCGAATTATCCTTTGATAATGGTCCTTTTCTGTAGACTTTAGGGAAAGGAAATATTGTATTCTTTCCTCCAAAATAAGCGCTGGATTCCCTCCTTCCTTAATAATAATAATAATAATAATAATAATAATAATAATAATAATAATAATAATTTATTAGATTTGTATGTTGCCCCTCTCCGAAGACTTGGGGCGGCTCACACCAACGATAAAAACAATATTATACTGGCACAAATCTAATATTAAAAAAACCTAAAAACCCTATCATAATTAAAAACCAAACAGCACATACATACCAAACATAAATTATAATAAGCTCGGGGGGAAGGTGTCTCAAATCCCCCATGCCTGGCGGTATAGGTGGGTCTTAAGTAGTTTACGGAAGACAAGGAGGGTGGGTGCAGTTCTAATCTCCGGGGGGGGGGAGTTGATTCCAGAGGGCTGGGGCCGCCACAGAGAAGGCTCTTCCCCTGGGGCCCGCCAGACGACATTGTTTAGTCGATGGGACCCGGAGAAGGCCAACTCTGTGGGACCTTATCGGCCGCTGGGATTCATGCAGTAGCAGGCGGTTCCGGAGGTACTCTGGTCCAATGCCATGCTTGCTACCTTCTTTCCTTTCTTCGAAAAGCAAGTTGTGTGGTTGTAGAATTCAACTTACCAGCTCTTTTCATCCTTGGCTTATGGCACCTTGAATATGAAGTCTTTGTGTGCATAAGAAATTCATGGAAGTTTAAGCATAATTTCCAAAAAAGACACAATTCCACATTTTTTAAAGTTATGTAAAGCTTAACCTGTATGTAAAGGAATGACTATGCTTGCAGAAAAGTATCTAAGGAACTCAAATTATTTTCGGTATTTCTATACCAATGGATTATGAAACATTTCCTAGTGGAGATTGTCTTCATGAATGTATGGTCTTATTTCCATTTTTAAAATAACCAAGTTAAAATGTGTATTAGTTCCTTATTGTCCGTCTTACACATATGCAGACAAAAATATGGGTAAAGTATTATTTTCATTTCCATCTTGTGGGCTACAAGTCAGAATGCTAAATTGTGCTCACCGCCATGGCTCGTAAGTTCTTGTGGGGCCAGCACGATTTTGCTGATGCACCTGTGGAGGAAGCAAAATCACGCATGGAGCTGCAGGTGCGCCCTTGTTTCAGCATGTGCAGAAGCAAAATAACCTCGCCAAAACATGGGTGCACCTGCAGCTCCATGTGCAATTTTACTTAGTCCACAGGTGCAGCAGCAAAATCGCATTGGTCTTGCAAGAACGTACGAGCCGTGGCAGCGAGTGCAATTTAGCGTTCCGGCCCGTAGCCCATCACTGATCTTAATTGAACCCAATAATTGAGGTGGATTGCATTACCAACACATTTTTTATAAAGTACAGATGAACTGTAAATAAAATGTTTTATTTATTTATTTGTCCAATACACAAGTACATAGGAAGAAAATAGACATGAAGTAATATATATATAAAGATAAAAGTGAAAATAGAGGAGAAAATATATGAAAGGAAGAAAATATATATGACATACAGTGATCCCTCGATTATCGCGAGGGTTCCATTCCAAGACCCCTCGCGATAATCGATTTTTCGCGATATAGCGGTGCAGAAGTAAAAACACCATCTGCGCATGCGCACCTTTTCCCCATGGCCACGCATGCGCAGATGGTGGAGGCGGGGAGCGACGAGAGTGCGGAAGCCGACAGATTGCTTTGAATGCCGGCTGCCCCCGCCCCCCCCAGCACCCGCCGTTTGTCGCTCACCTGTCCGCCGTTTGCCGCTATCACTGCCTTCCCCACCCAGAGTCAAAGTCCCGGGGATGGCAAGGAGGGAGGGAGCGATGCGGGTTAAGCCCTCCACGGCCTCTTTAACACTTGGGCAGAAGTCACACTCCTCCTCCGGGTGATGGAAAAGACGCGGGTACTCGGGAGCCCAGGCGCCCCGCTCGAAGTGGAGGAAAGCAGGCGGTTCCTGGGGAGAGAAAGCAGACACTGGGCTTAGAGGCGCCCGTCCCAGTGGAGCAGATGGAAATGCTCCGCCTGCGTATCGCCATCCCCGAAGATACGCAAGCTCTCCCCCACCACACAAACACACACCCCGCCTGGCCAAACTCTCCCTCCTGCCGCCCCTTGCCAGCCGAGCGCCTCTTCGGCTCCGGTTACTTTCCCCGTGGGGTGGGACAACCACGCCACCGGGCAAGTGGTTCCTGTTCAGCGCCATGTTCCCGGCCAATGGCAGCGCCTCCAGCCTCCTCGCTGCTCGCCCGCCCTCCGCTACCGCCCCTCTCACCGCCGAGTCCTCCTGCAGCAGCGCTGGCGGCCACCATTCCCTGTAAGCACCCGCCCGCCCGCCACTCGCCTGCCCGCCCGCTCGCTCGCCGCTACCGCCCCCTCTCACCGCCGAGTCCAGCGCTGGCGGCCACCGTCCCCCGTAGGCACCCGCCCGCCCACCGCCCCCCCCCCGAAAGAGATGAGAGAGGGAGGAAGAGAGTGTGAGAGAGGAAGAAAGAGAGAGAGAAGAGTGGAAGGAAGAGAGAGAGAAATGATAGAAAAAAAGAGACAGAGAAGTGACTCTTGGTGATGACGTATGACATCATCGGGTGAGAAAAACCGTGGTACAGTATAGCAAAAAAACCGGGGAGTATTTTTTAATTATTATTTTTTGAAAAATCGTGATATAGCGTTTCGCGAAAATCGAGATCGTGAAAATCGAGGGATCACTGTATGAGATAAAGGAAAGACAATTGGACAGGGGATGAAAGGCACACTAGTGCACTTATGTACGCCCCTTACTGGCCTCTTAGGAACCTGGAGAGGTCAATTGTGAATAATCTAAGGGAGAAATGTTGGGGGTTAGGGGTTGAAACTATTGAGTCCGGTAATGAGTTCCATGCTTCAACAACTCGATTGTTAAAGTCATATTTTTTACAGTCATGTTTGGAGCGGTTCGTATTAAGTTTGAATCTGTTGTGTGCTCTTGTGTTGTTGCGGTTGAAGCTGAAGTAGTCATTGACCGGTAGTACGTTGCAGCATATGATCTTGTGGGCAATACTCAAATCGTGTTTTAGGCGCCGTAGTTTGGAGCATTTCGTATTAAGTTGCATTATTTGTTTCTGTAACTTTAGGGCAAAATTATTGATACTCAAGTCAACACTCCGAGCTGCTGTGGCTACCACTCTGACTCCAAAACTTGGGGTTGTTTCCTCTTGCCTTCCTTTTTGTTCCTTTCTCCTTGCCTACTCCCTGCTTTCTCATTCGTATTGAATTGAGAATTGAGACTGTAGGCATCTCTGCCTCTTTAATCTTCTTTGAATTCATCAGAGATGCTATAGATCTAGTTTGCATTTAAGAAAGTGTCAGCGGGATCATGATGATGCATCTCAAATGGTAAAAATCTGAAACTTAATTGATGCTTTTGGACAGAGTCTTCTGCTACTAATAAAGCGTCAAGGGGTGTAAATGGGAAAGGAGGAGGAATGAGAAGTCACTGAAGAATTTAAAAGGGATTTGTACTAATTCCTTCAAGACGTCCCTGTGTGATGTTTCCTTGTCAATAGGAGATTAGATCTGAGAGTGGATTTAAACAAAGAGTTGGCAAATCACATCCATTGTTAATCCTCTATCTATTCCCACATTAAGCATGAATACAAGAATGCAATGTATACACATGCATATCAGCATGGGTTGCTCCCAGTTCAGACTGGTTCTTAGAACCAGTAGTACCAATGACAGGAGACTCTGCCCACCAACCTGGGAGTGCGAACTGGTGGCAAAATATTTCATAATCCACCACTGCATGTGTGTCTATGTGTGCGTGTATGTTTGCACAGCGTGCAAAAGAGTTCTCATTACTGCACTCTCCTTTTTAAACACAAAGACATTAAGACACAAGACAAAAATCAGAGGTTCCCTGGTGTCTTTATTCCCAGAAAGTCAGTTTTCAAGGGAAAATTGAAAATGTCACTTGAAAATCATACAGCTAACACGTTCCTTAGTGCAAGCAGAGATTTCCCAAGCTATGCTAGCCTAATCCTTTGCAGTACCACTGCTATAAGGACTAAGTGAAATATTGTAAGGATGCGATACTGCTGTTTCAATGAAGGATTTCTAACCTACTGTAGCTGTTGTATCTCCTATTAGTTTCTGCCTTGCTCAATTCCTTCTCCTTCAGTCATCTATTGGCCTTTCAGAGAAAGCCTATCAGACCTGGCCTGATAAGCTTTTTAGGTATCTTATATAAATGTTGCCTAGTTCCAGAAAGTCTATGTCAAGGTTCCAAGTAATACACAAATAGCAAACAGAATTCCAAGGCAGGAAGATTCCCCAAATAATAGTTTTTTTAAAAAAAATATCTTTATTAATTATTTACATATGTACACAATTTTTACACAGGTAAAACAGGAAGGGAAAAGAAAAAACCAAAGGCAGAAGGAACAGAGTGAAAAAAAGAAAAAAGAAAGAAAAGGAAAGGAAAAAAGGAGGAAGAGAGTCAACTAACCTGTTGACAATAATTGTTACAAATAATAGTTTTATTGGATATACCATATTGGCACAAGTTGGTGAAAACCAACTCTGAATGTTCCCATGGTTTTCATCTTATTAAAAGTAATAATTATCTCCCTTTTCCAAACAATCAGTCACGTTGTCCAATCAAGGTGTTTTCGGGTTGCCTGGTAACTTCACTCCTCATCTCTCCGATCACCTGTGAGAATGTCCTTGGTTCCCAGGAGAAAATATTTTGTTTCGGCTACAAACTGCAACTATCTCTGTTCTCCTCTCCTTATCCGTCAGCTCCAGTGTGGCAACACTGAAGGCTCAAAAATGGCCTTGGTCAGGTCAACTTCAGGATTGACGGTTAAGATGTTTGAAGTATGTCTACAATAATCTTTCTTTAATTATTGGACTCCCTGTCATTGTGGAGATAGCATAGCTATTGTGAGTGACCCACGACCAGCTCAGTTAGTCACAGATTCTGAGGAGGATGAACTGGGTCTGTCTTGGTACCCTAGGGCGGTGTTCTTGACAACTGAGTCAGATAGTGAGAGGGAGGGAGAGTTGGAACCTGAGAAACCTGAGGAACCTCCAGAGACTGTAGAAACCCCAATTATGATAATGTCTAAGTCAGAGGAGAAGGGAGACATTGGGGATCAGGAGACCCTATTAGATGCCCGGGTCGGAGGATTACAAAATAGGCAGGAATATCTTTATGGAAAAATTTCCAGAAGGTGAGTCTATGAAAGAAAGTCTAAACAGTTATATCTCTAGGAAACAGTTGACCACACCCAGACAGTATATAAGTGAGGAATCATGGGTAAAAAAGGTGTGGAGATCCAATGTTTGTAATGGTGGAAATCCTAGATTCGGGGCTCCAGAAATGATTTGCTGGCAAACTGCTCTTATTTTTCTAAGTTCATCGAGCAGAAATGCAGCTCTCTGAAGGAAACCTGGAGATTCATGAGTTTGTGTGTGACTGAGGAAACACTATCTCACTGAGGAATGTTTTAATTAGCTTTAAATCTCAGCTGCAGGCCGTTTCTTATCTCTCAGCCAATTTAACTGGGAAAACTGCCACTGAAACACCTGGCTTTGCTTGTATAAATCCTGTTTCCATATAAAGTGTTTGTTTTGAAATCTCTGCACGTGGATTCTCTCTTTGTTCCGATCCGAGTAGGCCCAAACAAAACAATAGATTTTGACCTGAAGATATTGGTTCAATATCTGAAATTGACTTGGAACTTCAAAGTTCAGACCCAGCTGTCCTTCAACCCATATTATTTTTGGATATTATCTGAAGATTGAATTACAAGTTTTGTCTGTAGCTACCTCTTTGTTTTCTTTTAACAAACTACAGGTTAGCAGGAAACTTTCCCTCTCAAAAGGCAAAGGCAACATTGAAGAGAAAGATATGTAATAATATAAGTAAAGAAAAGAATAGAAGAAAAGATATAAAAGTATAGGTGAACATATTTGAAAGGAAGAAAAGATAAATGAGATAAGGAGAGACAATTGGACAGGGGACGGAAGGCACACTGGTGCACTTATGCACGCCCCTTACTGACCTCTAAGGAACCTGGAGAGGTCAATCGTGGATAGTCTAAGGGAAAAATGTTTGGGGTTAGGGGTTGACACTACTGAGTCAGGTAATGAGTTCCACACTTCGACAACTCGGTTGCTGAAGTCATATTTTTTACAGTCAAGTTTGGAGCGGTTAATATTAAGTTTGAATCTGTTGCGTGCTCTTGTGTTGTTGTGATTGAAGCTGAAATAGTCATTGACAGGTAGAATGTTGCAGGATATGATCTTGTGGGCAATACTTAGATCGTGTTTTAGGCGACGTAGTTCTAAGCTTTCTAGACCTAGGATTGATAGTCTGCTTTCGTAGGGTATTCTGTTTCGAGTGGAGGAGTGAAGGGCTCTTCTGGTGAAGTATCTTTGGACATTTTCAAGGGTGCTGATGTCTGAGATGTGGTTTGGGTTCCAGACAGATGAACTGTATTCAAGGATGGGTCTGGCAAAAGTTTTGTAGACTCTGGTGAATAGCATGAGATTGTCAGAGCAGAAGCTGCATAGGATCAGGTTAACAACTCTAGAAGCCTTTTTGGCGATATTGTTGCAGTGGGCTTTGGCACTTAGATCATTTGATATTAGTATTCCGAGGTCTTTTACTGAGTGGGGTTGGCTGTGAGATTGTGTTTATCAGTTTATATATGAGGTTCGGATTCTTTTTGCCGATGTGGAGGGTAGAACATTTGCTGGCTGATATTTGAAGTTGCCACGTGCTAGACCAATGTGAGACAAAGTTGAGGTCTTTTTGGAGAGTAGATGTGTTGTCCATGCTGGAAGAGCAGATTTATTTCCCTCCTAACAAGGCTCAGTATAGGAACGTTTTTTTTTATAGCTATCAAACTCAGAAAAAAAATTCCATTCATTGCTGCATTTTCATTCTGAAGTCAATCAGGGAGTGAAGAGATAAGTTTAAACAAACAAAAACTAAATCTGCAGGTCATGCATTAAGCATGATGTATAATTTGGTCCTAAAGCATTGTTGCTTGTTTCTGCAAATTTTAAATCCTGCAGACTCTGACAAATGTTTGCTGCAATGAGAAATTATACATGATTTAATACCTATCTAGGATTGTGATACTCATAAGACACAGTGTTCAATTTAAGATGTGGGAAGGTCACTGGCTAAATAGCTTTAAGTATGAATCTAATAAAAATAGAGAGGAAGCATGTGTCAATTTCAAAACCATGCCATTAGCAAACTAACTAAATAACACCTGAATGTTGAGAGGTGGTATATTGTGATTAGTTCCTGACCTAGGACTACTTGCTTTCTTCTCTGTTCTGAAGTTTCTAACAAGTATTTGGCTGATCACTGCTAGAAACAAAATACCAGAGATCTGATTGTCTGAACAATCTTACATAGTTTGTAGCTAATTGAAGCAGGTCCTTGATGTGTATTTTAAGAACAGCTGCCCTAACAATTGCAATTAAGAAAAGCTGCCATTTGGTAATTAAAAAAAATTAGCCACAGTCCAGACTTTCGTTCCCTCTACAGTAAGTGTAATGTTGTAGCCTGGTTGTTAAGAAGTACACCAGTTAAATTATAGCCAGAAACACACACCCTGAGACACTTGTTGAAATTAAACTGCAATGTAAATCTGGCTTTTGGGGACTTAAGGCCAGTCATAGATCAGAACAGTAGAATTCCTTGAAAAAAGTGGATACTGGAATTAGTCCCCTTTCATCAATAAGCCCAACATAGAAATCATTCATATTGAAGACACAAGATGGGATCAGTGACAGGAGAAGCAAAAATATTGACAAGAAACATAAATTAAAGCAAATATTCTAACTGAATTCTGAGGACATAACAGAATCATTTCACTTCTACATTAACTTCTTATTCATTCCATGCCCAATTTAAAAATAAATCCTGTGTGAAGTTCAAGAGCTTAGTATAAGTACCATCTTTTCCTGTACATGATTGAAAAGGTCCTCATATAAATGCTCCCTAAATCTAAGGTCAAAAGGTTGACCATCAGAGCAGATGTGGGATTCAGCTGGTTCGGATTGGTTCAAGCGAACTGGTAGTTGCGACCACCCGAGTGCAATCCTGTCCTATATTGCTGTGTTTTTTGATGCTACATGCATGCATAGATGTAGCACGAGAGTGAATTGCCATGTTTTTTAGATACCAGACATATGCGCAGAAGGCATACACAACCAAATTGCTGTGTTTTTTGATGCAGTGCACATGTACACAAGGTGCATGAGCTCACATTTTTTATTTTGGCCAAACCAATTGCTAAATTATGTGAAGCCCACTTCTGCATCAGAGCCTTTTCAGCAGTGGCCCTAAGCATGGAATGCCCCAAGACATTTGCCTGCTGCCAGGCTTTTTAAGACCATCTTTTAAAAAACAGATATTAGGTAAAGGTATCCCTATCTAGTTGTATTCATCTCTAGGAGGCAGTGTTTATCTCCTTTTCTTACATGAGGGAGCCAGCATTGTTTTATTTATTTTTATTTATTTATTTATTTTGTCCAATACACAATGAGGGTTTTAGTGGGTATATATCTATATACACATAGTAAAATGCATGATGAAGGTTATAGAGGAGATACTCATAGTAGAATATATCTAAGAAAGAATAGAAAAGAAGATATAGTAATAGAACATATCAATGAAAGAATAGAAGAAAAGATATAGGAATAGAAGAAAGGTATAGGAGATATAGGAGAGCAATAGGACAGGGGACGGAAGGCACTCTAGTGCACTTGTACTCATCCTTTAATTGTCTGAAGACATTTCCATGGTCATGTGACTGGTATAACTAGGCACACAGAACTTTGTTAATGTCCCACAAAAGTGGTACCTATATACCAACTTGCATGCTTTCAAACAGCTAATTTGACAGGAGCAAAAATGGGAGGTCACCCCATTGCACAGTGCTTTGGGTCTTGAACTGCCAACCTTTCAGTCAACAAGCCCAGCATCTTAACCGCTAACTGTACTTTCGTCTTTTAAAAATTAATAGTGCTTTTAACTTTTCTTATAGAATGGATTGATTTTTGTTCTTGCTATTTGTATTTTATTACCTTGCTGTTTGTTATGTCTGTGGTTTCATAACAAATTTTAACACTTAATTTCTTTTTTGTTAACAGAACTCAAAAGACCTCTGCCTACTTATTGTTAATCATTTACATTTATTGGATGTGCATAAAAGTGACAGCTTACAGGTCTTGATGATGTCGTAGCAGAGAAGCAAGAAGATAGATGAGTATGAGATTCCCTATAATCAGCAGAGGGAATAAAGTACTAAATCCTATGCAAGCTGTCTAACCCCAAGGATAGCAAGCACAAAATAACATAGTATAGTTTTACATTATCCAGTCTTTCAATGTATCTTGCTTACATTTTAATTCCAACATCTTTGAACCATGGAAATTATAGCTTTGAGTGACTTAGCACTGGAATTGAAACATTTGAAACACTCCACTTCTAAAGATAAATGTGTTGTTATTTGGCACAGCATATATTTGGAGAATATACCTTGTAGAAGTGTACAAAAATTCCTTTTTATTCATCTCTGAGCCATAATGACACAGTACCTAGAATACAGTATTGCAGGCTAATTATGCTGATTGCCAGCAGTTTGATTCTGACTGGCTCAAGGTTGACTCCATCTTCTATCCTTCCGAAGTCAGTAAAATGAAGACTCAGATTGTTGAGAACAAAATGTAAAATGCTTAGAGAGGGCTGTAAAGAAGTATGAAGTGGTATATAGGTATAAGTACTAATGTTAATGTTATCTCTGGCATCAGACATTACCCCAAAACAACATGGAGACTCTTAGCTTACTTGAAAGAAAACAGGAAACAAAATTTCTTTTGGCAGTAAAGAGCACAGGGAAACAGTGGCCAAAAGGACCAGGACAATGACATTGGAGATCTCAAAGCTATGGAGGATTTTGGTTTGGAAGATAAAGTTTGCTGTGGCTGTTGTTTTAAAAACATATCATTGATTATCCCAGGACTTAGTTTTATTCTCTTTAGTTTATTGTGTATATTGTGTTAAAAGTTGTATTCAAGTTTATTCCAGGAAAAAAAACACTATTATTTTCCATTTGTTAACTCTATTTATAGAAATAGAAAACTTTGGGGTCAGGTTTTGGCTGTTACATCACTAACATTTGATGGTATTGTCCATGTAGATTGTGGGCCAGCCTCAAATTTCTAGGTAATCTAAGCTGAATACAGTTTTGGCAAATATTGGAAAAAAAACAGACATGCATAGTTTTATAGTGGTTTTATTTTTTCCAAAAAGCTATTTGAGGTAGGATCTTTACTGTTTTACAGACAGGATATAATGCTGTTTTAAATATTCACTTTTTCAGGACACTACTGATGGGCAAACTGAACTCGCACAATTCGGGTCCGTACCAAATTTTGCGGTGTTCGGTATGCCGAACACGAACACAAATTTTTTTGAAACTTCGGGCAAAGTTCGGGTCGTGTTCAGCATTCGGAGCTTTGACGTTACCGGCAGGTTGCTAAGGATGCCAAGGTAATCACTTCCTGAATTCCATGGAATCCAGGAAGTGATCACCTTGGCATCCTTAGCAACCTGCCGGTGATGTCAAAGCTCCGCCCCCAGAATATCTTCGTGGGAGGGATTCCCCAACTCCTTCAAAGGGAGGTCTTCACATAAAAATAAACATTGTTATTTTTACGAAAAAGGACGCCGCAGCGGTGCTGCAAGCAAAGGGCGGTCCTTTCACGTAAAAATAAACATGCTTTTATGTCACCGGCAGGTTGCTAAGGACGCCAAAGTGATCACTTCCTGGATTCCATGGAATCCAGGAAGTGATCACCTTGGCGTCCTTAGCAACCTGCTGGTATATGTGATGTCAAAGCTCCGCCCCCAGAATCTCTTGCTGGGATTCCCCGTTCGGGTTCAGGTTCGGTTCGGGTTCAGCCGAATTTTGCGTAAAGTTCATCTGAACTTGCCAAACCCAAACACCATTGGGTTCGCCCATCACTACAGGACACTTATTTCCTGCCACTGTGCCAAAATTTCCAAATGGCAAAAGGTAAACAGAGAATATTGTAATATGTTTTGCAATAGAACCAGGGTCATTTATTATAAAAAGGATTTATTGCCAGTCAATTTATATTATAGACAGTACTATTTTAAGGATCTACAAAAAACTGCCACAAAATTCTCAATGGGAATCAATTTCTTTCTTTCTTTCTTTCTTTCTTTCTTTCTTTCTTTCTTTCCTTACCTCCTCCCTCCCTCCCTTCCTCTTTCTCCAGCAGAACAATTGTAGCAATTAGTATTATTTTTGAGTGTATGTAGTGTTTTCTTTTGCCATTCAACATTAAAGTATAGAATTTAATGCAGATTTTAGATAGATATTCTTGTTTTAATTTCTTATTAAAAGGACGCCCCTTCTGAATGCTTCTGAATTGCAATTCTCAGCATCTCTAGGTAATACAGTTGAGAAGGGGGCTGGGAGCTGTGGTATAGCAATGCCTGAAAAACCATAGCTTGCCCATCTCTGAGCTCTGAAAAAGGCAAGACACAACTTGTTTTTCTGTCTTTCTTACAGAGGAAAGTGTACTTGTTACTTTACCCTACCTGAAGTGTTCTTTAGGGAAAGAAGTTCTCTCTTTAATGGTAGAAGATAAGAGCCTGTATGAATCACTTCTCAGTTCTCAATTTAGATCAGAGGAGTTTTCAGTTTCGGAGAATCTTAAATTATTAGAAGTGATCACTAATCTTATGAGACCGCAACAACAGCAACAAAAACCCTCAATTAGTCTTTATAAAAATTTCTTAGCAATAAATCAATTCAGTAGGCAAAGTGTAAATGCCAAGTAAGAAGAATTGGAAGTCAACGCTTTGACCAAACAAAAGAAAACTGTCTTAATGTCTATACTAAATTTTCATGTTTTTGTGTTATACACAGTATGGAAATATTGGACTTATTATACACAACTGCATTTATATAGGAAAAGAATGACTAAATTAACATATTTCTGCATTGTAATGAGAATAATATTTTATTAAAACATGTTTTCTGGTATCCCAAAATTGTCACATATTGAAGGAAGTGTGTCTACATATACATACCCCCACCCCCACCCCCACCCCACACACATTCATTCAATTGAGGCAGACTTTGTGACATGATATATATTTTTGAAGTGCATGTAGGAATTGTTGGCTGTACAATGGAAATTGATTTCTTGTGCCCTTCTTATTGAGATATTGGTTCCGGATCATTCAAGGATAAATTTATAACCTCCAATTATTCAGTGGATTGAAGACATTGCTGAAACTACTTACACTTACAAACAAGTTGCTTCCAGATGTAGAATTTTATATTGATGATTACAATGAAGTATGGTCGTTTTTATTGAAAATGTAGCATACTACAAACACAAACACAACTCTGTGTGTGTGTGTGTGTGTGTGTGTGCATGTATACAATGCATAGAGACAGACGCCTACAGTACAGGTAGTCCCCGACTTACGACGGAGATCCGTTCCCACAGCCCATCGTAAGTCGAGTTTGGTGTAAGTCGGAATATTCCGATTTACATGAATATTCCGACTTACACGGTGGTGGCTTCTTCAAGGAACCAACAGCGAGTCCTTCTTGGCACTGTTTTGCTGCAGCCTCCGAGGCTGCTGCCGCTGTTGCCTCTGTTTGTGCGAGGGGATCTCCATGCTGGGCGGCCTTGGAGGCTATAACAATGCAGCGCTGAGAAGGACCAGCTGTTGGTTCCTTGAAGAAGCTGGTCCATCTTGGCGTTGCATTGCTGTAGCCTCCGAGGCCACACACCGCAGAGATCCCCTCACATGAATTGAGGAGACGGCAGCAACGCAACGCCAAGAAGGACCGGCTGTTGGTCCCTTGGAGCCACCACCGCCTCCGTTTGGGTGAGGGGATCTCCGCAGGGTCTCCGAAGCCGCCGCCCACCGCAGAGGTCCCTTTGCCCGAATGGAGTCGGCGGTGGCAGTGGTGGCTTTGTAGCTGTCCCCAGGTCATCGTAACGATGAAACGCCGTACGTCAGGGACGACATAACCTGGGGACTACTGTATATGAGAAGACCTCATATGTATAACTTTTGTTGCTGTTGCTTCTTTTCTGCTTTCGTGTTCTGTTTAATTAAATACATAAAAGCACCCACCCATTCCATTATTTGACTCAAATTGATGATTGCAATTGGAAAGAGAGCAAAATAGTGTCTTGCTGATCAAATCCCACCTTAATTAATTACCTGAAATTACAGAAGCAGATTTGTGAAGTGAAATGCAAGCAAGCCATATAAAAACAGTTTGATACATAGTAGACAATGTGCCAGGGGCGGGCCACCAATTTCAGCCCTACTGGAACGCCCATGCTTGGTGCATGATTCAACTTCTGTGCATGCGCAGAAGTCAAATCTCATGCAAAGACAAAACCCCCCGGAAATTGGAGACAAGAGCTGCCGGTCGCAAGCAACTGGCAAAATAAGATAAGGGCTGTGCCGCAAGCCCCATCCACCCCTCCCCCTCCCAGACACCCCCTGCCTGCCAACTCCCATTCGCCCACCACATTGCCAGCCCCGCCATGCCGCCCCCCGTCCCTCCCATCAATCTCCTGGCCGATGTGCCATGGCGCAGTGAACAGGCAGTGTGGCCCCGAACTCTGTGCTCTCCCACGTGCACTGAGAGATGCCTGCGGTGCGGAAGAGCAGAGAGCAGGCCAGCATGCCAGAGCTCAAGCAGGCAGCTGTTGCTTGCCAGCCCCAGCTGCCGCTCTAGGCACCGCACTGACGTCCTTGCAGCAGGACTGACGTTCTTGCGGCAGTGACATTTGGGTAAAAATTGCTGGTTTCTTTGTTTCTGTGCATGCACAGAAGCAAAAAAAAGAGAGTAATTTTTACCGGAATCACACTGGCTGCATGTGCCCAGCGGCAACAGAGTGGGCCTACACGCTCTGTTGCCACTGCCGGAATTGTGTTCCTGCCCAATGACAATAGCCTTCCCTTCACAGTTCATAAAAGCAAGAAAGGTTTGGACAAAATATATTCTTGGAAGATATTCTCTCACTGTGGAATTCTGTGAATATTCTGTAATATCAGGGATTCATGTATGTCATTCATACAAAATATAAAAAGTAGATATGACCCAAGAGTCAACTAATAAGATGGGCAGCATATACAGTGTAAATTTAGTAAATAAAATAATAAGATAATATAGCACACTGCTGGACAGATTGGTCTTGAGCCCATATTCAAAATGAGAATTGTATTAAAACTCCTGTTTTATTGGAGAACTAGCACCATTCCCTTAGCAGATAAGCAAACAAAACTTGAACATATAACTTACCATAGCAAAATAACCCTTAGACAGTTAATGAAATACAAAATAATATTAGTCTTATTATCACAAAAACAGCTCTGACAGTTTAATACAATGATAAATCTCATTGGCCAGCTACTCAAATCAATTGCAAACAGTCCACTTGGCAATCTCCAACTATGGATTTACAGTTGCAATCCTGTAGATGGACTTGTGTTTATTTTTAATAAAATGAAATAGTCTGTTATTTTATTTTCAGAAACAGGAAAGAACAAAATATCTGAAAGAACTTTGGAAAGCTGGTAAGTGTTCTAGAGCTACTCAGTTTGATTTAGGGCTTCAAAGCAGATGCATTCTTCAGTTTATGAATCTGCTTGAGAAGGATAATTTACTTGGGCCTAACTGAATTCAGTCACCAGTGCAAATATTTGCATTGACCTACTCTTGACCATAACACCCAATGCTGAGGAGCAACATAAGACATGAATATATTTCTGCTGCCCTTGGTAGAGGAATTATGATGGCCTTGGAAAAGATATTTAAATGCCTTGTTATGTCTGTAACCACAAAGATCAGAATTGTGCAAACCATAGTATTCCCTGTGATGCTCTATGAAAGCGAAAGTGGATGGTATGTTTGAACTATGATGTCAGAGAAGACTCTTGAGAATATTACGGACAGCCAAGAAAGCAAATGAATGAATCATTAAACAAATCAACCCAGAATTCCCACTTGAGACACAAATGACTAGGCTCAAATTATCCTACTTCAGACATATCATTTGAAGATGTGGAAAATATATACTGCTCAAAAAATAAATAAATAAAGGGAACACTCAAATAACACATCCTAGATCTGAATGAATGAAATATTCTCATTGAATACTTTGTTCTGTACAAAGTTGAATGTGCACAATGTGAATGTGAAATTGATTGTCAATCAGTGTTGCTTCCTAAGTGGACAGTTTGATTTCACAGAAGTTTGATTTACTTGGAGTTATATTGTGTTGTTTAAGTGTTCCCTTTATTATTATTTTTGAGTAGTGTATTTATTTATTTTGTTGAGCACATATTAGATTGTGTGGGTGCGCGCACGTGTGTGTGTAAAATGGTAAAAAGCTCTTGCACAAAGCTTGAACTGATTTCTTACACAAAGAAATAGCAAAACAGAGACTACATGCCAGAAACAAAATGAAAAATTATATATTTTATAAATATATATATATTAAGGTATTAAAATCTGATTGCCAAATCATACCTTGGACACACTGGTTCCTTTTTGCAGCTGAAAGTAGAACACTTCACCTATAAATTTTGCTGACTATCATCTTCTCATTGTAAACTTTTTGTCTTGGGCTCAAGAAAGCTTTTAAGTGCATCCACCCTACACTGGGGACTGTGATATAACCCTGTTAAATAACAGCTGCAAACATACTAAAAAGGCACTTATAGGAGAGTCTTTATTAGACTTTGGAAAAGAGTGAAAGCTGGAAAAGAAGAGATAACTTGCTTGGTTTGGAATTGAAAAATTATTTGGGTCCGTGGGCATGAAATAAGTAAATACTGATATAATGTTTCTTTCTTTTTGAGAAGCCAGCTTTGTTTCACTTGCAAATATTTTCTCACATGCTTCATCAAACAGCTAGAGCTTAAACATTTTGGATAAGATTTAATAGTTTCCTCTCCTGCAAACCAAACGAGAAAATTAAAAATTGAAGAAAGGCAAAGGCCTTGCAGTACGGTGCTCTGCCTAATACACTTTCTCAGTGCAGATTGCAAGGATGATGGCTCCATTCATCCCCTGGGGGTAGATACAACATGTAAAGCAATATGCAGAAGCTGATTGTGAAGTGTTCATTTAACACAATTCCAATCTAAATGTCAGTTTTTATTTCCCTTAGGCATTAATCCCCTTCAGTAGGTGTTATTATAGTAATCTATGGGATGCAGCATACACACACACACACACACACACACACACACACACACACACAAAGAACTGATAAAAAATAAAGAGAGACTAGTATAGATCTATTTCAAGCTATTTAACTCTCATCAGCTAGCCATACCCTTCCAGGATTCAAACTTGGCCTGGTTTTAGCCTCTAAGCCACCACAAGTTCTCCTCCCTTATTAGTTGAGCCAGGGGGAAAATTAAATGTTTTTCTGTTGGGTAACCTGGTATACCCAAATATGAGAAAGAACATATATATCTTGTGACCCTCTTACTTGAAATTGCAAAGTGCTGTCTGTCTAAGTCTGGCAAATATTTGCTCTCTGGGATAGGTTTTTGTCTAGAGAAGATTTAATTTTTAGACAAATTGTGTTTTAAACTTGGAACCGATATTAAAACCAATGTAAAATGTATAAATTAATGAATGATGAGAAATAAAGAAAAATATGTCTATATATGTTGGAGGACTTAAGCTAAGGACTTAAGCTGTTCAAGATTTTATATATACAAAGCTGAGAGGAGGTGAGCCTGTGGTCTAGAGGTTAGAGGCAGACTCTGCAAGTTCAAATCCCAGTAAGGATATGGCTAGCTGATGAGAGCATAATAAGCTTGAAATGCCCAAATACGGGAGGAAGCATCCTGCTTTCCTTTTTGCCTCTTAGAAAGCAGGATGCTTCCTCCCATATTTGGGTATACCAGGGTGATTCAACAGAAAACAAATATATGGCTCTTCCCTTGTATAAGCTGATTTGGAGGCGAGCCTGTAGTCTAGAGGTTCATATCCTGCCTTGCAGGCAGAAGTCTACAGATTCAAATCCCAGTAAGAGTATGTCTAGCTGACGAGAGCATAATAAGCTCCAAATAGATCTATACCAGTCTCTCTTCCTTTTCATTTAGCAGCAAAAATATTCACACACAACACACACACACACACACACACACACACACACACACACACATGAATCTATGGTATTAAATAAAGAAAATGTAGGTTTACAGTAGGTATGATTTCGGGTCGTATGTGACCCGAAGCCAAGTTTGAGTCCCTGTAAAAAATTTTCCCTGCATATCTGAAACTTGAAATTTCATGACTTTTCATCATTTCAGGGGTTCTCTCTATGAGAATTTTTTTGGGGGGGTGGGGGGCTTAGTTTTTGCTGAGCAAAAAAAGTTCCTAATGTTATGTTCGGGTCACATACGACCCGGACCGAAAACACTTCATTTGAAGTGCTTATGTTTGGTCAATTTGAAAACTTTTTTCACTTGGAAAGTAGTCTGAACATTTCTGCACACAATGATATGAAAATTGAAATGAAAAAATTAATCCTTATTGGTTTATTTTGCACATAAATGTGCCCCCCCCCGTTTTTGTGATTTTGTTTCAATTTATGGATAGTTTTGCTTGCAAAATCCATTCTATTTTACTGGAGTTGGTGTGGGATTGGTAGCTTGAACATTTCTGAATATAAGAAAAATATAAAGGAACTGAAAAAAATGATTCTTACTGGTTTTTTAACATCAGAAATAAGGCCTCCCCCCCCCCTCGGCTGCTTGCAATCATTTTCACTTTTTATTTTTTTATGCTCCAAATCCGAAATATTCTTTAAAATCTTAGGCATTCATTTACTCAATTTAACAATGCTGGTCATCAAAAAATATTTTTGGGGTGGTGGCTAATTGTTTTCTGGGCAAAAAAAAATCATAACTTCAAATCTGTTTCTGTTCGTATATGACAGGACCAAAAATATTTTTTTTAGGTACTTGAATTTAATCTTTTTGAAAACTTTTTCAACTGGAAAACTAGTTTGAACATTTATGAACATAATGATATGAAAATTGAACTGGAAAAATTGAGACTTATATTTTTATTTTGATCAAAAAGCCCCTCCCCCCATCCTTTCTGAATTTCGTGTCAATTTATATTTTTTAAGGCTACAAATCCCTAAGGAATTTTCCCCCAAAAGGTTTGATATACTAAATTGAACATTTCTGAACATGAGAAAAATATAAATGAACTGAAAAAAATGGTTCTTATTGGTTTATTTTTGCCACAAAAGGGCCACCACCCCCGGCTTTGCTGTGTGCCATTATTGTCACTGTTTATACATATTTGTCTATAAATATTTGGAATATCCTTTTGAAAATCAACCACATTGTAGCCAGATAACTAATTTTATGAAAGAAATCCATTTTACTAAAAAAAAGTATGTAAGTTTGAAATTAACAGCATAATTTTTATATAAATTGAAATAAATTTATATGCAAAATAAACCAATATGCATCAATTTTTCCAGTTCAATTTTCATATCATTATGTTCAGAAATGTTCAAGCTACAAATCCCACACCAACTTTAGCAAAATAGAATGCATTCTGCTAGCAAAACTATCCATAAAGTAAAGACTATTTCACAAAAACGGGGGGGAGGCACATTTATGTGCAAAATAAACCAATAAGGATTAATTTTTTCAGTTCAATTTTCATATCATTGTGTGCAGTAATGTTCAAGCTACCAATCCCACACCAACTTTAGTAAAATAGAATGCATTTTGCAAGCAAAACTATCCATAAATTGAAAAAAAATCACAAAAACGGGGGGGGCGGCACATTTATGTGCAAAATAAACCAATAAGGATTAATTTTTTCATTTCAATTTTCATATCATTGTGTGCAGAAATGTTCAGACTACTTTCCAAGTGAAAAAAGTTTTCAAATTGACCAAACATAAGCACTTCAAATGAAGTGTTTTCGGTCCGGGTCGTATGTGACCCGAACATATCACTAGGAACTTTTTTCGAACAGAACACAAGGGTTAAAAAAAATTAAGCTATATGGCAAAACATGTCAGCTAGTGATGTCTAGATCAGTGTTTCCCAACCTTGGCAACTTGAAGCTATCTGGACTTCAATTCCCAGAATTCCCCAGTCAGCATTCGCCTGCAGGGGAATTCTGGGAGTTGAAGTCCAAATATCTTCAAGTTGCCAAGATTGGGAAACACTGATCTAGATGATTACAAATTATATGAAAGTAGAATTCCCTAATGGGTAATGCATACGGTATATTATCTTCAATTGAAATCTGACTGAAACCATTATATGTTTTGTCCTTTGTAATGAAAAGCTTTAGTGATGGAAAATGATGTGCACAGACTATGATTGCTGTGATGGAGAATGAGGTACACATTTGTATGGCTTTATGACTGTTTCACTTACGCAGCAAAGAGTAATCATAAAACATAATCGGCCTTGTCATTTGACAAGTGCATCTCATAATATAATGATGCACCTGGAGTAAAAGGAAAGGGATTTATTTATCATATTACTTTGAGATAATCAGAGAGTGGTGAAGAAAGGGATGACAAGATTTTCTAAATCTGGGCCAAATAATTTATTACCAGTGTTGTAAAAAGATCTAGAGGGAAAAATTAAAAGAAGAAAAAAGTGAGATAAACTAGAGTGAAAGTAGAATGACTGCAAGAAGAAAAACTATGATTCTAATATAAAATTTACTAGGTTATTATAAGATCTTCTATTATAATGTTTAGAAAATGGAGGTAAGAAAACAGCTGTGGAAGCTGTTTGGAACAAAAAAAAAAAAACCATTTATTTTTACAAAATGCCAACAAAAAAAGTCTCATACTAATAAGAAGAATGAGAAATAATGCTTGCTGCATAATGACCATATGACCTATAAAGCCCTTCATGGCATCAGACCAGAATATCCCCAGGACCGCCTTCTGCCACACAAATCCCAGCAACCAGTTAGGTCCCACAGAGTTGGCCTTCTCTGGCTCCCATCGACTAAACAATGTTGTCAGGCGGGACCCAGGGGAAGAGCCTTCTCTGTGGTGGCCCCGACCCTCTGGAACCAGATCCCCCCAGAGATTAGGATTGCCCCCACCCTCCTTGCCTTTCGTAAACTTCTTAAGACCCATCTCTGCCATCAGGCATGGGGGACTTGAGACATCTTCCCCAGGCCTATATAGTTTACGTATGGTATGTTGTGTGTATGTTTTTTAAATTATTTTTTTCATTTAAATAATAATAATGTCTGGATGTCACAAATACCATAGAACAATGCTGTGTTGCCTACTTGTGCCATGATGTAAATTCCTGGTATAGTACAGCTCTCATTCTTTAAGACGAAAAATGAAAGAAATCCTTTGAAATTATCTCCAGGCTGGGTTTTTAATACATCTCACCTCCCTTGCTTTAACTCATACAAGCGTTCCTCTAACAGATACCTAAAAGACTTAATACAGAATCAGATGAATTAAATTATCAGATGGGACTATAGACAACAAAATGCCTGTAACATGTTCCTTGCTGCCTGGGTATGAAAGAACTTGACGCTGAAAGCAGATGTCTCCTGTTTAGATCTGTAATGAGAATTGCCCACCTGTTTCTCCTTTTCTTAAGACTTATTCCCTGAGACATTCTGCATCCATGCAAAGGACTTCTCTTTACGACTTATTAATGCATTCATTTCCATTTCAAACTTTGTGTCTTTCTACCCTTTAGACAAAAGAGCATCTCATCCTCTCTTCAAACCTCATCATTAAAGGCAGAAAGAAGGCAGGCACTTTGTCTGAAAGCACACAGATTGATAGCTAAACGGAGCCGCAGGAATGCATCCTAGATAATCCTGAGTGAACACATGCTCAAGGAAAGGCATCTGCTAACATTTCTATTTACTGTCGCTGTCTTCCTCTTTTACAGATGCGGCTCTTGCTTGTCACCTATCTCTGTTTGATAAAAGGAGATAACTGCATTGGCAATGAATGGAAGCTTGTTTGTAGTATTCCAAAGGTATCCTCTGGTTTTAAATAAAAGTCATTCTGCTCTCGCTATAGATAGAGCATTCATCTTGGCTGGGAATGCTATTGAAATCTGACTTAATTAAATGACTAGTTTGGAAAATATTTCCAGGAAATAGTAGGTAGCTATGGAACTTATTTTCTTCTAAATACAAAAATAAGCCATTGCTGTCTTGAAAACTGGCAGTCGTACCTGATAAATATTGTATAAAATATTGCATAAAATCAAAAGTAATAATGCAACCCGGTGTTCCTCTAACTTAATCCTGTTTAGTTTAATGGTTCTTACCTCTAAAAACCTAGCTGTGCTGTAGTATAATATCTAACAACCTTTCTTCCTTATCCAGAAAATTAAAAAGCCGCCATTAAAATAGGTACTCATATTAAATATTTTTGTTCAAAGCGGCAAATAATGTAATTTAAGATATATGTTCAGAGGTTATCTACTTTAGAAAAAAACAACAAAGTGAACTGGCGGCGAGGTAAGTTAGAACCCACCCCTTTCAATGACCTATGGATCTCATAGTGCAGAATTGCAGGCAAATTCTATCCACAGCCTGGAGTTTAATCCTGACCAGCTCAAGGCTGACTCAGCCTTCCATCCTTCTGAGGTCAGAAAAAGGAGGACCTACATTGTTGGAGGCAATATGCAAATAAGTTCGGAAACTTCAGATCGTGCAGAATGCAGCTGCGAGAGCAATCATGGGCTTTCCCAAAAATGCCCATGTAACACCAACACTCTGCAGTCTGCATTGGTTGCCGATCAGTTTCCGGTCACAATTCAAAGTGTTGGTTATGACCTATAAAGCCTTTCATGGCACCAGACCAGATTATCTCAGGGACCACCTTCTGCTGCACGAATCCCAGTGACCACTTAGGTCCCACAGAGTTGGCCTTCTCTGGGTCCCGTCAACTAAACAATGTCATTTGGCGGGGCCCAGGGGAAGAGCCTTCTCTGTGGCGGCCCCGGCCCTCTGGAACCAACTCCCCCCGGAGATTAGAATTGCCCCTACCCTCCTCGCCTTTCTTAAGCTCCTTAAAACCCACCTCTGCCATCAGGCATGGGGGAACTGAGATATTCTTTCCCCCTAGGCCTTTACAATTTATGCATGGTATGTTTGTTTGTTTGTTTGTTTGTTTGTATGTTTGGTTTTACAATAAGGGTTTTTTAGTTGTTTTAGTATTGGATTTACATGCTGTTTTTTATTACTGTTGTTAGCCGCCCCAAGTCTACGGAGAGGGGCGGCATACAAATCCAATAAATAAAATAAATAAATAATAAATAAATAAATATGCAAATAATGCTTCTATATTATACACTGCCTAGAGAAGCAGTCCTCAATCTTTGAGGGGGAGAGAAGACAACTGGGCCAGTATGTGAGCAGCAGCTCAAGCCACAGAAGTAGCCATCTGGTGTGCAACCATGTGCATATTGGCCTGCCACTTGTGCAAGTCAAGCTGTATATGCATGCAACAGCACATATGCATCAGCCAGTAGTGGGTTCTAAAACCCTTTACTCCCCGTTCACATGTGCAGAAAGCTTCTGTGCATACACAGAAGCATCCCGGGCAGGTGGGTGGAGTCTCCCACCACCGCCGCTATGAGTTCACAGAACTGGGCAAAACCACCCTCTGGCACTAGCCCACCATTCACACAGCCTGGTTGCAAATAGGTTATGACTCAGAGGATGGGGAACCCTGGCCCTGCTGTAAAGTAACGATGGGACGGTATATGAGCCTAAATGCTATTGATATTGTTATTTCATTTTTTTCTGTCACAACTCAATTCCACTGCTAAAACTTAATGGCAAAAAGGCCCCTATTAACAGCATGATGTTTTTTTAGCAGAATGGTATCAACTTTTTTTTAGCAATATAGAATTTAAACAATGGGCATAAACAGAAGATTTAAGGCTTTCATTATTATTATTATTATTATTATTATTATTATTATTATTATTATTATCATTATTATTATTATTTATTAGATTTGTATGCCGCCCCTTTCCGTAGACTCGGGCGGCTCACAACAATAACCAGAACAATGTAAGAACAAATCTAATAATTTAAAAAACACTAAAACCCCCATTATTAAAAGCAAACATACACACAAACATACCATGTATAAACTGTATAGGCCCAGGGGAGACGTCTCAGTCCCCCCATGCCTGACAGCAGAGATGGGTCTTAAGAACTTTACGAAAGGCAAGGAGGGTGGGGGCAGTTCTAATCTCCGGGGGGCGCCACAGAAAAGGCTCTTCTCCTGGGTCCCGCCTAACGACATTGTTTAATCGACGGGACCCAGAGAAGGCCAACTCTGTGGGACCTAACCGGTTGCTGGGATTCGCTGGGATTCCTTCCTCGTTTAAAACTCACCCAACACTCTTTCTTGTTCTTCTTCCATCTCTTGCTGTTTGCAAACCATGGATTTTGCCTAATGTGAGAAAATGCTCACTTAAAAGAGAAACCAAAGCATTTAGTTGTAGAAGGAAAAAAGTATACTTTATTGGAACATATTCCAGTGATCCCTACCAGTAGACCTCAGGAGAAAATTAAAACAAACACACAAACATTGTATACTGTATTTTTGGCGAATTGCATTTGAAACAGAAAGATAAAAGGATTAATATATTTACATTGTGATCCTTTGTCTGGTATGCTTTGATAAACTATTGAATTGACTTTCTTCTTATATTTCATATTTGCACTATCCTTCCTGTTTTTATCAATAGGTACTGCAAACAATAATGTTTACATTGTGTTCTTTTTTTTACCCTATTCCATTCTTCCTCAGTATTAGCTGTATACAAATATAGCTGTCTCTAAGCAACCTAAGATTTACAGTGATCCCTCGAGTATCGCGAGGGTTACGTTCCAAGACCCCTCGCGATACTCGATTTTTCGCGATATAGTGGTGCGGAAGTAAAAACACCATCTGCGCATGCACACCCTTTTTCCATGGCCGCGCATGCGCAGATGGTGGAATTTGCGTGGGCGGCGGGGAAGACCCAGGGAAGGTTTCTTCGGCCGCCCAGCAGCTGATCTGCTCGGCAGCGCGGCAGCAGCGAGGAGCCGAAGATCGGGGTTTCCCCTTTGCGTGGGTGGCGGGGAAGACCCAGGGAAGGTTTCTTCGGCCGCCCAGCAGCTGATCTGCTCGGCAGCGCCGCAGCAGCGAGGAGATGAAGATCGGGGTTTCCCCACCGCCCACGCAAAGGGGAAACCCCGATCTTCGGCTCCTCGCTGCTGCCGCGCTGCCGAGCAGATCAGCTGCTGGGCGGCCGAAGAAACCTTCCCTGGGTCTTCCCCGCCGCCCACGCAAAGGGGAAACCCCGATCTTCGGCTCCTCGCTGCTGCCCGCCCGCCCGCCGCTCGCCCGCCCGCCCGCCACCCGCCGCTCGAGAGCAAGAGGGGGAGAGATAGAGAAAGAGAGAGAAGGAAAGAAAGAGATGAGAGAGGGAGGAAGAGAATGTGAGAGAGGAAGAAGCAAGATAGAGAAAGAGAGAGAGAAAGAAAGATGAGAAAGGAAGAGAGTGACGTCATCAGGTGGGAAAAATCGTGATATAGCGTTTTGCGAAGATCGAGATCGCGAAAATCGAGGGATCACTGTATACCTATCAATAGGTGTGTGTGTGTAAGTATGTACAAATATACAAATATACAAATACATATATACATATACAGTACATACACATACATGCACACACACACACACACATATATATATACACACATGATTTATATATGACAGACATCAAATTCTGCCACCACACTCCACTCATTCTGGTGATTTCTCCACATCACCAATCTGCAACTCTTGAAGGAAGCATTTGCTTTGAAATAAGAAAAAAACACAATAATAACACTACAGCTCTAAGAGCAGTGAACTTGCCTGGATCTAATCAAACATAAGTTTCAATATAGGTCCTCCTCTATGAAAACATATGCTGTCAAACTAGGCATCTTACAATTGTAAGATAAATTCCTATTGTACTTCTGGGATTAGCCCAATGCATGTGATATACTGTATATGCAAGAGTTATATTCGACTAAATTATCTTATGAGCCACGGTGGCACAGTAGTGCAGTACTATAGGCTACTTGCTGACTGCTGGCTGCTGGCTACCTGAAATTTGGCAGTTCAAATCCCACCAGACTCAAGGTTGACTCAGTCTTGCATCCTTCTGAGGTGGGTAAAATAAGGACTAAAATTGTTGGGAACAATATGCTGACTCTGTAAACTGCTTAGAGAGGGCTGTAAAATACTGCAAAGCAGTGTAAAAGTCTAATTGCTATTGCTATATCTGAGACAGAGCAACATTTTCAGATATTGATCAATATAATTTGATTCTTCTGATTATGTTTAACTATGTTTCAGAATGTTCATTAGGGTCCAAATACTATAAAAATAATAGGTCATACCCTTTCTCAAGAGAAAATGAATTTCTGTACATTGTCCATGAATGAGCAACTACATTCAAACAAAGTTTTTCACAATAAATGATGAGCAAAATAATGGCAGTCTGATCAATGTCTCCATTGCATCACTGTTGAGCTATCTTCTGAGAAGGCCTAAAAAAGAGCTTAGAAAATTTCCCCTTCAGTTGAGTTACTGTTGAACTTAATACTATTTCTAGGAATAGTATGTACCAGGTAAGTTATGATAGGACAATTTTATTAAATACCACTCAAAAATTACTGATCAACGGAAAGAAAAAACAACACTGTTGTTGAAAGCAGTGGGGAAACACCTGAAAAAGAGTTTTTGTATTTTTCAGTCACTAAAACTATATAAATATAGGAATAACATGCATATCTGTACTCTATGCTATGTGTTTAAGGAGTCATCCAGGTTCGTAGTTATTTAAGGATGTTTTTTTCAAAAGACAACTGGGCATTCTTTGTTTTTCCTTGAAGACATTTCACTTCTCATCCCAAAAAATTTCTTCAGTTCTGACTGAATGGTGGCGAATTGAACGATTTATATTCCTTGCAGTCATCTGGTTATTAGTATTCTTACTGATAAAGAATGCTGATAATATTGATTGATTGATTGATTGATTGATTGATTTTGTCCAATACACAATGAGGGTTTTAGTGGGTATACACATAGTTAAATACATAATGAAGGTTATAGAGGATATACTCATAGTAAAATATATCTAAGAAAGAATAGAAGAGAAGATATAGGAATAAAACATATCAATGAAAGAATAGAAGAAGAGATATAGGAATAGAAGAAAGGTATAGGAGATATCGGAGAGTTTGATTTGCACTGTTATGCAGGAATAAAACATAGAAAATAAGAGATAGAGCAAATACTGCCATTCAAAAATGAAAAACACAGTAATGTACAATCAGCTTCACTTAAATTCATATTATATCTGCAACGACAACAAAAACTCAATTGAAATAAAACACACAGACACCATCCCCTACTGAGTTAATGCATTATCTGCATATACAACTTCACTGGAGAATTTTAGAATTAAATATGTATGGAAAAAAGCACAAATGACACATTCCTTTGTTGAGGCAATTCAGATGTCTGTTCCAACAGCCTTGACTCACCAATCCCAAGAGATCACTGCAAAATACAACAGCGCCCATTAATGGCCAATCAATTAGGGTTCAAATTTATCATTGAAAACAGCAGGAAGGAGACCATCGTTCTATTTTTCACTGAGCAGAAGTTCGGAATTCATAGAGCCCAATTTTTTATTGCCCATTTTTCAGGGAAAGAAACAACAGATCAGACAGAATTCATAATGTAGTTAAATATCTTGGACAAACTGAAGCTCCAGGAAAACAAGCTATGGATTAGGAATAGAGAAAGCACAAACTGTCAGACACTTAACTAAGAAATCATTTTCAGATTTATTACAAGATTAAATTCTATCCCACATAATAGCTGCCCCGAGTCTTCGGAGAGTGGCGGCATACAAATTTAAATAATAATAATAATAATAATAATAATAATAATAATAATAATAATAATAATAAATAAAATGGTAAAATAATAAAATAATAAATAATAAAATGTAACCCAATGTCGTATGGACAGTTGGCGGAACAAAGCATTGCATGGACAGTTCTTGGAGAAGATTGAAGGCAAAGTGGATAAAGAAAAGACCTTGTCATGGCTTACAAGTGGAACACTCAAAAAGGAGACAGAAGGACTAATACTGGCGGCATAAGAACAGGCCATTAGAACAAATGCTGTCAAAGCCAGAATTGAAAAATCAACAGACAATCCAAAGTGCAGACTCTGTAAAGAAACAGATGAAACAATTGATCACATACTCAGACTGACTACAAGCATAGACATGATGCTGTGGCACAGATGATCCACTGGAACTTGTGCCGGAACTACCATTTGCCAGTGGCAAAGAACTGGTGGGATCATAAGCCCGAAAAAGTGGTCGAAAATGAGCAAGCAAAACTACTGTGGGACTTCCGACTTCAGACTGACTGAATTCTGAAGCATAACACACCAGACATTGTGATCGTGGAGAAAAAGAAAGCATGGATCATCAACATCGCAATCCCAGGAGACAGCAGAATTGAAGAGAAGCAGCTAGAGAAATTAGTGAAATACGAAGATCTAAAAATCGAGTTGCAACGACTCTGGCATAAGCCAGTGAAAGTGGTCCCAGTGGTACTTGGCACGCTGGGCACAGTACCAAAGGATCTCAGCGGACATTTGAAAACCATCGGAATTGAGAAAATCTCCATCTGTCAATTGAAAAAGGTCGCTTTACTGGGATCGGCAAACATAATTCGCCGCTACATCATGCAGTCCTAGGTGCTTGGGAAGCGCCCGACTGGTGATGAAATACGAAATCCAGCATAGTGATCTCATTTGCTGTGTTTTACTGACATAATAATAATAATAATAATAATAATAATAATAATAATAATAATGATTATGATTATGATTATGATTATGATGATTGTACATATATTTGATGAAGAGGAGAGTTGCTTGCAGCACGGGAGAGCACAGAACAGGCCTTGTGGCCAGAATTGGGGCCACTGGGGCTGCTCTCTATGCCATGGTCCCTACAGGAGGTGATCCAGGTAAGCAGGGGCGAGGGGTGCAGGGGGAGGGAGGCCAGGGCAAGTGGCATGGCGGGGGGAGTGAGGGTGAGCGGCACAGCGGGTGGAACAAAAAAATCTGGAAATCGTGTGTACGCAGATCTTCATGCGAGATTCATGTGAATCGCACACAGGGGCATGCTCCCAGCGCATTCCAGTAGGTCTGCAATTGGTAGTCCTCCCCTGTCCTATGCGTATAGTCAGGTACGCAGAACCGGTAGAAAAAAAATGATTTTTTAAATATTATTATTATTATTATTATTATTATTATTATTATTATTATTATTATTATTTATTGGATTTGTATGCCGCCCCTCTCCGCAGACTCGGGGCGGCTAACAACAATGATAAAAAAACAACATGTGACAATCCAATTTAATAAAACAACTAAAAACCCTTATTATAAAAACCAAACATACACACAAACATACCATGCATAACTTGTAATGGCCTAGGGGAAGGAATATCTTAACTCCCCCATGCCTGGCAACAAAGGTGGGTCTTGAGTAATTTGCGAAAGACAAGGAGGGTGGGGACTGTTCTAATCTCTGGGGGAGTTGATTCCAGAGGGCTGGGGCCGCCACAGAGAAGGCTCTTCCCCTGGGGCCCGCCAAACGACATTGTTTGGTCGACGGGACCCAGAGAAGGCCAACTCTGTGGGACCTTATCGGCTGCTGGGATTCATGCGGTAGAAGGCGGTTCCAGATGTATTCTGGCCCAATGGCATGTAGGGCTTTAAAGGTCATTACCAACACTTTGAATTGTGACCGGAAACCGATCGGCAGCCAGTGCAGGCCGCGGAGTGTTGCAGAAACGTGGACGAATCTAGGAAGCCCCACGATGGCTCTCGCGGCCTTCTGGGCTCTGGGTATGTTTTTCCTATCACAGTAAATGAGGTTGAATGTGTATACTTTTAGAAGAGCTGTGCATGCTTGTGTGTACATACACATACAATCTATATAGTAGATAATGTATATTTTTGTGTGCCTATGTGTAATGTGTATGAACACATATGGCACATATACATAGAATTAAATAGTATATTTTGGATGTTCAGTAACAGTAAATAGATGGGGAAATTGTATCTCTTTGAGGCGAGGAGAGGCCAGGCACCCTAATCCTAACCCAAACCTTTGACATAAAGTTTAAGCCAATCACATGACCTTTAACCCACCCCCGGTCTCATGATCGTCAAGCCATTCCCACCTGGTTATATGGCTGGCAAGTCACACCCACAAAATAAGTCATGCCCACAGTGTGGTAGCCCTTCGTTGCTTGTACTGTTGCGTGCATGAATGGCAACAGGACCACAGCTGTGCTGGTATGATAAAGCTCATGGCAATCCTATAGTTCATGTATTCAATGGCACAATAAGCCTCACAGAATCCTGCTCCAAAAGGCACCAGCAGCAAACCAACCACTTGGCTGGCCCCAACAGGGAGGGGAAACAGTGGTGATGGGACATCCAGTCTCATGCTCGCCCCCTACTGCACCCCCAAAATAATCACCACCACCCTCCCCCGTAATAAGGCCAAGGCCATATTTCGGGGTTAAAAAACATATAAGACCCTGTCTTATTTTCAGGAAAACATCATAGATCCATAGTTGCTGGCCATGAACTCCTGAGCTATCTCTGATTCTGGGCCCAAAGAAGGTAGGTTGAGACCATCAATTTGGGGAACTCCATCACCATTTCAGTCATAGAATACAGAAACTCGGGCAGAAATAATGATTGTCCTACCATTTTTATTCTCATATCTTATGCTTTACAGAAGAAGGGAGTCAACTTAGGTCAACACCTGGGGCTGCAGATAACCCATTAAACAGATAACCCATTACATTTTGCTTAGCTTGCTTCTGACTCTACACCTAATGATTACTTGGCCATTTCTAAATTCTAAGATTATGTTAACAGAGGCTATGGAAGATCATTGTTTAAGTATGAGTTTTTAGACTATAGAACAGCTAAATCCCAAGGGAATAGCCCAAGTGTTAATGATGTTTTCCTTAAATTGGGCTGCCCTGTGGTTCACTGCATTTGGATTTCAATCCATAGCCTCTATTAGTTCTTCACCCTGAGGGCATGATAGTTCATGAGCCAATCATATGGAACAAAATGGTCCTAGGAAATTCTAAAAAAAATATTTCCATACTATTCGGCTCTTACCTAAAAGTTGTGATGAATATATTTGCATTTTATATCTGCTTGTAACCTTCAAATGTGAAAATTTTAAAGTATAGGCCAACAATTATTGAACCAAAGTAACTAAGATGGGTTAACGTACAGAATGGTAGGACCTAGGACTCCCACAGGGATGAAATTTGGGGAAATTGTGATGATTTCAGCACTACTGCCATATTGCAATCACATGATCCTCATTTCCAACACTTCCCGAGAGCCTCCCCAAATTCAATAGGGAAGCAAGCAGGAATTGAAAGGAGTAACATAGATGGTATTATAAAGGAAATTATATATATATTTAAATACATTTAGGAAAATATTAAAAGTAACAAATGAATTATAGTAATATACAGTAAGTGCTTCATGTAAATCTATTAAATCAATAATAAAACAATACTCTTTAGTAAGATATATCTTACTGTGTAGTAAGACATACAGAAATTAAATAATCATGGAGTCTCAAGATCATAAATGCTGTCTATATATTATTGAATGAAAAAATAAATTTCATCTAGACTTTGTTGAAAATTAAGTTATATTCGGCTACCCTCACTGAACCTCACGGATCCTTCGAAATCTAACAGTGGACCTCCAGGGGATTTGTGGGTCTGGTGTCAAGAACCCCTGCTTTAAAATTTATCTGCAACAATGCAGTATTTACTTCCAGGTATATACATCATATTTCATTTATACCATAATGTACATAAGTTTAAAATGTCAGACTGCATCTGCTCTAAATAAAGGCATTTTTTTTCTTTAACTTATCATGAATGTAGAAGTAGCTGTGAAGGGTAGCATGTACAGAATACCAATAACAATCAAAAGAAGGTAAATTTTAATTCAAAGCTTCACAAATGAAATAATACAATATACTCTCCTGTGACCATTACATCCATAGTTTAACATTACCAAATTGCACCCTTCTGTGAAAAAAATCTCTGGCGGATGTCATCTTGTTTTCAGAATTGTGCAAAGAATTTGTCTCAAATGCAAGTTTAATCTCTGTTATCAAAAAGTAAAGTAACTGGTTGTAGATCGATTGTGCAAAAGTCAATTCTCAATGCTGTGACAGTCTAGAAAGACAATAAAAAAAAGATACAGACAATCTGAAAGAAACCATTATAGAGTGAGGTGACAGCAAATTGACTGTCTCACTGAATGCAGGCTATTCACCTGTGTAAAACTCAGCTGAGTTCACCCACAAACAGTTGTCAAGATTTGACCGACAAGATGTGAATGACATCAAGATACCTGCAGGAATATCAGTTGGTAATTTAAAATGAGCTTCAAAGCTGTTCAAATTTAGGTTCCAATGGAAATGAGCATGGTCTTTTTCCACATCCATTTTTATTTTGATTCCCTTTATTCTTGCAATGGAATGCATATTGTATGTTTGCAATAATTTTCTAACAGTATCTTTTACTTCATCTAACATGTAAACCTAAATTTATAAGAATCATTAACTTGAAATCTGACACAAGAATGAAATACAACTAAACAGTTTCCATGAGCTTGGTTATCTTCTTGCAAATGTTTTATTACCCAAACTGTTCTGCCGGCGTGACTCAACCGCCTGTAATTACAGGGTAATTAGTCCAGGAAGACACACACCACACGATAAAAGGAAAACCCAAAAGTTTTTATAAACAGAAAAACAGAAACAGCTCCCTTTTTTAATGTCAAAGGGATTTTCTGGTACACACAAGGCACAGGTTAAATGCAGTCCAATTGCTCATCCAATAACTGGGAAATTGAAGTCCAGAGAGTCCACACACACAATCCTGAACAGCAAAAACCACAATCTTGACGAAACAATGAATCAGATAAACTGCCATGAGGCTAAAACACCAGGCTGCACTTTTATCTGTAGCAGCAATTACAGCAGCCCTACCCAACCACAGGTGGCCTCATTTTCTCTTGTAATAATCCTTCAGTTGTTGTCTCATATGCATCACTCTATGCATGCATGGATGTGTCATTAATTCTTGTTCAGAATCCAGGGATGATACATATGACTGATCTCCTCCTGGGCTGTCTGCCAAACTCCCCTCTTCCCTGTCACTCACGCTTCCTTGGTCAGAGGAGACTTCATTGGCAGATTCTACTGGGAGCAAAACAGGCCTGCGGCATGTGGTTGTTTCCCCCACCTCCACCTCCACATTCCTTGGGGCAGGAGCTGGGCCAGAGCTAACCACAACACAAACTAGGTTATATCATCAGTGCTACTGATATTACCTAGTTTGGGTAATGAAATGTCTATCAGAAAACAAACTCAGCAAGCATCAAGGACCCCACAGTTCAACCCTGAGCCACAAATAGTCTCCTTTATTAAAATAAGTTTCATCAGTAAGTACTAGATATGTATTTGCACGTTATACTATTGTGGTATATCCTATCATCCAATTTCCCAAAAAATTCTCCCTGAGAATAAAGAGATTTTTATTCAGTCTTCCTGAACTGGAAAACAAACAAACACAAGAAAAAACATGGGAGTTTGAGATAATGGTTGTTCTGTCGAGATCTCTGGTAGAATCCTCCCAAAAATTCACAGGTACAAATTTCAGACACACACACGTTTGAAAATTCAAAACAATGTTCTTTATAATGAAAATTCACTTAAACTAAGCCCTCTTTTGGTATAGCAAAGAGCACTCGTCTCCAAACAAACTGGTAATTTGTACAAGTCCCTTATCAGTTCTGTGATACTTATCTTGCAGTTGTGAGGCAATTCACAGTCCTTCTTCTTTCACAAAGTGAAACACACTTTGCTCTGGTTTAGTTTCAAAGCGGGGAAAAATCAGCACACAAAAAGTCAAAGTCAGCAAGGCAGGCACGAAACACAACGATCAGATAATCCTCCACAATGGCCAAACCCACAGGCTGCTATTTATAGCAGCCTCACTAATTACCACAGCCCCACCCAACCACAGGTGGCCTCATTTTCTTTGATAATAATCTCTCAGTTGTTGTTGCCTATGCATCGCTCTCCACATGCGTGGCTGTATCATTAACTCTTGTTCTGAATCCAAGGAGGAGCTAGATAATTGATCTCCTTCTGAGCTGTCTGCCACACTCTCCTCCACCCTGTCACTCATGTCTTCTTGGTCAGAGGAGCCTTCATCAGCAGATTCCACCGGGGGCAAAACAGGCCTGCAGCATGTGGATGTCTCCCCCACATCCACAGTCCTTGGGGCAGGAGCAGGGCCAGAGCTAACCACAACAATGGTAGCTCAAAAAACTATAAATGATTAGAATGAAATATGGCATCTATGCATTTGAAGCCATTTAAAACCATTTCTTGAGTTTTTGTCATGTTATTTTTGTCTAAATAATTTAATTATCTAACGGTCTTTGTATTAAAATAAAACAACTCTAAAGTAATTGCCTGATATTTAAAGCCCTAAATGGCTCAGACCCAGATTATTTACGGGACCGCCTCCTCTCTCATAACTCGCTGCGGCCAGTAGGGGCCCAGAGTAGGTCTTCTCCAGGTCCCGTCCACCAAACAATGTTGGTTGGCGGGACCTCGGGAAAGAGTCTTCTCTATGGAGGCTCGGACCCTTGGGAACCAACTGCCTCCAGAGATCCGCACTACCGTCTTCTGGAAAGCCATTAAGACCTGGCTTTTCTGGCAGGCCTGGAATTAGGCTGATTTCAAGTATGTACTGTATGTTTTTATGTTATTGTTATTACTGACTTTTATTATTAGATTTTAACTGTTTTTATTGTTGTTGTATTTATTCCTATTGTTAGCCGCTCAGAGTCCATTTGGAGTGAGCGGCAAATAAATAAATAAATAAATGAATGAATGAATGAATGAGTGAGTGAGTGAGTGAGTGAGTGAGTGAGTGAGTGAGTGAGTAAGTAAATAAATAAATAAATAAATAAATAAATAAATAAATATTAAATAAATATTCCTACCACATGATTAACTAATCCAGAGGTTTTTAAACTTGGCAACGTTAAGACTTGTGGACTTCAACTCCCAGAATTCTTCAACCAGCATAACTGACTAGAGAATTCTGGGAGTTGAAGTCTGCAAGACTTAAAGTTGCCACGTTTGGTGACCCTTGAACAAATCTCATCACCTCTTACCAGTAGTTTCATTTACATTTCTCTATACAAACATATAAATCCTTTCGGTGGTTCATAGCAATCTTACCAAAACTAGTAGTACATGCATATAACTAATTATATCTATAAGGAGTCAATGCTGGCTGGCTTTTTCATGTGGCTGCATTGTGTGAACAGCTATACATTAAAATCAGTGGTGGGTTGCTGCCGGTTCACACTGGTTTGCCCGAACCGGTGGTGGAAATTTGCCGCAGGTTACCAAACTGGCAGCAATGGCTAGCTGGCCACTCCCCCAAACTGGTTCTCCAGTTGCAGCTCCTTGAAAATGGTTGGCAAAGAACCCTCTGTGCACTTACAACACAATGCAAACCGATAGGGAAGGCAAGTAGAACCCACCCTTGATTAAAATGTAAGTTTAAGTTGTACACTAACTAAGAAATGGATGACCGAGAATCTTCACTGACACTCTAATTAAGAAACTGTCTCATTGAACTCAATGAGACTTTTAATGAACATGATAATGATTAATTTGCAGTTCTGCTACTTTCTGTCATTGTTAACCTAACATTGACACTACAAAGATGAAAAAGGATTACTCATTTGCATACATAAAATAATTTCATTATATGCATATCTACAATCATATAAAATTGCCTTTTAATGAAATCTGAAGCTGCTATCTTGCCATTGTGTATTTCAGCTCATTTAAGGATGTGCAAATTTCAAATTGCCTATTCATCAGGTTTAAAGGCAAATTAAGTAAAGAAATGAGGAGGATAGCAAAAAACCCTCATTCTTGAGTTTACTAGATATATGGCCTCCCAACTGTATAATTGTAATAGATTGCTTTATTTGTTGTAGTATTTCTCTTTAGCAAAATATCATCATCATGGTCATTTATGCCTTCACAATAATGCCAGTGGGTTTATCTTTCATTGGGATATGATAAAATCTATCTTTTATGAAAGAATTCCTGGAAATTACTGTGTTACTTTATAAGAACAACAGTTTATAGTACTAGACAACACAATATCAAATTTCTTTGTTCTGCTATATCTCAAGACCTAAAATGGATATCTAATATAAAAAATGTTATTAAAAAAACACAACAAAAATGTTCTTTCTGCGCCAACTCAGAGAGCTTAAAATGCCCAAAGAGCTGCTGATACAATTTTACAGAGGAATTATTTCATCTGTCATCTGCACCTCTATAACTGTCAGGTTTGGTTTTGCAACCCAACAAGACATGCACCGACTTCAGAGGATGATCAGGACTGCAGAAAAAAAAAACAATTACTATCAACCTGCTTTCCATTGAGAAGCTGCATACTGCATGAGTCAAAAAGAGGATTGCAAAAATTATAGATCCCTCACATCCTGGACATAAATTGTATCAACTGATACTCTCAAAACAATGCTACACCAGAACAACTAGACACAAGAACAGGGTTTTTTTTTCCCCAATGCCATCAGCCTGCTAAATAAACTATTCCCTCAACACTGTCAAACTATTTACTAAGTCTGTACTAATATTAATCTTCTCATCAATCCTATCACCCATCTCTTTCCACGTGACTGCATGACGTAACTTTGTGGCTTGTATTTTTATTATTTATGATGACTGTTTCCTAATGTACTGTAATTTGATTGCTTATTTATACCCTATGATTATCATTAAGGGTGATATAATTCCTGACAAATGTATCTTTTCTTTGAATGGAATGGAATGGAATACAATACAATACAATACAATACAATACAATACAAGTCTTTATTGGCCAAGTGTGATTGGACACACAAGGAATTTGTCTTTGATGCATATGTTCTCAGTGTACATAAAATAAAATATACATTTGTCAAGAATCATGAGGTACAACACTTAATGATTGCCATAGTGTTCAAATAATCAGTCAGGAAACAATATAAATTGTAAGGATACAAGCAACAAATTACAATCATACTGTCATAAGTGGAAGGAGATGGGTGACAGGAACAATGAGAAAAAATAATAGTAATAGTAATGCAGCCTTAGTGAACAGTTTGACAGTGGTGAGGGAATAATTTGTTTAGCAAAATGATGGCATTTGGGAAAACTCTGTTCATGTGTCTCGTTGTCTTGGTGTGCAGTGTTCTTTAGTGAGCTTTTGAGGGTAGGAGTTGAAACAATTTATGTCCAGGATGTGAGGGGTCTATAAATATTTTCACGGCCCTCTTTTTGACTCATGCAGTGTACAGGTCCTCAATGGAAGGCAGGTTGACAGTAATTGTTTTGTCTGCAATTCTGATTATCCTCTGAAGTCAGTGTATGTATTGTGGGGTGGCAGAACCAAACCAGACAGTTATAGAAAAGACTGAATGATTCCTCTGTAGAACTGTATCAGCAGCTCCTTGGGCAATTTGAGCTTCCTGAGTTGGTGCAGAGAAAGTTGTGCTTTTTTTATTACGTTTTTGATGTTAGGTGACCATTTTAGGTCTTGAGATATGATAGAACCTAGAAATTTGAAGGTCTCTGCTATTGATACTGTGTTGTTTAATATTGTAAGAGGTGGTAGGATGATCAGGTTTCTCCTAAAGTCTACCACCATTTCTACGATTTTGATTGTGTTCAGTTCCAAATTGTGTCAGTTGTACCACGTGATCAACCTCTTGTCTGTATGCAGTTTTATCTTTCTCTTGATTGAGGCCAATCCCTGTTGCATCACCTGTGAACTTCAATAGTTTAACAAATGGATCATTTGAAATGAAGTCATTGGTATGCAGAGAGAAGAGAAGTGGTGAGAGTACACAGCCCTGGGGGGCTGTGCTAATTGTACATATATCTGATGTGATTTTGCCTAGGTTCACCTGCTGCTTCCTGTCTGTTAGGAAGCTTGCGATCTACTTACAAGTGTGTTCAGGTACTGCTAGCTGGTTTAGTTTAGGTAGAAGAATGTTCGGTATGATGGTGTTGAATGCTGAACTAAAGTCTAAAAAGAGGCCCATTGTGTAGGTCTTTGGAGATGTTGAAAGATGTAGTGCAGAACCATATTAACAGCATCATCTGTTAATCTTTCATGTACACTGAGAGCATATGCACCAAGACAAATTCTTTGTGTGTCCCATCACACTTGGCCAATAAAGAATTCTGTTCTATTTTTATCATTCCGGCTTTCTTTAATGGCAACAGCAAAGGTTGTTTTTCAGTTAACTATAGAAAAACTAATGTTATGTTTGCAAAGGCTGCTTTTTAATGATCTTTTGCAGCCCTCCAGAAAAATCTCATTAGTACTAACAGAATCACTGGAGGCTTTGTAGAACAGGCCCTGCATGCATTGACAAGAGGAACAATTCATTATGGTTTGGCTTCGTGATTGAAGAGGTCCATAATGTTGAAGAAGTCACCTGGAGGACACTATAGGCTTAGGAAGCAAAGGGGAAAGACATTCAAAGGGAAAACAGAAAGTAGCACAAAGGCTTTCTGTGGGTTGCTAGACATCTAAGACAAGAAGGAAAGGGAACATTGGGTTTGATTTCTTTAATGTTGGGGAAAAAACCAAGCTTTCAGCTTCAGATTCATACTGGAGAAAATATCCATGTGAACTATGATATGACAGGTTTTGTAGGCAGCTTGTCAGGCCTGAGAAGGCTCCTTAACAACTCTGCATGTTTGACAGTCAAACTTCTTTTAAAAACTTATTTTTATACTTTACAATGTCAATGACAATGATGTCACTTTTCAAACGAGGAAACATTCCAAGTGCTTCTATAAATCACAGTAAGATGGAGGGTTGTCATACTATGCTTCACAGGTTCTAATCACAGATCATGCTAAGGCTTTTCTTGCAAAACTGAAATAATCTAAAATTGATAATAAGTTGGGTATATATTAGCACTTAGCACTTACACTTATATACTGCTTCACAGTGCTTTACAGCCCTCTCTAAGAGGTTTACAGAGTCAGCCTTCATTTACAGAATAGTGATAAGATGGATTTAAATATCTTAAAATGCAAAAAAGTTAAATCTCTATTACCTTAGCCCCCCCCCCCAAAATCTGGGTCCTCATTTTACCCACCTCGGAAGGATGGAAGGCTGAGTCAACCTTGAGCCTGGTGAGATTCGATCTGCCAAACTGATGGCATCTGGTGATCAGCAGAAATAGCCTGCAGTACTGCACTCTAACCACTGCATCATTGCGACTCTTATATTAGTTATATAATTGTCTTGCCGGCATGTTTCAACCGCCCATAATTACAGGGTAATAAGTCCAGGAAGACACATGCCGCATGATAAAAGGAAAACCCAAAAGTTTTTATAAACAGAAAAACAGAAACAGCTCCCTTTTTAAATGTCAAATGGATTTTCTGGTACACATAAGGCGCAGGTTAAATGCAATCCAATTGCTCACCCAATAATTGGGAAATTGAATCCATTTCTAAAGTCCAGAGAGTCCACATACAATCTTGAACAGTGCAAAAACCACTATCTTGATGAAACAATGAATCAGATAAACTGCCATGAGGCTAAAACACCAGGTTGCACTTTTATCTGTAACACTAATTACAGCAGCCCCACCCAACCACAGGTGGCCTCATTTTCTCTTGTAATAATCCTTCAGTTGTTGTCTCCTATGCATCACTCTACACATGCGTGGATGTGTCATTAATTCTTATTCAGAATCCAAGGATGATACAGATTGATCTCCTCCTGGGCTGTCTGCCACACTCCCCTCTTCCCTGTCACTCATGCTTCCTTGGTCAAAGGAGGCTTCGTCAGCAGATTCCATCGGGAGTAAAACAGGCCTGCGGCATGTGGATGTTTCCCCCACATCCACCTGCACATTCCTTGGGGCAGGAGCTGGGCCAGAACTAACCACAACATATAATACTGGCATAATATTTTTAATTTAAATCCTCTCCTTCTACTCCCCAAAATCAACTGCCTCCGGGTAATCTTTCCTGACTTCAAATATGTCAGTTTCAGCTTCATATTTCAAGTCTAAACTGATTCATGGCAGGGTATATTTCCCTTGTAGCTAATCTGTCTACTGTCGAACCAAACACCTACATTGTCTCTGTCAGATTCCAGTAACATCAGAACATATTTTCTGAACATTTTTCTATAAAATGAATTGTCCATGTATCAGGTAGAACAGAAAAGACCGATTACCTAATCCTGTTTCACTTCCAAGCTGAAACAAATAATTTTAGAAAATATGTTATTTTTTAATTTAAAATATGTAATATTTTAAAAAGTATTCATTTACAGGATATTGATAAGGTGGATTTAAATCTCTTAAAATGCAAAAAAGTCACATCTCTATTATTTTAGCTAATATTTCTAGGTCCATCTACTTTGAGTGCAGCACTTTTTTCCAATATAAAAGATACTGCAATGGGTCATACTATATTAAAAGTACTTGAAAAAAATAATCTGTTGGGGCTTTGGCCATAGAGAATTAAACACAACTAATAGGTTACAGCTATTACTAGATATTTGTAGGCAAAGTAAACTTCAGCTATTAGCTTTTGTTAACAGAAGGTTCCTTCCCAGGTAGGTCATGTGACTGGGTCAAGTGACTATGAAACAATTTTGCTCTTTCAGCTTTCAAATTGCCACTTGCTCCAGCTTTTTTAGGTCAGGAGATAGAAAAACAATATAGAATACAATGTACACAAGGGAATTTTTAAGAAACTTATTATCTTTAAATAGAAGGAAATATATAGGCATAAAATCTACAATATTGTTAAGACAAAGGCTATAGTAGACCATACTGAATTAACTGAATTAATAGAAGAAACTCCAATTTCAGTGAGTGAGTGTACATTAAAATACACTGCTCAAAAAAATAAAGGGAACACTTAAATAACACAATATAACGCCAAGCAAATCAAACTTCTGTGAAATCGAACTGTCCATTTAAGAAGCAACACTGATTGACAATTAATTTCACATCCTGTTGTGCACATTCAACTTTGTACAGAACAAAGTATTCAATGAGAATATTTCATTCATTCAGATCTAGGATGTGTTCTTTGAGTGTTCCCTTTTTCTTTTTTTTTTAACAGTACATTAAGGTACTGATATGGGTATTCACAAAATACAGTGATACCTCGTCTTACAAACGGCTCATCATACAAACTTTTCGAGATACAAACCCGGGGTCTAAGATTTTTTTGCCTCTTCTTACAAACTATTTTCACCTTACAAACCCACCGCCGCCGCTGGGATGCTCCGCCTCTGGACTTCCATTGCCAGTGAAGCACCCATTTTTGTGCTGCTGGGATTCCCCTGAGGCTCCTCTCCATGGGGAGCCTCAGTGAAATCGCAGCATCACAAAAACACAGAGGTCCGGAGGTGGGGTTTCGAGGACTTCGGTGTTTTTGTGATGCTGCAATTTCACTGATGCTCCCTTCGCTGGAAAACCCCACCTCCGGACTTCCGTTGCCAGCGAAGCACTCGTTTTTGTGATCCTGGGATTCCCCTGCAGCATTGCAAAAACACAGAAGTCTGGAGGTGGGGTTTCCCATGGAGGGAAGCCTCAGCGGAATCCCAGCAGCACAAAAATGGGCACATCGGGTGGCAAAAGGGGTGAATTTTGGGCTTGCACGCATTAATCGTTTTTCCATTGATTCCTATGGGAAACATTGTTTTGTCTTACAAACTTTTCACCTTAAGAACCTCGTCCCGGAACCAATTAAGTTTGTAAGATGAGGTATCACTGTAATTCTTATGTTTATTAAGGCCAATCATAAACATTCATTTACTAGCTGGCAAGATAAGTTCCAGGCTGCAGCGGCTATTTCATTTTCTAAGAATACTGTTAGGATTACATGGAGCCTAAAAGTGTTGTAAGGAAAAAAGCTTCTGGTTGAAGTTGATGCTTAGCTTCTATTATTATATTCAGCCACAGTTAGCCACATAATTAGACAGAATGTGGCATTTTTATCTACCTATCAAGTCCTTCCCAAGACCCTAGGATATACAGATATGATTGTTTAATAGTATTAACATCCCCTTGAAAGAAAGTGTGCAGATACAAGAGACGGGACATCATCAAGGCTACCAATTGAAGACAAAAGGACCAGACTTCCCTGAGGAAAAAAAGGCAAGTGTTGGTGATGGAGGAACTATCAAGTGTCACTTCTCAGGGGAACTGACCTAGCGATTTGTAGAATGAACAATCTAACTGCAGAGGTTTCCTGACTACCAGGAGCAAAAATATTTTTTTTAAAAGAATGTGACAGAGAAGCTTATTAAAATAAGTATACAGAAAATTATCTCATTCTCCTGGTTTATGTACCCTGTTTCCCTGAAAATAAGACGTACCCCAAAAGTAAGGCATGTCAGAGGTTTTGCAGAAATTGCTAATATAAGGCACCCCCTGAAAATGAGGCATAGTCAAGTTTACATATGGTACGGTGGAAAAACATACGGTACCATTCAAAGCTGTTCATAGCAGTACCGTAATAATGTGGCGTCCCCTGCTGGCCCCTTCCATCGCTTTGTACCATCCAGTACAGCAGATACAGTCTGCTGCTGTCTCACCACCATTACAATCTCCACTACAGTGCGTAGACTGTAGTTCCTCTGGTGGCCGGAAGCTGCAATAGCGGGAGTATACTGTTGTACCATATAAGTGCCATCGTTTGTGTGTGTGGGTGCCATACTGACAGGTACCATATCATAATCAGTGTACCGTATAGTATACTTTCTTTGTGGGTGTCAGCTTTTCTGCCTGTGAATTTGTCTTATTTGAGAAATATAAGGCACCCCCCGAAAATAAGACGTAGCACAACTTTTGGAGCAAAAATTAATATAAGACAGTGTCTTATTTTCGGGAAAACACGGTAAACAAAAAATCAGAAAGCTGTTTCAAGAGACTGTGAGCAGCTAAGTATGAAAACCAAAGAGATGGGGCACAGGTGGTGTGTTCTTCTGACCTCACAATAAAAGGTAGGTATCTAATGAGGAAATATAACAATCTTTGAAGTAAACCAGTGGCTTAAGAGTTGGAACCCTCAAGAAAATTGGATTTTTGGATCCTTAGACAACAGTCTACAAAACCTGTTTGGGAGGGCTTCTTGTAGGGGATGGGCTATACCTCACAAGAACCCAGAAGAACATTTTTTAATAAATCCAATTTTTATATGTCCGGATATATTGAGATACACAGCAGCTGGATATAACTTGTCTAGATACCAGAATTTATAGTGTAGCAGTTCAGGAACCAGTTCAGATAAATAACGAAGACACTTTAGTAGAAAAACAGTAGTAAACAGTTTTATTCTTCAGTGCAAGCAAAATATCTTCTGCCTTAGTCTTCTATTTACAGGAACAAACTTTACTTCAGCTATATGCCGTAAAGCTTACTTACATGTAGATACTAAACCAATCCAGGTTTCTCCATATCAACACTACAGCTCTAGCTCAATACTTGAACTCACACTCAAATTGCTTTGTCCAGCCAACTAATAACCATCTAAAACACCACATCCATTGTAAAGGTGCTTTACAGTTTATAATGCTCTGGACCAATTAGGTTGCAGTTTACTCCCTAGGATTCCCTATGTGGCGTCCTTTTTCATAAAAGTATCAACATTTATTTTTATGTGAAAGGACGCCGCAGCAGCACTGCAAGCAAAGGGCGGTCCTTTCATGTAAAAATAAACATTTTTATTTTTATGTGAAAAGACCGCCCTTTGCTTGCAGCGCCGCTGTGGTGTCCTTTTTCGTAAAAATAACAATGTTTATTTTTACATGAATGAAGTGGCTTTGTACAGATTCGGACACGTAATTTCAGCTTTGCTTGAACTGCTTTATTCCAACATAAACATAACGTTAATACAACAGTCAGTATTCAACTGCCAAACCTCCTCGGGTTTCTCCTACTTAAACTGCCAGCTGGCTGAGGAATGAACCAATGGTTGTCCCTTATTTTCCCCGGTCGCTAGGTTACCGCCCCTCTCCCGGTGCCCTTTCCTGTTCTCATAACACTTCCTGTATGGAGCCTCTCTAGGCATCTCCTGTCGTTGGTACTCCCGGACATAACACTCCTCCCCCCTTACTCTGGAACATACATAATCCTTTAAGTAGGTTGGCTTCCGAACTATTCTACCCGAATGACGTAGTCCGTCTTCCCCTGCTACCTGACCTCGCGGAGGTTCGTGGATTTCTGGCTCTGAACTTAAAGGAACGGTAAACTGGGATGGAAGGTGAGTATCTACGTTACTGTCCAAGACCCCTGGATCTGCTATTTCCAAACGTACTTCATTATCCTCTCGCGGACTGGAACTATTATCTTCCATGAGTTTCTCTGCTTTGCGGAGACGGACCTGATCTAAGTGTCTGCGCCATACCCTGCCATCCTCTAATTCAACTTCATAAGAACGAGGACCCGACATTTTCACTATGGTGGCCGGAACCCAGGTTGGGCCTTCCCCATAAGCTCGGGCAAAAACCCGAGATCCTACTTCCAAGTTTCTAGGAGGAGCCTCCAGCCACGGAGACTTGTTTTTGTACCATGGGTGTAACCTGTCCAAAATTATTCTTAATTTTCGACCAATAAGCAGCTCCGCTGGGGTTTTTTGAGTGGCCACACATGGAGTGGAATGCTGGGCCAATAACATCTCTGATAATTTCTTTGACCAAGACCCTTGTGGAAGTTTCTTAAGTGAATCTTTCGCTGACCGTACCATTTGCTCCGCCTGTCCATTACTAGCCGGGTGCCACGGTGACATAAGGGCATGACGGATTCCCGCAGCCGCTAAGTAATTTTCAAATAGGACTGATGTGAACTGTGGTCCGTTATCCGACACCACAATGTCTGGGTACCCGTGGGTTGCAAACAATGCATTCAACGCATTGATAACTGCAAATGATTGGGTAGAATATAAATGCACCACTTCCAACCACTTTGAATGGGCGTCCACTACTATTAAAAAAATTTGACCCAGGAAAGGCCCAGCTAGATCAATATGGAGGCGAGCCCATGGGCCTGCAGGGGGTTCCCATACTAGTGGTGGTGCTCTAGGAGGTGAGGGCCTGTTTTCTTGACACCTTAGACATGCCTCTACACACTCTTCTATCTCGTGATCTATTCCCGGCCACCACACGTAGTCTCGGGCCAGGCCTTTCATCCTTACAATTCCGGGGTGCCCCTTGTGGAGAAGACTTAGAACTTGGTGCCTAAGAGAGGGTGGAATAATTACTCTGGACCCCCTTAATAAAGAGCCCTTTTCCACTGATAATTCCGAACGGCACCTCCAATAACAGGAATATTCAGGTGCTTGCTCCTTTTTAGGCCACCCCCGGAGCACCCACTGTCTTACTATAGCCAACGTTGGGTCACGTTTCGCTACCTCCGATGCGACTAAAACTAATGGACTCTTCTCAATGGCTAACACAGAGGACACTGGCGCCGGGTCATCCAAGATATCTGGAAGCGGACATCTACTTAGCGCATCGGCATGGGCAATGTGCTTTCCCAGCCGGTACACCAACTGGTAAGTATAGTTTGCTAAGAATATAATCCATCTCGCCATGCGGGGTGACAGAACTGCAGGACTTTGGCGATTTCCTGCTAAAATTCCTAGTAGGGGTTGATGATCAGTTACAAGTTCAAATTTTCTTCCGTACAAATAATCGTGAAATCTTCGCACCCCTGCCACTAAGGCCAATGCTTCTTTGTCTATTTGCCCAAAGTTTCGCTCAGCCTTAGCAAGAGTTCTAGAAAAATACGCTAATGGGGCCTCCGACCCATTAGGAAGTCTATGACTTAACACAGCTCCTACTCCAAACTGGGAGGCATCACAAGTCAAAACCAATGGTAATGTTGGAGAATATTGAATCAATATAGTATTTGAGGTCAGAACATCTTTTACGGCCGCAAAAGCGGCCTCTTCTCTGGGTCCCCAGTGCCAATGTGTCTTACTATCTAATAACCGATGTAACGGTTCCGCTATTGATGCTTTGTGTGGAATGAACACAGCATAGAAATTTAGCAATCCTAAAAAAGCTTGTAATTCCACTTTAGACTGAGGAGTAGGGGCTTCCCTGATGGCTCTGGTTTTCTCAGGGATAGGATGGATACCTTGTCCATCCACTATAAACCCTAAGAATTCTACTTTAGTAACTCCCAACACGCACTTACTCAATTTTAACTTCAAACCCTTCTCTTGAAATTTTGTTAAGACCAATTTAACTCTTGCTAATAATTCCGTCTCCGAGCAGGCGGATACTAGGACATCGTCGAAGTATAGCACGACCCCTTCCAATCCATAAAGAAGCCTCTCCATGAATCCCTGGAAAATTCCCGGGGCTTTTGAAACCCCAAACTGTAACCTTCGGCAACGAAACACCCCTCTATGTGTGACTATAGCTTGTGCTTCTGCAGTTTCACGGTCCACTGTAAGCTGTTGGTAGGCCTGCGATAGGTCTAACTTCGCATACAAACTACCCTTCCCCAGTGAGTGCAGAAGATGCTGTACTACTGAAAGGGAGTAAGAATGGTGGGCTAATGCCTTGTTTATGGTACATTTATAATCCCCACATATACGAATTCCTCCGTCCGCCTTTACTACAGTTATGACAGGAGTTTCCCATGCAGCTTGATCTGTTGGCTCTAAAACTCCCTGGGCTATTAACTTATCTAATTCCTCATCTACCTTCGGTCTGAGTGCCAAAGGTACTCGGCGGGGCTTTAAGCGTAGTGCAGGCAGTTTCGGATCCAAGCTGAAAGAAATAGGTGAACCGTTATAACAGCCTAGTTTCCCATCAAACACATCTGGAAATTCTTGGGGCAAGGTCATGAACGACGAAGTCCCCCTTACCATATTTATTCCCGTTACTTCTAGGCCCAATGCTTGGAACCAATCCAACCCCAATAGATTAGAAAAAGGCCCATCCACCACTATTAATGGTAATTGTCCCTTAAATTTTTTGAACTGAACGGCAAAGCGTCCTTCTCCTATAACTGGAATAGCGCGGCCTTGATAATCTCGCAGATTCAATCGGCATGGTAACAACCCATTTTTTGACAATTTCAGAAAACACCGCTTAGCTGTAGACCACGACACCAGTGAGCAAGCCGAACCCGTGTCAACCTGCATGTTGCACGGCATGTGGCCCAGGCGAACAACCACTGTAATCTTTCGGATGATGAGGAAGTTTCACTGACAACCGTAGACCTCTGCGATGGACATGTGTATATTACGTTGCAATCTTGATGTCAGTAATTCGAGTCCTTGTAGTTCCCTCGTCCTCCGCTAAAGCTATTGTGCTTCTGGCTTGCGGCTGTTGAAGGTTGCTGTCGACGGAATTGACAGGCTCTGGCTATGTGGCCCCGTCCTCCGCATCTCCGACAAATAAAGTTTTTAAAGGGACAATTTGATCTAAAGTGATCTCCTCCGCACCCTCTGCATGGAGATGGTGGTCATCTAGCTCTCTCAACTGGCTGGACTTTGTTTCTTGCAACAGCTAATTTGCAGACCTCTTCTTCTTCTAACCCCAAAAATCTTTCAAAGTCTTGTGGAATTTGTTTTGCATTAACATCAGGAAGTAATGTGGTGGCATTTACAGTGCTTTCCATCTCTGCTAATGACTGCATTGAGAGCTCGAAAGCCCTAGCCTCCGCTAAAGCTGTCTTGAATGTTAAGTCTCTGATTGACAATAAACGGCGTTTTAAACGGCCGTCTCTTACACCAAAAACAAGTCGGTCTAGTAAATAATCTTCTAGGTTGTCAAACTTGCAGTATAATGCTGCACATCGGAGAGCCGCTACAAAATCATTTATTGATTCTCCTTCTATTTGATTATGATGGTAGAATTTATATCTCCTGGCACAACTGGAAGGTGCTGGGGCATAATGTTCCTGGAGGGTATTTAAGAACTGCTGCCATGGAATGTCATGTATTGGGGTGGGGGCAAATAGGGCTCTTGCTGTTTCGAACATTTCGGCTCCACAGAACCCTAGAAAATATGCACGTTTCCTGTCATCTGAGATTTCTGTGAGCCCATTAGCAATAAGGAAACAGTCAAATCTGGCCACGTATGAATCCCATGTTTCACTCTTAGGGTTGAAAGGCGAAAAATTAAGTTGTGTAGACATCATTCCTTTTATTTAACTTAATTTCTTAGATTGTGTACTTGCATGGAAATCCTCGTCGCCAATGAAGTGGCTTTGTACAGATTCGGACACGTAATTTCGGCTTTGCTTGAACTGCTTTATTCCAACATAAACATAACGTTAATACAACAGTCAGTATTCAACTGCCAAACCTCCTCGGGTTTCTCCTACTTAAACTGCCAGCTGGCTGAGGAACGAACCAATGGTTGTCCCTTATTTTCCCCGGTCGCTAGGTTACCGCCCCTCTCCCAGTGCCCTTTCCTGTTCTCATAACACTTCCTGTATGGAGCCTCTCTAGGCATCTCCTGTCGTTGGTACTCCCGGACATAACAATGAAGACCTCCCTTTGAAGGAGCTGGGGAATCCCTCCCACAAAGAGATTCCAGGGGCGGAGCCTTGACGTCACCGGCAAATTGCTAAGAGCACCAAGGTGATTACTTCCTGGATTCCATGGAATCCAGGAAGTTATCACCTTGGTGTCCTTAGCAACCTGCCGGTATATGTGATGTCAAAGCTCCGCCCCTGGAATCTCTTGGTGGGATTCCCCGTTTGGGTTCGGGTTCGGGTTCGGGTTCAGCTGAATTTTGCCCATCACTACTCAGCATTCATTACTGTTTAAGATGCTTACAACCTTCTTTTACCTTATATGGCAACATAATGGAATATCACCTAAGATTGAGATAATCCTTGACACTTTAAACTAAAATTGGAGGGGGAAGGAGGCAAACGTTTTGAAGCTAATTCAAATTTTAAATCTCAGGGCGATCAATCAAATGGTAACAAAGAATGGAATCTTAGAATCAAAATAGGAGATGTAGGAAGCAAATACAGGATCAGTAAGAAAGGACTCAGTTACCTATACACTGATGCTCAAAATATGTGAAACAAACAGGGCAGGGATGGGTTCCACTTGCCTTCACCACCGGTTTGTATCACGATGTTTCACATGTGTCCCCCCCATGCGATTTCACTTCCACACATGCTCAGAAGGTGGATTTGACCTGAAACACAGCTGTGTTTCGGATGAAGATATCAGTTTTAACACAAGGGCAGGCGGGAGGCCCTTTTTCAAAGCACAGAATGAGGACAAGCCATCCAAATACAGGAAAATTAGTCTAAAATTCAGAAAAAAAGATGGCGGTGAGCATGGACCAGCACAGACAGAACCGGATCCATGACACCAAAATTACATCACCAGTGGGTCACTAAAAGTTCAGGCGATCTAGTCCGAACCAGGAGGAACCCACTCCTGAAACAGGATGACAAGTTTGAAGACCTTTGGATTAAATAACTGAAGAATTTTGAACAGAGGATAAACAGATCAGAAATGGCAAATGATGGTTTCAAATCTTTAAATTGAGACTAAACAATGACTGAAGAAAACTTAAGAGGTATATTGAAAAAAGATTCACTATGGGGAAAAAGGAATTTCTCGTAGGAATTCTACACGTTCCTTAAATGAATGACAGCTTGTAGTCCCATAATTGACAGTCCTTTGATGTATTCCCTGGTAATGTCATGCGTAGCTGTTAGCTTTGAGCTGTCAATCACCCTGTTCCTCCATAGCAGTTTGTATAGTGTTGCCTTAAGCTGCATGACTAATTTTTATTCCTTCTCCCTTTGTTGTTTCCAATAAGGAAAGCAACCTCATAAGCTGCAGTGATAAGGATTTGTGATATCTTTTGGTTAGCAAATATCTGGACTGAGTTGAACTGAAAGGCATACAGTATTTGGACGTTACCATGTAATTTTCTTGGCAACAAGTGATATGCCACTGCTTTTTGCGGAGAGGAAATATTTTGATCTTTTCTTTTGAAAGGAAATCAAGACGAGGAAGTTTGGGTATTTAGATATATATTTAAATCTGAATTCCTTTTATATTGATAAAGAAGCAGGACAGTGAACTTGGGAACAAATACATGCTAAAGCATGGTTCTCAACCTTTCTAATGCCACGACCCCTTAATACAGTTCCTCATGTTGTGGTGACCCCCAACCATAAGTCTAGTGGCAATTCTCCCAACAGAGCTTTAAGCTGATTGGCCTTAATAAACATAAGAACTAGACCAAACCGAGAGCGAGCCACCACTGCTCCAGGATAGATGGTGTATAGATGAAATGTCAGCTTTGGAAAACTGTCACATTCCCAGATCAAAGAGAAGCTATTCTTTTAGGTTGCCACAATGATTTTTCATAACTATTGATATGGGTTACTTCTTGGCTCAATTTCTTTGTCGAGATATGCTCTTAACCTGAGGAGAATAAAAGAGGATTTTCATTTTTATTCTAATATAGTGTAGATTCTATGTGTGGCAGCCTCAAGTTCTGTCAGTTCAGCCAGCTGTGCAATGCAATTTCTCTCTTTTCAATGGAGGGTATAAAATAAATTATGCTTTTGGCTGCTACCAAATTACCCTTGATGTTAAGGGTTTAAAATTTCCACAGTTAAAAGTCAACTCCTTATGCCCTGCCTATAATGTTCTGTTGTGCAAACGGATGAAAGGTGTTTTATAGTTCCACTTTTGGAACAATGTGTACATATACTTTCACTCAACAACACAAACCACCCTTTTTATTATATAACCAAGGCACAATAAAAGATACAGAAGGAAGAAACAGAAACATAGAAGATTGACAGCAGAAAAAGACCTCATGGTCCATCTAGTCTGCCCTTATACTATTTCCTGTATTTTATCTTAGGATGGATACATGTTTATCCCAGGCATGTTTAAATTCAGTTACTGTGGATTTACCAACCATGTCTGCTGGAAGTTTGTTCCAAGCATTTATTACTCTTTCCGTAAAATAATATTTTCTCACATTGCTTCTGATCTTTCCCCCAACTAACCTCAGATTGTGCCCCCTTGTTCTTGTGTTCACTTTCCTATTAAAAACGCTTCGACAACTCGGTTACTGAAGTAATATTTTTTACAGTCAAGTTTGGAGCGGTTAATATTAAGTTTAAATCTGTTGTGTGCTCTTGTGTTGTTGTGGATGAAGCTGAAGTAGTCGCCAACAGGCAGGACGTTGCAGCATATGATCTTGTGGGCAATACTTAGATCTTGTTTAAGGCGTCTTAGTTCTAAACCTCTACAAACCAGAAATCTGGTTTGCTTTCATTTCCTCCATTTTAGAGGAAGGGAGAGTCACAGATTACATTAGGAGTTTAGAATGAATGGGAAAACCTATCATTGTGGCTAAGCTTTGTATATGTTCTGTCTGGGTTCCCCAGACGCCAACACCAACTAAAAAGAGTAGTCAGACACTCTGATAAAAAGCAAAGTCATTTTATATCTTTGAAAACAAACACAGATAACAAAAACTGTTCTTACAAACTGGAATGCTATGAAGCTTCACAGAAGAGTCACGACGGCTAGACAATACAACAGGCTTCTTGCTGGCACACACACCACTGTAGATAATAAAACCCACGCCTCCCCCAAGTTTTCAACCTTCAAGGCCACAAGCCAGAATCAGAGACGCCAAGGATCGAAGCAAGGTCACAGGACTCCCAAAAGATAACTCTCCACAATACAGGAAGGGCGGGCTTGCCTTTTCAACCTTTCTGAGGAGAACCACACCCAAACCCAGCTGTTGCCTATTAGGGATGGAAATATCTGGCTAATTGTCCCCTTCTTTGTGCTGCCCTTCTCTGCCTCATATCTATGATGGCTTGTGCATTCTCATCTAATGACTCCAGGCTACTCGCTGGGGAGAGCTCCCCCCGGGGGTCTCAGGCTGTTCTCCCTCCTCCTCGTCCTGACATTCCTCTTCCCTGTCTGCCTGGTCCTCATCCTCCTCCTGTTTCTCGTCCTCCCCCTCTGAGCATGGAGCCGGCAGAGTTCCAACCGTTCCCTGAGGAGCCTCAGACTGAATCACAACAGTATACGTAGATGGAAAATGGCCAAGAAACCAGTAAAAATATGGTGGATTACTGGGTACTAAGAAAAGCCAGAGTAAAGACTAAAGAGATTTCCACAGATAATTTCCTGCCTGGTATGCTTTGTGCAATATGCTTTGCATTCCTCATACTATGAGCAAGTGGAGACATAAAGGTCTTTCTGATAATGGGCTTATTTTAACCAATGGATAGCATAAGCAGGCAATGTGAAAGCAATGACACAGATGAAAGATATAGGCAACCATTGTTATCCTAATACAAACACAATCTACTTTGTATTTCTCAAAACTCATTCTTCCTGTCATATTAATGTAGGGCAATGAAGATACAGTCACACATACAGATTCTACCTCTTGTGTACCCTTGAAAAGTTCCATTTCAACAGTCATTTTAGATGGAGATTTCTGTAATAAATGTGTGCTTGTGAGTTTTCTTGTGATCATGGCACCTTGCTTTGTTTTTCCTTAGCCTAACAGGCTCTGAATACAGTAAAATGTAAAGCCACAATTTCAATCTGATTAGAATCTAAATCACACAAGAACCTTAAAAAGAACATCAGTGGTGCAAAATTTTCCATCTAATAGTCCTTTGCAATAATATTGGTTTTCAGTCTAGTCATATTAACTTCATAGAGATATTGCACTTCACTTTTATACTCAGATATGTGTTTATTATTCCCTACCAGTCAGTGATGGGCTCCTACAGATATGGTCAGGTATGCAGAGGGGAGTTTGGTAGACAGCCCAGGAGAAGATCAATCATATGTATCATCCTTGGATTCTGAACAAGAATTAATGACACATCCACGCATGCGTAGAGTGATGCATAGGAGACAGCAACTGAAGGATTATTACAGAAGAAAACGAGGCCACCTGTGGTTGGGTGGGGCTCCAGTAATTAGGGCTGCTGCTATAAATAGCAGCGTGTGGATTTGGCAGTTGTGAAAGAGTATCTGATCGCAGTTCTTCAGAAATCGCATGTTGCTGTTTTCTGGACTTTGTGTGTTGATTTTTCATGCCTTTGAAACCAAAGCAGAGCAACGTGTGTGTGTGTCTCACTTCGTTGGAAGAAGAAGGGGTGTAAAGTTTCTTCACAGCTGCTAGCTAAGTACTTAATGACTGCTTAAGGGAAATTGTACAGACTACCCGGTTGTTTTGAGATAAGTGCTCTTTGCAATACAAAAAGAGTGCTTAGTTTATTTTGAATTGTGTGATAAAGAACATTGTTTTGAATTTTCAAACGTGTGTTTGTCTGAAATTTGTACCCTTGAATTTTCGGGAGGCTCCTACCAGAGAGCCCGGCAGAACAGGCTCTGGGTATGTTTTTCCTATCACAGTAAATGAGGTTGAATGTGTATAATTTTAGAAGAGTTGTGTGTGTGTGTGTGTGTGTGTGTGTGCGTGCGTACATACACATACAGTTTATAAAGTAGATAATGTATATTTTGTGTGCCTGTGTGTAATATATATGTACACATATGACATATATACATAGAATTAAATAGTATATTTTGGATGTTTAGTAATAGTAAATAGATTGGGAAATTGCATCTCTTTGAGGCAAGGAGAGGCCAGGTACCCTAACCCTAACCCAAACCCTTGACGCGAGTGATGTCAAGTTGGCCACTTTTAAACCAGTCACATGACCTTTAAGCCATACCTCGGTCACATGCCCGGCAAGCCACACCCACAAAATAAGCCATGTCCACAATGTGGCAGTAAATTTTTTTATAGCCCTTCACCGCTACCAGTCCACCAATTAGAAGAACAGAAAAATAGAATTGGAAGGGACTTTAGAAGTTTTCCAGTTCAGCCCCCTACTCAAGCAGGAAACCTTGTATAATTTCAGAGAAGTGGTTATCCAGTGACTTCTTAAAAACTTCCACTGATGGAGCACCAGCAATGGATTCCTCCCGTCTCAGACTGGTTCTATAGAACTGGTAGTAACTTGGCGGCCTAGGTCACTAGAACCAGCAGGCCTGCCACATCTCCAAGCCAGTTCTCCCTGTGGCGCCTATGGTGCTGCCATTTTGGTTTTGGGTTCTGCATATGCACTGCGCAAGCTTTTTTAAGTACTGCTTTTTTAAGTGCACGCATGCAATGTGTGTGTCCCCCAGGATGTGTCCCTGGGTGAACCAGCAGCAAAGAAAACCAGAACCCAACTCTGGAGCACCCAACTGCAGTTTAATGTTTCCAAATGTAAAATAATGCACTTGGGGAAAAGGAATCCTCAATCTCAGTATTGTATTGGCAGTTCTGTGCTAGCAAAAACTTCAGAAGAGAAGGATTTAGGGGTGGTGATTTCTGACAGTCTCAAAATGGGTGAACAGTGCAGGCAGGCAGTAGGGAAAGCAAGTAGGATGCTTGGCTGCATAGCTAGAGGTATAACAAGCAGGAAGAGGGAGATTATGATCCCGCTATATAGAGTGCTGGTGAGACCACATTTGTAATACTGTGTTCAGTTCTGGAGACCTCACCTACAAAAAGATATTGACAAAATTCAACGGGTCCAAAGACTTGCTACAAGAATGGTGGAAGGTCTTCAGCATAAAACGTATCAGGAAAGACTTAATGAACTCAATCTGTATAGTCTGGAGGACAGAAGGAAAAGGGGGGACATGATCGAAACATTTAAATATGTTAAAGGGTTAAATAAGGTCCAGGAGGGAAGTGGACAAGGGGACACAATCTGAAGTTAGTTGGGGGAAAGATCAAAAGCAACATGAGAAAATATTATTTTACTGAAAGAGTAGTAGATCCTTGGAACAAACTTCCAGCAGACGTGGTAGATAAATCCACAATAACTGGATTCAAACATGCCTGGGATAAACATATATCCATCCTAAGATAAAATACAGAAAATAGTATAAGGGCAGACTAGATGGACCATGAGGTCTTTTTCTGCCATCAGACTTCTATGTTTCTATGTTTCTGTTTCTAAGTGTTCTGTCAGGGAAATTTCTCATTTCTAGTTTGCCTCTCTACTTGATTAGTTTCCATCCATTATTTCTTATTCTTTCTTCAAGTGCTTTGGAGACTAGATCAACCTCTTTGTGGGATCCCCTTAAATATTGGGAAACTGCTATCATGTCACCCCCTAGTTCTTCTTTTCATTGAAGTAAACAAACCCAATTTTTTCAACCATTCTTCATAATTTTAGCCTCCAGTCTTCTAATCATTTTGTTGTCTTCTCCACACTCTTTTTGGAATCTCAATGTCTTTTTTATATTGTGGCGACCAAAACTGAATGCAATATTCCGAGTGTGGTATTACCAAGACATTATGAAGACATCTTGGAATTAATAGGGTCTGAAAAGTAAAATAAATATTTAAAAGGGAAAGGATTCAGGGTGAAAGTAAAACAGTTGAAGTCTGAACACATCCTATGCTATGAGGTTGGTAAAGCTCTCTTATGCCACAATAAGCATACTAATCTCTAAAATGCCGTAAAACACTCTTCCATAAACTAAACTCTTATTATTGTTTTTCAGAAAGGCAAATCCTCAAAGCGTTGAACTCTCTGCATTGTTTACTGATGCAATTATAGACATTTGTATCTTTTCCAAGCAACTATAGTTTAACACCTCTTGTGTTGGCATGTTTTTTTAAAAAAAATCTAAAATATTTTTAATAGTTACAGGTCTTAATATTTTTACATTAGCTAAGTTAAATCTTTATTCTATAAAGTTTAAATAAAATTGCCAGCAAATCTTCAACTTTAAAATTAAAAGAATCTCTTTAAATATAGTTTTATACACAAAGTAATCTTTCTAAAACAATACTTTACAAAGTAAAATTGCTTTCCTATTTCCTTTGATATTATCTGTGTCTCTCTCTGTGTGTGCATGTTTGTGTGTTTGAGTTAGGGTTAATTCCTAGTGACTGCCTGGACTAGTTCCTGCAGGACTTTGAGGGCGGGGCAGGGGGAGTTTTCAGAAGTTATTTCCAATTGGCTTGGTTAGGAGTTCTAGGTGGAGAGAAAGTGACTGGCCCAATGTAACCCAGCTGGCTTTATGCCCAAGGCAGCACTAGACCTCACAGTCTCCCAGTTTCTAGTTGATGCCTTAAACACTAGACCAAACTGGCTTACTTTTGCCTTTCTCCAGGCTTCAGATTTAACCAAATATAAATACTGTACAATATGAATAAAAATAATGAAACTATATAATAACTATGGTTTGTTGCCCAGACTAGATATACTATTTTTATCCGCCCTTTGAGTCCTTCCCAAGGACCTGAAATAGACTCCTCGCATCCTGGACATAAACCGTTTCAACTCCTACCCTCAAAACGTTGCTACAGAGCACTGCACACCAAGTCAACTAGACACAAGAATACTTTTTTCCCCAACACCATCAATCTACTAAACAAATAATTTTCTCAACACTGTCAAACTTTTTACTAAGTCTGCACTTCTATTACTACTAGCTTTTTCTCATCAATCCTATCATCCTTTTCCTCCCACTTAGGACTGTATGATTGTAACTTGTTGCTTGTATCCAGTGATGGGCTCCTACGGGAACGATCAGTAACGCAGTTCCGGTAGCAAGATTTGGAGCTCCACCCCAGAGCACCCTGAAAGATGTTGAAACAAAATGCATAAGCCACGCCCACAGCGTGGTAGTAAAAATTTTGGTAGCCCATCATTGCTTGTATCCTAAGATTTTTATTAATATTGATTGATTCTTCGTTGCTTATTTGACTCCAATGTCAATCATTAAGTGTTGTGCCACATGATTCTTGACAAATGTATCTTTTTCTTTTATGTACACTGAGAGCATATGCACCAAAAAAACTCTTTGTGTATCCAACCACACTTGGCCAGTAAAGAATTCTATTCTATTCTATTCTATTCTATTCTATTCTATTCTATTCCATTCCATTCCATTGCATTCCATTCTACTATTACTATTTAATACTACACCATTTGGTTGAGAATACTTTTTCCTTGTTTTCCTCCTCTTCTTTACAATTCAAGCCTTAGTAAATTGCTCTGTGATGGCCTAGATTTGTTTGTTTCTATTGTGATATTATGTCCTGTATACAACATATATAGGATAAAGCACCTAAATGAAATTAAATATAAATAAAAATCATCTGGTTCATGACTCCATGTAATGGAAGATTGGGTTTTTTTTAAATGCATAGGGGAAATATACTTTAAATAGCTAAAATATTACAGGCCAGAGTTAGCTGGTTGCACATAATATACCAAATTTGCCATTGTAATGAAAATCCGAAGAGGCAATTAATCCTTGGAACAAAAAGCAGAAAAGCAACAAAAGACACAAAAAATTCCAACCAGAGACACAGAGAATAGCAGGTGGCCTTTGTAGAAACGCTCTGATAAATACTACACATTTCTCCATGTCTTTCTGTTGTTGTTTTTTAGCTGTGCTAGTATATCCCTGAGGAATAATAATACTCTAACATTTATATAACATATTTCAAGGGTGCACTTCCCACACATCACTACTGTAGTCCTGACAATAGCCAAATAAGCTTAAGATCTCCACAGCCTGGATGATTATTGGCACCTAAGGCTAAGATTTTAGTCTTTTCCAACAAGCAACTGTCCAGTTGATTTGCCCATGCTTTAATTAACCTCCAGACAATATTTCTAATATATACATTCCACAAGATGCCCTTGGAAAATATATGGAAATGATAACTGATCCAGGAGGAAGTGGAAAACATTATAAAGGATCATCATCACAGCAGAAATGTTCACGTACTTGTTTAGTTAAAACCCACCTACAGTATTCCTTGTTTAATGATCAAAGTTACAATGGCTGGGACTTATGACTGGTTCTTGAAGTTCTGTCCATCCCAGCAGCCTTGCAGTTACGTGATTATTAGCAGCAGTGGTGCAGTGGTTAGAGTGCAGTGCTGCAGGCTACTTCTGCTGATTGCCAGCTGCCTGCAATTTGGCAGTTCAAATCTCAGAGGCTAAAAATTGACTCAGCCTTCCATCCTTCTGAAGTCAGTAAAATGAGGACCCGGATTGTTGGGGAAAATGTGCTGACTCTGTAAACCGCTTAGAGAGGGCTGTAAAGTGGTGGGATTGAAGTAATTTAACAATTGGTTCTTCCTAATGACAAGCTGGGGGCGTGTGTGGCTGGGAGGAGGTCATGGGACCGAGTGGGTGTGGCCAACTCAACATCACTCACAGCAAGGGCTGCCGCCCACCGCTGACTCTTTGCCTGCCCGTTGGCAAAACATATCTCCGAGACCGCCTTCTGCCGCACAAATCCCAGCGACCGATTAGGTCCCACAGAGTGGGCCTTCTCCGGGTCCCGTCAACTAAACAATGTTGGTTGGCGGGCCCCAGGGGAAGAGCCTTCTCTGTGGCGGCCCCGACTCTCTGGAACCAACTCCACCCAGAGATTAGAACTGCCCCTACTCTCCCTGCCTTCCGTAAACTCCTTAAAACCCACCTTTGCCGTCAGGCATGGGGGAACTGAAACACCTCCCCCGGGCATGTACAATTTATGCATGGTATGTTTGTGTGTGTGTTTGTTAATAAATGGGGTTCTTTTAAAACATTTTTAAATATTTTAAATTTATTTGGATTTGTCATGATTTGCTGTATCTTGCTGTGAGCCGCCCCGAGTCTGCGGAGAGGGGCGGCATACAAATCTAAATAATAAATAAATAAATAAATGAATCAGTTGCTGCAGAGGCAGGGTAATTTCCTAGGTACCATTCTGAGCCCCTTTCTGTCACTCCTCTTGGGCTGACAAAATAAAAGCCCATCTAAGATCACGGCTTAGATCAGTTGGAAACTCTGCACTTCAAACTTCTGACAACCTGAAAGTTATATTAGCAAACCCACTGAGCTTCTACACTACCCCAAAACTTTACTATTGTACTTGCAGCTGCAGGATGTCATGTGGCTTGTACGTCCCACTGCTGGTAGTCCACAACTTACAACCAATAATTTACCAAACATTCAAAGTTCCAATGGTCCTTGAAAAAAAATGACTTGCAACCTATCCTTGTGCTTATTGAGCCACGGTGGGGCAGTGGTTAGAGTGCAGTACTGCGGGCTACTTCTGCTAATTACTGGCTGCCAGCAGTTTGGCAGATGGAATCTAATCAGCTCTAGGTTGACTCGGGCTTCCATCCTTCTGAAGTGGGTAAAATGAGGACCCAGATTGTTGGGGGCAATAGGCTGATTTTGTAAACCGTTTAGAGAGGGGTATAAAGCACTGTGAAGTAGCATATAAATCTAAGTGCTATTGCTATTGCACACAATCACATGAGCAGAACACAAACACTTGGCAACTGGTATTCATTTATTCATTTATTCATTTATTCATTTATTCATTTATTCATTTATTCATTCATTCATTCATTCATTCATTCATTTATTTATTTATTTATTTATTATTTAGATTTGTATGCCGCCCCTCTCCGCAGACTCAGGGCGGCTCACAACAAAACAAAAACAGTTCATGACAAATCTAAATTATAATTTAAAAATATTTTTAAAAACCCATTTACTAAGCAAACATACATACAAACATACCATGCATAAATTGTATATGCCCAGGGGAGATGTCTCAGTTCCCCCATGCCTGACGACAAAGGTGGGTTTTAAGGAGCTTACGAAAGGCAAGGAGAGTAGGGGTAGTTCTAATCTCTGGGGGGAGCTGGTTCCAGAGAGTCGGGGCCACCACAGAGAAGGCTCTTCCCCTGGGGCCCGCCAACCAACATTGTTTAGTTGAGGGGACCCGGAGAAGGCCCATTCTGTGGGACCTAATTGGTCGCTGGGATTCGTGCAGCAGAAGGCGGTCTCGGAGATATTCTGGTCCAATGCCATGAAGGGCTTTAAAGGTAATAACCAACACGTAGTTACACCGGTTGCCATGCCCTGTCTTGTGTCATGTGATCATCACATACAGCTTTCCCAGCTGGCTTCTGATAAGTAATGTCAATGGATGAAGCTGGATTCACTTAATGTCCACATGATGATTTACTTAATGACTGTAGCAAAAAAGGTGATTGTAAAACTGGGCAAGGTTCACTTAACAATCACATTGCTTGACAATGTAAATTCTAGTTTCATTTATGTTTGTAAATTGAGGACTGTTTGTACTATGAAGCCTCATTGACCACTAGCATAGAAATTGCACCATGATTTCACCCCTATGTTGAAACAGGAAACATGCAAGAAAAAACACTGTAGCATGAACATATTGTTGAGACTGAGTTTTTTGGAAAAAAGACCTCTCGTACTCTTTTCAGGAACAAAAGGATGGAGTGGAGGGCAAATTCTTGCCATTAGCCATCCACTTGATCTACTTTCAGTCCTGCCACATTTAATATGCCCTTGGCAACCTCATAAGTTTTGCAAACTCTAGTCCACCACACTTGATGCTTTAGAACCCAGAGGGAGTTTAGATCTTTCATATGAACTCATTGTGATTGACTTCTCAATACTTTTCCAGTCGTTTAGACATCATTTTACTGATACTCTGGAAAATAGGTCTATCAATGAATTTAAAAAGTACTTTTTTCAACAGATGCATTTGTATGCAGTTTAGTGGAACTATCTTTGGGTTTCCTGGTCAAACAGTTGCAGCTGAAATTTTAATGGGATTGATGGGAGGTAACCAGCAGATGTAGTATAATTTCTTTCTCTTCTCTGGCATTTTTCATATTGAGAGAAGCAGAAGCAAATACAGTGGTACCACTACCTACAAACCCCTCTACTTACCACTTTTCTAGATAAGGACTGGGTGTTCAAGATTTTTTTGCCTCTTCTCAAGAACCATTTTCCACTTAGAAATACAAGCCTCTGAAACTCTAACCGGAAACGGCAGGGAGAAGCCTCCATGGGGCATCTCTAGGAATCTCCTGGGAGGAAACAGGGCCAGAAAAGGCGGGGAGAAGCCTCCGTGGGGTCTCTCTAGGAATCTCCTGGGAGGAAACAGGGCCTCCAACCTCCCTGTGGTTTCCCTAATCGCACACATTATTTGCTTTTACATTGATTCCTAGGGGAAAAATTGCTTCTTCTTAAAAAAAATTCTACTTAAGAACCTGGTCAGGGAACGAATTAAGTTTGTAAGTAGAGGTACCACTGTACTGACTTTTGTAGACCTACAGCTTATTCACATTGTCCAAGTTACCCCATTACCAGAACAGAAGAGCAACCATTTTTCTGAGGGCAGAAACAAACAAAGTCTGCCTTTACTCAGCTCCCTGTGCAATTTCCTGCTGTGATTTGAAAGTAGCCTTTTCGTGTTCTGTCACCTTGAGTGCTTTTGTCATTTCTGCTGTCATTTACTTTCTTACAGACTAATATCACCATTGCATTGACTATTTTACAAAGGAAGAAATGCCCATTCAACTGAATCAATGATTACTATGCACTGCAATGGCTTCTACGCCTTCTTTTACTAATACCGCTGAAACGGTTCTAAATCCACCAGTTCTTTTTTTATTGGTTTTCCAGGAGTGGAAAGGGAGCAATATTTATTTTAAAGGTGATTGTTATACCTGGGTATATGCCTTTTTTATATTTTCATTTTTCATATAAGTTTTAAAGTTAACTTTGTGCATGTAACATACACACTCTCTCTATATATATATTATAAATACATAAATTATTTATTTGCAGGATTTATAGAGTACCCTAATCTGTTACAGTTCTATGTGGTTCACAAAATACATCCATAAAAAGCAAAACGGTTAATATTAAAATAAGAAATTACATTGCCCCCCCCCCACACACACACACAAAAAAGTTATTCAATAGTTATTCAAAAGTCCAAAATTTTACATTAAGGATCCATCACCCACTCTGGTGCAGACCTTGATGTAGAGTCAGGTTTTTACGTCTCATTTAAATAAAGCCAGTGTAGCAGCTATAAGATCACTCGTGAAATGACATTACAGAAGGCTGGAACCATGATAGAGAAACCCACTTCCCTGGTTTCACAAGATGATAATGTTTAACTTGCTGTTGGGTTCTCATTTACTGTACACTTGTACTGTTTCTTTTCTATTCTTTCATAGATATATTTTACTATGAGTATCTCCTCTATAACCTTCATCATGTATTTTACCAGGTATATATATATATGATGGTCTTGGCATATTCAGGTTTCTTCCCGTGTAGGATTTGGAAATTTCTGGCGACGTTTCGACGAGGCCCCACTCGTCATCTTCAGGCTGGTGTTTCTGTCCTTGTTCTAGGGCGAACACAGCGAGACCTGAGCTGCATTCCTTCTATAAATACTGGTGGCTGGGTGTGGTTTGATGGCTCAGCAATTGCCTGCTGTGTAGAAACTTCCTGGTGAGTCAGTGGGGTAACACCTGGGGTCGTTGATATAGCTGAGGTATGCTGATTAGTTAATGGTTGTGGATTAGGCGTGATATCCTGAGTAGTTGGAGCTTGCAGGCTACTTGATTGTTTTGCAATGTGTGTTCTGAGTCTGGTTTCAGTTTCTATGGCTGGGATACATTTGAGGGCTGGTTTCCAGATGTCTGGTAGGCGGGAGGTATCATCCCGCTTGGTCATATTTTTCATATTCATATACCCACTAAAACTCTCATTGTGTATTGGACAACATAAATAAATAAAATAAAAATAAATAAATGTAACTATCAACGTGTAGCAAAAAGGAAACAAAATGGGGGGGGAGAGAAACCACACTCATAGTACGAACCCTTCAAATGAGGAAAAGTCAATCACAAGTTTCAGATCCACATGACAAATAATCTACATGTCTCAAATTTCATTTTGGGTCATATCGATCAGAGCACAACAGCAAGGTTAAATCAAATAGATTGACTGTAAAGGTCAGTAAAATGAGGAGCCAGATTGTTAGAGGCTCTGTAAAATGCTTAGAGAGGGCTGTAAGACACTGTGAAGTAGTATATAAGTCTAAGTGTTATTACTATTAATATATGTGATAATCAGCTCATTGAATTGCCTTGAGTAGTCCACTGGCAACTGGAGCAGCTCATAACTGGACCAGCTGCAGCTTCCAAGTAGTCTTTGAGGCAGACCCATATACAATTTATTGCAATAGTCCAATCAATAGTGACCAAGGCATGAGAGATTATTGTAAATGCATCTCGATCCAGTCATCGGAACAATTGTTACGAACTATTGATGCAATGCTGTCTGGTTTCAGATCTTATCTGCTGCTTCAGAAAGAACTATTAGTCTGAGAAGACCCCTGCCATCCAAACTGCCAGTGCTGAAGAGAACAATGTAATATCAAATAGAACCAACATTTGAACCGTTTCATGTTTGAGAGGTTCAAACATCTACAGTTATTTATTCTTGACAAAGTTAAGTCTAAGTCTGGTTTTCTCCATCCAGATTCACATAGCCTCCAGACACTGGGATAGGATTTTGACAATATCATTTGGCTGGCTGGGTACATAATTGAATATCATCATTATAGATGGTACCAGACACTGAATCAATGGATGATTATACCTGGTTGCCTCACGTAGGTGTTCGTAATAGGCTATAAGGGTAACCTTGAGGAGCAGGAGAAAGAACTGCAATCAGTCAGATAAAATAAATATGAGGCTCAGGCAGAAATCAAACCTGAAAGATTCTGTTACTGTAACCTCATAACAAAATTATTTAGTAGCGTCATAATGTTGATTTCCTGGTTTGGTCTCCCTTGAAAGGCTGATAATATTAACCAAGAAGAATAAGACCTTCAAGTCTTGATACATCCCACATAAATTATGTTTCCTCCTAAATCAGCAGGTACATCCAATCACAGAAACAGAAGAATACCATGCCTGTATTCCTGATCCACTCACCTAAGCTGGACATCAAAAAAGTTAAAGAATAGAGATGGGGGTAATACCACCATATACAATTTATTGCAATTTATTGCAATAGTCCAATCAATAGTGACCAAGGCATGAGAGACTTTTGTAAATGCATCCCGATCTAGTCATTGGAACAATTGTTACCAACTAGTGATGCAATGCTGTCTGGGCTCAGATCTTATCTGCTGCTTCAGAAAGAACTATTAGTCTGAGAAGACCCCTGCCATCCAAACTGCCAGTGCTGAACAATGTAATATCAAACAAAACCAGATGGTATTACCACCATCTTGGTTTCACACAGAGGTCCTCTGCAAGTACACCCAATGCATTTTCAGTATTGCCCTGGATTGAATTTGTCAGCCCATCCTCAAGGCTATACATTGTAGCACTGGACTGAAAAGGGTTTATATAATTCATATTTTCCAGAGTGTCTGAAGCTGAAACCTCCCCACATTCTCAATTTGCATTTCCCAAAAATAAAACAAATAGCTATTGTCCAAACCATCCATTCCAGTGAAAATTTCATTAAAAAAGATATATACCACCACTTTCTTCAGGCTGGGGCATAATCTCCTCCTTCAAAAAGTAAATACTATCATGCAGATCCAAATGTTATCCCTAACCAGCCAGCAGGAACATGGAATAAAATGAGTTTATCAGGCCAAGGACTTTGTCCACATTCTCAGGAATCAAAGGTTTGAACTCATCCCAGATAACCAGAAAAGTTCACATATCCATCATCTAAATGCAGTTAATGAACTTTTTAGCATGCTTAGCATGCCAACTGACCTTTAAAAAGAGAAGGAACATTTAAACCCTAGAATGGAGTTTCATGGGAGAGGGTATGGTAACCTGGCTGAATGGCCTCTGAGAGGTAGCAACAGTGCATTGCCAATACCAATTTTTAAGAATTATTAGCAGGCCTGATCTTCCACCTTTTTCTTTAAATACTGCAAGTATATCCTGATTACCTTGTGCAGTCATGGCCATCTGCTATCTTATCCATGTCTGCATTCTTGCAAATTTCTCAGCATCCTTCTGACAATGAAAGCTAGAAGCACTGCAGTGTAAGAATTGCAAATGGTAGAGCATGGATACCTTTTAAAGAAACAATTTCCTGTAATTGTTCACAAGTACTGAATCTAAGTACTTGCCCAGCCTTGGCAATTCAGAAGAGATCATGATCCTAAAATCTTTCCTTGCTTTGCTGCTGTGCAAGCTACCTTCCCCTGCCTCGTAATTATGACCTAACCCTTTTGTTCTTAAACATTTGACCTCGTTTGATTTGACTATTATAAATGCACTTTTTTTAAAAAAAATAATTGATCATAATTTAGATGTGATTTTCCTGAGAACAAGTAATTAGAAACTATTTTTAAGGCTTTTTCTCCCTGCAAAGTCTATTGAAATGTTTTAAATGTAACAGCATGTTACATTATGCACACTGAGATACTTTTCATAGGAAAAGGAAAATAAGCTTTAAAAGACTCTAGCAGCTGATTAATGTAATTTATCTGAGCTCTAAACTTTCTCCCAGAAACAAAACAGCAAACGGAATATACTGTATTTTTCAGAGTATAAGACGCACTGGAGTATAAGACGCACCTTAGCTTGGGAGGGAGGAAAATAAGGGGGGGGATCTGCTTTTGCCTACCAGCAAAAAAGTGCAGGTGAAATACACTTTTTCATGTATATTTTCATGTATATTAATGCCAGAAAGTTTTCTTAAATGTAGTCACACTAACTCCTCCCAATTATTTAAATAGATCTACTCCAAACATGACTAAGTCAGGGTATAACTCAGTTGCCTTATCTTAATACTACAACAAGACACTATGATATTGCAGACTACAAATATTGTTAAAATTGATGTGGCTTTCTGGAAGTATAGTTATTCCCTGCTATTTAAAAGAAGATACAATAGCACTGGGCTTCTTCAGATCAAGCATTTATTTTAAAAAGCTTTTTCATTTTGTTGTCTAGAACAATAATAAAGCAGTTTTTTTAAAATAACTCTAATAATTTGAACATTCTATAGGAATAGTTATTGACTTACCTCCTTGCAGCAAACAGCAAATAGCCAGTTTCAACACCGCATGATTAGCAAAAGAAAATAAAAATCTGCCTCTGCCTCTGCCTCCCAGCAATTTGCCTCCTTGCAGTTTTAGTTTCACTTTCACTTTTAGCACAAGCAGCTAACAGATTCAGGCTGCAGGGATTGCTATAGCCCATTGCCATCTGCAGCCTGAATTAGCTGATGGTCATGAAGCCGATAATCAGTTGCTTGTGCTAATTAGGCTCTGTGCTGTTTGCTGCAAAAAGGCAATTTGCTGGGAGGCAGAAGTAAATGGTTGGAGGAGCTGGGCAGGGCTACATTTGGTGTATAAGTGGCACCCAAGTTTTCACCCTCTTTTAGGTGGGGGAAAGGTACATCTTATACTCCAAAAAATACGATATACATGTATGTCAAGAAAGTGCTGTTGTCATATTATAGGATCCAACTATTTCAAATACTACAAAAGCATTAAATGTGCTCCTGAGAATCCCTGGCACATCAAGTCAGAGGAAGATGTCTTCCTGCCTGAGGCAAAAACAAGATGGTTGTCCCTTTTTATTCTATGTAACATGTTAAGCATCTACCTGTTCTACCAAGTCAAATAGAATGGGCAAACTCCTAGTCCCTACACCTAAATATTCGTAAGTAGAGGCATTCTTCACTGTATTGTACAATAGTCAGTCTGCCCAAAGTTTCTGAAGTAAATATAGCACCTACTATTCAGTATTAAGGTACAGTGATACCTCAAGATACGAACCCCTTGTCTTACGAACAACTCGTGATACGAACCCGGGGTTCAGAAAATTTTTGCCTCTTCTTACGAACTTTTTTCGAGTTACGAACCGGTGTTCGGAGACTGCTGGGAAGCCGTGCGGCTGTTTTAAAAGGTGACAGCCGGGCGGTGGGGCTTCCCAGCACCCCCCCGAACCCCGAAACCGGAGGTTTGGCACAAGTTCGGGGTTCGGGGGGTGCTGGGAAGCCCCCCAGGCCGGCTGTGACCTTTTAAAACAGCCGCGCCGCTTCCCATCTGTCTCCTGAAGCCGAACGGCAAAGCCGAACTTCCGCGTTTGACTTCAGGAGACAGATGGGAAGCGGCGCGGCTGTTTTAAAAGGTCGCAGCCGGCCTGGGGGGCTTCCCAGCACCCCCCGAACCCTGAACCCAGGTTCGGGGGGGCTGGGAAGCCCCCCAGGCCAGCTGCGACCTTATAAAACAGCCGCGCCGCTTCCCATCTGTCTCCTGAAGCCGAACGGCAAAGCCGAACTTCCGCGTTCGGCTTCAGGAGACAGATGGGAAGCGGCGCGGCTCTTTTAAAAGGTCGCAGCTGGCCCTGGGGGGCTTCCCAGCACCCCCCCTCGAACCCCAACCCGGAAGTTTGGCAAAAGTTCGGGGTTCGGGAGGTTGCTGGGAAGCCCCCCAGCCCGGCGGTCACCTTTTAAAACAGCCGGGCGGTTTTCCAGCAGCCTCCCGAAGCCGAACAAACCCGAACTTCCGCATTCGGCGTTTGGAGGCTGCTGGAAAGTCCTACTTCTCCTCCCCAGCCAAAACCCCAAAGCCTGTTTGCTGCCACACGATTTAGCCAGGACAGGAGCGAAGTGACGTGGAGGAATGGGGAGCTGAAACCGGGCGGTTTCAGCTTTCCATCCCTTCACGTCACTTCACCACTAAATCGTGTGGCAGCAAACATGCTTTGGGGTTTTGGCTGGGGGGGAGAAGTAGGACCTTCCTAACTCCCTCCCCCCCAGCCAAAACCCCAAAGCCTGTTTGCTGCCACACGATTTAGCGGCGAAGAGACGTGGATGGATGGAAAACTGAAACCGGGCTGTTTCAGCTTTCCATCCCTTCACGTCCCTTCGCCGCTAAATTGTGTGGCAGCAAACATGCTTTGGGGATTTGGCTGGGGGGGAGAAGAAGTAGGACCTTCCTAACTCCCTCCCCCCAGCCAAACCCCCAAAGCATGTTTGCTGCCACACGATTTAGCGGCGAAGTGACGTGGATGGATGGAAAGCTGAAACCAGGCTGTTTCAGCTGTCCATCCCTTCACGTCCCCTCGCCACTAAATCGTGTGGCAGCAAACATGCTTTGGGGATTTGGCTGGGGGGGAGAAGAAGTAGGACCTTCCTAACTCCCTCCCCACCAGCCAAACCCCCAAAGCATGTTTGCTGCCACACGATTTAGCGGCGAAGTGACGTGAAGGGATGGAAAGCTGAAACCGCCCGGTTTCAGCTCCCCATTCCTCCACGTCACTTCGCTACTGTCCTGGCTAAATCGTGTGGCAGCAAACATGCTTTGGGGTTTTGGCTGGGGGGGAGGGAGTTAGGAAGGTCCTACTGCTTCCTCCCCCAGCCAAAAACACAAAGCCAGGCAGCCTCCAGCCGCCAAAGGAGCCTCCTGATTCTCCCCGCTTCTCTGTCCCGCTCATTACCCGTGTCCGGCAGAAGCTGCTGCCCGATTGCTCTTAGCCGGCGGGATGCAAAGTGCTGGGGTGGGGGGGTGTCCTGACAGCCCCCCACCCCAATGCGAGCGGCGGGGAGTCAGCCATGGCCGGCAGAAGATCGCTCTTGCTGACCTGATGCCTCGCGGTGAAGCCGGGCAAGTGCGATCTTCTGCCGGCCATGGGCGACTCCCCGCCGCTCGCCCATGGCCGGCAGAAGATCGCTCTTGCCCGGCTTCCCCGCGAGGCATCAGGTCAGCATTCTGGATGGGCGGGCGGCGGGCGAGGATGGGGGAAGCCTCGCGGGGAAGCCGGGCAAGAGCGATCTTCTGCCGGCCATGGGCGACTTCCCGCCACTCGCCCATGGCCGGCAGAAGATCGCTCTTGCCCGGCTTCCCCGCGAGGCAGCAGGTCAGCATCCTCGGCGGGCGAGCGGCGGGGAAGCGGGCAGCTGTGGCAGCTGCTGCAAGAGGCTTCCCCGCCTCCTCAAAGCAGCCTCCCAAACCCGAACTTTCACTGAGAAGCCCCGCCGCCCGGCTGTCACCTTTTAAAACAGCCGGGGGGGCTTCTCAGCAGCCTCCCAATGCCAAAGCCCCCAGGCTGTTTTAAAAGGTGACAGCCGGGCGGCAGCGGTTTTTTGTGGGGTTTTTTTGTTGTTGCACGGATTAATTGACTTTACATTGTTTCCTATGGGAAACAATGTTTTGTCTTACGAACCTTTCGTCTTACAAACCTCCTCCTTGCACCAATTAAGTTCATATCATGAGGTATTACTGTATTATCATTCTGTTGATATCAATTTGTGGAATAGATGAGGATGACATCTTGTGCTTTGTCTCAGGATATTAATAAAATAAAAACCTCAGGCCAATTTTCCCACCACTTGATGTCATTGTTTAATTCTATTTAACTACATAGCATTTTAACTTTTATCACAACCTAGAACCGAAAAAGTTTTAATAGGCTTTGAGTCAAGTCTAGCACAGTAAACTGGTCTGAAATGGAGAGAGGTATTAAAAGCTTGGATTTGGACAAATAATATGTTTGTTGAACTTCTTCAATACTCCTGAATAATAGTCTGTTTTGCTCCTGGGTGTTTTATATTCTGAATGATGTAGCTAAATTGCAGACATTGAATGTAAGTCTGAAAGATTAAGGTAACTCAGCAAGTTTAGTTATAGGACAAAGAAGACTGAATGGTAACATAACAGCAACTATCAAAGGCTGCCATGGAGGAAAGAGTAAAATTTGTTATTGGAGAAATAGAGTGAATAGATGGAATTGACACAAGTTATACAAGAGGGAGGTTTCAATTGAATATTAAGAAAAACATAGTGACAATAAGCAGTTAGGTAAATGAATGATTTGGGTTTTTTTTATTTTGGTTTGTTTAGTATAGCAAAAATTGCACAAGAATCTGCCTGAATGAGATTTAAGGAAAATGAATTCTGTTAAGTGACATGAATGATTGGAAAGGATATGATTGAAGAATAGAAAAGTGACTAGACCAGTGATGGCGAACTTTTTTTTCCTTGGGTGCTGAAAGAGCCTGGGCATTGTTGTGGTTCAGCTTGAGGCTGCTCAGGGACCGGCTATGTCTCTGCTGGCTCCATGCCCAGAGGAGGATGACAGCAAAGAGGAGGGGGCTGAACAGTTGGACGGGGGAGAGGAAAATCAGGAATGGGATGAAGGAGAACAGCATGAGAGCCCCGGTGGGGGGGGGCTCTCCCCAGCCAGTACTTTGGAGTCATTAGGTGATGAAGCTCAAGCCGTCATTGACATGCGACAGAGACGGTCAGATCAAAGAAAGGAGCAATTAAAGAAGTATTATCAGCACGGAATTAGGAACAGCTGGGTTTGGGTGTGGTCCTCCTTAGCAGGGTTTAAAAGGCAGGCAAGCCCTTGAAGCCATGTGGAGTGTTATCAGTTTGGAGTTGCGTTATCCTGTCTTGTTTCTCGGCGTCTCTGTTCCTGGCTTGTGGCCCAGCAGCTTTGGAAGACCCGTGGGAGGTGTAGGTCTGCTATCTACAGCCTCGGCTTGGCAGCAAGAATTCTGCATTGCTGCATGCACTTTTGCCTTCGTGGATATATCTGAAGATACAGCATTTTCCTGTTTGTAAGGACATTTTCTGTTACCTGTGTTTTTCTTGAATTTTATAAAACTGCCTTTGCCTTTTACCAGTGTGTCTGGCTTCTCTTTTTGAGATGGTATTGGCTTCTGGAGTGACCTAGACAGAACAGGCATGTGCATGCATAAGTGCCCATATCCATAATTCAAGGCCTGGAGAAGGCAAAAACAGCTTCCCTCACACACATACACCCGGAGACCCTCTGGAGGCCGGGAACAGCCTATTTCCCAACTTTTGGTGAGCTCAGTAGGCTGGTGTTTCACCCTCCCCAGGCTCCAAAGGTTTCCCTGGAGCCCGGGGAGGGTAAAAATGCCCTCCCTATCCCCCGGGGGCTCTCTGGAAGTCAAAAATGCCTCCGCCCCGGAGCCTCCATGTGAGCCAAAAATCAGCTGGCCACCACATATATGTATGTTGGAGCTGAGCTAGGGTGCCAGGAGATATGGCTCTGTGTGCCACCTGTGGCACTTGTGCCATAGGTTTGCCATCACTGGATTAGACTATTCAAAGACTCAAGAATTAATGAAAATAGTGACTGGTGAGTATTTGCTTAGAAAAAGGTTTCCTAGAAATATATGGCTTAACATATATTTAGTTATTCTAAACATGCCTGGGATAAACACATATCCATCCTAAGATAAAATACAGGAAATAGTATAAGGGCAGACTAGATGGACCATGAGGTCTTTTTCTGCCGTCAATCTTCTATGTTTCTATGTTTCTATTCAAGTAAGGAAGGGCCCGATCCTTTCCCTTCTATTCTGGGGAGCTTTTCTTCCTTCAGCCAGTAGAAAGGGAAGCTGATGATACAGGTAGTCCTTAACTTAAGGTTCAAAGTTATAACAGGGCTGAAAAAAAACCAAAGGCGGCTTCATTACTTGCTTGTCCGAATAAAACCTGTAAAAAATCCATCCAGAAGGGGGAGGGGTGTTATGACCAGAAGATTCCACAAGATTCTGTAGCTGGGTAAAGTTTAAAAGTAGAGTTGTTAAGCAGAACTCACTATTTGTATTAGAAGTTGTTTACCTGCTTCCCATTGGCTGCCACGGTTTGGCGCCAATCTTGGAGAGCTGTCAGGCGTCGCTTGTTGCCGGGTGAAACTGTATAAAAGGAAAATGCCTCCGGCCTTACGCGCTTCTCTCTAGCTCGTGTCTGAGTGAAAGTGTTTCCGCGTATAGTTAGTCTCCTGCAGAGAATAAAGATTTAAAGTTAGGAACCGTGTTTCTCGGTTATTTCACTTCAGCCAGTAGAAAGGGAAGCCGATGATACAGGTAGTCCTTAACTTAAGGTTCAAAGTTATAACAGGGCTGAAAAAAAGCAACAGCGGCTTTTCAAGCAGCAGAATCAACTAGGAAACCAGGTTTGCTGAATTGATGGTGTGATTTGCTTAACAACCGAGCCCCCCCCCCCAAAAAAGTGATCAAATTGTGCACGACTCACTTAACATTTGTATCAATTAGTGGCAAATGTTCTTGTTCCCCTTGGGGATGTAAGTTGAGGGCTACTTATGATTAGTATTTCATATTTGAGCTCTTTTCACTATTGCATTGTATTTTAATATTGTTGTAAGCCGCCCTGAGTCTCATGGGATTGGGCAGCATAGAAGCCAAAATAAATAAACAAACAAACAAATAAATAAATAAATAAATAAATGAATGAATGAATGAATGAATGAATGAATGAGCCGAGGTGGTGTAGTAGGTAGAGTGCAGTACTGCAGGTCACTAAAGCTGACTGCTAGATCTGCAGGCTAGCAGTTCAAATCTCATCGGTTCAAATCTCATCACTGGCTGAAGGTTGACTCAGCTTCCATCCTTCCGAAGTGGGTAAAATGAGGACCCGGATTGTGGGGGCAATATGCTGGCTCTGTTAAAAAAAAGTGCTATTGCTAACATGTTGTAAGCTACCCTGAGCTTTCATGCCTGTCAGCAGAGGTAGGTCTTCAGAGCTTTACGAAAGACTAGGAGGGAAGGGGTGGTATGTATCTCCGGAGGTAGTTACTAGATTAGCTCTGAAAGGGAGGAGATAGTGAAGTAGAAACTAAAAATTGTCCTTCATCAATTCTCTTTAAGAGGGTGGAAAGACAGAATCTCTGGCAGGTTTTCAAGATTCTGCTATTATGCCATGCAACAACAGAGTTCCAGTAGTCCTTGTAGCAAACTTATCTTTGATCTAGGCTGCCTTGTAAACCGACAAATAATGTAAGTTGACAAATATTTTATCAGATTGTAACCTGGCCAAAATTCTCTTGTTGTTAAAAGAATTCTGATATTGGGCAAGATCAATGTATCGCAAGATTAAAACAAACATTTGATTATTATGTAAATAAAATGTCACCAATATTTAAGTTGAACTGTCTGTGACCCTAACCCTGGTGACCTTTCAATATAACCCTTTAATGGCTTATTACATCAGGAACTATTTGCCACATTGGGAATAAGGGTTATGAGCAGAGAGGATGGGACAGGCACTAAGAAGAATGTTAATATGTCTTGTTGCAGCTCTGTGCAAAACCTTCGACATACACTCAGCAGAGTTTGTTTGTTTGTTTGTTTGTTTGTTTGTCTGTTTGTCTGTTTGTCTGTTTGTCTGTTTGTCTGTTTGTCTGTTTATCTGTTTATCTGTTTATCTGTTTATCTGTTTATCTGTTTATCTGTTTATCTGTTTATCTGTTTATCTGTTTATCTGTTTATCTGTTTATCTGTTTATCTGTTTATCTGTTTATCTGTTTGTTTATCTGTTTATCTGTCTGTCTGTCTGTCTGTCTGTCTATCTGTCTGTCTATCTATCTATATTTTATTTTATTTTATTTTATTTTATTTTATTTTATTTTATTTTATTTTATTTTATTTTATTTTATTTTATTTTATTTTATTTTATTTTATTTTATTTTATTTTATTTTATTTTATTTTATTTTATTTTATTTTATTTTATTTTATTTTATTTTATTTTATTTTATTTTATTTTATTTTATTTTATTTTATTTTATTTTATTTTATTTTATTTTATTTTATTTTATTTTATTTTATTTTATTTTATTTTATTTTATTTTATTTTATTTTATTTTATTTTATTTTATTTTATTTTATTTTATTTTATTTTATTTTATTTTATTTTATTTTATTTTATTTTATTTTATTTTATTTTATTTTATTTTATTTTATTTTATTTTATTTTATTTTATTTTATTATTAGATTTGTATGCCGCCCCTCTCCGGGGCGGCTAACAACAATAATAAGACAATATGAACAAATCTAATATTAAAGTAATGTAAAAAACCCTAATTTAAGAAAGCAATCATACATACAGACATACCATGCATAAATTTTATAAGCCTAGGGGAAGGGAATATCTCAATTCCCCCATGCCTGATGACAGAGGTGGGTTTTAAGGAGCTTACGAAAGGCAAGGAGGGTGGGGGCAACTCTGATATCTGGGGGGAGTTGGTTCCAGAGGGTCAGGGCCGCCACAGAGAAGGCTCTTCCCCTGGGTGCCGCCAAATGACATTGTTTAGTCGACGGGACCCGGAGAAGGCCAACTCTGTGGGACCTAACTGGTCGCTGGGATTTGTGCGGCAGAAGACGGTCCCGGAGATATTCTGGTCCGATGCCACGAAGGGCTTTATAGGTCATAACCAACACTTTGAATTGTGACCGGAAACCGATCGGCAACCAATGCAGACTGCGGAGCCTTGGTGTTGTTGCAGTGGTGTAGATAATGTGGGCTAGCCAGTTAAAGACTCAGACTTATTATTAACAATATTATTATTTACAAATATACATCAATATTAACAATAGATTACAAACCTCACACAGCTAGAATAATACAGACTCACAATCCAAGATATCTCAAAGTAACTCCCCCCACAGGGAATGATGCCGGCGCCCTCTTATGGGCAAACCAGTCAAAGTTCTTAAAGAAGCAATCTTTACATTCTTAGACTAACATTGTTAGTTTATTATATGGAAACCCCAAAGCAGGTAAGGTACAAACAAGGAATGTAGAACATAGAATATACAGGGTTGGAAGGGAAATTTCTTCTAATCCAACTCCCGGCTTGAACAGGAGAACCTTATACCATATCAAACACTGGTTTTACAATCTTTTCTTGAGAATCTCAGTGATGAATTTCTGAATTCAGGCTCTCTATGAAGAAATTTCTCTTTCTTTTACTTCTTCCCCTATCCTCATGTGCTTTGGCAAATAGATGGACCCCCTCTTCTCTGTGATAGCCTCTCAAGTATTGAAATACAAGTATCATGTCAATCCTAGTCCTTCTTTCTTTAGACAACCTAGTTCACTTAACTGTTTTATCATATGTTTAGCCTACTGTCCCTTTTTGCTCTTTTCTATACTCTTCTTTCGGTGCCAGCATTTTTTCTTTTTTTGCATCATAGTGTGGACTCACTAGTGCAGATCTTGAAGTATCCCTTTGTTAACACAGGCTAGGACAGTGATGGTGAACCTTTCTTTTCTTGGGTGCTAAAAAAGCATGTGCGTGCACTATTGTGCATGTGCGAGTGCCCACACCCATAATCCAATGCCTCGGGAGGATGAAAACAGCTCCCCCCCCCTAGAGGCCCTTTGGAGGCCGGGAACAGCCTGTTTCCCAACTTTTGGTGGGCCCAGTAGGCTCATGTTTCGCCCTCCCCAGGCTCCAAAGGCTTTCCCTTTAGCCAAGGGAGGGTAAAACACCCTCCCACCCACCCCAGAGGCTCCCAGGAAGCCAAAAACGCCCTCCCAGAGCCAAAAATCAGCTGGCCAGCACATACATGCACATTGGAGCTGACCTAGGGCAACGGCTCGCATGCCAGCAGTTACGGCTCCATGTGCCACCTGTGGCATCCGTTCCATAGGTTCGCCATCACTGGGCTAGGACTTCATCGGCTCTTTTTGCCAGCTGCAGCACCCTGCTAGTTCATACTTAAGATGATGGGAGGTGATGGGATCACAGGTATGGGAATAATAGCGAGAAAGAAGCTGTCAAAGAAGTCCAGATGAGCAACACAACAAAAAGCTTTAATTGTAACATCAGAACCACCTTCTCTGCGGTGGCCCCGACCCTCTGGAACCAACTCCCCCCAGAGATTAGAATTACTCCCACCCTCCTTGCCTTTCATAAGCTTCTTAAAACCCATCTCTGCCGCCAGGCATGGGGGAATTGAGATACTCTTTCCCCCTAGGCCTTTACAATTTTATGCATGGTATGTCTGTATGTATGTTGGTTTTACAATAGGGGTTTTTAACTGTTTATATCGGATTATCATATACTGTTGTTAGCTGCCCTGAGTCTACGGAGAGGGGCAGCATACAAATCCAATCCAATCAAATCAAATCAAATCAAATTTATTTCCTCCCTCCATTGTCTCCTACTGGAAACCAGAATTGGCTGTTTGAGCAGACAACTTCTTTCTAATGTGGGCTATTTGAACCCCATTTGGTTTGCTTTTAAATTCCCTGACCGTTAATGAGGGCATCAATTCTAACCCCAATTACAAAAGGAGGTGATCAATTTGAGGCAAGTCAACTAGCTTTTAAACCCAGGAGATGAAAATGGGGAGGGTGAGGGTAGGGGGAAGAACTATTTCCTGCAGCATTGCCACATCCCTTTGGGTGTTTTGTATCCTTTCAGGCTTGGTTATCTTTGTTTTCTCAGACTCTGGAGACATTTGTGAGGCAAGTACAGTAAATTATGCTGTCAGGCTAGATAGTTTGGAGGGAAATCTAAGAAAGATGAGTGCCAGTGCCTCTTAAGATAGCACCAAGATGAAAATGGGCTATAAATTAAGAATCCGAGCACAGAGGGGGTAGCGGGTGTGGAGTGACACATTTAGAATTCTGCCCTTGACATTTATGCAGAGGCCATGGCCACAGCATACAGTAGATAACATCTTCTGTTGATTTATATTTCCAAATAGCTAAGCATATTATTACTTCCTAGAACAAAACTTGTGACCAACCAAACAAAATAAAGCTCTCATATGTTGAAGTCTGCATTCTCGATGCTTTTTGCCTGGGGAAGGCAAAAATAAAAAGCTTCCCCCCACCCCCCTGAGACCCTCTGGAGGCTGGGAACAGCCTGTTTCCCAACTTATGGTGGGCCCAGTAGGCTCGTGTTTTGCCCTCCCCAGTCTCCAAAGGCTTCCCTAGTATGGTGCTGGTGAGACCACATTTGGAATTTATTTATTAGATTTGTATGCCGCCCCTCTCCGTAGACTCGGGGCGGCTCACAATACAATAAAATAGTTCATGACAAATCTAATAATTCTAATACTGTGTTCAGTTCTGGAGACCTCACCTACAAAAAGATATTGACAAAATTGAACAGGTCCAAAGACGGGCTACAAGAATGGTGGAAAGTCTTAAGCATAAAGCGTATCAGGAAAGACTTAATGAACTCAATCTGTATAGTCTGGAGGACAGAAGGAAAAGGGGGGACATGATCGAAACATTTAAATATGTTAAAGGGTTAAATAAGGTTCAGGAGGGAAGTGTTTTTAATAGGAAAGTGAACACAAGAACAAGGGGACACAATCTGAAGTTAGTTGGGGGAAAGATCAAAAGCAACGTGAGAAAATATTATTTCACTGAAAGAGTAGTAGACCCTTGGAACAAATTTCCAGCAGACGTGGTTGGTAAATCCACAGTAACTGAATTTAAACATGCCTGGGATAAACATATATACATTGTAAGCTAAAATACAGGAAATCGTATAAGGGCAGACTAGATGGACCATGAGATCTTTTTCTGCCGTCAGTCTTCTATGTTTCTGTTTCCCTAGAGCCGGGGGAGGGTAAAAATGCCCTCCCCCATCCCCCCGGAGGCTCTCTGGAAGCCAAAAATGCCCTCCCAGAGCCTCTGTGTCAGTCAAAAACCAGCTGGCCACATGCACGCGCATGTTGGGGCTGAGCTAGAGCAACGGATCACGTGCCAACAGATGCCATAGGTTTGCTATCAGTGCTTTAAAGCATCTCTCTCCATGCAGCATTAGGTGTGTTTCAAAGGCAAGCTTACTAAGTCCCAGGGAACACTCTACAAAAGGATAGTAGGTTTGGTACATACAAATCTTGTACATAAACTGAGACTCCATGCAGAACCCCATATTCCTCACAAAACTACCACCGAATTGTGGCAGGGATCAATCCTCTATATTTATTTATTCAAATTATGTTAAGTTGAGCTAATTGAAATTGAATTTTGCCCCCAATAATTCCACTGGAAACTGCAGCTGTCAGTCTAGGGAGAAAATCTTCCCAACCTAGTCCCAAAGCATATATATTATTAATGTCTATTGACTCAAAATAAAGAAATTGAATTGAGAGTTTGTTCCTAGAGATTAACAACTGGCCTAGAATTTACTATATTTAATTACAAATGTGACAGTTCTGTGAAAGTGACTCGTTCTATTAAAGATCTTTCAGAGGTCACGAGAATAGGTCAACCAAATCAACCTACACAAGATGACAAATTACGCATATTCCAATATTTATACTTTGCCCACCAGATGCTTTCTGTGGAAGAACGTGGGGCTGAAGGCAGGGGGGGATTGAGAGACTGGCTAGCCTGGAATCGCTGAGAAGGAGGAGGGAAGCAGACCCTTCCTAAATCTTGCAGTGCTTATCCAGTAGTTTCTGTAGTAAATGCATTAGTTTGGCAAGATTCCTGTCAATAAGCAAGTAGAAATATACAGTATATATACCATCATCCGATAAGGTCCCACAGAGTTGGCCTTCTCCGGGTCCCAACGACCAAACAATGTCGTTTGGCGGGCTCCAGGGGAAGAGCCTTCTCTGTGGCGGCTCCGGCCCTCTGGAATCAACTCCCCCCAGAGATTAGAACGGCCCCCACCCTCCTTGTCTTTAGCAAATTACTCAAGACCCACCTTTGTCGCCAGGCATGGGGGAGTTAAGATATTCCTTCCCCTAGGCCATTACAAGTTATGCATGGTATGTTTGTGTGTATGTTTGGTTTTTATAAATAAGGGTTTTTAGTTGTTTTATTAAATTGAATTGTTACATGTTGTTTTTTATCATTGTTGTTAGCTGCCCCGAGTCTGTGGAGAGGGGCGGCATACAAATCCAATAAATAATAATAATGATGATGATGATGATGATGATGATGATGATGATAATGATAATGATAATTATTATTATTTTGATCAGCTACCTGTTTCATCCTGGTTCTTTGCACTTACACTTTCACATCTAGAGTTTTCATGTAATACATGCACTTGTGTGATTGTGCTTTTCTATCCAGAATTCTGAGACTGTTTGTTATTGCAAATTTGGAATGATACATTCAATAAGGTATTTATTTATTTGTTTGTTTGTTTGTTTGTTTGTTTGTTTGTTTGTTTATTTGTTTGTTTATTTATTTATTTATTTATTTATTTATTTATTTATTTATTTATTTATTTATTTATTATTTATTATTTAGATTTGTATGCCGCCCCTCTCCGTGAACTCTGGGCGGCTCACAACAGGCATAAACAAATCGTACAAATCCAAATAGATTCAAATAGATTTAAATATTTAAAAAAGTTTTAAAAAGAGCCCCGATATACTAACAAGCACACACACAAACATACCATACATAAATTGTACGTGCCCGGGGGAGATGTTTCAATTCCCCCATGCCTGACGACAAAGTTAGATAATAGGTTTGTCTTGTCTTAACCACTTTGGTTATCATCCACTTGGTTTCAGCTTTTGTGATGGAATAGTGCACCTGCAGCAGGAGGGAAGGGGGATTTTGCCAACTCAAAGATTTCCCAGAAAGAGATCTAGACAAAGAGAGTCCTAAGCTGGAGAGAAGAAAGGGAAAGAGCTTTGGGATAGCCACAGTCTAGAAACTCTCAGGACATATCTATTAGCATCGAAAGTTATAGCTTTACTTTGGTAAGATTCTGTCTGTTAGGTGTAAGCAAATAAAAGATTCAATAGGGCTTTAGAGTCTCATTTGTGGGCTTGGGCTAAATAGCCATCTTTTTTTTTTGAAAAAAATGCATAAGTGTTCTGGCTTATTTTATGACTACTTTTAGTCAACATTGGAATATAGTGATTTTAATATAACATAGTGGTTCCTGCTGGATTTTATTTATGGCTTCCAGCTTATAGGTCTCCTACTGCGTTGCTTCATTATAGCATATAATGCAATTGCAGTAGGATCACATAAAGGTCATGACAGCTGCCCATCTAAATCATGTCAGGTAGTTGTATTAGGCAACAGTAATGTAGGAAGATGCTAGAGTCGGATGATCACCTTAGTGACAGCAGAAAAAACATAATTTTATTCAGTGTAGGAGAAGTCAATGCTAAACCACTCCTGTATTTCATGGGGAGAAAATATAAATTTGTTGTGAGTGCTCCTCGTCCACCTCTGGTAATGATAGATTCTAAGGAGGATGAGCCAGTCCCATCTTGGTACCTTGGGTCAGTGGTGTTGCCAGCTGATTCAGAGAGTGAGAGGGAGAAATAGACCTGAGGAACCTGAAGGACCATCAGAGGTGGCAGATATGCCAATGACAATAAAGTCTGACTTAGAGGAGGAGGAGGAGGAGGAAGATCTGGAACCTTTGCTAGATACCTGCTTTAAAAGATTAAGAAAGAGACAAGAATACAGTGGTACCTCTACTTAAGAATGCATCTATTTAAGAACTTTTCTAGATAAGAACCATGTGTTCAATATTTTTTGCCTCTTCTTAAGAACCATTTTCTACTTAAGAACCCGAAACAGGAAATTTGAGAGCGGCACGAAGGCCCGGCCAGTTTCCTGCCATTCCCCCTTTAATCCTGGCCATCTAGGGCTTTTCTGGGCTGCCAGAGGAGCATTTTGGTGGTGCTTAAGGAGGCTTTGGCAGTCCGGAGTGAACGAAGCATTTTCCTTTATCTGGGTGCTTGGACAGGGAATAAACCACTGCCAGCGCCTGTAGAAAAGAAACGCTTCCTTCGCTCTGGGCAGCCGAGGAGTCACCACAGTGAAGGAAAGGCGCTGGCTACAAAGCGAGCGAGTGAGATGAGAGGGGAGCCCTTCAGCATGGGAAGGAAGAGACAGCAGGTAGCAGGAGCAACAGCCAGTGTATGGGAGGCAGTGAATGGAAGGCAGCCTTGAGCCGGGTGTATTGGAGGCGTGTGCTCATCCTCACTGCCTCAGAATCCCCTTTTTTAAAAAAATCCCTTAAAGTTTTGGATTTTTTGGATTCCACGTACCTCACCTTCTTTTTTCGGCAGCAACTGTCCTCCTCCTCCTCTTCTTCCTTCTCCTTCCACCCAAATTCCGAGCTTTTATTTCTGTCCTAATGGGTTTGCACACATTATTTGCTTTTACATTGATTACTATGCAAAAAATTGCTTCTACTTAAGAACGTTTCTATTTAAGGACCGGTCATGGAACGAATTAAGTTCTTAAGAAGAGGTACCACTATACCTGTATGGAAAAAGAAAGTAGTCTGTGGTTTGTTAACTCTAGGGAATTGTGACCACATCCTATAGGTATTTAAGGGTGGAGTATGGCAGGGGTGGGCTGCTAGCCGGAATGCTAAATTGGGCTCGCCACCACGGCTCATAAATGCTAGCGAGGCCAGTGCTGTTTTTCTTCTACACCTGTGTAGGTAGCAAAATCACGCATGGAGCTGCAGGTGCCTCCATGAAACATGGAGGTACCTGCAGCTCCATGCGTGATTTTGCTACCTACACAGGTGTAGAAGAAAAATAGCACTGGCTCCGCTAGCATTCATGAGCCGGGGTTTGGGTTTTTTTGCTTCTATGCATGCCAAAGCAAAATTGTGCTGGCCTCGCTAGCACTCATGAGCTGAGGCAGCAAGCACAATTTAGCGTTGCAGCTAGCAGCCCACCCCTGGAGTATGTGTAATTCCAAGTGGAGTTACAATGTTTGGTAATGGAGTCGGATGATGATTTGAGGTCTCAGCCAGGTTATGGTAGCCATCCATTATTTCCTTGCTAAAAATCCTTGGAGAAAAAGGGCCCTGTCTGCTGAAATGATGGAAAGCTGTAATTTGTAAGTCTGTGAAACCGGAGAATCCTTATCTCATGAAGGAATGTGAGCAGCTTTGATCTTGGCAGCAGCCTAGCTGCGGAATTGTTAAATCTTAATTATCTTCCTTGAGAAACCACCAAGATTTATCACCTGCATGACTTTACCCTTGTAAAAATGGGACTTTATGTATAAAGAGATTGATTTGAAATTTCAATGTGTGGATTCCTCCTTTGTTTTCAAGCTGCATAGAATGGGATAGAACAAAATTGATCAATATAGTGTTGGGTGGTGGTTCCCTCAGATCTGTACTGGCACTCAACAAGGTACTAAGGAAGAACTGGAATCTTTCAAGAGTCATCAGCATACTGCACATACTAGGTTTATAACATGGCTAGATTAAAGCTTTTGAAAAGTGTAGTTGCAGATGTTGCCATCAAAAGAAAAACAATCCAAGTTGAAAAGATAGTTTTACAGTGAGAACATAGACCAGTGATGGCGAACCAAAGGCACGGGTGCCATAGGTGGTACGTGGAGCCATATCTGCTGGCACTTAAGCCGTTGCTCTAGCTCAGCTCCAGCACGCATGTACGCACCAGCGAACTGATTTTTGGCCCCACCTGGAGGCTCTTGGAGGGCATTTTCGGCTTCTGGAGAACCTCCGGGGGGATGGGAGAGGGAATTTTTGGGAAACCTCTGGGACCTGGGGAGGTGAAAAACGGGCCTACTGGGCCCACCAAAGGTTGGAAAATGGACTGTTTCTGGCCTACAGAGGGCCTCGGTGGGTGGGGGTGCAGAGAGGCAATTTTCACCCTACCCAGTCGTTGAATTATGGGTGTGGGCACTCATGCAGGCACAATGCACTTTCGGCACCTGAGGAAAAAAAGTTTTGCCATCACTAACAATAGACAATAAGACATATGGATATAAGGAAGCTCAATACAGTGGAAGCTGAATGAATCCTTATTCAATGATGAACTGAAATGGATTGGATTGAGACACTTTCAGTTAAACAATCATATTGTTTATTATTCAGGACATGAAAAATGAAGAAGGAATGTTGCTGCTTTCCTAGTTAGGAAGGTTATGGTAAACATAGTACTTGGTTACAATGCAGACTGTAAATAAAAATAATAATTGGACTTAGTGAACCAGTTTTTAATATGATGATTAGACAAGTTTGTGCTCCAATTACTGATGCAGAAAAAAAATGAAGTTAATGAGTTTTATAGCAAAGTTCACTGTGAAATCCACAGAATATGCAAGTAAGTTGTGTTGCCTGTGGTCGGGATTTGGAAGGCTAAAGTGGAAATATTGAGGAGAGAATGAAGTTGTAGCATATGGTTTAGATGACAAAAATAAAACAGAAAAAATGACTTATTAATTTGATACAGTATAATGATTTCTTCATTGCTATCAGTCTTTCAATAGTCTAAAGAACACCTGGACATTACCAGGTAGAGAACATATAAATCAAATTGACTGTATCATTGCTACTGTCCTGCTTCTGGTTTCAATTATACACTCACATAGTTGCTATGGAAATTAGCAGTTTACAGAGGATTGAGGAGAAAGCAGCAAAGAAGAAATGCAAACCAAACAAAGTTTTGGAAATAAACTGGCCCAAGTGCTTTTGCTTTAACAGGAGCATGCAGAAGAATAGTCAAAATCCAGTCCAGAGTTCCTAGATCAAAGTCAGAGCTGTCACTAGGCCAGAGGTCAGAATTTCATGAGCAAAATTCACATTAGAACTGGAGACGGACAGTTGATTTCAACAAAGAATCATGGGTCTTAAATCAGGCCACAGCCAATCTTCTTCATCAAAGGTTTTACAAATCTGTAAAATAAGAAAGTAATCAACCCATTGGAAGAGGTGAGTTTATATTCTAATATAAAAAATTAGGAGACTTAACAGTGTACAAATTAGATACAAGATCCTTAACTTCACATTCCAGCACAATAATACTTAGGATCATCCCAACCAAATTGTAGGCTGTATGGAAAAAGAGATGCCATAAATTTACGATCACTTTAAGAAAGATGAGGGACATGAAACATTATTACTGGTACATGCTGGATAATTGAAAAAAGCCAAAAAATATATATACTAAAACAAAGCATAATATATGCTTCATTGATTACAGAAAGGCCTTTGATTGTGTTAATCCTGTTGAGAATGTGCTCATAAAAATGTGTTCTGTCTGGGTCACTCCGGAAGCTATGACCAACCCAAAAAGATAAGCCAGACACACCGGTTGAATCCAAACACAGTTTTATAATGGTAAAGAGAAAAGAAGCCAACAGAAAATGTCCTTACAGAGCAGGAAAACACTGGAACTCCAAATAGATACACGAAGGCAATTGTCCATACAGAAATACAGGATCCTTAATGCCAGACGAGGCTGTTGAGCCACACACACCTCCCACCAATCTTCAAGGCTGCTGGGCCACGAGCCAGGAACAAAAATGCTGAGAGAAAATGCAGATAACACCAACTCCCCTTTGATAACACTCCACGCTGCCAGAATGGTTCTCATGCCTTATAAACCCTTCCCTGCTAATGAGGACCACATCCAACCCCCTGGTGTTCCTCATTCACCACTGATAATATCTACGCAGTTGAGATCTACGCAGTTGAGATCCTTTGATCTATGCATCTGTGCCGCATACTAATGATAGCTTGTGCGTCGTCATCCAGGGACTCCAGAGACTCACAGCTACTTGCTTGAGAGAGCCCTTCCCCAGGGCTCCCAGGCCTTGCAATCTCTTCACTTTCGTGACTGCTGTCTGCACTGTCTGACTGCCAAGAACTCTCCTCTCCGCTCTCAGCCTCCCCCGGGCATGGAGCCAGCAGAGACGCAGCTGGTCTTTGATCTGGCTCAGGCTGAACCACAACAAAAATGTAATCCTGAAACTTCTCATTGTTCTCATAAGAAAGCTGTACATAAGTCAGGAAACTAAAGGCTTGATGGAGCAGGGTGACTCTAATGGAGCAGTGTGACTCTATATTATATTCTTATTTACAGTATGTTCATCAATTGCTAAACGTATATTAAGGAAAGCTAGATTGGAAAAATATAAGTGTTGATTTTTAAATTGGAGAAAGATACATCAATAACTTTTACTGTGATGATGACACTATTGTGATACTGAAAATAGAAATGACCTGGAAGTTCTTGTAATGAAAATTAAAGAACACCATGAAAAAATTGGGAGCAAGATTAAATATTTAAAAAGATTTTAATATTTAATTCAATTAATATTACATTTTACATCTGTGTGTCTAAAATCAACAGCGGTTCAAACAGCAATTTCAAAATTAGACAGAAAAATATAGGTTGATAGGGTATGAAATATAAATCGATTACCTTATAGGGTAGATGCTGAGCACTTATGCCTCTCTTTCTCATAATTCCATTTTCTTTACAGCTGAATTTCAAAAATCGCACAACTAAGCTGTTTCCCATTAATCTACTGTCTGTCTCCTTAATTGTTTTTCCTACACATCTCTATAAATAGATTCCAGCAACACTCACTCAATATGTACTTTAAGCTGAGGATTTCTGTTGCCTTGGAGATTTTCTTCCAGCTTTAACATGGAAGGTTAAGCTTGCATTAGACTGAATACTCTTTGGGGCAGAGAACATTTTTGTGTTTAAAGAATGTACAAGACCAGTATAAAATGTATTCATGAGGTTATAACATCTAATTAAGCTGCTTAAACTTTATTGAAAAATAGGGAACCATCTCACATTGAGTCAGATCTTTAGTTTGTCTAGTTTAATATTGGCCAACAGCAACCATCCAGAATATGGAAGAAGAATCCTTTGAAGTCCTACTTAGAGATTGATTGGCTCTGGAAATTGACTTTGAATTTCAATCAGCTAAGGCTGAAAAATTGGCATTTGGGGTGGGTTAGATGGAAGTCGGAACTGAGATGGCAATGGGAACAGCAATTTCCTTGCTGAACTCCTTATGGCATTTTATTTGTTTTTACTGATATTTATGGGAAACTGCAGTATAAAAATGAGATTCAAAAATAATTTAAATCTCAAATTCCTTTAGCTCAATATATTCATAGTCATGATTGTGTGTACTATTCCAGAGAACTAAAACCTAATCCACATTGATTTTAAATCCAGTATACAGTGATCCCTTGATTATCGCAAGGGTTCCGTTCCAAGACCCCTCGCGATAATCGATTTTTCGCGATGTAGGGTTGCGGAAGTAAAAACACCATCTGCCCATGCGCACCCTTTTTTCATGGCCACGCATGCGCAGATGGTGGAGTTTGCGTGGGCGGCGGGGAAGACCCAGGGAAGGTTCCTTCGGCCGCCCAGCAGCTGATCTGCTCGGCAGCACAGCAGCAGCGAGCAGACGAAGATCGGGGTTTCCCCTTTGCGTGGGCGGCGGGGAAACCCCGATCTTCGTCTGCTCACTGCTGCTGCGGCCGCCCAGCAGCTGATCTGCTCGGCAGCGCAGCAGCAGCGAGCAGACGAAGATCGGGGTTTCCCCGCCGCCCACGCAAAGGGGAAACCCCGATTCGGCTCCTCGCTGCGCTGCTGAGCAGATCAGCTGCTGGGCGGCTGAAGGAACCTTCCCTGAGTCTTCCTCGCTGATGCCCCGCTCGCCCGCCTGCCCGCCCGCCGCCCGCCGCCCGCCTGCCGCCCGCCGCCCGCCAGCAAGAGGGGGAGAGATAGAGAAAGAGAGAGAAGGAAAGAAAGAGATGAGAGAGGGAGGAAGAGAGTGTGAGAGAGGAAGAAGCAAGATAGAGAAAGAGAGAGAGAAAGAAAGATGAGAAAGGAAGGAAGAGAGTGACGTCATCGGGTGGGGAAAATCGCGATATAGCGTTTCGCGAAGAACGAGATCGCGAAAATCGAGGGATCACTGTATTTTAAAATATAGTGTTGCTATATAATCTTTACTGTCATTTTAGTAAAGATTTGAGTCCTCGCTTTCCCTATTTGCTTCCAAATTTGAGAACAGAATGCAAGACCATGTGATTAAATCAAAGCAGAAAGTAAGGTCGCCCTGGAAAGGTCACTTTACACAATCTAAGTAAATCCACTTATTATATTAAAATTATCTAGGCCATCATCTTATTGCTATTATCTCCAGGGTATTTAACATTATTGCAAAATCATCCAATAATAATGATACCACCAGCTATACTCATTTAAGTTTAAAGTATGTATAATAGTACTAATAACAAATACAATTTAAATCCAGTGCTAAGTGATAAAAAGGTTGGGTGAAAGCAGTTTTGTATTTTTTAACTAAACTGAGAAAAAATAACTTTGCACATTAGAATATTTACTTTTGAACCTGAAGTCGAGTCTTTTATCTGCAGCAGTTAACAGTTGATAATAAAACAGTTTAACTAACAGAATGGTGACCCATGCAGAATAATCAAATGTGCTAATGTTTGCACCATTTAAAAAGAGCATCATGTAAGCTTAGGTTCTGGGCAGATGTATGTACTACCCATAAAATTGTAGTAGACTTTAAAAATAAATAAATGCGATGCAAAACGTCTACAGAGATTCTCAGTCATCAGGTCATGATTATCCCAATGGTGCTTTTTCAAAGGGCAACTGGACTTCGCTTTTCCTTGAAGATGTTTCGCTTCTCACTCAAGAAGTAAGTATGGAAGGAGCCATACACAAGCACATAACAGATACACACTTAAAGTAAACCACTCCAAACTCAACTGTAGAAAATATGACTGCAGCAGTCGAGCTGTTAATGAATGAAACTCACTACCGGAATCTGTTGTTTCAGCACCAAATCTCCAAAACTTTACCCTTAGACTATCTACTGTTGACCTCATCTGATTCCTAAAAGGTCAGTAAGGGGCGTGCATAAGTGCACCAGTGTGCCTACTGTCCCTGCCCTATGTTTCCCTCTCATTAGCACCAACATTATGTATATAAACAGTGTTATTTCTTTGTATACTACCAATATGCACTAAACAAACAAACAAACAAACAAATAAATAAATAAATAAATAAATAAAGAGGTGTTCAGACTTTCTAAGGAAAACAGAAGTAGGCAATTGAAGAGAAAGATAAAGGGGTTGTGACAGAGAGCATGGAGCCCACAAAGAAATCAAAACAGGAGACTTCAAAAGGTATGGGGAGGTTGTCTCACAGTGGAGAGAGAAAAAAAAAATTTAAAAAATCCATGGAAACTTCATCCATGGAACTCCGGATGCAAAAGTCTTGACATAGGCAGCCTGTGGAGACATGTTGTCATTGGGGAGGAAAGAGAGAAGCAGACATTTAGCCTGAAGGTACAATGGCAAATAAGAAAAGAAAATGTTCTACCTACTTGCAGGCAACCTGAAGAGATCAAAGGTAGTAAGACATAAGGCTTCCTAGTTAAGAGGGCTAAAAAATATTTCTGGGGAGAGAAAGGCCACAGGATCACCTATTCAGCCACTGTGAAGAACATTTAATGCAGGTGTTAGATAAAATTGCTTGAATTTGCTAAGAGTTTAGCACTGGGCTGGGCAGCCAAGTTGAAGAAAGAACAATATTGCTTAGAAAAGGTTTTTTTATATGACTCGTAGGAAGTGAACAAAGTCATCTGTACTGTTACATAGAAACATAGAAGAATGATGGCAGAAAAAGACCTCATGAGCCATCTAGTCTGCCCTTATACTATACCTTAAATAAAATATTTCATGAGCCATCTAGTCTGCCCTTATACTATACCTTAAATAAAATATTTCCTGTATTTTATTTAAACCCAAGCTGCTCCTAGTTAGTAAAGGCCTTTTACTGAGTGAATATTTATTTATTTATTTGTTTGTTTGTTTGTTTGTTTGTTTGTTTGTTTGTTCGTTTATTCATTTATTCAATTATTCATTCATTCATTCATTCATTCATTCATTCATTCATTCATTCATTTGTCCCATACACAAATACGTAGGAAGAAAATAAACATGAAGTAATATATATAAGGATAAAAGTGAAAATAGAAGAGAAGATATATGAAAAGAAGAATATATATATAATATATGAGATAAAGGAAAGAAAACTGGACAGGGGACGAAAGGCACACTAGTGCACTTTGAGAAATACAGCCAAGAATCATTATATAAGTGAAGTAAAACAGTTCTAAAGTCCCAGGAAACTAGACAGTGTTTTGCTTTTCTTGGGATGCTTTCATATATTTCATAAATCTAATAAATAAATATTGTTTTATTTTTTTCTGTTTGCCACCTAGAGTAATTTGGAACCAGACTGTCTTACAAATGCAATAAATAAACCATCCAAAGTATCTTTTTTAAAATTGAAAGGAATGAATTAAAAATAATTATTTATAATGAAAAACTGAGACAATTAGTGAAGGAGAAAAGGAATGATAAATGTGGGACAGACCATCTATTGTTAATATCAAGAATAGATTGTGGGGCGGGGAGGACATGGAAGAAAAAGATGATGTAAAATAAATTATAATGTAGAATGACTATAGGAAGAAAAAGTATGAGTTCGGTATGAAAAGGCATTAAAAATAGATTCATCTCACCAAAAGAATGAATGAAAATGAGATACAAGGGATAAATGTGGAATTCTCACAGAGTGCCACATCACTTCTTTAGTAATGAAAATATGCTAGATGGAATGAGAAAGTAAAAGCTTTGTGAATGAGTAAAAGATACTCCATTGGATAATCTGCATCCTATTTCCAGTTTTTATTCCGTTATTGTGAAAGTATTGGAAGCTTCAGAGGACCATGGATCTTCCAGATCATTTGAAACATTTTTTTTTAGTTGGCTTTCAGACTTTATCATAACTATGAGATGGATGATCTCTTGTAGGTCTGGGGCAGCGGTCCCTAAGCTATGGCCCGTGGGCCACATGCGGCCCGCTAAGGCCATTTATCCGGCCCGCGGGTGAGTGACAGGAGCATTTTCCATGAATAAAATGCGGTATTTTGTTAGTAACTAATATCAATCATCAAAAAAGTTGCAAAAGTTTTTTTTTCTAATTTTGTCATCCAGTTACATTCATTTTCTTTTAATTAAATTCCCTCCTCAAAAAAGTACACCAATTATATTTCTAACTTATTAACCCTTATGCCAAAGTGCTTCCTTCTTTCTTTATACATTTTTCTATAAGCCAAGAAAACCTTGTATAGCCCATCAGATGTTAACAAAAGAAAATTAAAAACAAAACATATATGAATTTCAGACTTCTTCCTCCCGCTCTAAATTGTACGTTCCCATTTTGTTTTGTTTTTTACTTTAAAATAAGGTATGTGCAGTGTGCATAGGGATTTGTTCATAGGTTTTTTTAATAGTCCGGCCCTCCAACAGTCCGAGGGACTGTGAACTGGCCCCCTGTGTAAAAAGTTTGGGGATCCCTGGTCTTGTGAATGATTTCTGGGAGGTCTGGGATGGTGGCGATGCATCAGTCCCTGATCTCTCCGCTGATTTTAGTATCATAAATCATGGACCTGGTTAGATGTCTCAGCAGCATAGAGTTACAGTGTTTCTAGAGAAAAAATATAACAATAAGAGATTACTAAACATGGAAAATGGATACAGAAAATGTAAATATATTGTAAATATTGATGGAAAGGTTAAAGGTTTATTAAATGCTTGTGAAGCGAAAATTGGGGTGTGGAAGAGAGGTTTCTGCCCAAGTTGTTATATGGAGAAGCTGAGCATGTCAAGGAAAGATCATAGTGACATGCAGTAGAAATCATTTACTTAAGTAGTGGTGATCAAGAAAAAGTGATGTTGAATGAATTTGGATTGAATAAAAAAGTGAACCACCTGGCTGAGAAAAAAAAATGCAATGAGATATTTTGGTCCTATAAATGAAATGAGTGAGGATCAATAGAAGAGAATCAGGAAGTAAATGGGGATTGGCATGACAGGGATCAGAATGAAAGGAAATGTGTGAGGAACAGATGACAGACAAGTTATGAAGCTATGACGGTAGCTCTGATGAGCTCCCAGAAAGAAAGATGGAAAAGAAATTCATAAAATACAAGGTATGAAGTGATACATGGATGTGATGGAAAAAAAGACTGGTTTGTAAGAATAAAAGGTATAGGAAAGGAGAATGAGTAATCTCTTGCCTCTTTAATAATAATAATAATAATAATAATAATAATAATAATAATAATAATAATAATAATTTATTCAATTTGTATGCCCCGCAGGGGAATAACAGGGTATGTAGGAATGTATACAACTCAACAAAGTTACAATTTTAGCTCCATGCCATCGGAAGCATGGACGGTTGTTTTGATTTATATACAAAACTGTGTGGCAAGTCTAATTCAGGGCTGTCAATCCTTCATTATAGGAGTCCTCAACCCTTGGGCCATGGATTGGTATCAGTCTGTGGCCTTTTAGGAACTGGGTAACACACCTGGAGATGAGCAGCAGGTGAGTAAGCGAAGGTTCATCTTTATTTGCAGCCACTCCACTAAGCATCATTGCCTGAGCTCCACCTGAAATCATCAGGCATTTGACTCTCATAGAAGTATGAACCTTAGTGTAAATTAAGGGTAAAACTTACTGTAAACCGTTGATCATCATCTATAAAGCCCTACATAGCTTAGGGCCAGACTTTCTTCAGGATCGCCTCTTACCATATACCTCTCAGTGACCGATAAGATCCCAAGCCTTCTCCGGGTCCTGTCAACCGAACCATGCCAACTGGCAGGGCTGCAGGGAAGGGTGCTCTCTGTAGTAGCTCTGGCTCTATTTGCACACGCTTCCCCCAGAGATCCACACCCTCTCCACCCTACTGGCCTTCTGCAAAGCTGTAAAGATCTGGCTTTTCTGGCAGGTCTCAGGCCGTTGACCGAATGAGATACCATCTAGATCCAGCCATGAGTGATATTTAGAGAGAGAGATGGCTCTTACTAGGGTTTTGTAATTATTTTTTAAATTGTTCTTTTTAAATATTGTTTTTATTTGTTGTAAGCCACCCAGAGTCCTTGAGAAGTTGGGTGGCATATAAATTAAACAAAGAAAGAAAGAAAGAGGGAGGGAGGGAGGAGGGAAGGAAGGAAGGAGGAAGGAAGGAAGGAAGGAAGGAGGAAGGAAGGAAGGAGGAGGAAGGAAGGAAGGAGGAAGGAAGGAGGAAGGAAGGAGGAAGGAAGGAAGGATGAGGAAGGAGAGAGGGAGGGAGGGAGGGAGGAAGGAAGGAAACAAAGAAAGAAACAATGAAAGAAACTGTTCATGTGAGGGATCTCTTCCTCCCTCCCCATGGTCTGTAGAAAAATTGTCTTCTACAAAACCAGTCCTTGGTGCCACTGCTTTATTAGACTAGGCTAGCTTCTTTGAAACATACTTGAATCCCAGTGACCAGTTAAGTCCAACAGAGTCAGCCTTCTCCAGGTCCCGTCAACTAGACAATGTCGTTTTGTGGGGCCTAGGAGAAGAACCTTCTCTGTGGGGAGCCTGGCCCTCTGGAATCAGCTCCCCCCAGAGATTCGCATGCCCCCACCCTCCTTGCCTTCCATAAAAGTTTAAAGACCTATCTGTGCTGCCAGGCTTGGGGCCATTAAACCATAGCCCCCTGACCAACGTGTAGTATATCTTGCGGTGTGAATGGGAATAAATTATTTTAAATGTTATTAGACTTTTTAAAGATTTTTAGTGATATTAATTGGATTTTTAGATTTGTACATTGTATATTGTTTGATATGCTGTGTGAGCTGCCCCGAGTCCTCAGAGAGGGGCGGAATACAAATCCAATAAGTAAGTAAGTAAGTAAGTAAGTAAGTAAGTAAGTAAGTAAGTAAGTAAGTAAGTAAGTAAGTAAGTAAATACTTGAGAAGCAGATATTACAAGAGACATTACCTTTCTGAAGGATGTCCCTAAAGATCCTTACCTCTTGCCTTCTTCTGATTGAAGGACATGAACCTATTCCTTTAAATTACAGAAAAGCAGTCTCCTGTTACTTCTTTTTGTGCATTTTAAGGTTTCTGTGCTGCATCTACTCCCTGAGATGACCATAAATGAGTCCAAAAATTAGTTTATTTCAATGATGACACCAACACTTTGGAATTACCTCTCCTGGGGAGAAAGTAATCTTACTTTTGCTGATGGTCTTTCATTAACTAGTGAAAACAAGCTTTTCCAGTGGAGCTTTGAGGATTGATTATCACCTTTATAATTAGCTAGTTTCTTTTGTGTGCATTTGTGGGAGCACCTTCAAGTCACTGTTGACTGCCTGTGCAAATCCCTCCAGTTTTCTTAGCAAAGTTTTTGCTAAGAAATGATTTGCCATTGTCTCTTTCCTTAGAGCTAAAAGAAAGTAACTATCCCAAGGTCACTCAACAACTTTGGATCGAAGACATGGGCTAAAACATATGAAGAATGGTTACAGGACCTGGGTATGTCTAGTTTAATGAAAAGAAGGACTAGGGGGGACATGATAGCAGTGTTTCAATATCTCAGGGGCTGCAAACAGGAATGAAAGAACTATAGCTAATGGATATTCACCTATTGTCTCAAAATATTTATTTGACCTCTTCACTACCACAAAGGAGAATCAACTTGGATTGATCATCCCAATCTTAATTACAATTCCATTTATAATCTAGATATGCAGCAATCATTCTAAGCAAAATATAAATGAATTTTGAAAAAGTATATTGGCTATCAATCATGTTTCTTTTTTCTCCCTTATTTTAGAAGAAGAACATGGCTCAATGCACACTGATATTATTTATTTTAAATTAAGTAGTGGTAATATTTCTTTCCATTCAGGTGTTTTTATTGAGTCAACAATATTGAATCATCAAATTTTCCAATACTCACGTGAGCTTATTTCCTTTTTCCTTTATAAAAAAAAAATTAAAAAGATTTTCACAGATGTTCTTTTTAATTAAAAATTGTTTTCCAGAATAACATTTTATATTTCCTGGATTTGCTACTTGACTGGAAACCACAGCTGATCCCAGCAAGTAAACTTGTATTTATAACCTTTATGTTAAGTCCTATTTAAATAGTGCAACACATGTTCATTGTTGCAAAAACTTTTAACTTGTTTTATGATGAAACTCTTATGTATAGTTGTAAATGGGGGAATGCTGAATAAAGACAAATTAGCATAAAATCATTCTAGATAATTGCTTAAAATGGGATTACTCTTTTCTGTATGGTAGTTCATCATCAATGACTTAGATAAGGGAATAGATGGGGGACTCATCAAATTTGCAGGTGACACCAAACTGGCAGGAAAAGCCAACACTCCAGAAGATAGGATCAAGATACAGAAGGATCTTGACAGACTTGAACATTGGGTGCTATCTAACAAAATGAAATTTAATGGTGCAAAAAGTAAGGTTTTACATTTAGGCAAGAAAAACAAAAGGCACAGGCACAGTATATGTGATAACTTGCTCAATACTACATTCAGTTTTGGTTGTTACAATGTAAAAAAGACCTTGAGCCTCTAAAAAGAGTGCAGAGAAGAACAACAAAGATGATTAAGGGACTGGAGGCTAAAACATATAAAGAATGGTTGCAGGAACTGGGTATGTCTAATGAAAAAAAGGACTAGGGGAGACATGACGGTAGTCTTCCCATATCTCAGGGGCTGCCATAAACAAGAGGGAGTCAAGCTATTCTCCAAAGCATCTGAGAACAGAACAAGAAGCAAGGGACAGAAACTAATCAAGGAAAGAAGCAACCTAGAACTAAGGGGAAGTTTCCTGACAGTTAGAACAATTGATCAGTGGAACAACTTGCCTCATGAAGTTATGAGTACTCCAACACTGGAAGTTTTTAAGAAGATATTGGATAACCATTTGTCTGAAGTGGTGTAGGGTTTCCTGCCTAAGCAGGGGGTTGGATTAGAAGACCTCCCAGGTCCTCTCCAACTCTATTATTCTATTCTATTCTGGATTAAGAACAGTTACTACTGGTGGGTTGAATTGCATTTTACTGATCCTTCAGTTGGGGGAAAAAAACCATTCTGAAAATAAGTTTGTTGTGGACCTCTGCTCTGTCTCTTTGACCTTTGTTCACAGTCACTGCCAATCATCTGACAATCCTTCAACATAATGACAAAATCTAATGCATTTTATATACATTGAGATTGCCATTGGACCGTGTCAAAATAAAGAGAAAGCACACTATAGTGTTAGTACGTATAAAGATGATCCTAACTCCTTTACTGTATATGCTGGGGACAAAATGAAGGCAACTTCATGGGGGCAGTTTTTAGAAAATGGATTACTGTATATTTATGATATGGTTATGTGTTGAAGAGCCTATAATTGAATCTGGATATAACTGGCAATCACTGGACCCAGTGAATAAGGACAAAGTGTCTCCATTCCTGAATTTCTATTTCAATTGTTTAATACTCTACGGCTTGGCTAACTGGCTTGCTTTCTGCTCATCAGTGTTGCTTGTGTTAGTTCTGAAAAAGTTCTACTGAGTTCTAGTTCATTTCAAAAAAATTAAATATTATTTTAAAAATAACATTTTATTTTTTTTGAGAGGAAGACACAATTCAAAATAATATTACGGAATAACAGTTTGAGATCTTCCTTCCAGTTAATTCTCATATATGTTAAGAGTGAATACTCTTATATTTTCATGCCTTCTACATTAGTTAGTTGTTTGAGGAACAGTGCTTCAAGTACAGTGGTGCCTCTATTTACTTAATTCGTTCCGTGACCGGGTTCTTAAGTAGAAAAGTTCGTAAGAAGAAGCAATTTTTCCCATAGGAATCAATGTAAAAACAAATAATGTGTGTGATTGGGGAAACCACAGGGAGGGTGGAGGCCCTGTTTCCTCCCAGGAGATTCCTAGAGAGGCCCCACAGAGGCTTCTCCCTGCCTTTTCTGGTTACAGTTTCGGAGGCTCAGGTTTGTAAGTGTAAAATAGTTCATGAGAAGAGGCAAAAAAATCTTGAATACCCAGTTCATATCTAGAAAAGTTCATAAGTATAGATGTTTGTAGGTAGAGGTACATTTGAATTTTTCAGATTGCCAGTGTTATATAGTTATAGATATAGCCTATGAATAAAGGCTAATAGTGCTTTAGCTTTGAGGAGCCAGGAACTTTTCTGTATAGTTTCCATTTTTCTTCTCTAGTTAAAGCAAAGAAATCTTTGTTATAAGCTTCTTGTTCTAAGCATCACCGTGTCTAGTTCTATGAGGAATTGGGAATTGTTTCATGCTCCTAAACATGTCTTCCATTTGCTGTTCTATGCTCTGGAGAGAGAGATTTGTACGGGCTCTCCATCTGGTTTTATTATAAAGCATAAATTATTAAAAATCAACTAAAAATTAGACAAAACTATTTTTATAGTAGAAGAAACACATGTATTGGCTGAGAATATGGGCTAGAACAAGTAGAATAATTAGAATTCTATGTGGTACCGTTTGGCATGGAATACCTGAGGAAAACTTTGAGATTATGGTTGTATATACACTAATGAACTGTAATAATTCATGGGATTTTTTGAATATTGATATAATAATTCCCATGAATTATTACAGTTTATTAGTGTATGTACAACCATATCTCAAAGTTTTCTTCACCTATTACCAAAGTTGGTATATTTCATATGCTTTAAAAAAAAACCCATATCTCTCAAAAAAGTCACCAATGAAAGAAAAGGATACATAGATAAACCAGGTTACAGCATATAGTATAATAGATATCTTTAAAAAAGCAATATTATCTCTTTTGTGTTGTATAAAAAGTCAGTGTCTGGGACAGATAGAAGATAAAATTATATCTCTTGAATTAACTTCTGAACTTCACAGGCTGAGCTGCTTATTTAATAGGCAGAATAGGAGAATGGGTGTTCACAGGACATTCGTACTTTTAATTTACCCTGTTTTTAAATTCACACAACATGCTATGCTAAAATGCAGTACAGGTAGTCCTAAACTTATGACCATAATTGACCTCAAAATTTCTGTTGCTAAGCAAGACCATTAAGTGGGGTTGGCCTCATTTTACCATCTTTCTTTTAGTTTAGTTAGTTTAGTTAGTTAGTTAATTAGATTTGCATGCCGACCCTCTCCAAAGACTCGGGGCGGCTCACAGCATAACAGTAATACAATACATTACAAATCTAATAATAATTTAAAAAATTAAATCCATTTAAGAAGGCATTAATAACATAACATTTTTTGCCACAGTTGTTAAGTGAATAACTGCAGTTGTAGAAACATAGAAGACTGACAGCAGAAAAAGACCTCATGATCCATCTAGTCTGCCCTTATACTATTTTCTGTATTTTATCTTAGGATGGACATACCGGTATGTTTATCCCAGGCATGTTTAAATTCAGTTACTGTGGATTTATCTACCACGTCTGCTGGAAGTTTGTTCCAAGGATCTACTACTCTTTCAGTAAAATAATATTTTCTCCTGTTGCTTTTGATCTTTCCCCCAACTAACTTCAGATTGTGTCCCTTTGTTCTTGTGTTCACTTTCCTATTAAAAACACTTTCCTCCTGGACCTTATTTAACCTTTTAACCTATTTAAATGTTTCGATCATGTCCCCCCTTTTCCTTCTGTCCTCCAGACAGATTGAGCTCATTAAGTCTTTCCTGATACGTTTTATGCTTAAGACCTTCCACCATTCTTGTAGCCCGTCTTTGGACCCGTTCAATTTTGTCAATATCTTTTTGTAGGTGAGGTCTCCAGAACTGAACACAGTATTCCAAACGTGGTCTCGCCAGTGCTCTATATAGTGGGATCACAATCTCCCTCTTCCTGCTTGTTATACCTCTAGCTATGCAGCCAAGCATCCTACTTGCTTTCCCTACCGCCTGACTTCACTGTTCACCCATTTTGAGAGTGTCAGAAATCACTACCCCTAAATCCTTTTCTTCTGAAGTTTTTGCTAACACTGAACTGCCAATAGAACTGCCAGTTGTTAAGTCAATAAGATGACTATTAAGTGACTCTGGCTTCCCCATTGACTTTATTTGTCAGAAGGTTGCAAAAGATGATCACATGACCAGGGTAGGTTCCAACTTACCTCGCTGCTGGTTCTCTTCCTCCTGCCTGCTGCAACCAACATAGGGGCGGCACTTGGACATCTGTTTCAATAACCACCGGTATACTTGGCATCCATGAATCTGTCTAATCCTGCCTTGGGTGCATGCACAGTATTGAAAACTATGTGCGGGAGCAAAAGACAGCTTCTGCAGGTGCATAGAAGCAAAAAACAAGATGGCGGAGCCTATGGTGCTACTGAGAGAGGCTGTTTGGGGGCACAGCCAGTTGGCCATCATTCCCCGTTTGGCAAGTGGGGAACAATTCCGGCTTCCAGTTCTAAAGAACCAGTCCAAACTGAGAGAAACCCACCTCTACACATGACCCTAGGACACTGAAACCGCCGTAAACACATGCCAGTTGCTAAGCATCCGGATTTTGATCACATGATCATGGGGATGCTGCAATGATCGTAAGTGTGAAAAAGAGGCAGTCACTTTTTTCATTGCTGTTGTAACTTCAAATATTCACTAAACAAATGTTTATAAATAAAGGACTGCCTATAGACCTATTTGTGAACATCATACTGTGATGCTTACACAGCAATAGACTTGCATACACATTATTACTCATGCTTTTCCAATGGTGAACTGAAGATCCAAGTTTTCCCCTCCAACAACAAATCTATGAAATAGGTTAAGAATATATAAACATAAGAAGAGCCATGCTGAATCGAGTCAAAGCCTTTCGAGTCCAGCATTCTGTGTCACAGTGGCCCACCAATTGAACATGGGGATCTTGAGCAGAAAGAGAAGGCAAGACCCTTCCTTTCTCTTGACCCTCAACAAATGGAACCCAAGGGAATCCTACCTGCCGCAACCAACATAGGGGCGGCACTTGGACATCTGTTTCAATAACTACCGATATACTTGGCATCCATGAATCTGTCTAATCCTGCCTTGAAGCTATCAAGGCTGACAGCTGTCATGATCTCTTCTGAAAGTGAATTCCATAAACCAATGACTTTCTGGGTGAAGAAATATTTCCCTTTATTTGTCCTCATTAGGGAGTGCCTCTTCGTCCTAGTATTGTATGATAGAGAAAAGAATTTTTCTCTATCCACCTTTTCTATCCCATGCATGGTTTTATTCACTTCGATCAAGTCACCTCTTAAATGCTATCTTTCAAGGCTGAAGAGATCAAGGCGTTGCAACTGGCTTCATGAAGGAAGTGCTCCATTTCCTTGATCATTCTTGTTGCCCTTTTTTGCACATTTTCCAGTTCCAGTGTATCCATTATATTCCATTATAGGTTGGACCAAATTACAATGGTTAAGTCAAACGACCTACTATTTCTAGGGTAGATCAGACTCTGGGTTTTCCATCTTAATCACACATATTGGATTGTTACATGCTGTTTTTATCACTGTTGTTAGCCGCCCCGAGTCCACGGAGAGGGGCGGCATACAAATCCAATAAACAAACAAATAAATAAATAAATAAATAAATAAATATCTTATCACATTGACTCTCTAAATCAAATGAGTCCATTCATTTTTGTGGTCTTTTACTACCACGAATAGGGAACAGCTGTTTGTAAGATATTCCATTTCACACAGTCTAGCTTGTTCTACCTTCTATGCTATTCACCTTGAATCAAAGCACAGATGGGCTCCTTTGCTCCAGGCAAGAAAATGTCTTGAACTCACCCAGAGCCTTTGTGATGTTTACAGTTCTCCAGATCTTCCTGATTGGAGTTTTAGCCAGCCTTCATATATATAAAAGGTTAGCGTTTGTGCGATTTTGTCTTTTTGGCAGTATTCCGTTAGTGGAGGGATGTCTAAAACTGCTAGGTCTCTTTGGGTACCCTTCACACCGTGGTCACCATGTGAACAGCATCTTAATATGAGTGTGTTTCGGAAATGTTCCATACCCTTCTCTGTAAAGGGTAGAAGAAGCCCTTAAGGGGATAGTGGGAAGGAACAGTGAACGAATAGTCTTGCAATGAATTCTAATGTGCTGTGCTTAAAAGGTATTGGAGTGTCTAAATGTGGACATAACTTGAAAATAAAACGGCCTGTGTTAAGAGAGGTATTGCAATCTATTTAACAGTCAGGAGTCCGAACTCTCTGCGTTTTTTTTTAATTATTATTATGGAACTCATTCGACGCACAGCAGGCTTTTCTAGCAAAAGACACCTTGCTCTCTTCTTTCTAACAGCACGTGTAGAGTAATCTACATAATATGGATAATCAGTCCGGGGTATTATATTTTATCCTTTCTTCATCTAGAGAAAAAAGAAAGGGCACTACTGCATAGAAATAGTTGCACACGAGACTGAGCTTGCACCATCTCTCTCTCTCTCTCTCTATCTCTCTCTTTTCATCAAATCATCACAGATAAAGTGGCTGCTTAGACATTTCAATTCAGCAGCAGCTAAAAGATATATTCCTGAACATATGCTGAATGCTGAAAGCATACTGAGTAATTAAGTAAAACATCACATTAAAAAGAAAAGCGTTGTCTGAGATGTAGAATGTGGGCTTGGCCCAGCTATCAATGAGTTAGAGCAGACATTTATTGCATTTGATGTTTATTTAGAAATAGAGTAGAGTCTCGGTTATCCATCCTTCGGATATCCGACATTCTGGATCGTCCGATGTCTCAGCTGCCTGGGGACATGGCTGTAGGCATTTCAGCCATGATGCAATGCAGCCAAAGGACGCCAAGAAGAACTGAGGTGGGGGAGGAGCAAGATGTTGCTCCACAGAAACAGTTCTGGCCAGCCCACTGTCCGGAACTCCTTTCCCCACTTCCTTCTTTAAAGTTCCAATTGGGAGGTGGTGGTGGTCTTCACCCATCTCTCTGCCCATAAAAGCCAGAACCCCAACCCCAGACATACCTAGGGGTGGGCTACTGCCCGGACGGGGGGAAATGAATGAATGGATGGATGGATGGATGGATGGATGAGCAAGTAAGTAAGTAAGTAAGTGAATAAGTGAATGAATGAATGAATGAATGAATGAATGAATGAATGAATGAATGAATGAATGAATAAATAAATAAATTGGAGCTCCACCCCAGAGCACCCAATTTGCACTGAAAGATGTTGAAAGAAAATGCAGGACATCCTGCATAAGCCACACCCACATTGTGTTAGTAAAATGTTTGGTAGCCCTTCACTTCACGTACTGGGTACAACCCACTACTAAATCAGCCTGAAAAAACACAGAAGTCATGGGTCAAGATGTGGACTCACCTCCCTGCATTATAATCTCTGCAGAAGAACTGGAGGTAGTCTATGAATGTGTATATCTCAGCTCAACCATTGCTGACACACTCTCTCTAGATACTGACCTCAGTAAATGTATTGGTAAAGCAGCCACCACATTTTCTAGACTCACAAAGAGGGTATGGCTTAACAAGAAGCTGACGGAACATACAAAGATCCAGGTCTATAGAGCCTGTGTATTGAACACACTGTTGTATTACAGCAAGTCTTGGACCCTTTACGCATGGTAGGAGGGAAAGTTGAACATCTCTATGTGCTGTTTATTTTTTATTTTATTTATTTGTATTGTCCAATACACAATAATACACAATGAGAGTTATAGAGGATATAGTCTCTGTGAGTTTGGCAAGCCCCAGGGAAAGAGCCTTCTCTGTGGCGGCCCCGGCCCTCTGGAACCAACTCCCCCCAGAGATTAGAATGGCCCCCACCCTCCTTGTCTTTTGCAAATTACTTAAGACCCACCTTTGTCGCCAGGCATGGGGGAGTTAAGTTATCCTTTCCCCCTAGGCTACTACAAGTTATGCATGGTATGTTTGTGTGTATGTTGTTGTTGTTTTTATAATAAGGGTTTTTTAGTTGTTTTTATTAATTGGATTGTTCATGTTGTTTTACCACTGTTGTTAGCCGCCCTGAGTCTGCGGAGAGGGGCGGCATACAAATCCAATAAATAATAATAATAATAATAATAATAATAATAATAATAATAATATATTCAGATAGAATGCATTAAAGTGAGAATAGAGGAGAACATATAGGAGTAAAATATAACTATGAGAGAATAGCAGAAAAAGATAAAGGGATGGAAGAGAAGATATGGGAGATATGGGAGAGACTATAGGACAGGGGACAATAGGCACTCTGGTGCACTTATGTACGCCCCTTACTGACCTCTTAGGAACCTGGTGAGTTCAACCATGGCCAATGATGCTGAAGTCAAATTCCTAATTGCAGTTTCACACCTCTGTATCAAAAAATAATTTCATTAAAGGATTTAGTATAAGAGCATACAGAAAACAGAATGGAATTTATATCATGTTTATGTTTAATACTGCTATTTTTATGTAATATCCCTAAGGGTTTCATCAGCTAGATCTTTGAATTCTTCATCTGGATCATTTATAAAACTGTTTAATAAAACAGCACTTAACTTGAAGCTCCAGGATGTTCATTGGATAACTTTTCCCAAAGTATTGACCTGTATTTGTTTATTTAACATTCAGAGAGCAATTTTAAGTATGAATTACCCTCCACCCATTGTTAACACAAAGCCTTTTTTCTGTCATTAACCTTGCAATCTGACTTCAGAATGATTAGGTTAATGGCGTATGATTTGTTCCTCATAAATCTACGTAGTTAATTTTTCATGGCTCCATTTTCTTAGAGATTCATGTAGGTCTTTTTGATTTAATGATGATAGCGCCAGCAGCCAATTCAATATGGGATGTCAATTTCAGAGTATACTTGATTTGTTGACCTTAGAGAATAAAAAACATCAAGGAGAAAAGCAGGTGCAATTTTTTTTCATGAATATTTATTTAAATAAAAACGAATGCAGCGGTTTCAGAGAGAAAGTACAATGATTTTAATTTAAACAAAGCTAATTTAGACATGGGGCATAGAACTAAATCTGTGGAGTTCATTTCATGGCACAAAAAGATATTGACAAAATTGAACGGGTTCAAAGACGGGCTACAAGAATGGTGGAAAGTCTTAAGCATAAAACGTATCAGGAAAGACTTAATGAACTCAATCTGTATAGTCTGGAGGACAGAAGGAAAAGGGGGGACATGATCGAAACATTTAAATATGTTAAAGGGTTAAATAAGGTTCAGGAGGGAAGTGTTTTTATTAGGAGAGTGAACACAAGAACAAGGGGACACAATCTGAAGTTAGTTGGGGGAAAGATCAAAAGCAACATGAGAAAATATTATTTTACTGAAAGAGTAGTAGATCCTTGGAACAAACTTCCAGCAGACGTGGTTGGTAAATCAACAGTAACTGAATTTAAACATGCCTGGGATAAACATATATCCATTGTAAGATAAAATACAGGAAAAAACATAAGGGCAGACTAGATGGACCATGAGGTCTTTTTCTGCCGTAAGTCTTCTTTGTTTCTGGGATAAGGTTTAGTGAAATTTAGAAGGTATGACATTCTGACTGGGATTATTGGAACAATCTGTGCATGTAGGGCAGATGTCAAAGTTTAATGAAAATGTGATAAAAATCAGCAATCGTGGTCTGAAAAGAGTTCTGATTGAATGATAGAAGATCCATAATCATGGCTACCACCAGAAAGGTGAAAAAACCAAAAAGAAGCAGATTCTATATTTGGTGAGAATTGTCTAGTTCCCTTTACTTTTAGAATTCTTTGTGATAGTAACCCTGTCTATGGTTCAAGATGTCTAGAACAAAACACTTAAGGAGCTGTTCCTGACTTATTCTAATAGGCACATCAAGTTCTTGTCCTTCCAATTAGACCATCATAATAAGGGAAAGGTTTGGCAGATCCATCATAGCAAGCATATTGTTACTTTTGATGGCTCATCCTCCTGAGTTGATTCTTCATAACGCTTAGCTGTTCTGTAGAACTACGAAATATTTATTGTCAATGCTTCTATTTTCTAGGCTGGTAAAAACTTTGTATCAAAGATCACAAGTTATCTGCAGGGACCAAGATAAGAGAAGGTAAACCCTGGTGTCTTCTAATAAGCACTCCACATATGAAATGCACATGAAACTTTTATTTGTTTGAAATACCCTTGAAAGAAATAAAATTAACCAAATGCCAAATTTATAAAGAAAGGCCTGGGTTAGCTCTGGCCCAGCTCCTGCCCCAAGGAATGTGCAGGTGGATGTGAGGGAGACATCCACATGCCGCAGGCCTGTTTTGCTCCCGATGGAATCTGATGATGAAGCCTCCTCTGACCAAAGAAGCATGACTGACATGGAAGAGGGGAATTTGGCAGACAGCCCAGGAGGAGAGCAATCATCTGTATCATCTTTGGATTCTGAACAAGAATTAATGACACATCCACGCAAGCATAGAGTGATGCATAGGAGTCGACAACTGAAGGATTATTACAATAGAAAATGAGGCCACCTGTGGTTGGGTGGGGCTCCAGTAATTAGGGCTGCTGCTATAAATAGCAGCATGTGGGTTTGGCCGTTGTGAAAGAGTATCTGATGGCAGTTCTTCAGGAATCGTGTGTTGCTGTTTTTTGGACTTTGTTTGTTGATTTTTCACGCCTTTGAAACCAAAGCAGAGCAACGTGTGTGTGTGTCTCACTTCGTTGGAAGAAGAAGGGGTGTGAAGTTTCTTCACAGCTGCTAGCTAAGTACTTAATGACTGCTTAAGGGAAATTGTACAGACTACCCGGTTGTTTTGGGACCAGTGCTCTTTGCAATACCAAAAGAGTGCTTAGTTTATTTTGAATTTTGTGATAAAGAACATTGTTTTGAATTTTCAAATGTGTGTGTTTCTGCAATTTGTACCCTTGAATTTTTGGGACACTCCTACCAGAGAGCCCGGCAGAACAGGTATGAAGATTTGTTCAATTCGTAGTGTATTGTGTGAAAGTGGGTTTGTTTTCAAAATGCAATGTGGGTGCTGGAAGGGCTGGCAAATAAGCTTTTAAGAGGGAGAATGAAGCACACCAAATCTAAATATGATATTCAAATTTTTATAAATAGAATCTACCAACTGATATTTTTTCTTTTACTTTCTACTCTGGAAATGGTTCGTGTGCAATATAATGCTGCTTTCAGTTAATCAAGCTGCAGCAATATTTATGTTATCTCTATGATTCAATATGGATTTCTTAGTCCACTTTTAGAAAATAAACATGTCCTCAAACCATAATAGTCTCACAGTATTTGTTTAAATGTACAAGGAGATTAAACTATTGCTTCACAGCCAGCAGGGGGAGTACTAAACATTATTTTGGGGAAATAAATAAAAGTTGGGTGTCTTTAAAGACTTGTGTTTCTCTTATCAAATTGATCTGTTTGTTATGCTTGAAGCTAAAATTTTTGGTGATAACAATATTAGTATTATAAGAAGAAACAATATTCCTTTGTGAAAGCATGACTGACTGCAGCAATTGGAAAGTGGGCTTGGGAATAAGATAAAATAGAAAAGAATTCTTTGCTGGCTAAGTGTGATTGGACACGCAAGGAATTTGTCTTTGGTGCATATGCTCTCAGTGTACATAAAAGAAAATATATATTTGTCAAGAATCGTGAGGTACAACATTTAATGATTGTCATAGGGGTCAAATAAGCAATCAGGAAACAATCAATATTAATAGAAATGTTAAGGATACAAGCAACAAGTTACAGTCATATACAGTGATCCCCCGATTATCGCGAGGGTTCCGTTCCAAGACCCCTCGCGATAATCGATATTTCGGGATGTAGTGGTGCGGAAGTAAAAACACCATCTGCACATGCGCGCCCCTTTTTCCATGGCCGCACATGCGCAGATGGTGGAGTTTGCATGTGGGCGGTGGGGAAGACCCAGGGAAGACCCAGGGCGGTGGGGAAGACCCAGGGAAGCCTGGGCAACGGGGAAACCCCATCTTCGGCTCCTCGCTGCTGCCGTGCTGCGGAGCAGGTCAGCTGTTGGGTGGCCGAAGGAACCTTACCTGGGTCTTCCCGCCGCCCAGGCAAAGGGGAAACCCCAAGATCGCTTGCCGCTTGCCCGTTCGCCCACCCGGCTGCTCGCTTGCCGCTCGCTTGCAGCGCGGCAGCAGCGAGGAGCCGAAGATGGGGTTTCCCCGTTGCCCAGGCAACGGGGAAACCCCATCTTCGGCTCCTCGCTGCTGCTGCGCTGCCGAGCAGATCAGTTGGTGGGCGGCCGAAGGAACCTTCCCTGGGTGCTGCCCGCCGCTCGAGAGCAAGAGGGGGAGAGATAGAGAAAGAGAGAGAAGGAAAGAAAGAGATGAGAGAGGGAGGAAGAGAGTGTGAGAGAGGAAGAAGCAAGATAGAGAAAGAGAGAGAGAAAGAAAGATGAGAAAGGAAGGGAGTGACGTCATCGGGTGGAAAAATCGCGATATAGCGTTTCGCAATGATCAGGATCGCGAAACTCGGGGGATCACTGTAGTCATACATGGGAGGAGATGGGTGATAGGAATGATGAAGAAAAAAATTAGTATAAATAGAAGTGCAGACTTAGTAAAAAGTTTGACAGTGTTGAGGGAATTATGTTCCCTCAACATAAGGGAGCAGAGTGTTTAGCAGAGTGATGGCATTCGAGAAAAAAAACTGTTCTTGTATCTAGTTGTCTTGTTGTGCAGTGCTCCATAGCGGAATTTTGAGGGAAGGAGTTGAAACAGTTTATGTCCAGAATATGAGGGGTCAGTAAATAGTTTCACAGCCAGTTTTTTTACTTGGGCAGTATACGAGATCAACATAAAGACTGCTTTCGTAGCGCTGACGTATGATCTCTGGCGGGCCCGGGATAGGGATTTATCCTCTGTCCTGGTGCTTCTTGACCTCTCAGCGGCTTTCGATACCATCGACCATGGTATACTTCTGCGCCGCCTGGAGGGGTTGGGAGTGGGAGGCACTGTTCTGCAGTGGTTCTCCTCCTACCTCTCTGGTCGGTTGCAGTCGGTGTTAGTGGGGGGTCAGAGGTCGACCTCGAGGCTTCTCCCTTGTGGGGTGCCTCAGGGGTCGGCCCTCTCCCCCCTGCTACTTAATATCTACATGAAACCGCTGGGGGAGATCATCCAAGGGCATGGGGTGAAGTATCATCAGTATTCTATTCCTATATCTTATTTTCTATTATTTCTTAGATATATTTTACTATGAGCATCTCCTCTATAACCTTCATGCGGATGATACCCAGTTATACATCTCCACCCCATGTCCAGTCAGTGAAGCAGTGGAAGTGATGTGCCGGTGCCTGGAGGTTGTGAGGGTCTGGATGGGTGACAATAGGCTCAAACTCAACCCTGACAAGACGGAGTGGCTGTGGGTTTTGCCTCCCAAGGACAATTCCATCTGGCCATCCATTACCCTGGGGGGGGAAATTATTGACCCCCTCAGAGAGGGTTCGCAACTTGGGCATCCTCCTTGATCCACAGCTAACATTAGAGCACCATCTTTCAGCTGTGGCGAGGAGGGCGTTTGCCCAGGTTCGCCTGGTGTAATAAACTAAACTAAACTAAACTAAACTAAACTAAACTAAAACTAAACTAAAACTAAACTAAACTAAACTAAACTAAACTAAACCTAAACTAAACTAAACTAAACTAAAACTAAACTAAACTAAACTAAACTAAACTAAACTAAAACTAAACTAAACTAAACTAAAACTAAACTAAACTAAACTAAAACTAAACTAAACGTAACTAAACTAAAACTAAACTAAACTAAACTAAACTAAAACTAAACTAAACTAAACTAAAACTAAACTAAACTAAACTAAACTAAACTAACCTAAAACTAAACTAAAATAAACTAAAACTAAACTAAACTAAACTAAACTAAAACTAAACTAAACTAAACTAAACTAAACTAAAACTAAACTAAACTAAACTAAACTAAAACTAAACTAAAACCAAAGTAAACTAAACTAAACTAAACTAAACTAAAACTAAACTAAACTAAACTAAACTAAAACTAAACTAAACTAAACTAAACTAAAACTAAACTAAACTAAACTAAAACTAAACTAAACTAAAACTAAACTAAACTAAACTAAACTAAACTAAACTAAAACTAAACTAAACTAAACTAAACTAAACTAAAACTAAACTAAACTAAACTAAACTAAAACTAAACTAAACTAAACTAAACTAAAACTAAACTAAACTAAACTAAACTAAAACTAAACTAAACTAAACTAAACTAAACTAAACTAAAAATAAACTAAACTAAACTAAAACTAAACTAAACTAAACTAAAACTAAACTAAACTAAACTAAACTAAACTAAACTAAAACAAAACTAAACTAAACTAAACTAAACTAAACTAAATTAAACTTGAAACAGTGTCTTCGGTGGCAGCCCCAACCCTCTGGAATCAACTCCCCCCAGAGATTAGGACTGCCACCACCCTCCTTGCCTTTTGCAAACTCTTTAAAACCCACCTTTGCCACCAGGCATGGGGAAATTGTATGTATGGTTTCTTGGGTTGTATGAGTGTTTTAAAATCAAGGGTTATTAACTGTTTTGCTTTTTAATCATTCGATTTGTATTTTGTATTGCTGCTGTGAGCCGCTCCGAGTCTTCGGAGAGGGGCGGCATTCAAATCAAATCAAATCAAATCAAATTAAATCGATAAATCGATAAATCGATAAATCGATAAATCGATAAATCGATAAATTGATAAATCGATAAATCGATAAATTGATAAATCAATAAATAGATAAATAAATAGATAAAATAATAATAATAATAATAATAATAATAATAATAATAATAATAATAATAATATTGGGAACCACATTATACTTTATGGTGAGTAGGTTTTGGCAGGAGAAGCAGGGGTACTGCCTTTCCTGAGCATGCCCATTCAACAGAGTAGTTTCTTTCTCAAAGTTTGCAGGTAGGGGATAGAGGTAGCATTATAAAATAATCTCCTTGGGTCATTAGGTGGTCACAAGTCCTTCCATGGATCTGTATGACAAAGATACCAGTGTTTTGTGGGTTAAAACCTCTTAATCCTAATTCGACATGAAATAATTACATACCTAGAGGTATGTAAAGAGTTCTTAGATTCTTATCTACACTAAAATGTAGTCTTATAGATAATTGTTCTAATCTAATTCTGTGGGAACTCAAGTACTGCCCTGAGTACCCAGACGTTTCTAAGTCTGCCAAATATTTAGAAAGATAAACCATCTCTATATTTATGGTTTACCTCAAAAACTGACCATTCATAACTACTTAACAACATGTTCTAATATATTAATCAAATTAATATTTTAAAATATTATTCACGTAGTATAACAGCAAGCTGTGAAACAAAATTGCATAATTTGAAGAAATCACAATAAAAGAGCTATTATAACTCATAACATTAGATGTATAGATTTATTCTTAGAGACTGTTGTAACATTATAACGTTCAAGAAGCTTGGATTGAATTGTTTTGCTGTCTGCAGCATTTCTTATATATATCAATAAAATTAACTGCCTTGGAAATGGCCCTAGGTTGGGCCGAGAGGCAAATAAGGAGCTGTGATGTTCCTTCAATACACCAGGGTGATTCGACACAAAGAATATGTAACCCTTCCCTGGTGCAGAGCTGAAGAGATTAGATACTGTAGCCTAGAGGATAATTCTCTGCCTTACAAGGCAAAGTTTGCAGGTTCAAGTCCCAGTGGGTATGGCTAGCTGATGAGGCCAAAATAAGGCTGAAATAGATCTGTCCTAGTCTCCCTTAATTTTCAAATTCAGCAAAAAAACATGTGACACATACAGATAGAATTGTCAGCTATCAATAAAATTAACTGCCTTGGAAATGGCCCTAGGTTGGGCCGAGAGGCAAATAAGGAGCTGTGATGTTCCTTCAATACACGAGGGTGATTCGACACAAAAAATATGTAACCCTTCCCTGGTGCAGAGCTGAAGGGATTGGATACTGTAGCCTAGAGGATAATTCTCTGCCTTACAAGGCAAAGGTTGCAGGTTCAAGTCCCAGGGGGTATGGCTAGCTGATGAGGCCATTGATTCTTACTTCCCCTTAAACTTTGTCCTGGATAGTCAAATATCAATAGAGCTGTTTTTTTCTGTCCTCATATCTGGGAATCTCTCCAGAATATTGATTTATGCATTGGGCCTCTAACGTGGTGTCTGTGGGCATTAATGTGACTATAAACATCACACTGTTTTATTTATTTAATTAAAGATTTGGCAACTACCAATAAAAAACCACAACAACAACCGCAATGGATTTTTTTTGACATGCTGTAAAGCAAAACACTAAACCTCAGCATAATTCATAATTCAGGGGGGAAATGTTTTTAATAGGAAAGTGAACTCAAGAACAAAGGGGCACAATCTGAGGTTAGTTGGGAGAAAGATCAGAAGCAATGTGAGAAAATATTATTTTATTGAAAGAGTAGTAGATGCTTGGAACAAACGTCCAGCAGACGTGGTTGGTAAATCCACAATAACTGAATTTAAACATATATCCATCCTAAGATAAAATACAGGAAATAGTATAAGGGCAGACTAGATGGACATGAGGTCTTTTTCTGCCGTCAATCTTCTATGTTTCTATATTTCTATAATTTTATCTGCTAACAATATTTTATTTTTTTATTTACTTTTTTGTTAGATTTGTATGCCACCCCTCTCCGAAGACTTGGGGCGGCTAACAACAATAAAAAAGACAATGTAAACAAATCTAATATTAAAAATAATCTAAAAAACCCTAATGAACCACTCATACATACAAGCATACCATGTATAAATTCTATAAGCCTAGGGGGAAGGGAAATTTCAATTCCCCCCATGCCTGATGACAGAGGGGGTTTTTAAGGAGCTTGCGAAAGGCAAGGAGGGTGGGGGCAACTCTGATATCTGGGGGGAGCTGGTTCCAGAGGGCTGGGGCCGCCACAGAGAAGGCTCTTCTCCTGGGTCCTGCCAAACGACATTGCTTAGTCGACGGAACCCGGAGAAGGCCAACTCTGTGGGACCTAAGCGGTCGCTGGGATTCGTGTGGCAGAAGGCGGTCCCGGAGATATTCTGGTTCGATGCCTTGAAGGGCTTTATAGGTCCTAACCAACACTTTGAATTGTGACTGGAAATTGATTGGCAACCAATGCAGACTATGGAGTATTGGTGTAACATGGGCATACCTTGTGAAGCCCATGATTGCTCTCGCAGCTGCATTCTGCACAATCTGAAGCTTCCGAACACTTTTCAAAGGTAGCCCCATTTTTGGGCCCAATAGGCATTTCTTTTTAAAAAATTGAAAGAATCTCCATTGTAATAGTAGGTAAGAATGACCTTGGGTGATGAAGGGGAAAAAATTCTGCCTAGGGAACAATCAGATCCAGGGGGTAGGAGGGAGGCGGGAGAGACCCCTAGATGGATAACAGGCGAAGAAAGAAATTTGGAAAGAATGTACCCAAACTTATCAGGCAGTAAATTTTGTACTTTTGTACTTGTCAGACTAATGTCAGATTCAACTGAATCTTGCAAATCTGAAAATCGCAAGTAAGCAAAGGTGATTTCCAATGATCACTGAAAGAGCCATTTGGTGAAAATACCCATTGCTGTATATTTTCTTAAATGCCTGGAGTGTACTATAGGATAATGAGGCATGAATCTAATGGAGCATGAGCTAGAACCATTATTACTGCCTTGTGACAGTAAAAGAAGGGAAGTGTAAATACTTCTCTGTGCTGATAATCATCTGGCTGAGCTGTGTTTTGAGTAATCCAAAAAGGTTGGAGTCTGATTGACAAGGCTGAAATGAGGCACCTGGTTATTTTTCAGCATCTGGTTGATAAGGACACTTGGATTCACTCCAAGTTTTACTCAGTTTATGATGCATGTTCTGTGTAGTTGACCAAGGTTAAACCTCACTTGGTTATCTGGGCTGAGTTTCATCCTAATTAGTACGGAGAAAATGATTAGAGTTCCTTAAGTTATGAACTCTCTCCATTGTAGATCCATGTTCCCTTCCTACGTTTTTTTGATGATGTGTAGAATAGGCAATAGTGAAAGTATCCCAAAAGAGGAGGTAGCCCTGTCAGTATTTAAGAAGGCAATGACCCACCTCCTCCTCAAAAAGCCATCTATGGACCTGACCATTATGGACAATTTTCATCCTATTTTCAAACTTTCCTTTTTAGGAAATTTGTTGAACAGATGGCCAAGCTACAACTGCAAAGATCCCTGGATCAAGGAGAGTATCTGGATCTCTTTTAGAAGGATTGCAGACCTAGGTATGGAGTCAAGATGATATTAATCAGGTTTGTGGATTATGTCTGGAGGGAGTGTGCTCACCCTTGCCTGTTGATCACTCAGTTTCAGAATTGGACTGGTTCTCAGCATTGGAATTTGGGAGCAACTGGTTTTACTTACTTACTTACTTACTTACTTACTTACTTACTTACTTACTTACTTACTTACTTACTTATTTATTTATTTGATTTGTATGTCGCCCCTCTACGTACACTCGGGGCAGCTAACAACAGTGATAAAAAACAGCATGTAACAATCAAATATTAAAACAACTAAAAAAACTCTTATTATAAAACCAAACATACATACAAACATACCATGCATAAATTGTAAAGGCCTAGGGGGAAAGAGTATCTCAGTTCCCCCATGCCTGACAACCGAGGTGGGTTTTAAGGAGCTTACGAAAGGCGAGGAGGGTGGGGGCAATTCTAATCTCTGGGGGGAGTTGGTTCCAGAGGGCCGGGGCCACCACAAAGAAGGCTCTTCCCCTGGGTCCCGCCAAATGACATTGTTTAGTTGACGGGACCCTGAGAAGGCCCACTCTGTGGGACCTAACTGGTCGCTGGGATTGGTACAGCAGAAGGTGGTCCCGGAGATAATCTACCTTCCTCCTTTAGGTTGGGCTCCAGTCAGTATTGATGGGGAAGAGTTTTAACCAGTGATGGGCTACCAAAATTTTTACTACCACATTGTGGCCACGGCTTATGCATTTTGTTTCATCATCTTTCAGTGCAAATTGGGTGCTCTGGGGTGGAGCTCCAAATTTTGCTACCGGAACTATGTTCCTGACCATTCCTGTAGGAGACCATCACTGGTTTTAACCCTTACCCCCTTTTTTGTGGGGTCCTCAGTACTCAACAACTTTCTTTTTAACATCTACATGGAATGATTTTCATGTTGTTTGCCAATTGCACCTTTCCAGATCAGAAGACAATTAGTACAATCACTCATGTTTCGATCACCTTTCATTTGGATCACTGCAATGTATTCTGCATAGGACTGCCCTTGAAAAATTCCAGAAGCTGCCATAGGTCCAGAAAGTGATGGAATGACCAGTTATCAGTAGTGTAACTTACATTATACTTACGTTACATCTTTCCTTCACAAACTGTTGTGGTTTACTAGGGTGCAATTCAAGGTACTGGTTGTCATCTATAGAGCATTAGAGAACATAAGGCTGAGTTACCTGATGTTCTGTCTGGGTCACTCCAGAAGCCAATACCAACCCAAAAAGAGAAGCCAGACACACTGGTAAAAGGCAAAGGCAGTTTTATAAAATTCAAGAAAAACACAGGTAACAGAAAATGTCCTTACAAACAGGAAAATGCTGTATCTTCAGATATATCCACAAAGGCAAAAGTCCATGCAGCAATACAGAATTCTTGCTGCCAAGCCGAGGCTGTAGATAGCAGACCTACACCTCCCACGGGTCTTCCAAAGCTGCTGGGCCACAAGCCAGGAACAGAGACGCCGAGAAACAAGACAGGATAACGCAACTCCAAACTGATAACACTCCACATGGCTTCAAGGGCTTGCCTGCCTTTTAAACCCTGCTAAGGAGGACCACACCCAAACCCAGCTGTTCCTAATTCAGTGCTGCTAATACTTCTTTAATTGTTCCTTTCTGTGATCTGACCATCTCTGTCGCATGTCAATGACGGCTTGAGCTTCATCACCTAATGACTCCAAACTACTGGCTGGGGAGAGCTCCCCCCGGGGCTCTCATGCTGTTCTCCTTCATCCCATTCCTGATTTTCCTCTCCCCCATCCGACTGTTCAGCCCCCTCCTCTTCGCTGTCATCCTCCTCCGGGCATGGAGCCAGCAGAGACACAGCCGGTCCCTGAGCAGCCTCAGGCTGAACCACAACACCTGAGGAACTAGCTTTCTCCGTATTGATCTACCAGCCTCATTTGATCTGGCAAGAAAGGAACACAATAGGTCCCAACCATTAAGAGAATGCCATCTTGGGGAACTCAGGAAGTGTGCCGTTTCTGCAACAGTTGCTGCCCTCTAGAACACCATCATGTGAAATCTGGTTAGGTCCAACTATATTTACTTTTCTGAACTTTATTTATTTATTTGTTTGTTTGTTTGTTTGTTTTGTCAAGTGAAGATATGATAATATTAAGATACATGATACTAGTAAAAGTCAAAAATTTGAAAAAGAGTATTAGAAATAATAATATTCAAATACATGCAACTAGTAAAAATGAAGAACATTAAGGACAGGGGATGGAGGGCATGCTGGTGCACTTATGTACTTATGGCTATTTTCCTAATCAATGCAAAAGTAGTTAAACCCAGGTGGACAGTAGCAGGTTTCCTCAATTATCCTAGTATGTTGGCTCTCCTTGTTCCTTGGATTTGTTTGTTTGTTTTGTTTTGTTTTGCTGCTTTTTCAATGTTGTTAGTCACCCAAAATCATATTTGTAAGACGAATGATCATATAAATAGAATGCAGTCGCTACACTTCCAATTATCCCACCAATGCTCAAAAAAGAAAAACTTCTGATTTATATTCCTAATTTCCCATTACATACCTTCAGCATCGAGTAACTAACCTGTTCTGGAACTCTTAAATCCTTGAATCATGACTATTCCTCTTCTCAAAAGAAGAAAATGTAGAATTTTCATGAAAAGTGCCCCATGGCATATGCTACAATTTTTGTATTAAAGACATATTTGGCTCTGTCATTAATTTAAAAAACCCCCGGTCTATATGATGTTCATTGCAAGAGCTGAAGGAATCAAATCAATAAGAAAAATGCTAACTTCAACAACCTTGAACTTCTATTGATGAGTATGAGAGCAAGAGATCTGAGAATCAATATTGCTGTCTCTAAAGTTGAAAGGTAATTGATTGAAAAATAGTAAAGAAACAGAAAAAAAATCTGCCACAGACTTTTATCTTCAAGCAACAGGCCTCAGTCTCACTCTGCTGCCTTGATTTATACCCTGGATGCTAAGTCATGAGTGAAGAGTGCATTGGAGTTAGCTAAGCATCAGTATTCTGGGACAGAAATTCATGCAGCTTGGAGATGCTAAACACTCATCTCGGAACTATTATGAGACACCACATCAGATTTAGATGTCAAACGCCACAGAAAGATGAGAATTATAACACAGAGCTGTAACTACATCATGGGCTTCAGTAAATGGCAGTGGAAAAGGAGGGGAGGGGAAAAAACTGTGCTGTTGTAGATAACTTGTCTCTTTGAATAATCTGAGACAAATATTTGGGGCTAGTAATAACTAATCTCCAATATTTGTAGGATACCTCTGTTCTGTCCGGCCTGATTAATGATCAGTAATTAATCCCCAATGAAGACTCAGAAGCAAAGTCACTATGTATATTTGTCTATTTACAAAGAAACGTGCTGGAAACAGCAATGAAATCATAGGAATGTAAAGCCGACTGCCAAAAGTTCCCTGTTGTTGTTGTTGTTGTTATTATTATTATTATTATTATTATTATTATTATTATTATTAATTAGATTTGTATGCCGCCCCTTTCTGTGGACTCGGGGCGGCTCACAACACAATAAAACAATTCATAACAAATCTAATAATATACCATTTAAAATTTAAAATAGTTAAAAAAAAACATTTTTAAGCAGACATACCTACAAACATACCATACATAAATTATATAGGCCCGGGGGAGATATCTCAGTTCCCCCATGCCTGACGACAAAGGTGGATTTTGAGAAGTTTACGAAAGGCAAGGAGGGTAGGGCCAGTTCTAATCTCTGGGGGGAGCTGGTTCCAGAGAGTCGGGGCCGCCATAGAGAAGGCTCTTCCCCTGGGGCCCGCCAACCGACATTGTGTTATCAGCACAGTTCAAAATAAGCGTCCATCATAAAGTAATAAATTCAAGTCATTAGTTCTCGGCATTGACAGGTATTCAGAAATCCCCTCAGAAACCAGGAATTTGGGATTGCAGAAGAATTTAAGAGAGAGACTCTTTGGCTGCTAGTTTTCTTTCTCCACCTAGTAATGTTGAATTTCTGGATCTAGGTTTCCCATCATCCTGCCTTTTATACTATCAGTGATGACAAGCTGTGCATAGAAGCATTCAACGCCTAGATTTACATTGCTGGAGATATTCTTGTCTCCCTTGTATTCTTCTTACCCTAGCGTCTAATATTGAGTCCAAAATATCCCCCTCCTCATCTGACTCAAACATTACCACAGCTGGGGATTCTGCAGTCTCTGGAGGTTCCCCAGGAAGAAACTCTCCCTCATTCTCACTTTCTGATTCCTCTGGTAAACACACTGACTTATGATACCCAGATGGACCCGGTTCATTCTCCTCAAAGTCTATGATCAAAGGAGCCGGATGCAAGCCAACCACAACAACCTCAAGCTGCTGAATGCATCCTCTGAATAAGCTGATCTATAAATCTGTGATCAGACAAGTTGGCAGACTAAATGAATAAATACATAAGACATCTTATTTAAGGTGCTTGATCTTTAAAATGAATAACATTCATATATTCCAATGGACATATTCTTCTAAAGATAATACATCCCCCAGAAAATACCATTATACATTGAAGAGAAATAAATACACACATGTGGTTTTGTGCATGTATATGTGTATGGAACATAACCAAGTAATGTCAATAGAATGGAATGGAATGGAATGGAATGGAATGGAATGGAATGGAATGGAATAGAATAGAATAGAATAGAATACTTTATTGGCCAAGTGTGATTGGACACACAAGGAATTTGTCTTGGTGTATATGCTCTCAGTGTACATAAAAGAAAATCAATATTAATAAAAAATATTAGGGTACAAGAATCAAGTTACAGTCATACAGTCATAAGTGGGAGGGAAAGGGTGATAGGAATGATGAGAAAAAACTAGTGTAGTAGCATAGTAGTGCAGACCTAGTAAATAGTTTGACAGTGTTGAGGGAAATATTTGTTTAGTAGAGTGACGGCGTTTGGGAAAAAAATGTTCTTGTGTCTAGTTGTCTTGGTGTGCAGTGCTCTGTAGCGACATGTTGAGGGTAGGAGTTGAAACAGTTTGTGTCCAGGATATGAGGGGTCAGTAAATATTTTCACTGCCCTCTTTTTAACCTGTGCAGTATACAGGTTCTCAATGGAAGGCAGGTTGGCAGCAATTGTTTTTTCACCCATTATTAGATATGTTAGGTCAATGATGACTAGCCTTTTCTGGACTGGGTGCCCAAAGCGCAAAACCCCCAAACGCAATGTGTTTGTGGGCCCCCATGCATGTGCTTGCCCCCCCATGCATGTGCATGTGGGATTTCACACATGTGTGCTCACAGCCCACATGTGCCTCGCACCTCCCCTGCATGCATGGAGAGACATTATTATTATTATTATTATTATTATTATTATTATTATTATTATTATTATTATTATTAGTTCTGTCTGGGTGCCCCCAGACTTCAGCACCAACTGGAAAAAACATCCAGACACGCTGGTAGAAACAAAAGCACTTTATAATTTGAAAATAAACACAGAGGAAAACCTGTTCTTCCCCACAGGCAGGCTATGAGCCTTCACAGCAGACCTCTTGCTGGCACACCCACCTTTTCCCCTCAAGGTTTCAGTATTCAAAGTCACAAGCCAGAATTCCAAGACGCCAAAGATCACAGCCAGGTCTCACGACTCCCAAAGATAATTCTCCACAAACCAGGAAGGGTGGGTCTGCCTTTTTAGCCTTTCCGGAGAGCACCACACCCAAACCCAGCTGTTGCCCATTCAGTGCTTGAAGTACCTGGTTAATTGTTCCCTTCGTTGGGTTGCCCTTCTCTGCCGGAAATCTATTATTCCTTGTGCCTGGTCATCTAAAGAATCCAGGCTGCTTGCTGGGGAGAGCTCCCCCTCGGGCTGAGATTCCTCCTCCTCGTCTCCCTCCTGTTCCTCATCCTCCCCCCCTGAGCAGAGAGCCGGCAGAGGGTCAGCCGTTCCCTGTTCCTCATCCTCCCCCTCTGAGCAGAGAGCCGGCAGAGGGTCAGCCGTTCCCTGAGGGGCCTCAGACGGAATCACAACAATTATTATTATTATTATTATTATTATTATTATTATTATTATTATTATTATTGTTGTTGTTATTATTGTTATTATGTCAATACAACACAGCAAACGAGATCACTATGCTGGATTTCGTATTTCATCACCAGTCGGGCGCTTCCCAAGCACCTAAGACTGAGTGATGTAGCGGCGAATTATGTTTGCCGATCCCAGTAAAGCGGCCTTTTGCAATTGACAGATGGAGATTTTGTCAATTCCGATGGTTTTTAAATGTCCGCTGAGATCCTTTGGCACTGCACCCAGCGTGCCAAGTACCACAGGGACCACTTTCACTGGCTTATGCCAGAGTCGTTGCAGCTCGATTTTTAGATCTTCGTATTTCACTAATTTCTCTAGCTGCTTCTCCTCAATTCTGCTGTCCCCTGGGATTGCGATGTCGATGATCCATACTTTCTTTTTCTCCACAATCAGGATGTCTGGTGTGTTATGCTTCATGGAGAAAAAGAAAGTATGGATCATCGACATCGCAATCCCAGGGGACAGCAGAATTGAGGAGAAGCATAAATAATAATAATAATAATAATTATTATTATTATTATTATTATTATTATTATTATTATTATTATTATTTATTAGATTTGTATGCCACCCCTCTCTGAAGACTCAGAGCGGCTGACCACTGGTGATGACCACTGGCCAGTGGGAAGCATGCGCACATGTGCAATGAAGCTAAATTGAGGCAACGGTTCGTGTGCCCACAGAGCGGGTGCTAGTTGCCACCTGTAGCAGTGCGCCATAGGTTTGCCATTATGGGGTTAGGTCATTAACAGAATAGCAGTATATATTGCATAGTTTTTGTTTCATAGTTTTTGCATCATGTTGCAAACATGGGTGAAAGATGTTTGAGAAAAGAATTGGAAACAAATACCCTTAGAAGAAGATATCTTTCCAATAGAATAGAATAGAATAGAATGGAAGGGAAGGGAGGGAAGGGAAGGAAGGGAAGGGACGGGAAGGGAGGAGGGGAGGGGAGGGGAGGGGAGGGGAGGGGAGGGGAGAGGAGAGGAGAGGAGAAGAGAATATTTGGAAGGGAGCTTGGAGTAGTCCAACCTCCTGCTTACAAACAGTCTGTTGATATGCAACCACCACTTGGCATTCTGTAGCTTCCTATGACTTGGAAAGCTCTTACCTGCCAAATATAAATGTTTTTTTTTTATTTAACCCTTAGTACACCAATGTAATACACTAAATAGCAAAGATTATGTAAACACTTTTTAAAAGTTGTGTTGTTTCAAATATCCTTCTCAAGTATAGAAGCTTGTTAAATTGATGGTCAAAGTCTTATGCGATGGAAAATACCAGCAATGAGATTCTCTGCAAAAGAAAGACAGCAAGTGCAGTGTTTTTCAAACTTGGCAACTTTGAAATGTGTGAATTTTAACTCTCAAAAATTCCCTAGCCATCTGGCAAAGAAAGTGTCTTATTGTACAGGAAACAACAGATACAAGACTTGCTTATCTTCACTAGATTTTTCTAATTTCCTTCATTTAATTTTTTTGAAGAAAAATACAGGCTGACCTTTACATTTCCTCCTTCATCAGAATCAGAACTAATTATCTTTCTAATTAAAGAATTAGAGAGAGATGTTTGAAATGAGGCCATCTTTGAATGATTAATAGAAGTACTGAGGAACTTTGTTTTCACTTTGATATCTTACCAGGTATAAAATGTCCCTCTTCCTATTTTCTTCCATTTCTCACCCCACCCCATCCCCTCATCTCTCCAGCAGTGTTTAATCAGACTTGTCACACCTCTGTGCAGGAAATTTGGGTTTATTTGAAAAGGAAAATTAAATGAAATTTGTTTAGGTCATAGAGGTTCCCAAACTTGGCCACTTTTAAGGACTTCAGCATAGTTGTCTGGAGAATTCTGGGAGTTGAAGTCCACAAGTCTTAAAGTTACCAAGTTTGAAGATCTCTGGTTTAGAAATTAACTGATGATCCGGGTTTATCATATTATTTCATTAGTGATATATATGGATGGAAGATCCACTGAATCAAGTTTTAAATAAAAGATAAAAGCCTACAAGGCTGAAACAATGTTACACAGTTAACCAACAAAATATTTATCTTCTTACTATTTGTCCTTTCCTAATACGGCCAGACTATTTACGGGACCACCTTTTGCCACATACCTCCCAGAGACCAATAAGAACACACAGAGGTGGCCTCCTCCGGGTCCCATCGACAAAGCAATGCAGGTTGGTGGGACCATGGGGGAGGGCCTTCTCTGTGGCCACCCCGGCTCTATGCAACCAACTACCCCCTGATGTCCATATGGCTCCCACCCTACTGGCCTTCCGTAAGGCCACGAAGACCTGGCTTTGCCGGCAGGGCTGGGGAGCCATGAACTAACAAACTGACAGGGCCACACTGTGTGAATGGTATATATGTATGGGATTATGACTGTTTTATATTAATTGGGTTTCTTTTAATACGGGGTTTTACATAGTTTAGATTATATTTGACTTCTTTTTATTGCTCTGTATCTATTTGTATTTGTATTTATATTATTATTGTAAGCTGCCCTGAGTCCTTCGGGATTGGGTGGCATAGAAACGAATGAATGAATGAATGAATGAATGAATGAATGAATGAATGAACAAACACAAATACAAACACACACACACACACACACACATCTAAAGGGCACCAGCTTGAGTAAAACTGCCTTAGTTAGTTTCCCTAAAATTAAGTCATTTGCTATCAGTAGAATTCCAATGTAAATCTAATTGATCTGGGTTGATATACTACCCTGTTTCCCCGATAGTAAGACACCCCCGATTGTAAGACGTATCGGGGGTTTCAGGGGGGTCGGCTAATATAAGCCGTACCCCGAAAGTAAGACATATGTCTTACTTTCGGGGAAACACGGGGTATTGCCGCCTCCCTCTCATCTAGCTGCGCGCCGCCTCCTGCCCACGTCCGCACCGTCCCCCTCTCCATACGTCGCCGCGTCTGCCACCTCCCTCTGATCTTAATGAGCACCGCCTCCTGCCCACTTCCGCGCCACCCCCCTCCATACGTCACCGCGTCTGCCGCCTCTGTTTGATCCAAATGAGCGCCGCCTCCTGCCCACGCCTGCGCCGTCCCCCTCTCCATATGTTGCCGCGTCTGCCACCTCCCTCTGATCTTAATGAGCGCCGCCTCCTGCCCACTTCCACGCCGCCCCCCCTCCATACGTCACTGCGTCTAAATGTTAATTTTATGGTTAAAACAAAAAATTCAACAATTTTTTTTCCAATATAAGACATACCCCGAAAGTAAGACATGGTGGGGCTTTTGGGGATAAAAAGAAAGTAAGACACTGTCTTACTTTCGGGGAAACACGGTATTAGTTGAACTCCAAAAACCATCCTTTCTGTCTAGCCACTATGGTGTAAGGGTGGAAGTTAGATTGGCCCCAAGGGAGACCCAGATCTAAGGTCAGCCCGGGTGACTTTGGTCACTCATATTAACCTGCCATGCAAGGTTTATTTTTATTTCTTTATTAAATTTACAGAGTAGCCCAAACTATTCCTATATATGGTAATGTAATGTAATATAACACACACACACACACACACACACACACTCACAATTTAGATACATCTTGCCACTATTTAATTAGGCATCAGTTGTCAAAACAGTTATTGTCCGAAACATTATATCATCTTAGCTAAAGCTTTCATTTTATTCCCATTTGTTAGAGTGGGACAGATACTTTACTTTCTCCTCAATCTTAAAACCAATAGAATAGAATAGAATAGAATAGAATAGAATAGAATAGAATATTTGACCAAGTATGACACAAGGAATTTGTCTCTGGTACAAAACCACTCAACATGAATGCAAGCAATAGAATAATAATAATAATGCTGATAAAAGGTGGAATAAAGAACATAATAAGAACTTTTAATTATAATACTATACGACACTGAATGAGTTAATAGACATTAAGCAGCACTGAAAGAATTAAGGATTTAGCAGAGTGATGGCACAAGGGAAAAAAATGTGGGTTTTGGCCCTATAACACTATCCCGAGGGAAGGAATTGAAACAGTTTATGTCCAAGATGTGAGGGGTGTACAGATATCTTCTCAAACCTCCTTTCAAAGAAATAAATGAATTTTATTAATCAATTCTGTTTGATCTTCTATTTGCATATTTTGTTAACATTTTTGTCTTTTCTTTTATTATTCTTAAAACTTGCTAATGTACCAAATTCTTCTAATAAGTCTATTAATATTTCAATTCCTTTTAAAGGATCTTCCATAACCAACACCATTATCCTTAAAAGCCCTTAACTTACGAGTTTCTTTTAAAATTCTTATTTCCACAGTCGTCTTATTTTATGTTATGTCTTTATTCAGTATTTAAAGAACACAAATAAATAAGAGAGCACACAGGATATTCCTGTCTTGTTCCTCTTTGTATCTCACTGGGTTTTGTTAGATCTCCATTAATAATTATTGGTGCCTTGTGTGAAATGTAAATCGATTTTAGCCACTTTATAAAGTTCTCTCTAAGAAAGCTTAGTTCAAATTGTCAAAGTCAATTCTTTGCCTTTTTCCCTCTAAGAAAATCAATGTGGATTATTTTTCATTATATTGCTCCAAATATTATAAAAATGTCCAACACATTTCTAACATTGTCTTTTAACTAGCTTTTGGGGGATGGTGGGAAACATTGATCCTCAGGAATAATACGTTGCAAAATTATTTTCAGCTAGAATCACTGTGGACATCTTGTAATCATTATTTAATAATAACATTGGCCAAGCCCAGTGTGGAACAATTCATTTATTTTCTTTATTTAACTTACACATAGCAGACATAGTCTTACCAGCCTATGGAAATACCCTGAGAGATTCTAGGGAGTGGCTTTTTTCTGTCACCTACCCAGCTCTGGACTGTGCTACCTCTTATCTTTCTCCCCTTCCTGGGAAATTGCCATTTTACTATAACCCAGCACCTCAGCTCTCCCTTGTAAACACAATCTCTCACATTTATAGTTTATTGTTAAAGTCAACTATCTCCCATTCTGTATTAGTACTATATTGGCCTCTTTCCTACCCTATGTAGGACAGAGTCCATTGTGTTTTATAAAGTGAACACAAGAACAAGGGGACACAATCTGAAGTTTCCCCCAACTAACTTCAGATTGTGTCCCCTTCTTCTTGTGTTCACTTTCCTATTAAAAACACTTCCCTACTGAACCTTATTTAATATGTTAAAAGGTTCAGGAGGGAAGTGTTTTTAATAGGAAAGTGAACACAAGAACAAGGGGACACAATCTGAAGTTAGTTGGGGGAAAGATCAAAAGCAAGGTGAGAAAATATTATTTCACTGAAAGAGTAGTAGATCCTTGGAACAAACTTCCAGCAGATGTGGTTGGTAAATCCACAGTAACTGAATTTAAACATGCCTGGGATAAACATATATCCATCGTGAGATAAAATACAGGAAATAGTATAAGGGCAGACTAGATGGACCATAAGGTCTTTTTCTGCCGTCAGTCTTCTATGTTTCTATGAGTATAAGAGTTCATCCTCAAGACATTTATTATAAAATAATCTAGTCCAGGCATCTTTCCTAGTTTAATTTTTTATAAAACCCTTTGACTCCAGCTGCTCAACTCATAAGCTGTATATAAAAACCTCATTTCCTGCTACTTTTGTCTACTTTTGAAAAGCATCTGTCCAGAAGGCAAGTGGGTGATCTCACAATCTTTCCCTTTTCTGGCTGTTGCCAAGTTTTGCTATAATACCCTCCCTACTTCTTCAGGGCTGTAAATCCTCACTGAAAACCCTCCAGACTCTCACAACAGCTGAACAGCCTACAAAATGCAATGAAAAACATACCATTTTAAAAAATAATCAAATGTCTGGGGAGGGGAGAACAATCATTTAAAAACTAGAACCACATCATTTGCTCAAACCTAAGAGCTTAGAATAGAACTAGATCCTAAGGGCTCATTTCAATTGCACCAAATAGCGGGCTGTACAATTGGGATAGATGAGTCCCAAGGGCACCCCCTCTCCAATTGCCCCAGCCGCACGGTACCTTGCGCTCCTGGCAAGAGGTTGCCCATCATCTTTCAAAAGTTGCCCTAAAGGAGAACACACCCATTTCTGCCCCTAACCTGCCAACCCCAGTGACCAAAGGGAAGCCAATTATCAAATTGTGACTAAATGTGTCACACCCCCTAACCAGTCCATCCTCACTCCCCAATGTGGAATAAGCAAAAAAAATGTTTGTTTATTTATTTATTTATTTATTCATTTATTCATTTATTATTTATTATTTATTATTTGTTATTTGTTATTTGTTATTTGTTATCTGTTATCTGTTATCTGTTATCTGTTATCTGTTATCTGTTATCTATTATCTATTATCTATTATCTATTATCTATTATCTACTATCTATCTATCTATCTATCTATCTATCTATCTATCTATCTATCTATCTATCTATCTATCTATCTATCTATTTATTGGATTTGTATGCTGCCCCTCTCTGTAGACTTGGGGCGGCTAACAACAGTAATAAAAAACAGCATGTAAATCCAATACTAAAACAACTAAAAAACCCTTATTGTAAAACCAAACATACATACAAACAAACATACCATGCATAAATTGTAGAGGCCTAGGGGGAAAGAATATCTCAGTTCCCCCATGCCTGACGGCAGAGTTGGGTTTTAAGGAGCTTACGAAAGGCGAGGAGGGTGGGGGCAATTCTAATCTCCGGGGGGAGTTGGTTCCAGAGGGCCGGGACCACCACAGAGAAGGCTTTTCCCCTGGGCCCCGCCAAACAACATTGTTTACTTGACGGAACCCGGAGAAGGCCCTCTCTGTGGGACCTAACTGGTCGCTGGAATTCGTGCAGCAGAAGGCGGTCCCTGAGATAATCTGGTCTGGTGCCATGAAGGGCTTTATAAGTCATAACGAACACTTTGAATTGTGACCGGAAACTGATCGGCAACCAATGCAGACTGTGGAGTGTTGGTGTTACATGGGCATATTTGGTTGCCACTAAAACGCTGAGACCGCAAAAAATTCCTATTCGGCCCCTGTGGACAACCCCTTCAAAGCACACTGTAAGATAGGGAGGGCGGGCGGGTGTTCGCTTCTCAAGGAGCTGGGGGCAGAGGGAAGAATGCCTGAGGTGAGGCCATATTTATAGGGCTCGCCCAGGCACCAAAAGGCAGCATGCAAGAGTGCGAAGCCAGGCCACAGCGATCTCGCAATACCTCGCGAGATTGCAGCCTAATTGCCCAAGCACCAAGACCATGTTCTCCCTGGCCCTGGCTCAATTTTGAGTGGCCGTTAAATCGGCCACCCGTGCATATCTGAGGAGAGGGGTTTTTCTAGATGTTATTTATTTATATATTTAGGAAATTCATATTTCTGCCAATTTGCACGTGGTGACACAATGCGGCTTACAAGCATATAAACACCTCATATAAAAAACACTAAAACAAATAAAAGAGAGAATCATATAATAAATTAATAAATTAGGATAATAAAATAACCCCCACCCCACGCCCTGCCTTGGCAACAAGACATCACATGAGCCATATAATGGGCTCCATCCAGGGGGGAGGTTTCCAGATTCGGCTACTTCAGAGATACACCATATAGGTGGGCCTGTGTCATGCGCTGTGCATGAACACATGTGCAGTACTAAAAAAGCTGCATATGCGCAGAAGCAAAAAACAAGGTGGCAGCACCATAGGTACATGACACACAAGCATGGAATAGATTTAAACTAAATGTCAACAGCTCCAAAATACGACTGCAAAAAATACGACTTCAGCAATAGAGTAATCAATGCTTGGAATACACTACCTGACTCTGTGGTTTCTACTCCTAACCCCAAAACTTTTAATCTTAGATTATCTGCAGTTGACCTCTCCCCCTTTCTAATAGGTCTGTAAGAGGAATGCATAAGTTCACCATTGTGCCTACCGTCCCTGTCCTAAGTTCTATTGTCTTGTATCATTACTTTTTATCTTTACTTTTCTAATGTTTTATTTATACAAATTACCATCCTATAACTCCAGATCGTGCAGAACGCGGCCGCGAGAGCCATCGTGGGGCTTCCCAGATTCGCCCACGTATTTACAACACTCTGTGGCCTGCATTGGCTGCCAATCAGTTTCCCGTCACAATTCAAAGTGTTGGTCATGACCTTTAAAGCCCTACATGGCATTGGACCAGAGTACCTCCGGAATCGCCTGCTACCGCACGAATCCCAGCGGCTGATAAGGTCCCACAGAGTTGGCCTTCTCTGGGTCCCGTCGACTAAACAATGTCGTCTGGCAGGCCCCAGGGGAAGAGCCTTCTCTGTGGCGGCCCTGACCATCTGGAATCAACTCCCCCTGGAGTTTAGAACTGCTCCCACCCTCCTTGTCTTCTTTAAACTACTTAAGACCCACCTATACCACCAGGCATGGGGGATTTGAGACATCTTTCCCCCAGGCTTATTATAATTTATGTTTAGTATGTATGTGCTGTTTGGTTTTTAATTATGATAGGGTTTTTAGTTTTTTAATATTAGATTTGTGCCATTATAATATTGTTTTTATCGTTGTTGTGAGCCGCCCCGAGTCTTTGGAGAGGGGCGGCATACAAGTCTAATATATTATTATTATTATTATTATTATTATTATTATTATTATTATTATTAATTGTTTGACAAATATATAAATAAATATATAAATAAATAAAAAGTCCAGCCCACCTTGAATGCCTCTCTTATTTCACATACATTTCCTTTAAAGGCCAGTTGGCCAAATGTCTAAGCTTGCAGGAAACAATTATACTCATTTGAGTTGCCTGAATCTCCTGATTTCACGGGTGCCTGACACTAACTTGGATATTACAGAAAAAAATCTGGAAGAGTTGTCGGAAATCTTCACAACCTGCTTCCCACAAAACAGCAGGTGAGGCGTCAGAAAAGAATATCGAAGACATTTGAAGTTTAAAATGTGTGGATATAGAAAACAAACTTAGATTGTACTCGTATTAAAGGAAAATAAACGTGATTTGATAGATGTAACTGAGGTGTTGTGGAGTGCAGTACTGAAAGGATGTAACATGTTCAAAGAGAATAAATGAAAGAGGAAAAAGAAATTGAGGGGCATTATCTGACTTTAAAATGGTATACAAAGAAAATGGACAAAAATTCAGAGAGTGTCTGGTTAAAAATAAATGGGGAAGGAAATAAAAACAACTTTACAGTTTAAATTGAGTATAGCCTACCATCTTAAAGGGGGGAGGAAGGGTCCGAACGATGCCTGAAGCAAACTCCAGAAGTTTCAGATAAGTAAAAATTGATGGTAACAGGCAACCTCAGATTTCAGATATTTCTCGAGCTGATGGCAGATAAATTCTGCAAAGCATGGAGACAATCTCTTCTTTCCAAGGGAGAAGGAGAGAATGATGAGATCAATTGACTTTGACCTGATCTTAATCAAAAGAGGAGGATTTGTCAGTCAAAATCAAGCGTATACTCTACTGAGGAAAACTCATTGATTTTATAAAAAGTGAAGGTTTCCCAGTTTAGTTGTGTCCAACTTTAGGGCATGATGCTCTTTTTTTAAAAAAAATAAATTTTATTGATTTTATAGGTTTACAATAAACAAACATATAACAGTGCACAGTGCATGTGCCCATCACCAAACAACACACACACCCCGTCACCCCCACCACCCCTATAGGAGGATTCAAAGATTTTTAAGTTATTTGTCTATCTATTGATCCTTGGCTCTATCTTGAACGCTTTTTTTACTAAAAGAGTGATTGTAGTTTATTTTTCGTATTTACATCACAGATTCTACTTAACATATAATCTTTTACCTTGTTCCATCGCACCATCAGCTTCTCTAGTTTATTCTCATCAAAATTATTTAATCTTATTTCCATAATTTCAAAATGTATGTAATCCACCATGTACCAATACCAATTCTGTAGTGTCCATTTTGTAGAGTCTTTCCATCCTAATACTATCACCGCTTGAGCACTTTCCAATGCTACAGTTTTAATTTCTTTAGATTCTCCTAGTTCCCTATATTTAATTAAAATTGCTGTTTCTTTTGTAATTATCCAATTAATGTTTAACATTTTATTAATTTCATTCTGGACTACCTTCCAGAATTTCTGTATTTCTATACATTCCCAGAGCATGTGCATAAAGATTCCTTTTTTCTGGCATCCATGCCAGCATTTACCTTTCTCTTTCCCCCGGAAGTATGCAAGTTGTGCAGGTGTATAATACCACTTATGTAAGATTTTTCTTCTCATCTCTTTAACTCTCGTGTTTTTAATCTTATATATGTTTACTATTATTTCTTCCATTTCTCTTTCGTACTTTAGGGCATGATGCTCATCTTCATTTCTTGGCCGAGGGAGCCAACATTGTCTGAAGACATTTTCTGTGGTCAAGTGGCCAGCACAGCTATATGCCAAAGACTCATGAAATGCTGTTACCTTCCTACAGTGCTGGGCTACGAGCCGGAACACTAAATTTCGCTCGCCACCGCAGCTCGTATATTCTTGCAAGGCCAGCGCGATTTTGCTGCTGCACCTATGGAGGTAGCAAAATTGCGCATGGAGCCGCAGGTGCACCTATGTTTCAGCATGCATGGAAGCATAAAAAGCTCATCGAAACACAGGCGAACCTACGGCTCCATTCGTGATTTTGCTGCCTCCACAGGTGTAGCACCAAAATCATGCTGGTCCCGCAAGAACCTACAAGTCACAGCAGCGAGCGCAATTTAGCATTCCGGCTCGTGGCCCACCAAAGTGGTACCTATGGTATTAATTTATTTGCCTGAGCATACTTTCAAATTGCTAAGTAGGCATGGTTTTATAGCACACCAAAAAAAAAAAACCTAGATGTAATTTTGTTGTGTATGTTTTAACTTCGATCACTGCACTGAGTAAGGGTTTAGGTTTGATGCAGTATCGGGTTGCTATCCGCTACATGCCACACTACGCAATAGTAGTTAAAATGGAGCTGCACGCACAGCCCCACATCGCTGGCATGTGCACATGTGCATTGCAGCAAGATTTCGCTTCTGCGCATGTGCAGGAAGCAAAATCTCCTGAGGGGACGTGTCTGTAAGATTTTGGCACAAACAAAAAAATCACCAAAATCTCTCGCGCGCACATCCTTTCATGAGATTTTGCTTCCTGTGCATGCGCAGAAGCAAAATCTCACTGGCACACATTCAGGGGTGGGCAGCAGGCAGGATTGGGTGGAACACAGTTCCACCAGCGGAAATGAAGCTCTGTCCACAGCTACAGCTGACCGGTGGCACTCACTTCCTGGATTACTGGTTTCGGCTTGGCTCTCCTTTTTTCCCCTTTCCCCTCCAGGCTTTTTTTCCTATTTCCTCCTTCCTGGCCTCGGACGAGCTTCCCTCTCTCCTGCCCAGATCTCCTCCAGCATCACATGGCCACCTCCCAAGGCCAGGAAGGAGGAAAGAGGAAAAAAGCAAGGAGCATGCAGCAGCAGCAGCAGTAGTAGAAAAAAGGAGAGCCGAGCCACGCCAAATCAGTCTGAGCAGTGGTCTTTTCCCCCTCACAAAGCCTTCACTCCACCCACAGATGAGATGAAAAGGCATCCTGCAGTAATAATAACCTTGTGACTCTCCCTCAGCTTTCCGATATTTTTAAAACCTTTCTGCCTCCTCCTCCTCCTCAGAAAGCAGCAGGGAGACCAGCACCAGCAGGAGTTGCAGGAGGTTCTTTTCCTCCCCTGTCTTTCTCAACAGCTGATCAGCATCTGTTCGCCTAGCTACCCAGCCTGAGGCAGGGGGTGACCCAGGAAGTAGAGCATGGGAAAGCAAATTGTCACCCCAGCGAGCAACACAGGTGAGGTTGTAAGTCGAGGACTTAACAGTTCACTTGAACGATGATGATCGTTCAAGCCACTCCCACCTGGTCACATGACCATCAAGCCACACCCAAAAAATAAGCCACACCCACAGTGTGGCAGTAAAATGTTTGGCTGCCCATTACTGGACACATGCATGTGCACACCGGTGACACGGATCTGCATGCAAATCGCACTGGTAGCGATGGTAAGCAGGAACTTCCTCCTGGTTTGATGGCTCCAGGACTAAGAATGTAGGCTTTTGCATAGGAAGAGCTTAAAGAAAAAGAGAAGTTGGAGGGGAGCCATAAACTATAAGAAGAGCTTTCTCCAGTTACATTTGAAGCAACAAATGGTTAGCTCAGTGGTCAATTAGAATGATGAAATCTTATTGAACAACAACAAAAACAAAATTTTCTAATTGTCACTTTACACAAGGAACATAACTGAGGATAGGATTGAGACTATAGTCAAAGATTGTGGGCGCCGGCTGGAGGGGTTGGGAGTGGGAGGCACTGTTCTCCAGTGGTTCTCCTCCTACCTCTCCGGTCGGTCGCAGTCGGTGTTAGTGGGGGGTCAGAGGTCGACCTCTAGGTTTCTCCCTTGTGGGGTGCCTCAGGGGTCGGTCCTCTCCCCCCTGCTATTTAACATCTACATGAAACCGCTGGGTGAGATCATCCAAGAGCATGGGGTGAGGTATCATCAATACGCCGATGATACCCAGCTTTACATCTCCACCCCACGTCCAGTCAACGAAGCAGCGGAAGTGATGTGCCGGTGCCTGGAGGCTGTTGGGGCCTGGATGGGTGTCAACAAACTCAAACTCAATCCAGACAAGACGGAGTGGCTGTGGGTCTTGCCTCCCAAGGACAATTCCATCTGTCCGTCCATTACCCTGGGGGGAGAAACATTGACCCCCTCAGAGAGGGTTCGCAACTTGGGCGTCCTCCTCGATCCACAGCTCACATTAGAGAAACATCTTTCAGCTATGGCGAGGGGGGCGTTCGCCCAGGTTCGCCTGGTGCATCAGTTGCGACCCTATTTGGACCGGGAGTCACTGCTCACAGTCACTCATGCCCTCATCACCTCGAGGCTCGACTACTGTAACGCTCTCTACATGGGGCTACCTTTGAAAAGTGTTCGGAAACTTCAGATCGTGCAGAATGCAGCTGCGAGAGCAATCATGGGCTTTCCCAAATATGCCCATGTCACACCAACACTCCGCAGTCTGCATTGGTTGCCAATCAGTTTCCGGTCACAATTCAAAGTGTTGGTTATGACCTATAAAGCCCTTCATTGCACCGGACCAGATTATCTCAGGACCCGCCTTCTGCCGCACGAATCCCAGTGGCCAGTTAGGTCCCACAGAGTGGGTCTTCTCCGGGTCCCATCAACGAAACAATGCCACTTGGCGGGACCCAGGAGAAGAGCCTTCTCTGTGGCGGCCCCCGCCCTCTGGAACCAACTCCCCCCAGAGATTAGAATTGCCCCTACTCTCCTTGCCTTTCGTAAGCTACTCAAAACCCACCTCTGCCGCCAGGCATGGGGGAATTAAGACTTCTTCTCCCCCTAGGCTGATACAACTGTATGTATGGTATGTTTGTACGTATGCTGGTTTTATATATTAAGGGGTTTTAAGTTAGTTTTTTAGTATTGGATTTTTTTACTGTACATTGTTCATGATTGTTGTTAGCCGCCCCGAGTTTTCAGAGAGGGGCGGCATATAAATCCAATAAATGAAATGAATGAAATGAATGAACTTCTCCCGGTTGTGGTTAGAACTGAAGAAGATTCTTGGATGAGAAGCGAAATGTCTTTAAAGAAAAACCAGAAAGTCAATTTGTCTCTTGAAAAAGCATCTTTGAGTTTGGTCCAGGAACATCTTAAATATTTATGATTTAAAATCATAAATATTCAAATCTATAAGACCAGACTGTACCAAGTATACTAAATGAAGTAGTTTATCTCTTTGTAATTTTTTTAATTAAACTGTAAAATTCTATGGTATATATAGAAGGGGCTGGGAGGATTTAAAAAAACAACAACACACACTCACATACAGTATAACGAAGTTGGAAATTAAATTGATATTAAAGTATCTAAATAGCAAAAGCTATTGCTTAGCTTTAGAAACCTTTTGGGCAAACAGGTGATTAAGAAATGGATGAAGATCTTTTAATCAACAAGAATCCAAATGGCTGTTGGTCTGCAACAAATGAATATGATTTTATTAGAAACTATATTCATGCCCTATTTTAGCTCACATTCATTCTGTGGTGTTTATAACATCAGTTATTTCTGTCTAGCCTGCTTTGAATATTTAAACAAGAAAATATATTTGCAACACTAATAACGCAACCACTAATAATAAATAAGAGCAGATTGGAACTAATAATAATAAACATATGCATTAGCTTAACATTATAATCAGCGGGATATTTTCACAGGAACATTGTGAAAGAATATTTCTGCCCTTAGAAGTACTCAACAGGCCAGAATGAAAACTATTATTAAATCCTACTTCATTCATGGGCAATGTATGTCTTAGAACGTGGTGAGTTAAGTGATGCTGTGTTCTCCCTCTTGCAGTGCCTGAAGGCTGTTCATATAATTTTGATTCTATGCCTATGTTGATGCAACCGAGGATTGTATTAGCTTTTTTGGCTGCTGCTACATACTGCTGGGTCATGTTTAAGAATGATAAACTCTAAGGTCCCTCTTACAGATACTGTTTGTGAGCCAGGTTTCACCTAATCCGTGCTTACACCTTTGGTTTTTAACTACCTAAATGTAAAATTTTGCTTTTCTCATTAAAATTCATTTTATTTATTTATTTATTTATTTATTTATTTGTTTGTTTGTTTATTTATTTATTTGTTTATTTGTTTATTTATTTGTTTGATTGTTTGTTTATTCATTTGTCCAATACACAAATGCATAGGAAGAAAATAGACATGTGTTAATATATATAAGGGTAAAAGTGAACTTAGAGGAGAGGATATATGAAAGGAAGAGAATATATATGATAGAGGAAAGAGAGGAAAGACAATTGGACCGGGGACGAAAGGCACACCAGTGCACTTATGTACGCCCCTTACTGGCCTCTTAGGAACCTGGAGAGGTCAATCGTGGAGAGTCTAAGGGGGAAATGTTGGGGGTTAGGGGTTGACACAATTGAGTCCAGTAATGAGTTCCATGCTTCGATAACTCGATTGTTGAAATCATCTTTTTTACAATCAAGTTTGGAGCGGTTCGTATTAAGTTTGAATCTGTTGCGTGCTCTTGTGTTATTGCGGTTGAAGCTGAAGTAGTCATTGACCGGTAGGACGTTGCAGCATATGATCTTGTGGGCAATACTCAAATCAAATTTTGTTGGATAGGGCCCATTGTTCAAATCTGCAAAGATCTTTTTGGATGATGAGTTGGGTTCTGGGGCGTTGGCTATTCCTGCCAACTTAGTGCCACCTGCAAATTTGATGAGTTACCCTTCCATTCTCTTATCTAAGTCATTTATGAAGATATTGAAGAATACTGGGCCTAAAATGGAACCTTGTGGTATTCTACTGCTTACTTTCCTCCATCTAGATTAAGGACTATTTATTGAGTACATGATATAAAGATGTAAAGATGCAGGATATCTTTGCTCATAAAACATGCTAAATCAAAACCAGACATATCCATGTTTGTCATGGATGTGAGCCAAGCATTGTGGCTTGTAAAAAAATGGTTTATGACTTAGTACAATTTGTCAATCCAGCCTACTGAGTTTATTCAGCAAATCATAATTAAGGAAGCTCTTATCCTCTATGTTGATGCAGGCCATTAAGTTGAGTTAAGATCGATGAAGTCGAAAAGTTTTGGTCCATAGTCCGAGGTTAACGTAGAAGAAAAATGAAGTTTAATTAAGTAGTAGTGCCTTAAAATTGTATGAAAAAACTTCCCTTTCTATAATTTGTGAAGTGTGGAATCTTGCCATTATTTTTATATGTCCATAAGTATGTATATTTGTTTGTCTATTGTACTGTTATTCAAGAAGCTTCCACATAGAGTTTGTTACTTAGTTATATTTTTGCATATATATGTGAAGGTTGCTCTCTGCAAATTTCCTCTGATAATTTTATTGAAGCTCTTTAAATATCTGCTGACATTTCTACATTTTGCTTCAGAAGGATCTTTCATATCTATAAATGGAAATAGGAAATTAGAAAACTCCAGTTGTGTCCAAACTGACTGCAGCTGAACTTATAACAAATCAATCTGTTGTTTATATGTATTTGGTCAAACTTTTCTAGCACCCCTTCTTGCTTCTGTTTTTTATAAGCAGTTATTTTATCACTATCTGTATAAAGTTTTAAAAAACGCATCCATGTAGCTGTCTGAGATACAAAATAAAAAAACTGATAACATTTACTTGAAATCTGTTAGTGAATCATAAATATCCTGATTTTTTTTCCGTTCTTAAATACAGGAAAGTAACATCAATGTATTCTTGACTGATTTTTCAGAAAGTGTTGTTTTGAACAAAAAGGTCATAATATGAAGATCATAGCGGATAAATTTCATGCAGCAAAGCCAATACAATTAAGTCAGACTCAAGATAGCTCTGATGAAGCACAATGAATAAAGCTCAATATACATCTAATAAATATACATACACTACAATGGCATAGACTATTATGGACACAGTACGCTGATATCATATCTCTGCTTCATAAACTACACTGGTTGCCCATATGTGGAAGAATGGTGGAAAGTCTTAAGCATAAAACGTATCAGGAAAGACTTAATGAACTCAATCTGTATAGTCTGGAGGACAGAAGGAAAAGGGGGGACATGATTGAAACATTTAAATATGTTAAAGGGTTAAATAAGGTTCAGGAGGGAAGTGTTTTTAATAGGAAAGTGAACACAAGAACAAGGGGACACAATCTGAAGCTAGTTGGGGGAAAGATCAAAAGCAACGTGAGAAAATATTATTTCACTGAAAGAGTAGTAGATCCTTGGAACAAACTTCCAGCAGACGTGGTTGGTATAAGGGCAGACTAGATGGACCATGAGGTCTTTTTCTGCTGTCAGTCTTCTATGTTTCTATGTTTTAGGATGCCTACATGGCATAGGATCAGTTTATCTGAGAGATTGCCTTTTTCTCATGGTTTCTGCCTAGCAGGTACATGTTAACAGAATTGGCATACTCCAGCTTCCTTCAATTAAACAGTGCCATCTATTGGGATCCAGAAAGCATGACTTCTTTGTTGTGGTGCTTGCCTTCTGGAATGAGATCCTTTTGAAATCTGTATGGCTCCCACTCTGTTGCTGTTTCATGTCTTAAAGACTTGGTCGTTAAATCAGATCTTGGATTAAGATGGATGGAGACTTTATTTATAGGGCGAAAAAATAAGTCAGACCCCATTTTGTTTTGTTCTATACATTGTTTTGATTATTATATTGCGAGCTTCTCATTTGGCATTGTGCAGCATCTAGACTGAATTCAATAAAGATACAGTTTAAAAACCATATAAAATGTATTAAATTAATGAAATGTATAATGAGGTTGTTATAAGTAGTATAACAGTAGTACAAGATACAGTAGCAACTTTGATGCAACAAAATGTTCTCTAGAACTTTGCTACAGTTAATACTGCTCCAATATGGCAGAGGCAGTTAGTCAGGATTTATTTATTGTTAGAGTTGAAAGGGACCATGCAGGTCATCAAGTTCAACCCCCTGCCTGAGCAGGAATCCTAGAGCACCCCAGCCAAGTGGCAGTCCAATCTCCTCTTGAAAGTGTCCAGAGTTGGGGAGTTCACAACCTCCGCAGGCAGGTTGTTCCAATGGTTGATCGCTCTGACCGTCAGGAAGTTCTTCCTTACTTCTAGGTTGAATCTCTCCTTGGTCAGCTTCCAGCCGTTGTTCCTCGTTTGGCCCTCTGGTGCTCTGGAGAATAGAGTGACCCCCTCCTCTCTGCGGCAACCCCTCATATACCTTTATACAGCTTTCATGTCCCCTCTGGCCCTCCTTTTCTCTAGGCTATCCATGCCCAGTTCCGCAATCTCTCTTCATAAGTTTTGGTTTCAAGTCCCCTAATCATTTTGGTTGCTCTTTTGGATGGATGAGGTCATCTCACCCCAAAAAAAATCTGCTTCAGAAAATTCCTGATTTCTACAACAGGCAAGAAATATACAGAGAAATGAGGGATGTGCTTTCATTGCTATTGCCATCATACTTCTATGAACGTATTACAGTAGAGATTTGATTATCCAACATAAACGGGCGGATAATCCAGAGTGTACTGTATGTGGCCTTGACCTAACTCAAAATCAAGGCAAGAGAAAAATAAATAAAAATAAATAGGCCCCGGCTCCTGAAAACTATTAAAAGCCAATGGGTATTCTGTTCACCCCTCGCACACCCTCAAATATTAAAACACTGCAATCATGTCTTCCCTGGTCCTTCTCTTCAATAGACTATCCATACCCGGTTCCTGCAACCGCTCTTCGTATATTTTAGTCTCCAGTCTCCTGATCATCCTGGTTACTCATCTCTGCACTTTTTCTAGAGTCTGAATGTTTTTTTTTTATATAGGCAGTGACTAAAACTGGATGAAATCCTCCAGATGAGGTCTAACTAAGGCTTTATAGAATGGTATTAATACCTCACTTGATCTAGATTGTATCCTTCTGTTAGTGCAATTTAGGATTGCAGTGGCTTTTTTGGTTGCCACTTCACACTGTTGGCTCATGTTTAGCTGGTTGTCCACTAGGACTCCCACCCACAATCACTGCTATTATTATTATTACTATTATTATTATTATTATTATTATTATTATTATTATTTATTAGATTTGTATGCCACCCCTCTCCACAGACTTGGGGCGGCTAACAACAATAAAAAAAAACAGCATGTAACAATCCAATTAATAAAACCACTAAAAACCCTTATAGTAAAACCAAACATACACACAAACATACCATGCATAACTTGTAATGGCCTAGGGGAAAAGAATATCTTAAGTCCCCCATGCTTGGCGATAAAAGTGGATCTTGAGTAATTTGCGAAAGACAAGGAGGGTGGGGGCCATTCTAATCTCTGGGGGGAGTTGATTCCAGAGGGCCGGGGCCACCACAGAGAAGGCTCTTCCCCTGGGGCCCGCCAAACGACATTGTTTGGTCGACGGGACCCAGAGAAGGCCAACTCTGTGGGACCTTATCGGCCACTGGTATTCATGTGGTAGAAGGCGGTTCCAGCCCTGGTTTTATTAAGCCTGGTTTCACCCAGTTTATATGTATATAAATTTACCTATTGGCTATTGTTTGTCTTCTATGTTGGATGTGTGTCTCCTTGTTTAGGGTGTTCTGAAAGGTAAGAAAATGTTTTTCTTATTTATCACACCATAAAAAGGGTATGTGAGTGACTAGAATACAGTGATCCCTCGGTTAGCGCGGGGGTTACGTTCCAAGACCTCCCGCGCTAACCGATTTCCGCGTTATACTGGATGCGGAAGTAAAAACACCATCTGCGCATGCGCACCCTTTGTTCCATGGCCGCACATGCGCAGAAGGTGGAGCGACGCAAGTTCGGAGGCTGGCAATGCAATGGTGATTTTTCCGGGCTCCTCGCCGCTACCCACAGGGCAGCGCTGGCGGCAATGGCAATGGCAACCCTCCCTCCTTCCCTCCTTCCCTTCTCTCCCTCCCTCCTTCCCTCCTTCCTTCCTCTCACCAGCTTTCTTGGGGCAGCGCTGGTGGCAATGGCAATGGCAACCCTCCCTCCTTCCCTTCTCTCCCTCCCTCCTTCCTTCCCTCCTTCCCTTTTGCGTTTGCAACGATTGGTCGAGATTTTGGCCAATCAGCAATCAGTATGACGTCATCGGGCGGGAAAAACCGTGGTGTAGGAAAAAAAACGCTGACTTATTTTTTAATTAATATTTTTTGAAAAACCGCGTTGCAGCGTTTCGCGCTAATCGAGAACGCGCAAATCGAGGGATCACTGTATGTGTGTATCTTGGGGATTGAGGGAGGGAGAGAGAGGGGGGAGGGAGGGGGAGGGAGGGAGGGAGAGAAATATCAGCAGATGCCATACTGTGATATATAATTGGATGGCTCAGATTAAATGTTATTCCGAGTCAAGGATGTTTACATATGCAACAATTTTCTAAAATGCCTGAGAGCTGAAATAAAGCATTTCTCAAACAAAAGGACAGTATTTTATTTTTAAAAACTGCATTATTGCTCCAAGTAAGGGGGTTTCCCCTCCAGACTAGTATTTTATTTTCAAAAGCTACTGCATAACTGAAATGAAATCTTTCCCTTATCAAGAATAATATTTCATTTTCAATATCATCTCGTTGCACTCCTGCAAGTCTAAGGAGAAATCCAAGCCAAAACAACATGAAACTACATATAGTTTCCTGAGCTTTGCAGCAGGCAAGAGATGCTAAAAGCCATCCAGGAAAATAAACAAAAACAAAGACAGTTGCCTTTTGTGAAAAATAATCCTGTAACTTCTCAATATTCCAGGTTGTTGTGTCAAAAATAGGCCAAATATGAAAGAGTTTAAAATTCCCCCAAGTGCTAATGAGCTCTTGATGCAAGTCATACAATGAGTGATAAGAGAAATAAACTTTTTCAAAGCTTCTTTACTGCATCATAATTTGCTTTGTGGTGATGAATGACTGTTGAGTAAACTTTTAGATTGTTAGTTCTCACTTGTTATCTGGGGGATTAGAGCTGGTTCAACCTTGGCTATATTCCTTATGGTGTGGAACATTGACATACTGTAAAATATAACAGATAACAAATTATACCTCTATTTATGATCCTGACATACTGGCATTTATTAGATATCTCAGTGTCTCTATAGGCAAAATCATAGTCTGAAACAGAGAAAAGTGCCCTGCTCAAAAAAAGAAAGAAAGAAAGAAAGAAAGAAAACAATCATAAAAAGAAACTAAACAAAAATGCATATAAAACTGCACCAAAAACTATTCCAAATCTTTCCTTACATGCAAAATGATGTCTAGATATCTTTTCATTGCATTGTGAACAAGGATTAAAAAATTTAAAACACGAGGCATCAGGGTTAAAAGCCAAATCTCTTACTCCATAAGCAGCTTCTGACCACAACACAACTCAGTTCCTGAAACAAGGAAAGATCACAGTTGCAAAAGGGTAGTAAATTAATTAGAATTAAATTGATTTAATTGCTGAGCAAATGATAGTTGTTTATTGCCAGTTCCTGGTGCTGTATGGAAGTAATCTGAAACCCAAATAGAGCAGGATGTCCAAGCATTATTTCTCCCACATGGAGAAATGTTCAGGTAAGTATCACCAACGTTTCCACTAGAACTATGCACAACAATCTAAAAGCTTTTTAATCCATTTGATGATCTTTAGAAATGTTTTAAATTGGATTTCTAGAGAAGCTCTGAAAACATCCTTACAGCTTCTAACCATTCAAGAATGTAAGATAAATATTATACAAGTTCTCTCTTCTAAGAAAATTTGAGGATACTGGAGACAAACAATAACAAGTAGAGGCCAACTTCATCAGATCACATTTTTGGTGTTGTTTTTAAATTTCCATTTTCTTTAATAATTTTCATAAGCTCATCATAATAATTTTATTAAACCCAGTTATTAAATAAAATTTTAGTAGTATCATTTTGAAACTTTGAAAGCCTAATTTTCCCAGCCTAAGTTACTGTTTACTGAAGTCATTCATTCAGTAATTGTGTTTGTGTGTGTTGGTTAAGACATTGGGCTAAAACAGTGATTTTCAACCTTTTTTGAGCCGCGGCACATTTTTTACATTTACAAAACAGTGGGGCACATTGAGTGGGGGCGGGTGGGTGGCTAAAAAATCTTTAGACAAAAAAAATCTCCCTTTCGCTCTATTTCTCCCTCCCTCTTTCTCTTCCTCTCTTTTTTCTCTCTCTCTCTCCATCCCTCTTTCTCTCTTCCTTCTTTCCTCTTTTTTGCTCTCCCTCTCTCTCCCTCCCTACCTCCCTCTATGTCTTTCTCCCACCTTCCCTACATCTCTTTCTCTCTCTCTCTCTTGCTTTCTTCCTTTCTCTCTCTTGCTCTCTTTTGCTTTCTTTCTCTAGTTTTCTTTCTCTTTCTTGTTTTCTTTCTCTCTTGCTTGCTTTCTCTCTCTCTTGCTCTTTCTCTCTTTCTCTTTCTTTCTCTCTCTCTTGTTTTCTTTCTCTCTCTCTGAGCTTCGCGGCACACCTGACCATGTCTCACGGCACACTGGTTGAAAAACACTGGGCTAAAAAGCAGGAGACAGTGAATTCAAGTCCTGCCTTGTCCATAAAAGTTAGCTGGGTGACCCTGGGCCAGTCAGACTCTCTCAACCTAACCTCACAGAATTGTGAGGAAAATACAAGGAAGAAAGTGTATTGGGTATGTTCACTGCTTTGAGTTATTTGTAAAAAGAATAAGGTGGACTATAAATAAAGAAACATCTACTAGTTTAATTGAACTGATCAGTACGATTGTTTTGAATGAAAAGCATCTTCCGAATTTGAAAGGTAAGACGATATATGGTTAGTAGAATCTGAGACCAAGCTATAAGGAATAAATTGGAATCACTTTATAATATGTAAATAGAGACATTGCTCTTGAGTTAAAATGGTATGTATAAGAAACACCCCCAATTTGTTGGTGGGGTGTGAATGTTTGTCCGGTGGTGGGCACTGATCACGGAGTATTTGTTGTATGTTGTGTGTGAGTTTTATATTTTATTTCTTAAAATTAATTTAAAAAATTAATAAAAAGGAAAAAGGAAAATAAAGCAAGTGATGGGGTAAGAATTTAATCTGGGGATGGAAGAATGTAGAATTTTTACATCCCTGGAATTTAATTGTATGTACCATAAATCACTATCTCTGGCATAGTTTCAAAACATAAAGCTGTGGGCCCCCGCTGGCACAATTTAAAGGAGATTATATTATAACTATCTTCTTCTGATCTATTCTCAGCTATTTTGCTATGAAGACTCTGATGGATCAGCTGACAGTCCTAAACTGCATGAGCACTCCAGTCTCTCAGCCCACTAGGGTGATTCAACCCAGATTTACCCACAGATGGAAAAGAATATGAATGCAGTAGATCAGCGAGCACTGATGTCCAAGTCTTACAATGCTTCAGCCCCAAAGACGTGTTACCCCTCTGTGAGATGTTAATTATATTTAATCAAATTTATGAACATGAAGGATCAGTGAGAGCAGGCTGAGCTCAGTGTGAGCAAAGAAACCCGGAGCTCCTTATGGAACCACCAATCATCATTGACAAAAAAAATATTTCAATAAAATTTCGAGAGCCATCATACATCAGCTTCAACCACAACAACACAAGAGCACACAACAGATTTAAACTTAATATTAACCGCTCCAAACTTGACTGTAAAAAATATGACTTCAGTAACCGAGTTGTCGAAGCGTGGAACTCATTACCGGACTCCATAGTGTCATCCCCAAACCCCCAACACTTTACCCTTAGATTATCCACGGTTGACCTATCCAGATTCCTAAGAGGTCAGTAAGGGGTGAGTACAAGTGCACTAGAGTGCCTTCCGTCCCCTGTCCTATTGCTCTCCTATATCTCCTATACCTTTCTTCTATTCCTATATCTCTTCTTCTATTCTTTCATTGATATGTTCTATTACTATATCTTCTTTTCTATTATTTCTTAGATATATTTTACTATGAGTATCTCCTCTATAACCTTCATCATGTATTTTACTATATGTATATAGATATATATCCACTAAAACCCTCATTGTGCATTGGACAAAATAAATAAATAAATAAATAAAATAAAAAATAAATAGATTTGCAAGTCATATATTTCTGCCCTGAGCATTGAAATACATCCTTGTTCTCGCAGAGTTTGAAATTGGCTCAACAAGCTACTCCCTTTCATATAATACAAATGTAAAAATAAAGCTCTATTTTCTTTGATGCCACCCTAATGCAATCTTCATAAGCATGCAAGGCATTGTCTCATTAAAAACACATGTCCAATTTCTAAATCGTGTATACAGTTCTATGAAATATCTTTGAACAAGCCATTATGACCTACTTTGGCTGTTTTCCAAAAATCATAATTTTCACTTTAGCATGATGGATGCTAAGTCTTTCTTTTTTGCAATACCAGATATCATTAGTGTAAAATAAAACAGAAACTTTTTAAGAGGCAATGGAAAAGAGAAAATATTATATGAGGGACAAATAGGAAAACACAGCCTTCTTATATTAATTTAACATAGGTGTATAAAAAATCATCTCTAAACAGCTATCGTGTTTCCATGAATATATGACCTAACCTGATTTTAGGAGGTGGTGGTATAAAATAAGCCCTATCACAAAAAATTAAGCCCTAATAAAGGGGGTAAGCATGGCCAGCACAGGAGGTAGCCCTTCCCTTCCCTGACCACTTAATAGCCGCTCAGCCCCGTAATTGTGGCCTGTGGATCAAAGGAGCCAGAGAGGGCCAGGATTTCTGTCGCTCCAGGCACCTGGAGACATTACTGGTGCAATGTTTCTGCTTTATCTGGTAGCCCAAGCCCTACCCACGTGCCAGGCAAACTTGCAGTCAAGGGCCTCTCTGTTTGATTTTATTTTATTGGATTTGTATGCCGCCCCTCTCCATAGACTCGGGGCGGCTAACAACAGTAATAAAACAGCATATAGCAATCCAATATTAAAACAGTTAAAAACCCTTATTGTAAAACCAAACATACATACAGACATACCATGCATAAAATTGTAAAGGCCTAGGGAGAAAGAGTATCTCTACATGGGGCTACCTTTGAAAAGTGCTCGGAAACTTCAGATCGTGCAGAATGCAGCTGCGAGAGCAGTCATGGGCTTACCTAGGTATGCCCATGTCACACCAACACTCCGCAGTCTGCATTGGTTGCCGATCAATTTCCGGTCACAATTCAAAGTGTTGGTTATGACCTTTAAAGCCCTTCATGGCATCGGGCCAGAATATCTCCGAGACCGCTTTCTGCCGCACGAATCCCAGGGACCGATTAGATCCCACAGAGTTGGCCTTCTCTGGGTCCCGTCAACTAAACAATGTCGGTTGGCGGGCCCCAGGGGAAGAGCCTTCTTTGTGGCAGCCCCGACTCTCTGGAACCAGCTCCCCCAGAGATTAGAACTGACCCTACCCTCCTCGCCTTTCGCAAACTCCTTAAAACCCACCTTTGTCGTCAGGCATGGGGGAACTGAGATATCTCCCCCGGGCCTATACAGTTTATGTATGGTATGCTTGTGTGTATGTCTGTTTAATAATGGGTTTTTTTAATATTTTATATTGTAAATTATTAAACTGTTTTTATTGTGTTGTGAGCCGCCCCGAGTCTACGGAAAGGGGCGGTATACAAATCTAATAAATAAATAATAATAAATAATAAATCTCAATTCCCCCATACCTGGCGGCAGAGGTGGGTTTTAAGAAGCTTACAAAAGGCAAGGAGGGTGGGAGCAATTCTAATCTCTGGGGGGAGTTGGTTCCAGAGGGCCGGGGCCGCCACAGAGAAGGCTCTTCCCCTGGGTCCCGCCAGGGGAAGAGCTCATCTTATGGCTCTGGAAAGGTGGCGACCACGATGTGTGCTCTGCCAAGCCTGGAGCTCAGGTTGCTCAGGCTGCTGCTACACTGACAGAAAGCCATGGGGTCCATCGGAATTGGTTCTCCCCCCACCTCTATCTGACAAGGGCAATCGATGGGCAATTTTGGAAGATTGTGAGAAGCTTATGCTTACCTGATACGCAGGCTGTGATTAAGGGGCCAAGCAGCCATGAGGTGACCACGCTCTCCTGCACCCCAAAAATATAAAACAAGACCTCCCTGAAAATAAGCCCGAGTGCTTATTTTTCAAGCCTAAAAGAAAATAAGACCGGGTCTTAGGAAAACTAACATGAAGAAAGAAATGTTAAATTTGGGGCTAGGTGAGCCTGCTGTTAAATGTAATATGAGAGTTAGCATAAAGATGAGATTTTATGTTAATCGTAGACTTAGGTTTATGTTGTGGCTGTTATGGTGTATGTAGATTTTTATCAATTTGCCAGTTGGGTGAATTTTGCATTGAGTTAGGTCATTCAGATTTTTTAAAAAAAAATTATATACATGAATTGGCTGAAGGTACAGAACCGACGATGGAAACTGCAGAAATAGGGCAGTCATTAACCACAAAGGTTACTGTGCTGGAGGCTTTACCTGGGCTATCTGGGGAGGATTCCCCAGTAGTAAGGCCAAACGAGAGCTTGGCAGGACAGGCTCCAGGGCCAGGCGAAGAGCAATCTTTTCTGGGGAATGGGGTGGCTGGTGATTAGAGCGTGGACCAAGGTCCTATATATCAAGGTCAAAAAAGTAGAAGGAAGTTGAAAGGCATAATAGGATAAAAAGAAAAAGGGAGTAGACATGAAAATTTATTTCTGAAAAGCTTTTTCTCAACCAGCTGCTTCCCCAACTCAGATCTCCTACAAATAAAATACAAAGTCACTGAACCCAGATTACAACCCCTCCAAAGCATATAAATATGTTTATAATTCATATAAACTTCTATAGATTCAATATGTTGCGTCAAGCTTCCCGACCTCCAAAGAAAATCTGTAGAAGTTGGCCCCCCTGGGAAGAACTACAATGAGGGAAAAAAGCAAGAGCAAAAATGGAGGTGACTCCCTTCTCCTTCCAGAAGTCTCCCTGAAATGGGAAATGGTTTGATTCTTTTTTAGGGGTGGGGTTGGGATATTTCTAACCTGGTTTTACTACAGCTCAATGCCTGAACCTCTAAGAATGGGATACACCACATTCATTACAGAAATGTTTCCAGGTCCTGAAAGCAATACAGTGATCCCTCGTTTTTCGCGGGAGATACGTTCCAAGACCACCCGCGAAAAACAAATTTCTATGAAGTAGAGGAAAGATAATTTTTTATGTATTTAATGGGTATTTGGACTTTTAAACCCTCCCTGCATTGTAACAACCCACCACTTCTGACCACTAAGAGAGACCAGCTTCTCTCCGCTACGATGCAGGCTAAAGGAGGCCGCCGCTACAGTTCTCACACACAGACACAAATCGTCCCTGCCCTGGCATTCTTTTCCTTTTGAAAAAACCAGTGAAATAGCGACTCCACGAAAGATGAATCGCGAAGTAGCTAGGGATTACTGTAGTCCAGTAATGGGTTCCTACTGGAACAGTAAAAGACGCCGCACCAGTAGCAAAGGTTGAGCTGTGTGCATAGCTTCGGTGCATGCATGTGGGTGCATGCATGCATCCCAGCATGTTTTTGCTTCTGCGCATGCACAGAAATCAATATCTTGTGAGGAGACACGTGTAAGAGATTTTGGTTATTTTTTGCTTCTGCACATGCGCGGAAAAATTGCTGAAATATCTCACACGCATGCATCCCTTCACAATATCTTGCTTCTTGCACATGGGCAGAAACAAAAACATGTGCATGCAAGACACTTGAAGCTGTGCGTGTAGGAATGCGCCCCTGCAATAATCTATTTAATTAATTAAATTAAATTAATTAATTAATTTAATTAATTTAATTTAATTAATTGATCTAAATATTGCCCACAAGATCATATGCTGCAATGTCCTGCCTATCAAAGGCTACTTCAGCTTCAACAGCAACAACAACACAAGAGCACACAACAGATTCAAGCTTAATATTAACCGCTCCAAACGTGACTGTAAAAAATATGACTTTAGTTGCTGAAGCGTGGAACTCATTACCAGACTCCGTAGTATCATCAACTAACCCCCAACATTTTACCCTTAGATTATCCACAGTTGACCTCTCCAGATTCCTAAGAAGTCAGTAAGGGGCGTACATAAGCGCACTAGAGTGCCTTCCGTCCCCTGTCCTATAGTCTCTCCTATATCTCATATTTCTTTTCTACTATATCCTCTATAACATTCATTGTGTATTATTGTGTATTGGACAAAATAAATAGGTAGAGAGAGAGAGAGAGAAAATAAATAAATAAATTATGTAGACTACTGATATTGGGGAGACTTATTGCTAATGAACTATCTTTGGATTGACAGAATAATACTTGCTGCTCACCCCTGAAAAATTAAAATAATTGATCATTGTTAAGATTCTTCTAGGCCTGAGATCATAAATTGTCATTTTCTATGTTAAATGGCAGCAAAAAAATACAGTGTATTCTGCAGGGGGAAAGAATCATGTATATAATATGTAAGCTTACTACTGTATACTCATCACATTCATTCTTTTTGGCAGTTCATTTTAAAAAACATTTTACGTGCATATTTAAAATGCATTTTAAAAAGAGGCTGCAAAATCTATTCCTGATTTAAAGCATAGCATTTCTTGTCCCAGTTTATAGGCATAACACCTGTGGTGCCTTTTAATTCCATTACTATTATTTTAGGATTTAGCATGCTAGGAAGATCAAACGGTTTCAGTGTGGCAGCTCATTTTCTGTAATGGATACATAAATCATAAGTCACAAATCTAGGGAAAGTGCCTCTTTATAACTAATCCCATAGCAGCAAAGACCTTTGATCCTATATAATATCAAAAGGGACTTATACTATGCGTTTTAGTGGGTGTGCAGAGTTTGTTTGCAATGTATCCAATCATCTATCAGCTATGCTGGCTGGAGAATTCTGGGAACTGAAGTCTACACATCTTCAAATACTCACCATTGGTCCCCCCCCCTTCCCCCAGTGTTCTGCTGGGCTCTATGGTATGAGTCTCCCGAAAATTCAAGGGTAAAAATTTTAGACACACACACACTTGAAAGTTCAAAAACAATGTTCTTTATCACAAAATTCAAAAGAAACAAAGCACCCTTTTTGTATTGCAAAGAGCACTCGTCCCAAAACAACCTTGTAGACTGTACAATCCCCTTAATCAGTCCTTAAGTACTTAGCTAGCAGCTGTGAAAAAATGTCACAGCCCTCCTTCTTTCACGAAGTGAGACACATACACTTTGCTCTGCTTTGGTTTCAAAGTCGTGAAAAATCAACAAACAAAGTCCGGAAACAGCAAGGCACGGTCCTGAAGAAACAACGATCAGATAATCTTCCACAACAGCCAAGCCAGCACACTGCTATTTATATCAGCAGCTCTAATTGCTGGAGCCCCACCAAAACACAGGTGGCCTCTCTTATCTCCTGTAATATTTCTTCAATTGGTCTCTTCTATGCATAATTATGCGCCTGCGTGGGTCTAACACTTCCTCATCCGAATCGACCAAAGATAATGGAGATTGGCTTCCTGGGTTGTGGGCCAATTCCCCCTCTTCCAAGTCACCCCCACCTTCTTCTTCGTCCAAGGAAACTGCACTATCTGACTCTGTTGGCAATAGAACAGGCCTATGACATGTTGATGTTTCCCCTGCATCCACCTCCACATTCCTTGGGGCAGGAGCTGGGCCAGAGCCAACCACAACACCCAGCGACCCATCTCAGCTGATTCACAGTCAAATTTCCATCTCTGCTTTCCCTGCCCTGGCAATTGTCCATGACCAATGGCCTCCTGGTCCTCTGTCTCCATGACCAATGGCCTCCTGGCCCTCTATCTCCTTGACCAACAGACTCCTGGCCTTCTATCTCCATAACCAACAGAATCCTAGCCCTCTATCTCCATAACCAATGGACTCCTGACCCTCACTTAGACATTGTTTGATCCGGGACTTTGACTGCTAAGGTCATGAAGCCACCAGCCAATGTGGGCAAGCAGCAGTGAGCTATAGAAGGGAGCAATGTACCATTGTAGGAGTCATTAATGGAGGTGCACCAGGTAACTGGCAGCGGTGGCATGCAGAAATTGCAGGCGGGGCACCATACAATTAGCAGTGGTGGCATGCAGAAGCAATTGCAGGGGCATGAAGGTGCCTGGTGATGATAGCATGCAGAAGTGATCATGGGAGGGGGGGCGGCCATGGTATCTGCATGCCTGTTACTTTGCTCTCTCTCAGCAGCATGGGTGCCACACAGATCCCCAAATGCAGCAGCAATAGCTTGCCCCATTTTAATGGTAGGAAACAGTTTTTGGAGACAGTTTTGTCTCCAGATGACATGGCCAGAATTTAATCTAAAGCTTCCAGCCTGTAGTTATTGCTAAAAAAGCCTCTGCTGTTTGTTTGCACCTCCACTCCCTGACATTTCCTCTGCATGCCACTGTCACCAGTTGCATGGAGCACTCTCCCATGCCCCTCCCCCCATCTGCAATCACTACGGCATGTCACTGCTGCCAGTTGCCAGGTACCTCCATCATGCTATCACTTCTGCAAGCCACCATTGCCAGTGACCTAATGCACCCTCCAGGATGGCCCCCATGATGCCATGCAACCTTTCCATAGCCTGCTATTGATCACTCACTTCCGCTTGCCCGTATTGGCTGGCGGCTTCTTATCCCATGCAGCCAAAGGCCTGGGTCAATTGGTGTCTGGATGAATGGCCAAGAGGCCATGGAGAATGGCCAGGGAAGAAGAAGAAGAGGAAAATAGGCTGTGAATCAGCTGAGATGGGTAGCTAGGGGTGAAGGTGGGCACCTAAATTTATTTATTTATTTATTTTGTCCAGTACACAAAAAGGGTTTTAGTGGGTATATATCTATATACACATAGTAAAATACATGATGAAGGTTATAGAGGAGATACTCATAGTAAAATATATTTAAGAAATAATAGAAAAGAAGATATAGTAATAGAACATATCAATGAAAGAATAGAAGAAGAGATATAGGAATAGAAGAAAGGTATAGGAGATATAGGAGAGCAATAGGACAGGGGACGAAAGGCACTCTAGTGCACTTGTACTCGCCCCTTACTGACCTCTTAGGAATCTGGATAGGTCAACCGTAGATAATCTAAGAGTAAAGTGTTGTGGGGTTTGGGGATGACACTATGGAGTCCGGTAATGAGTTCCACGCTTCGACAACTCGGTTACTGAATATTATTAAATATTCCATTCTATCTTCAAATCTCCAAGTTTGAGAAACATCGTAGTAGGAGATACCAGCAGAATCAAAAGAAGTCTCAAGTTGTCATATGGCGCATGTGTGTGTGCAACACAGAAAATTTGGGAAGTGGTAGGGGGCAATCTACAAAAGATAATCCCGCAAGGAGCAAGCCTGCTCAATAGCATGCATGATGATTATGACATAACAAAGAACTCTGGGAAATTTGAGGGTGGGTGGAATGAAGAGGAGGACGCAGCTAGAAGGGTATTATGAAATAAGGATACATCTTGTTGTACCATCTGCTTGTATAAGATCCCAATCACATTATTTTAAAAAATATTATAATTCACACTAAGACTGATTTTTGCTGGAATAGCAATACATGTTATCCCCTTTCTGCCAAAATCTTGGTGGAAAAAAACCCACTCCATATGCAAATAATGATAAGAAAGACAACACTTACTGGCATTTAATTTAGTTTTGTTGATTTTGATGATTGTAGTAAAGCTTTCTTAAAGTTTTTGTCTGTTTTTAATAGAGCTGTAGAAAAGAAAGGAAGCTTAAGATTTTCGTCCATATGCAATGTAGCTATTGAGAAATCAGGGTTATATGTGTTACCAGTATTTAGAAAACTTGGAAGCTGCTGTAAATAATACATTTAATGTAATGTATATTTTATCCTAAAATAAGACAGAAGCTAAAAGGCAATTGTTTGCTGCTTTTCCTCCCCTTTCACATATGGGGAATTAGCATTTCATTAATTATGTCCAAACTGAAAAATAAACCACATATATCCCTGGTCAGCTTGAGGAATAAGCAGGCTTTGTCTGCCTGAGTTAAGATAAGAGGCGTTTAAAATTCAAATTAACAAGATATTCATAATAAGGCACTTCTTGCAAGCAGATACACATATTAAAGACCATATGAGGAAAATTGGGAGGTGGCGAAGTTAAGGGTTTTTTAGTTTTTTCTTAATATTAGATTTGTGCCTGTACAATATTGTTTTATCGCTTGTTGTGAGCCGCCCCGAGTCTTCGGAGAGGGGCGGCATACAAATCTAATAAATTATTATTATTATTATTAAGGGAGCTATAATGACCAATATTCTTTAAAAGAAAAGTTGTGAGTTAATGGACTAACTGTGACTGGCAACTGCCACCAAATGAAGCTGTCATTAAATGAAACATCATTTATTGATTTGATTTGATTTGATTTGATTTGATTTGATTTGATTTGATTTGATTTGATTTGATTTGATTTGATTTGATTTGATTTGATTTGATTTGATTTGATTTGATTTGATTTGATTTGATTTGATTTGATTTGATTTGATTTGATTTGATTTGATTTGATTTGATTTCTTTGCCGCCTTTTTCGAGATGACTCAGGGCAGCGTACAACATTAAACATAACAACATACAAGAAATCTAAATAACTATAAAAATTATAAAAAATATACTAAAAAAACTCCACATTTTAAAATACACATTCATTCATCCAATCCAATCATATCTAGTAAAGGAAGGAGACAGTCTCATCACTCACGGCCCCCATGTCCGCCGGCAGAGGTAGGTTTTTAAAGCTTTACGAAAGACCAGGAGGAAAGGGGCGGTACGTATCTCCAGAGGGAATTCATTCCAGAGGGCCGGGGCCACCACAGAGAAGGCTCTTACCCTAGGCCCCACCAGTCAACATTGTCTGATCGACGGGACCTGGAAGAGGCCGCCTTTTTGGGACCTAACTGGCCACTGGGATACATGAGGTAGAAGACGGTCCCGAAGATAATCTGGTCCTAAGTCATATAGGGTTTTGTAGGTCATAACCAGCACATAACCATCATATGAGTGCAAGTGCTGCCCCGAGTCTACGGAGAGGGGCGGCATACAAATCCAATAGATAGATAGATAGATAGATAGATAGATAGATAGATAGATAGATAGATAGATAGATAGATAGATAGATAGATAGATAGATAAGTTGCAATTCCCTACTGGCTTTTCAAATAACGTTGCTTATTAGAAGCTGGCTGGAAAGGTTGAAAATGGTGATCACGTAACTATGGGATTTTGCTATCAATATACATCTGCAATGGCTGCCCAATCACAATTACATGACTGTAATAACAGTCCTCACGTCGTAAGTGTGAAGACTAGCTATAAATAACTTTTTTCAATATTGTCATAACTTCAAAAGGCCATAAGGACGGATTACCTATAGTCTTTCTATAAACTGAAATATAAAATGCATTATCACTCTCCTATACATATGAGTGACTGTAGGATAAGACTTAGTAGACTCTGATCTAGGGCCATGATGGTGAATCTATGGCACATGTGCCACAGGTGGCAAGTGGAGCCATGTCAGAGGGCTTGGGAGACATTGCCCTTTTTCAGCTCCAGCCTGCATGTATGCATGCTGACAAGCTAACTTTCAGCCTTGGGGAAGGCTGTTTCGCCCTCTGGATGCTTTAGAGAAGCTTCCTGAAGCCCCAGAGTGCAAAAAACAGGCAAATGGACAAACCGGAAGTTCAGAAAATGCACTTCTGGTTTGCCCATTGGACTGTTTTTCGCACTCTGGGGCTACAGGAAGCCTTTCTGAACCCTCCAGAGTGTAAAAAAACAGCACAATAGCCAAGTCTGTTTTTCCTACCTTCCAGTTTGCCCGTTTGGCCATTTTTTACCATCCAGGCTTCAATGAGGGGCGATTATGTGCAAGAGGAGCACAGGGGAGTCCACATGTGTGGAGGGGAACACAAAACAACTCCAAAAGCACCTCTCCAAACTGGAGAGAATAAAGCGATCAGTATAGACATATATAAGTTCCACTGCCTGGAATTCATTACCTGACTCTGTTGTTGCTTCCCCCAATCCCAAAATTTTCAACCTTACATTATCAACAATTGACCTCTCCCCTTTTCTAAGAGGTCTGTAAGGGGCGTGCATAAGTGCACTTTTGTGCCTAATGTTCCTGTCCTACTGTCTTATTATCCTTTCTATTACTACGTTTTACTTATGTTATGTTATGTTATGTTGTCGTTGTCGTTGTCATTGTCATTGTCATTGTCATTGTCATTATTAATTAGATTTGTATGCCACCCCTCTCCGTAGACTCGGGACAGCTCACAGCAACAATAAAAACAATGTAACAAATCTAATAATTTAAAAAACACTAAAAACCACATTATTAAAAGCAAACATACACACAAAAATACCATCTATAAACTGTATAGGCCCAGAGGAGATGTCTCAATTCCCCCATGCCTGACGGCAAAGGTGGGTTTTAAGAAGTTTGCGAAAGGCAAGGAGGGTGGGGGCAGTTCTAATCTCTGGGGGGAGCTGGTTCCAGAGGGTCAGGGCCGCCACAGAGAAGGCTCTTCCCCTGGGCCCCGCCAAACGACATTGTTTAGTCGACGGGACCCGGAGAAGGCCAACTCTGTGGGACCTAACCGGTCGCTGGGACATATGTTTAATATGTACTATAATACTATACTTGTTTGACAAATAAATAAATAAATAATAATAATAATAATAATAATAATGACCTTTAAAGCCCTACATGGCATTGGGCCAGAATACATCCGGAACCGCCTTCTACCGCAGGAATCCCAGCGGCCGATAAGGTCCCACAGAGTTGGCCTTCTCCGGGTCCCGTTGACCAAACAATGTCATTTGGCGGGCCCCAGGGGAAGAGCCTTCTCTGTGGCGGCCCCGGCCCTCTGGAACCAACTCCTCCCAGAGATTAGAACGGCCCCCACCCTCCTTGTCTTTTGCAAATTACTTAAGACCCACCTTTGTCGCCAGGCATGGGGGAGTTAAGTTATCCTTTCCCCCTAGGTTATTATAAGTTATGCATGGTATGTTTGTGTGTATGTTTGGTTTTTTGTAATAAGGGTTTTTTAGTGGTTTTTATTAATTGGATTGTTCATGTTGTTTTACCACTGTTGTTAGCTGCCCCGAGTCTGCGGAGAGGGGTGGCATACAAATCCAATTAATAATAATAATAATAATAATAATAATAATAATAATAATAATAATAATAATAATAGTATTTTAATCCTAGGCAGGTCAACTACTGAAATCCGCAAATATTCAGGGGTATCAAAAGATATCAAATTCTTAATTGTGATTTAAATATCTTGGAAGGTGAGGACCAGTTTCCTGTTTTAGGTATCACATGTCACATGTGATATCTTGGAAGATCTGAATGTATTTATAATTTATTTATTTATTGCTTTTACACAGCGCCCAACTTTCAACTAATTCTCATCTTACCTCAGACGAAAGATACCTGACCCTTTTTTATGTTTGCTATTTGATTTGATATTATATTCAGTACCATTCTATTCAAAGTGTAATTTTCTCTTTCACCCTCTCATTTTGAAGAGTGCTATTGTAATTTTGAAACCACTTTCTGATATGACACATGTGCCCTGAAAGATAACCGTTAATTCTTTCTATTATCTGAAGCAAGTTCACCATTATAAGAACTTGACTGGAATTATTTAATGAGATTTTTAGCTTACTTTTGGTTTGGCATAATCGATAAATCCTATTTCTCTTAAAACAGGCATTTTGGAATTTAACCTATATCAAAGGAAGATATTGGGGAAAAAACAGAAAGGGAAAGGAGCAATGAAATGAAAATGAGACATCTGTCCTTAGATAGCCACAGCATGATAACATTACCCTTTGATTGCGTTGCAGAATTACCATAGTGAATATTCTTCCACTTAAATTACATATCGTTCTCCAGGAAAAGGAGCCTAGTTTAATGGTGGATACTACAGTGATACCTCATCTTACAAACGCCTCGTCATACAAACTTTTCGAGATACAAACCCGGGGTTTAAGATTTTTTTGCCTCTTCTTACAAACTATTTTCACCTTACAAACCCACCGCCGCCGCTGGGATGCCCCACCTCTGGACTTCCGTTGTCAACTAAGCACCCGTCTTTGTGCTGCTGGGATTCCCCTGAGGCTCCCCTCCATGGGAAACCCCACCTCCAGACTTCCGTGTTTTTGTGATGCTGCAGGAGAATCCCAGCAGCACAAAAATGGGCGCTTCGCTGGCAATGGAAGTCCGGAGGTGGGGTTTCCCATGGAGGGGACCCTCAGGGGAATCCCAGCAGCACAAAAACGGGTGCTTCGGCTGGCAAAGGGGTGAATTTTGGGCTTGCACGCATTAATTGCTTTTCCATTGTTTCCTATGGGAAACATTGTTTCATCTTACAAACTTTTCTTAAGAACCTCATCCCAGAACCAATTAAGTTTGTAAGACAAGGTATCACTGTATTAGTTTATTAGGAAGATACTGCATAATAATAAAATGTAAAACAACCAATACAGTTCACTACTAAGAACAGTTGCACACATAGGGCAAATGTTAAGATTGAATCATTTTGCTGTTTCATTCTCACTGTCAGAAGTTCCTCCTTATTTCTAAGTTGAATCTCTACTTGATCAGTTTCCATCCATTATCCCTTGTCTGGCCTTCAGATGCTTTAGAAAATAGCCTGACCCCCTTCTCTCTGCGGCAGCCCCCTCAAATATTGGAACCCTGTTATCATGTCTCTCCTGGTCCTTCTCTTCGCTAGACTTGCCATGCCCAGCTCCTGTAACTGTTCTTCATAGTATCCATTTCCACAGTGAAGAATGTATTCTTCTATATCGCTGCATCTGCTGTCTAAAATTCCCTTCGCCCTGAGGTATGTCTGGCCATGCTTAAATAAAAGTGTAAACTTAGCTGTTCTCTTAGATCTTAGGATGCAGTAAATAATGGGTCTTGTGTATTTTACTTTTTCATTTTGTACTTTATTACTCTATGTTTCTATACTTCCCAGAATTTTTATACAGTTGTCACTTTTATAAAGTTAATCTAAATAAATTTCTACTACTATAGCAGAATGCACTATTTCAAATAATAGAGAAAAACAGTATGTATTTATTTATTAAAATTCTATAGAGGTCATTTTTGGGGGAATACACTATTAAAACACAAGTAAAGGCATAATCTTCTACAGTTAAAAAAACAATTTAAAAAATTAAAATTTAAAATATCCATTTAAAAATAAGATAATAAAAGCATTTATTACAATGCATTATCAGATACATCTGTACAAAAATTAGCACTAGTCAGACCCCAAACAAAAAAGATAACTGTTAGGTTTAAAACTTTATACAAAAAAATAGATTGCATATGAACTTTTCTATCTTAATCCTCACTCTTTCTGTTCGAGACCCACTATCCATAAATATGCAAATTTATAAAAAAATATGAAAATGAAAACAAACCCAAGAATATGAAACATAGAAGAGATAAGATAGATAATCTCTGAGAATAAAAAATATTTATTAAACAAACATTTTTCTTTCAAAAGTATGTTACTGTTAATTACTAATTGCGGTTAGGTATGTATGTATGTATGTATATTTCACATATTATGTCTATTTAACGCCTGGCTGCCATTTGCAGAGGCGGGAATTATCTCGGCACCAATCACCCGATGGGAGTTCTCGCGTGATAGCTTTGATGGGCCGCACAGACCTTCAGGAGACATGGGCATGGCTATCGCCCTATTTCAGGGCCTGTTGCACCACCCACACCTCCTCTTCCATGTGCCGCCCCGCAGACACCCACCCACCCTCCGCTCAGTCCAGGGTGTTTAATGGGTCGCCCAATTGGGGGCCGAGTAGGAATTTTTGGCAATCTTTGAACATTTGTTTTTTCGCCTACTCCATCCTGGGTGAACGAGATGGAATCGTGGTTAGGGGGTGCATCTAGAATAGAATAGAATAGAATTTTTATTGGACAAGTGTGATTGGACACACAAGGAATTTGTCTTGGTGCATATGCTCTCAGCGTACATAAAATAAAATATACATTTGTCAAGAATCATGTGGTACAACACTTAATGATTGTCATAGGGGTCAAATAAGCAATGAAGAAGCAATATTAATAAAAATCTTAGGATATAAGCAACAAGTTACAGTCATACAGTCAACATGGGAGGAAATGGGTGATAGGAATGATGAGAAAAACTAGTAGAATAGAAGTGCAGATTTACTAGAAAGTCTGACAGTGTTGAGGGAATTATTTGTTTAGTAGAGTGATAGAGTTCGGAAAAAAACTGTTCTTCTGTCTAGTTGTCTTGGTGTGCAGTGCTCTGTAGCAATGTTTTGAGGGTAGGAGTTGAAACAATTTGTGTCCAGGATGTGAGGGGTCAGTAAATATTTTCCCCGCCCTCTTTTTGACTCGTGCATTATACAGGTCCTCAATGGAAGGAAGGTTGGCAGCAATCGTTTTTTCTGCAGTTCTGATCTGTTGGTAAATAGGTTTTGATTTAACAATTTGATGCTTATATTGGTCACTGTATGGCAGAAACGGTGCGGAAAGGGTATTAGTAGCAACCTGTGTGTTCTCCTTTGGGCATCTTTTGTAAGATGATTGGCACCCCCATTGCACATCTCATGCTTCCTCACCGGATGGAGTGGTGTGAAGCGGGTGCCCTTGGGGCTCACCTACGTCATTCCAGAAGCTGGGTGTGGCTTTATTGGCTGGGTGTAGGCGGGGCATGTCTCACCCTGACCAGGCATGGAGTTATGCCCATTAGTTGCACAAGTATTTTGTGTTCAGGAAATTTTGCCCCCATTTAGCAACCCCTGCAGGTCTCTCTGTTAACATTTAATAAAGTGACCCTTTTATTCCCAGCTCAGTGTCCGAGTGTTCTTTTCCCTTCCGATGCAAATAATAGCATTAAACAGTTGTATGTCTACACACACACACACACACACACACACACACACACACACACACTTGTTAAAATTCAAGTGCATTTTACAGGAGTTAAATATATGCATGTTTTCATTCTCCTCTCCCTCCTTTATTTTTTTAATCACAACTAATCAGCATGGGCTTGAACATATCTCATCTCTTTTACATAGTGTGGTTTGCAGGGAATGTCAAATGAAGCATTCCATGGCAGATCACAATAAGAACTATTAAGATACTATTCTTAAAGGCAGGAGGGCAGAGTCAGAGTGTGAACATCCATAGGGTTTCCGGGAAAACAAGTTTTAAATTTCCATCCATTCACCCTACAGGCTGAGTCACCATATAATAGTTACATGCCTCTCTAGGAATCCTTTTATATCATTCATAGTGGGCAATAAAAAAACCATTTTTATTGTTAACTAAGCATATCCATCAACCACAGAGACTCTGGAGATTCTGGAAAAGAAAATGGAAACTCATCAGATAGAAAAAAGAAATAAGCTGCTCAGAGAATTACATGGCTGGCCTGCTGGAACAGTGGGCAGATACTTCTCATAGGCTGTGAGACTGAGTGTATTCTATTGCAAATTAATCAGGCAAAAATATTTCATTCTTAATTTGCCTTCTCACATTAAAAAGCCTGAGTGGACTCTAATATTATATCTATATTTCACTTGGATTTACACAGGATGAGAATAGAATAGAGTAGAATAGAATAGAATAGAATAGAATTTTATTGGCCAAGTGTGATTGGACACACAAGGAATTTGTCTTGGTGCGTATGCTCTCAGCGTACATAAAATAAAATATACATTTGTCAAGAATCATGTGGTACAACACTTAATGATTGTCATAGGGGTCAAATAAGCAATGAAGAAGCAATATTTGTATGCCGCCCCGAGTCTTCGGAGAGGGGCGGCATACAAATCCAAATAATAAATAAATAATAAATAAAATAAAATATTAATAAAAATCTTAGGATATAAGAAAATAAGGAAGCTTTCTGTTTTTGTTGGTTTACCTCAGGGGTCTCCAAACACGGTCACTTTAAGATTTGTGGACTCCTGGAGCTTTGCTGGCTGGAGAATTCTGGGAGTTGAAGTCCACAAGTGTTAAAGTGGTTGAGTTTGGAGTCCCCTGGTTTAGCTACTTTGTGCTACTTATTTATTTCTTTGGTGTATGGCACCTACAGAACAGTAAAGGGATGCAAAAAATTGTACTACCACACTATGGGTGTGGCTTATTTTATGGGTGTGGTTTGCCAGCCATGTGATCAGGGGATGGTTTAAATGTCATGTGACTCACTTAAAGATGGCCAACTTGATGTCTTTCATGTCAAGAGTTAGGGTTAGGGTGCCTGGCTTCTCCTCGCCTCAAAGAGATACAATTTCCCTATCTATTTACTATTACTGAACATCCAAAATATACTATTTAATTCTATGTATATATGCCATATGTGTTCATACATATTACACACAGGCACACAAAAATAAACATTATCTACTATATAAACTGTATGTATATGTATACACACACATGCACACACAGAGCTCTTCTAAAATTATATGCATTTAACCTTATTTACTGTGATAGGAAAAACATACCCAGAGACCAGAAGTGGGGAAAAAAGAAAGAAAAAAATTCGAACATTTTCTACTGGTTCTGCGTACCTGACCAAAATTTTACTACCGTACCTGTAGGAGCCCATCATTGCTACAGAAGTAGTTTGCATTTTCTGCTACTAGGTTAGAAGAAAAATAGAGAATTAAGTTATTGAAAAATAATATTTTTATCTTGGCATGATGCTTAAAAAGTTTGGGTTGCCTCTTGATTAAGGTTGCATTCCTCTGCTGTGGAAATTGAGGTCACACATAAAAAACCAGCAGTAAATTTTGAATAATTATGGCTGCATGCCCTGTATTATTGCTCTTATATGAGTACCAATCTCTGTGAGGTGACATCTATGATTTAGTGCATCACCAAAACAATTCCTTGCCACAAAAGTCCCATCGTTCACCCTTGCTGTTCATTTATTCAGTATGAAACAGAGATGATGATTAAAAGTCCTCTTTAAACTGGGTCCGAGTTCTGTAAGAGGATCCCCAACTGGAAAGTCATCCATCTCTGTTGATAATAGCTCAAATCCCAGAGAGGGTTCTAAAAATATGTGGAATGATGACTCTGCAAGAAGCCATGGAACATGAATATAAAAATCCCCACGCGCACAGTATAGTTTTACTGACTGAGGAGCTGGTCAGAATCCCTTTTTAAAAAGGAAATGCCCCTATTGCCCTCAAGAATGAAAGAGAAAAGTAAGCTTAGAACAGGGAAAAAATGTTACTGCCACCTATTACATTTTCATTCCTCAAGCTTCAGTTCCTTCATTCACCTCATCCAATGCCCCAGATTTACCTTGGAGGCATATTTGGCTCTGTGTCTTGTCTGAGAAGCAATAAAACATTCCATCTGCTAGGATGGAAACATCCAGGTATTTGAAAATAGAGTCTAAAGCCAAGTTGAAGGTTATGGTGTGATTGTGTTTGAACAACATATTGAATCTCAAACTAGCTGACTAAATTTTAAAGTCCAAAAGTTCTGTATAACCAAGGGGAGAAATCTATTAAGTTTGATTTAATAGAGGTAGTTAATTTATTATTCAATGTATTGTGAAGTCTAGCAAACTGAGTCAATTGAATAACCCATGGTTAACATATGTCTAACATAGATCCATCATTTAAGTTTTGGTTTGGAATCCAGGAAGTGATCACCTTGGCGTCCTTAGCAACCTGCCGGTGTACATGATGTCAAAACTCCGCCCCCGGAATCTCTTCGTGGGAGGGATTCCACAGCTCCTTCAAAGGGAGGTCTTTTCATGTAAAAATAAAAGTTTTTATTTTCACGTGAAAGGACCTCCCTTTGCTTGCGGCACCGCTGCGGCATCCTTTTTCGTAAAAATAAAAATAAATAAAAAAAAATCCGTAAAATAAAAAACGATGGGATTCTGGGGATGGAGCTTTGGCGCCACGAACCATTCGGGTTCGGGTTCAGGGTAATTTTGCGCCAAGTTCGTCCAAACCTGCCAAACCCGAACACCGTTGGGTTCGCCCATCACTAATCCTAACCCAAACCCTTGACGTGAGTGATGTCATGTTGGCCACCTTTAAGTCAGTCACATGACTTTTAAGCCATCCCCAGTCATGTGATCTTCAAGCCACTCCCATCTGGTCACATGGCTGGCAAGCCACACCCACAAAATAAACCACGCCCACAGTGTGCTGGTAAATATTTCTGCAGCCCTTCCCTGTGGAGTTCGATTTCTCCTCTTGGTTATGCAGAATGTTTGGAGTCAGACATCAATATAACGAATTCTACATCTCAGGATTTAGGTTCATTTTCTGATAAGAAGATTTCCAAGGGAAGCAGATCACCTTGGAAAGGAACTCTAGGTTTTCCTTGGCTAGCTATCACTATGTTGTGCCCCTGGTGTGATTGTCTGTTTCTTGGAACGAGTGGCAATGAATTTCAGCCAGTCTCTGGTTGCTGCTTCTTCAGTCTGTGCTGACTTTTACAGTTCTATACAGCAATTTCATACACATATAGCAATTGTTTTCAACAATGGTATTTTCCCTTGGTCCTCATTTCACAGCAGTAATGCAGTTCTTGAGAAGTAGCAAACATGGGGGGGGGGTGGCTACCAAGTAGTCAGGCAAGTTCTCTTCTTCCAAATGAAACTAAATACTTAGAACTGTGCTATGATTTAACATGAAACCGTGCATTAAGGAACAACGACAAACCCCCCCCCCCCAACAAGACCATTTCCAGCATCCAATTAGGTCCCACAGAAAATCTCAGCATCTGTTTAGGTCCCACAGAGTCGGCCTTCTCCAGGTCTCATCAACTAGACAATGTCACTTGGCAGGTCCTAGAGGAAGAGACTGTGGGGGCCCCAGCCCTCTGGAATCAACTCCCCCCAGAGATTCACACTGCCCCCACCCTCTTTGCCTTTCATAAGAATTTGAAATCGTATTTATGCCACCAGGCTTGGGGTCATTAGACCCCAGCCTATGGCTAGTGAATGTGTAGGATGTTTGTAGTGTGTATTTGAATGTTTGATTTTTAAATGTTTAGCTTTTTAAAATATTTTAAACTAATTATTTATCTTAATTGAATTTAGATGTGTTTTATATACTATGTTTTTAATTGAAATGTTGTGAGTCCAGGGAGAGCGGTGGCATATAAGACCAATAAATAAATTATTATTATTATTATTATTATTATTATTATTATTATTATTAATAATAATGAAACAGATGAAACAATCGATCACATACTCAGCTGCTGCAAAAAGATAACACAGACTGACTACAAGCATAGACATGATGCTGTGGCACAGATGATCCACTGGAACTTGTGCCAGAACTACCATTTCCCGGTGGCAAAGAACTGGTGGGATCATAAGCCCGAAAAAGTGGTCGGAAATGAGCAAGCAAAACTATTGTGGGACTTCCGACTTCAGATTGACTGAATTCAGAAGCATAACACACCAGACATCCTGATTGTGGAGAAAAAGAAAGTATGGATCATCGACATCGCAATCCCAGGGGACAGCAGAATTGAGGAGAAGCAGTTAGAGAAATTAGTGAAATAGGAAGATCTAAAAATCGAGCTGCAACGACTCTGGCATAAACCAGTGAAAGTGGTCCCAGTGGTACTTGGCATGCTGGGCGCAGTGCCAAAGGATCTCAGTGGACATTTGAAAACCATCGGAATTGACAAAATCTCCATCTGTCAATTGCAAAAGGCCGCTTTACTGGGATCGGCACACATAATTCGCCACTGCATCACGCAGTCCTAGGTGCTTGGAAAGTGCCCGACTGGTGATGAAATACGAAATCCAACATAGTGATCTTGTTTGCTGTGTTGTATGGATAATAATGATAAAATAATAATAATATGAACTATTAATAATAATACCACCACCAGCAGTCACAATCACCCACATAGGATTTCCAATATTCCTAGTCTATTTTACCAAACATGGATTTGGGTTACTACACAATTTCTGCAACAGTTATGTGTGGAAGTACAGATCTCAATTTTGATTTTTAAGCTTTCAACCTGGAGATTTCCACCTTGGGAAAATTCAGGCTAGGTCAATTAGGGGGATAAATAATGATGCTTGGGAAGCGCCCGACTGGTGATGAAATACGAAACCCAGCATAGTGATCTTGTTTGCTGTATTGCATTGACATAATAATAATAATAATAATAATAATAATAATAATAATAATTTTAAAAAAAATTAGATTTGTATGCTGCCCCTCTCCGAAAACTGAATGAATGAACGAACAAACAAACAAACAAACAAACAAACAAATAAATAAATAAATAAATAAATAAATAAATTTTCCCTGATGAAACAAAACAATTTTGGGATTACATCCTTATGGGTTGCTCCATGAAGTTAGGAGACTTTTCCCACTTAGTGTCCAGCTGCAAATATTTGGATACTGAGAACTGAGTCATTGCAGAATCATAGCTTTACATGAATATAAACCAATACTTCTTGCATATCTGTGAAGGGGGAGGCTAGTAATTGTACCACGGGGACACCTCTGGGCTTAAGCCATTTGCAGTTAATCAGAATTACTAATGTGTTTGGTTAACTTTTTTCCCCCTTCCCTGACAAGAAGAAAAATTGAAGAGGCTGCAGTCAAGAGATACAGTAAATGCCCTGGCATGGACTGTATGCCTTCTCTTGGGGATGCAAATGAGAACACTAGCTGAAGAGTCATTTAGCAGGCTTGTTTTCAAATGGAAATGCTGAGTGCAGGAAGTAGGCTGCTGCTCTTAATGTTAGAGACCAGCCTCTTTTTTTGTGTGTGTGCAATATTCCCCAAATGGATCTCATTTTAATAGGTTTGGCCTTCATTGCAAATGGTTTAATGTTCTCTCTGACGGATGGTGTGTCTCACCAGAAGAATGGCAGCTTCTGCCAGGAAAGCATCTTCCCGATGTAGAACAGTTATGTCAGCAGGACAGAAAATGAGTTCGAGCTAAAGTTGTCTACCTCAGTTCAGCAGCAAAACCTGCGTGGGGTGAGTTTGGAAAAAAAACAGGAAGAGAACCAGAAGTGATTCTGGCACAGTTTTTACCTTTCTGTCTCTGTTTAGCAGAGCATCATCCCACTGATGCTGAATAAGATTGACAAAACTACCTGCAGTGTAGGCAATTTCAAGAGTGGACTTCTGCTTTACAAATGCCAATGTTGAATTAGTTCCTATTAAATAACCCAAGTCACTGTGAGGTTTTTCTCCTTTTTTAAAATAATAACTTTATACATACAGATATCTTCTTGTCCCTGTTCTGTGTGGGTCACTCCAGAAGCCAATACCAACCCAAAAAGAGAATCCAGACACACTGGTAAAAGGCAAAGGCAGTTTATATAATTCAAGGAAAACACAGGTAACAGAAAATGTCCTTACAAACAGGAAAAACGCTGGAACTTCAAATATATACACGAAGGGAATAGTCCATGAAGCAATACCAGATTCTTGCTGCCAAGACGAATCTGTAGATAGCAAACAGACGCCTCCCACGAGTCTTCCAGACTGCGAGGCCACAAGCCAAGATCAGAGACGCTGAGAATCAAAACAGGTCACCGCAACTGCAATTGATAACACTCCACATGGCTTCAAGGCCTTGCCTGCCTTTTAAACCCTGCTGATGAGGACCACACCCAAACCCAGCTGTTTCTAATTCAAGGGTGAAAATATTTCTTTAACTGCTCCTTTCGTTGCTGTGAACGTCTCTGTCTCATGTCAATGACAGCTTGTGCGTCATCACCTAATGACTCCAAGCTACTGGCTGGGGAGAGCCCCCCCCCCCCCGGGGCTCTCATGCTGTTCTCCTTCATCCCATTCCTGACTCTCCTCTCCCCCGTCCGACTGTTCAGCCCCCTCCTCTGCGCTGTCATCCTCCTCCGGGCATGGAGCCAGCAGAGACACAGCTGGTCCCTGAGCAGCCTCAGGCTGAATCACAACAGTCCCCATCATATTTCTAGAAGAACCTTAGGGCAGCAGTGACAATTCGTAGGTCACATGCCAATCCAAATACCTCCTTTTTTTACTCTTACAAAAGAAAAGTCACACCCTTGAAATTTGGTGGCAAGATAAATGAATAGCTCCATCTAATAATTCTGACAGTTGCCATAACTACCCAGGGAAAGTTCACTTCCATGTTCCCATTTTCTCTTCATCCATCACCTTCCTTTTCATACAAACTGCGTAGTGATTCCCTTGTTCCAAATTCAAGCTGATATTAGGCAGATTTGAAAAGAAGAAGATTTGATTGAGCAAGCAGCTGAAAGAAGGCTCTGTTTGGAGGTCACGTAACAGCTATTGAAAGTTTTAGCTGATACAGTTCCCAGAGGCTTTTTACTCGAAAGAACTTTATTTGTGGATTCCTGCATGAATTATACATAGAAGAAAAATGTTGTAAAATGAGTTGCTAGATCTAAAACTTCACATATATTTACAGTGTGCCTTGAAAAAGGAAGATTATTGTAATATCCTAGATGGATGGCCTCTATCCTTCCAGGATCAAATGAGAAGTAACCCCAACATAATATTTTTTCTGCTTATGAAGGCTGGCAAATTATTTTGATACTAGAAAAGAAACCCATGAATATTTTTTCTTCTACCTTTCTGTACATAAGCATGAAATGATAATCATCCAATTTTTTTTAAATGCACCCAAAAACTACTATTATATTGTACAACGTGCTGAACATCAACCATATTTAGGCTAGCATATTCCTGAAACACAGTTTCTGTAATCAGTTTGTTTGTTTGTTTATCTATCTATCTATCTATCTATCTATCTATCTATCTATCTATCTATCTATCTATCTATCTATCTATCTATCTATCTGATTTGATTTGATTTGATTTGATTTGATTTGATTTGATTTGATTTGATTTGATTTGATTTGATTTGATTTGATTTGATTTGATTTGATTTGATTTGATTTGAATGCCACCCCTCTCCGCAGACTCGGGTTCAAGTTCCTGTACAAATTCAGGAAATTGAAGTAGCAAAAAATCTGTTCCCCTGAAAGGAATAGCTATTTTCTTCTTTATTTTATTTTTATTTTATTTATTTATTTTTGTTCAATATGTACAAGATAGTAGGAATAGGTATAAACATAAACATTAGCAAAGCAGGTACAGGTAAATTGAGCAATAGGACAGTAGGACAAGGACGGTAGGCACAATGGTGCGCTTATGCACACCCCTTATATCTCTTGCTTCCGGTAGCAGAAATGGAGCATGTAGTGTAACTCCATTACTGCTGGGCATGCATGTGCCATACAGGTGCCACCAGCGCAATTCCAGTAAAAATTACCACCATGGATGCACAACTGGCGCGATTCCAGTAAAAAAGAACTGATAGAAAAATTTTGGTCAGGTATGCAGAACTGGTAGAAAAAAATTGATTTTTTTTTCTTTTTTTTCCCTTCTGGGCTTTGGGTATGTTTTTCTTATCACAGTAAATGAGGTTGAATGTGTATAATTTTAGAAGAGCTGTGCATGTGTGTGTATGTATGTATACAGACACATACAGTTTATATAGTAGAAAATGTATTTTTTTGTGTGCCTGTGTGTAGTGTGACATATATACATAGAATTAAATAGGATATTTTGGATGTTCAGTAATAGTAAATAGATACGGAAATTGTATCACTTTGAGGTGAGGAGAGGCCAGACACCCTAACCCTAACCCTTGATGTGAGTGACATCAAGTTGGCCACTTTAAGCCATTCACATGACCTTTAAGCCACCCCCAGTCACATGATCATCAAGCCACTCCAACCTGATCACATGGCTGGCAAGCCACACCCACAAATTAAGCCATGCACACAGTATGGTAGTAAAAAATTTTGCAGCCCTTCACTGGGTGTAGCTTGTTTCTGGACTCCCAGTGGGCTCAGAAAGCCTGAAAATCAGCTGGGCAGCACATACTTGCACGGCAACATGAGTTCGCATGCTCACCAATATGGCTCCATATGCCACTTGTGACATGCACGCCATAAGTTAGAAACATAGAAACATAGAAACATAGAAGACTGACGGCAGAAAAAGACCTCATGGTCCATCTAGTCTGCCCTTATACTATTTCCTGTATTTTATCTTAGGGTGGATATATGTTTTTCCCAGGCATGTTTAAATTCAGTTACTGTGGATTTACCAACCACGTCTGCTGGAAGTTTGTTCCAAGGATCTACTACTCTTTCAGTGAAATAATGTTTTCTCATATTGCTTTTGATCTTTCCCCCAACTGACTTCCGATTGTGTCCCCTTGTTCTTGTGTTCACTTTCCTATTAAAAACACTTCCCTCCTGAACCTTATTTAACCCTTTGACATATTTAAATATTTCAATCATGTCCCCCCTTTTCCTTCTGTCCTCCAGACTATACAGATTGAGTCCATTAAGTCTTTCCTGATACGTTTTATGCTTAAGACCTTCCACCATTCTTGTAGCCCGTCTTTGGACCCGTTCAATTTTGTCAATATCTTTTTGTAGGTGAGGTCTCCAGAACTGAACACAGTATTCCAAATGTGGTTCATCATCACTGTTTCAAACCCAGTGAAATGATGTCACTAGCATATTGATTGAACTTTGGCTTGATATAACTGCACAAAGAAACTTTACTGTGTGGACGGGCAAAACTGTTTCTTTTCTCCCTGAAAAGAAAGGATTTTTTTTCCAAAAGGCCTCTCTCTGTAACTTAGTGAACAATTGATTAGCAGATTGTGCTTGCCTGAAAATCGCACATTCCTATTTTAAGATCAAAACAAAAAGGCGCTCCAGCTTGGAGCGCCTTTTAAGGGCAGACTAGGGCAGTATAAGGGCAGACTAGATGGAAAATGAATTGCCTAATAAATCTAATGGGTGATTGGCTGCAAGGATGCCAATAAGCCACAAATGTTGACATCTCATTATCAGGGTTCCCAATTCCAAACTGAATTGTGGGATTTTGAGATTTCTGCTCCACAGAAAGAAGGAGAAGGAGGATTTTTAATAGGTGGATGCCTAGAAAATTAGAATCTGCAACATATAAAAGCAAGCCCACAGCATGGAGATGTTAGATACAGTTCCTTTTTTTTTTTCAGATTTATGGCATGAAAGCAGGTTTGGAAATTGTATGTAAGCATGTATGTATTCAATTCATGCTCATGTCTTGACATCCCCCTCCAAGATCCTCTTCAAAAATGATGGATGAACATAATCATGTATGTACGTATAAGTAGCGGGTTTCAAAAATTTTACTACCGGTTCTGTGGGCATGGCTTGGTGAGCATGGCAGGAGATACTGCAAAATCTCCATTTCCTCCCAATCAGCTGGAACTCAGGAGGCAGATAATAGGTGGGGGTGGAGCCAGTCAGAGATTCTATTTACCGGTTCTCTGAACTAGTCAAATTTCTGCTACCAGTTCTGCATTGCCGGATTCCATAGTGTCATCCCCAAACCCTCAACACTTTAGCCTTAGATTATCTACGGTTGACCTATCCAGATTCCTAAGAGGTCAGTAAGGGGCGAGTACAAGTGCACTAGAGTGCCTTCCGTCCCCTGTCCTATTGCTCTCCTATATCTCCTATACCTTTCTTCTAGTCCTATATCTCATCTTCTATTCTTTCATTGATATGTTCTATTACTATACCTTCTTTTCTATTATTTCTTAGATATATTTTACTAAGAGTATCTCCTCTATAACCTCCATCATGTATTTTACTATGTGTATATAGATATATACCCACTAAAACCCTCATTGTGTATTGGACAAAATAATAAATAGATAGATAGATAGATAGATAGATAGATAGATAGATAGATAGATAGATAGATAGATAGATAGATAGATAGGTCAGAATCTGCTGAAACCGACCTGTGGTATGTATGTATGTAGAAATGATGATTTTGGGAGTCAGAGGGAGGAAGAGATTTTGCCTAGGGAATGATCAGATAAGGGAGGGCACAGCCTGCAGCTGCATAACGGCTAAAGAAACTCAAAAAGGACCTCCCTAATTTCCCAGTGTAAAACAGACAGTGGGAGATTTGTACCAGCAGACTAGCAAGTTTGTGTTAATCAGTGAAGGGCTGCAAAAATTTGAACTACCCCATTGTGGGAGTGGCTTATTTTGTGGGTGTGGCTTGCCGGCCATGTGACCAGGTGGGAGTGGCTTGATGATCTTGTGACCAGGAGTGGCTTAAAGGTCATATGACTGGCTTAAAGGTAGACAACTTGACGTCACTCACGTCAAGAGTTTAGGTTAGGGTTAGAGTGTCTGACCTTTCCTCACTTCAAAGAGATACAATTTCCCTATCTATTAACTATTACTGAATATCCAAAATATACTATTTAATTCTATGTACATATGCCATATGTGTACATACATATTACACACAAAAATATACATTATCTACTATATAAACTGTATGTATATGTACACAAACACACATGCATGCACAGCTCTTCTAAAATTATACACATTCAACCTCATTTACCACAATAGGGAAAACATACCCAGAGCCCAGAAGGGAAAAAAAGAAAAAAATGCAAAATTATTCTACCAGTTCTGAGTACCTGACCGTACCCATAGGAGCCCATCACTGGTGTTAATCTAGCCTTAAGTAAAGTAGAATTAGCTCATTTGGCCTTGTTTCCTGTCTGGTGGACAAGGCAAGGCTGACAACATGTAAGAGACACAGGCAATCCTTGAATGTTATGGTGGACTTTACAAAGCTAAACATATCCAAATGGAACAGTCTCCAGAAGAATATCACTGGAGGCCTCTCCAAGTCATGTCAATAAGAGAAAAGAGCATGTTTATTTATTTATTTATTTAATTTATTTATTTATTTTTATTTTATTTATTTATTTATTTTGTCCAATACACAATAAGGGTTTTAGTGGGTATATATCTATATACACATAGTAAAATACATGATGAAGGTTATAGAGGAGATACTCATAGTAAAATATATCTATGAAAGAATAGAAAAGAAGATATAGGAATAGAACATATCAGTGAAAGATTAGAAGAAGAGATATAGGAATAGAAGAAAGGTATAAGAGATATAAGAGAGCAATAGGACAAGGGATGGAAGGCACTCTAGTGCACTTGTACTCGCCCCTTACTGACCTCTTAGAAATCTGGATAGGTCAACCGTAGATAATCTAAGGGTAAAGTGTTGGGGGTTTGGGGATGACACTATGGAGTCTGGTAATGAGGTCCATGCTTCGACAACTCGGTTACTGAAGTCATATTTTTTACAGTCAAGTTTGGAGCAGTTAATATTAAGTTTAAATCTGTTGTGTGCTCTTGTGTTGTTGTGGTTGAAGCTGAAGTAGTCACCGACAGGCAGGACGTTGCAGCATATGAACTTGTGGGCAATACTTAGATCTTGTTTAAGGCGTATTAGTTCTAAACTTTCTAGGCCCAGGATTGAAAGTCTAGTCTCATAGGGTATTCTATTTCGAGTGGAGGAGTGAAGGGCTCTTCTGGTGAAGTATCTTTGGACATTTTCAAGGCTGTTAATGTCTGAGATGCGATATGGGTTCCAAACAGATGAGCTGTATTTGAGGATGGGTCTGGCAAAAGTTTTGTAAGCTCTGGTAAGTAGTGTGAGATTGCCAGAGCAGAAGTTGTGTAGGATTCGGTTTACAACTCTTGAAGCCTTCTTAGCTATATTGTTGCAGTGGGCTTTGGCACTTAAATCTTTTGTTATTAGTATACCAAGGTCTTTTGTTACTAGTATACCAAGGTTATTAGTATACCAAATCCGAGTGGGGATTATCTGTGATAATTTGATTATTCAGTTCGTATTTGGAGTTCAGATTCTTCTTCCCAATGTGTAGGACAGAGCATTTGCTAGTTGAGATTTGGATTACATTCTTGTAATTAAGGGAAAAATGCATTTCTTTGCATTTTTCCCAATTAATATTGAATTCCCCCACTCACCAAATCTAAATTTATTCTGTACTTAGCGCTCCAATTTATCTAACATTATTTGGCAGTCTCTCCCAAACCATCTAGATAAATGAGGTTAGCCGGACTTCGGTATGAATCATACAGTGCTTTGCAATAAAGGACTTTCATATTCCTTTTAGCTTTTCCTTCTTTGGTATGCTTAGTCCCCAAGGAAATACCATTTCTCATTACATACTTGGGCCACTTTCTGTGAATTTGTTGAAATTGCTTATTTTAGTTTTTAAGTTTATTCAATTTATATGGTCTCCTATCCAGCTGAGACAACTCATGGCAGTGAACATAGTTTTTTAAAAATTCAAAATGATAATCATAGAAACCAAAACCTGTCTAAACATCTGAATGTTTGTGTTACAGCCATAATAATAATATATTGGAATATCTATAAGAAATAACATTTGTCTGAACATTTATGGCTGTTGAAAATATGGTAGGCAATTGAGAATTAAAAAGGGCATTCTCAGAATATATGAGGATAGGGAAGAGGGTGAAGGGTAATATGGGTATGCCAAGGGTAATATGGGTATGCCATGAGGGTAATATGCCATGAAGACTTACTGAATGCTGCACAAGACCAAATCTAAAGAGCAAATGCAAGCAAAGCCAGAATTTACAGCAATAATAGCACTTGGACTTATATACCACTTCAAAGCCCTCTCTAAGCAATTTACAGAGGGCATATTGCCCCCAACAATCTGGATCCTCATTTTACTGACTTCAGAAGGATGGAAGGGTGAGTCAATCTTGAGCAGAATCAAACTCCTGATAGTGAACAGTGAATTAGCTGCAGTACTGCATTCTTACCGCTGTGCCACCATATCTGTCTGCTAAGACAGCAACAGAGGACAAATGCCATTTCTGCAAAGAAAAAATAGGCTATCAGAAGATCACACAGGCCCATTACAAAAATCACAGGGCAAAATAACAATAATGGCACAAGGGAAGATCTGCAAGAAATATTATTTCCCTGCTATCCAAAACTGATGGGATCATAAAATAAACAAAGTAATTGAAAACGAAGAAGCCAAGTGCTCTAGGATTTTAGCATTCAAAAGCCACGCATCTGCCACACAAGACCCCAGACTTAATTGCTGTTAAGAAAGACAAAAACGTCTGGATAGTGAACACTGCAATGCTGCAGCAGGTTAGAAAAGAAAGAAAAGGAGAAAATCATAGAATACAAAAACCCACAAATAGGAATCAAGCAACTGTGGAACAAGAAAGCAAAAGGAGTCCCAATAGTCATAGACACCTTGGGTGCAATTCAAAAACATCTGGAGCATCATTTGAACACCACTGGCATTGACAGAATTCTCATTAATTGCAAAAGGCAGCTTTACTTGGAACAAAAAAAAAAAAAAAACAATACAAACCTGCTAGAAGCCTGCCAACTTGCTAGCAATTACACTGGATAGAAAAGCAATGACATAAAATGTAAATAATAGGAAGGAGGATCCTTTTTCCCTCCCAATATGACTGCAGAATCACATTTGCTGAGCCAGTAAGCTAATTTAAACCCTGAGAAATGATAAATAGGAAGCTCTCGTGTTACAAAGCAAAGATCCATCCTCAAACATCTTTTTTATTTAATATTTTAATAATTTGATTTAATAAATTTGATTTACAAGACTGTTTCTAAAGATACTCTCAGAATTACTATTACTTTTTAAAATTTGGAGCTACAGGCCAGTGCTTTGTTTTGAACTGTGCTTAACTGGTTAGAAAGGACAAAGATAAAAGTGAGAAGATTATAGTAAGCAACCTTCGCAGATTATCTTTTATTAAATTATTATTTTTAAATTTTAATTATTCTTTATTGTTTTTTATCTTTAAACATCATAACTTTTTTTCACAAATCTACAATTGCAAATTTCATACTTTGAAATTCACATATCTATTTACAATATATCATATCTTTCCATTGTCCCAATTCTTAGTCTTTTCCACATTGTCACGCTGTTTTTCTCTTATATTTTCCATCCAGTTGTATCATTTCGTCCAAACTTTATAATAATCTGACTCATTTTGTCCTTTCAATTCTATTGTCAATTTGTCCATTTCAGCACAGCTGTATATTGTATCAATCAATGCATTTTCCATTGGGAAATTATATTATTTTATCACAGCCACTTACAAAATGTGACAATATTTTTGTGAGCGGAAAAACCTATAGTTTTCTCAACATTCAAAATTGTGCCCACCAATTAAATAATTGCAGACTCTAGCAATAAATTATTTGGGGGCATGAACCCAAAGAAGAGTTTCCAGCAGAAGCCACGATGCAAGTGACATAATGTGTATCATGACATAATACTATTATTATTATTATTATTATTATTATTATTATTATTATTATTATTTAGATTTGTATGCCGCCCCTCTCCGCAGACTCAGGACAGCTCACAACAACAATAAAACAGTATATAATAAACAAATCTAATATTTTAAAAATATCTAAAAACCCATTATTTTAAAAACATACCACACAAGCGTACCATACATAAAACTATATAAGCCTGGGGGAGATGTCTCAATTCCCCCATACCTGATGGCAGAGGTGGGTTTTAAGAAGTTTGCGAAAGGCAAGGAGAGTGGGGGCAATCCTAATCTCTGGGGGCAGCTGGATCCAGAGGGTGGGGGCCGCCACAGAGAAGGCTCTTCCCCTGGGTCCAGCCAGATGACATTGTTTAGTTGACGGGACCCAGAGAAGGCCAACTCTGCTGAGATTCGTGCGGCAGAATGCGGTCTCGGAAATATTCTGGTCTGATGCCATAAAGGGCTTGATAGGTCATAACCAACACTTTGAATTGTGACCGGAAACTGATCAGAAACCAATGCAGACTGCGGAATACGGAAATTATAGAAATATATTCTTTATGCAACAATGTCATAATGTAATGAATGTAACATCACTTGGTCACCTGCCTGTGGAGACCTGGACCTTTGCATCCTGAACTCTTCCCTGTGGAAAATCTGTGCTTTTGAACCCGGACCAGCTGACAACCTACGATGACATTACAACCTCTGGAATGTGTCCTGACAATGCTTCTGCCTGCTGCTTGGAAGTTTTGCTTACTGAGATTTTACTGTCAGTTTCCAATTATTTGGGATTGTTTAAGGCTATATGCATCTGTATTCCTGCCTTGCCTATTGCTGACATAGTAAAGCATCAAACTCTGCCTGCCTGTCTGTGTGGATATGAGGCCTAAGATAGGATACCGATGGTTGCTCTACCAAGCACAAGTCTGGATTGTATTTCTTGACTGTTCCTTTGCTGTTGATGGTTGACTCTAGAAGGCAGAAGTTACCCACCACTTCAGTGTCTCTGTTGTAAAGCTGTTTGTTCTACCTATTATCATTGGTTTTGTTTTCTGCTTTTTCTTCTTTTTAGCAATATATATTAATTCATTAATTTAAAATGTTAAATTAATGTAAAAATTTTAAATGTCTTTCATCCTCCTGTTTGGAATGTAACCTATGTGATCTGTCTGTATGGTTTTGGAAATGCACTTTCTTATGTGTCTAGTTAATGCTTTGGTAAATAACTTATAATATAAATTCAGTAAAAAAATATATCTTATATGACTGAAATTTCTTTGTGTTATTTCCTTCTTTGTAAATGAAAGTTATATGGATGTTTTATTTTTATCTATCTATCTATCTATCTATCTATCTATCTATCTATCTATCTATCTATCTATCTATTTGTCCAATACTCAATGAGGGCTTTAGTGGGTATATATCTATATACACATAGTAAAATACATGATGAAGGTTATAGAGGAGATACTCATAGTAAAATATATCTAAGAAATAATAGAAAAGAAGATATAGTAATAGAACATATCAATGAAAGAATAGAAGATGAGATATAGGAATAGAAGAAAGGTATAGGAGATATAGGAGAGCAATAGGACAGGGGACGGAAGGCACTCTAGTGCACTTGTACTCGCCCCTTACTGACCTCTTAGGAATCTGGATAGGTCAACCGTGGATAATCTAAGGGTAAAGTGTTGGGGGTTTGGGGATGACACTACGGTAATGAGTTCCACACTTCGACAACTTGGTTACTGAAGTCATATTTTTACAGTCAAGTTTGGAGCGGTTAATATTAAGTTTAAATCTGTTGTGTGCTCTTGTGTTGTTGTGGTTGAAGCTGAAGTAGTCGCCGAAAGGCAGGACGTTGCAGCATATGATCTTGTGGGCAATACTTAGATCTTGTTTAAGGCGTCTTAGTTCTAAACTTTCTAGGCCCAGGATTGAAAGTCTAGTCTCGTAGGGTATTCTATTTCGAGTGGAGGAGTGAAGGGCTCTTCTGGTGTTAGTTAAATGTTAGTTATGTGAATGTTAGTTAAATGTTAAATGTTATGTGGGGTTTTAGACTAGGTTTTTACTGTTTTTAGGATTTATATTGGGTTTATTAGATTTTCTTTGTATTGACTTTTTTTTACGTAAGCCGCCTGAGTCCACTGGAGAAGAGCAGCCTAGAAATCCAGTTAAATAAATATGTCCTTTTTCTCATGTCTTTTACATTGTTTCGTCATTGTTAAGCACTGCTCTTTTATTTATAGGTTGTTGTTGCTTTTGTTATTCTTGTCTGACCTTCAAAGGTGGTAGCTTGAGCTGTTAAAATACTGAGAATAGATGTTTTTATATGAATGGCCACTTCGAGTGATAAACAGTACAATATATTTAATTTCATGTAGGTGTAAGTGCTTTGCTGAATTTGTGCCAAATTTCTCCCCCCAAAACAACCAGGGAAGTCACACATCTGTAGCAAATCTGCTTGCTCTATGCAGCTGTGCTTTGCTATGTTGCCAGCACAACATTAGCTTGAACATCCAACCCTATAATTTAATCAGGTAATTAGTTATACATACCAAGCGCTAAGTTATTCTGTCATAGAATCACCAAATAGGTAAAGTTCTCAAAATATGTTATGATGGACTAGGACCATGATGGCGAACCTATGGAATGCATGTCACAGGTGGCACGCAGAGCCATATTGGAGGGCATGTGAGGCATTGCCTTATATCAACTCCAGCATGAATGCACACGATAGGCAGCTGATTTTCAGCCTTGCAGAAAGTCATTTTGCCCTTTGGAGGCTTCTAATTCTGTGTATTTATTTTATTTTATTTTATTTTATTTTATTTTATTTTATTTTATTTTATTTTATTTTATTTTATTTTATTTTATTTTATTTTATTTTATTTTATTTTATTTTATTTTATTTTATTTTATTTTATTTTATTTTATTTTATTTTATTTTATTTTATTTTATTTTATTTTATTTTATTTTATTTTATTTTATTTTATTTTATTTTATTTTATTTTATTTTATTTTATTTTATTTTATTTTATTTTATTTTATTTTATTTTATTTTATTTTATTTTATTTTATTTTATTTTATTTTATTTTATTTTATTTTATTTTATTTTATTTTATTTTATTTTATTTTATTTTATTTTATTTTATTTTATTTTATTTTATTTTATTTTATTTTATTTTATTTTATTTATTTATTCATTCATTCATTCACTCATTTGTCCAATACACAAATACATAGGAAGAAAATAGACATGAAGTAATATATATAAGGGTAAAAGTGAACATAGAGGAGAAGATATATGAAAGGAAGAAAATATATATGATATATGAGATAAAGGAAAGACAATTGGACAGGGGACGAAAGGCACACTAGTGCACTTATGTACGCCCCTTACTGGCCTCTTAGGAACCTGGAGAGGTCAATTGTGGAGAGTCTAAGGGAGAAATGTTGGGGGTTAGGGGTTGACATTATTGAGTCCGGTAATGAGTTCCACGCTTCAACAACTCGATTGTTAAAGTCATATTTTTTACAGTCAAGTTTGGAGTGGTTCGTATTAAGTTTGAATCTGTTGTGTGCTCTTGTGTTGTTGCGGTTGAAGCTGAAGTAGTCATTGACCGGTAGGACGTTGCAGCATATGATCTTGTGGGCAATACATAAATCGTGTTTTAGGCGCCAAACCAGATGTTTGAAAAAATGGACTTCCCGTTTGTCCATTGTGCTTTTTTTTTTTGCACTCCAGAGCCTTCAGGGAAGCTTTCTGAAGCCAGGATTTTCAAAAAAAACAGCAAAATGGGCAAACCATAAGTCCATTTTTCCAAACTTCCAGTCTGTCCATTTGACTATCTTTTCACCACTCCAGGCTTCAGTGAAACCTATGCACAGGGGTGGGCTACTGCCAGGATGGGGGAGGGACACACACAGTGAGGTAGTGAAAATGGAGCTTCACCCTGGCCTAGAGCACCCAATTTGCACTGAAAGATGTTGAAAGAAAATGCATAAGCCACGCCCACAGTGTGGTAGTAAATTTTTTGGTAGCCCTTCATTGCCTATGCGCAGGTGTAGAAATGAGGGGGATTATTCAATTGAATTGAATTCAATTTATTAGATTTGTATGCCGCCCCTCTCCGAAGACTAGGGGCAGCTCACAACAATAATAAAAATGATATTGCAGCGAAAACAAATCTAATATTAAAAAGCACATAAAACCCTATCGTATTTAAAAAAGCAAACAACATATACATACCCAAACATAAATATAAAAAAGCCTGGGGAAAAGGTGTCTCAACTCCCCCATGTCTGGCGGTATAGATGGGTCTTGAGTAATTTACGAAAGACAAGGAGTGTGGGGGCAGTTCTAATCTCCGGGCGGAGTTGATTCCAGAGGGCCGGGGCTGCCACAGAGAAGGCTCTTCCCCTTGGGCCCGCCAAACAACATTGTTTGGTCGACGGGACCCGGAGAAGGCCAACTCTGTGGGACCTTATCAGTCACTGGGATTCGTGCGGTAGCAGGTAGTTCCGGAGGTACTCTGGTCCAATGCCATGCAGGGCTTTAAAGGTCATAACCAACACTTTGAATTGTGACCGGAAATTGATCGGCAGCCAATGCAGGCCACGGAGTGTTGCAGAAATGTGGGCGAATCTAGGAAGCCCCACGATGGCTGTCGCGGTCGCGTTCTGTACGATCTGAAGTTTCCGAACACTTTTCAGAGGTAGCCCCATGTAGAGACCGCTGCAGTAATCGAACCTCGAGGTGATGAGGGCATGAGCGACTGTGAGCAGTGACTCCCTGTCCAAATAGGGCTGCAACTGGTGCACCAGGCAGACTTGGGCAAACGCCCTCCAATGTCAGCTATGGATTGAGGAGGACGTCCAAGTTGTGAACCCTCTCTGAGGGGGTCAATAGTTCCCCCCCCAGGATAATGGACGATCAGATGGAATTGTCCTTGGGAGGCAAGACCCATACATAGGGGCAGTGCAGAGGGTACACATGCATGAGGGGAGGGAATGGGTGTAGACATGAGCATGCATGCTATCATACCTTTTTGGCACACTAACTAAAAAAGGTTGCCCATCACTGCATGAGGAAGATCCAGAATCAAGATTCAACCTCCCTAAACTCATAACTTAATGTGACTTCATATCAACCCTATGGAAAGCATTTTTTAAAAATGTTTATAGTTTGATTCAAAATCCATTTGTGGGATACTTTATGATAGCTAATAAGAATTACAACAAAGAAATGTGCTGGGCTTTCATTTATGTGCATAAACGCCATAGCCTAAATTGTTACGTTCATTGTAGAACAGCCCTGAAATGCTCCAAAATGCTTGTCTAAGCAAACACTAGAGGAAATGGCTAAAGATGCATGCCTTTGAAAATCACTCTGCAACCTCTCTGATGTTACCAAGTGATTGAGAACATTCAGTGTGAGAGAGCAGCAGAACGCTTAGTCTAAGGCCTGTTAGATTTTATGTTCAGGGAAGGTCAGGAGAAAATGCTAGATTCAGGAAAAAGAGAATATGAAATGCATGAACAATTCAGTTTTAAAGTACAACTGGAAAGGCTTGTGAATGCAATTCATAGCTTTTAGAGAATAGACTTAATTAGAGGTTGAACATAATTCTGACTTAGTTGAACAGTTTGGCTGGATTTTTTCTAGACTTCCAACATATGGCAGCAAGAGGGTTTCCGCTAGATTTTAATTCCAGTAAATCTCTGGCTGGAGTCTCCCGCAGAACTCAAAATAACACTTATTTTTAAAATGATATTTCAAGTGCAAAAATAAAAATGCATATATATCTTCCAGAAATTATTTTTTTTTTAAAAAAAACCTTGTCTTAACTACTAGTACCTTAAAAAGGAAACATTGTAGAATGTTTTGTGGGCAGAGACAGAGAGAGATGAAGAAAGAGAGAGAAAACACAGAGTTTGCTGTTAGATTTGAAGTCTGAAGTGCTTCATTATTCTCTACTCCAATATTATTAGGACTACTATATCTATGTCTTTCCCTGCTCCAGTGATGGCAAACCTTTTTTCCCTCGGGTGCTGAAAGAGTATATGCTCATGCTATCGCGCATGCGCAAATGCCCACACCCACAATTCAATGCCTGGGGAGGGCGAAAACAGCTTCCCGTGCCACCCAGAGGCCCTCTGAAGGCCGGAAATGGCCTATTTCCCAACCTCTGGTGGGCTCGTGTTTCTCCCTCCCCAGGCTCCAAAGGCTTTCCTGGAGTTGGGGGGAGGGTAAAAACTGTCACGCTGAATATTGACAGCCCCAGAGACATTAAGAGTCATTCAGTAATTAAATAGTTAATTGTGTGTGTGTTTTATTAGCTCCTCCTATTATGATGTAAAATCCTGCCACGTCATTATACCTCACATCCGTCTTTATGCCTTTCTCCACTTTGATATAGTCAGTCCTGTGTTAGCAGCCATAATGTGAAGATGTATTTTTCATTTGTCTCTCATGACATATTTAATTTTCTACTTTTATAATAAAAAGAAACCTTACTTTGACAACAAATGTCTGCTCTCTCAATCCATCGCCTCCAGAATGATTTAAGGTTCAAACGGACTTTAATTACCCTCATTCTGACAAAAACGCCCTCCCCCATCCCTTTGGAGGCACTCCGGAAACCAAAAATGCCCTCCCAGAGCCATAGTTCCCTCTAAGCTGAGCAGTGAGCAATGGCTCACTTAAAAATCATCATCAACTGAGAGTTTTTCAAACCTGCCCAGAAGCCGAGAGGGAAAGAATGAGAGGGAAAGAGTGCCGCCCAGTCCCAAAGGGACTGCCGCTCAGACACTATACTTTTCCGCCCACCCCCCAAAAAAATTAGAGGGAACACTGCCCAGAGCCTCTGTGTAAGCCAAAAATCAGCTGGACGGCACACACATGCACATTGGAGTTGAGCTAGGGCAACAACTCTCGTGCCAGCAAATATGGCTCTGCATGCCACTTATGGCACCCGTGCCATAGGTTCGCCATCACTGCCCTACTCCAAATGACTACTAAATGGCAATAAATGGTCACTTACTATAGAGCTGGATTTTTAGAGGTCAGATAGGGTAGCTTTAAATATGATGATTTTCTTGATTAGAAATAAATAGGATGTATTTGCGTAATAATATGTTATGTAGAATAATATGCTTACTTTTATACATAGACTAGCACTCAAAGCAGATAATGAAACTATAACATAAAAGAGAAACACAATACATTGAAAGCACAATGAGAATTTCTGAGGAAGTAATGGCAGACTGAAGGTGGCATTTTGACATCCCTCTCAAGATCAAGGAATCTCCACAAGCAGTTCATGCAGACGCTCTCTATGTGGAGACCATAAAACAGTGGTCTGGTGGGTTTCAGACAAAAATATTTACTATCAAACTGTGGGTATGGCTTATTTTGTGGGTGTGGCTTGCCAGCCATGTGACCAGGTGGGAGTAGATTGACAATCATGTGACTGAGGGGTGGCTTAAAGGTCATGTGACTGGCTTAGAGGTAATCAACTTAACGTCACTCATGTCAAGGGTTAGGGTTAGGGTTAGGGTTAGGTGCCTGGCCTCTCCTCACCTCAAAGAGATACAATTTCCCCATCTATTTAATATTATTGAACATCCAAAATATACTATTTAATTGTATGTATACATATTACACACAGGCACACAAAAATATACATTATCTACTATATAAGCTATATGTGTATGTATGCACACACATGCACATCTCTTCTAAAGTTATTACACATTCAACCTCATTTAATGCTATTGGAAAAACATACCCAAGCCCAGAAGGGGAAATGAGAAAAAAAATCAAAATATTTCTACCGGTTCTGCGTACCTGACCAAAATTTTTCTACTGGCTCTGCGTACCTGATCGTACCCATAGGAGCCCATCACTGATTTCAGAGGTCTGTGAGTCATGGTTTGGAGCCTTCAAATGGACACTGACATACAATACATACCACCAATGTTCCCTCTAATTTTTTTTCGGTGTGGGCGGAAAAGTATAGTGTCTGAGCGACAGTCCCTTTGGGACTGGGCAGCATAGAAGTATGTATGTATGTATGTATGTATGTATGTATGTATGTATGTATGTATGTATAAATAAATAAATAAATAAATAAATAAATAAATAAATAAATAAAAATTCCCTTTTTAATTAAAAGAAATTAATAATAAAACAAAACCAAAATCTATTGCTATTATTACTATCTTTTCTTTTTCCATCCCTGTCTCCTCCCCCCTTGTGTGTGTGTGTGTGTGTGTGTGTGTGAACTCTTGAACCATTTCCAATAACAGGTGAGCTATTGGAAATGGTTCAAAAGTTCACACACACACACACACACACACACACACACACAAACAAACGGCTGGGGTTTTTTTTCTCTTATTATTTGGGTGCTTTTTACCATATGCTTTAAATCAAGATTCATTTCTCTCTCTTTCTCTCTCCCCCTCTTGCTCTCTCTTTTTCTCACTTTCTCTCTCCCTCTCTTGTTTTCTTTCTCTCTTTCTATTGCTTTCTTTCTTTCTATCTCTCTTGCTTTCTTTCTCTTCTCTCTCTTGCTATCTCCCCCCCTTTCTCTCTCTCTCTTTCTCACTTACTTTCTCTCTCTCCTCCTCTCTCTCTGTCAACGAGGGGGCTGCAAGAGCGCTTTCTCCGAGTGCTTCGGGAATGCCTGCCCTGCCTCTACTGCAGCCCCCTTGCTGGAAGTCTGGGACGAAAGCGCTCCCAGCGAAGGGGCTGCGAGAGGGGAGGGGCGGCATTCCTGAAATGGACGAAGAAAGCCCTCTCTCACAGCGAAAGTGCTCCCAGCCAGGGGACTGCGAGAGAGGGCTTTCTCCGTCCATTTCGGGAAACCCACCCTGCCCCTCTCGCAGCCCCCTGGCTGGGAGCACTTTTGTCCCGGGAAGCCAAATCTGCAGCCGCAGCCCCAGCAGCTGCGAGAGAAGTCTCGCCCAAGGCAGGAGGTGGCGGAGGAGGAGAGGGGGTGGATCGGATGGATGGGGGGCAGGGTCGAGAGGCCAGGAGCGCGAGGGGGCCGGAGGCACCATGGAGAGGCAGGGGCGGCTGCGGCTCCCTTCTACTGCCTGCGCCTCCCCGCCCGCCACCCCTGCGGGCTGGCAGGGGGATGGGGAGCGGGCACCCGAGGAAAAGGCTGCGCGGGGGGTATTTTGGAGCGCCGCACGCACGCAGCTTACAGGAAACGGTGCATACCACTATTATATATTTTTAATCTATACTTTTTTCAATTTGTTGAGAAATATTGGCATATAGACTATGTGAGATGGATTACAACAACACTGATAACTACCTCATCCTTGGACATGCACAGGGTTTTCTCGGCAATACAGGAAATCCTATGTGTTTGATTGTCCCAAAAGTGCATTTTCAAGAGGCAAGAGCATAGACATCAGAGAGTTATTGTTAATGGCGAGTATTCTGAGCAGAGACAGGTTACAAGCGGTGTGCCACAAGGGTCTGTTCTGGGTCCTATTCTTTTTTAATATGTTTGTGAGTGACATAGGGGAAGGTTTGGTAGGGAAGGTTTGCCTATTTGCCGATGACTCTAAAGTGTGCAATAGGGTTGATATTCCTGGAGGGGTCTGTAATATGGTAAATGATTTAGCGTTACTAGATAAATGGTCAAAGCAATGGAAACTGCAGTTTAATGTTTCCAAATGTAAAATAATGCACTTGGGGAAAAGGAATCCTCAATCTGAGTATTGCATTGGCAGTTCTGTGTTAGCAAAAACTTCAGAAGAGAAGGATTTAGGGGTAGTGATTTCTGACAGTCTCAAAATGGGTGAGCAGTGTGGTCGGGCGGTAGGAAAGGCAAGTAGGATGCTTGGCTGCATAGCTAGAGGTATAACAAGCAGGAAGAGGGAGATTGTGATCCCCTTATATAGAGCGCTGGTGAGACCACATTTGGAGTACTGTGTTCAGTTCTGGAGACCTCACCTACAAAAAGATATTGACAAAATTGAACGGGTCCAAAGACGGGCTACAAGAATGGTGGAAGGTCTTAAGTATAAAACGTATCAGGAAAGACTTAATGAACTCAATCTGTATAGTCTGGAAGACAGAAGGAAAAGGGGGGACATGATCGAAACATTTAAATATGTTAAAGGGTTAAATAGGGTTCAGGAGGGAAGTGTTTTTAATAGGAAAGTGAACACAAGAACAAGGGGACACAATCTGAAGTTAGTTGGGGGAAAGATCAAAGGCAACATGAGAAAATATTATTTTACTGAAAGAGTAGTAGATCCTTGGAACAAACTTCCAGCAGACGTGGTAGGTAAATCCACAGTAACTGAATTTAAACATGCCTGGGATAAACATATATCCATTGTAAGATAAAATACAGGAAATAGTATAAGGGCAGACTAGATGGACCATGAGGTCTTTTTCTGCCGTCAGTCTTCTATGTTTCTATGTTTCTATGTTTCTTTATATCACAGAGCTTGATGAAGCATTTTAGTTGAGAAGCAAAACTTCTTCAAGGAAAAACAAAGAAGTCCAGTTGCCTCTTAAAAAAGCACATTTGGGACAACCATGACCTGGATGACTGAGAATCTCCATAACTGTATGGTTTGGATGCCTTTGGCATTGCAATTAATTGTTATAATAAGCCATTCTTACGACAATGAAAGAATATATTGTGAAATCTCCATGTTCATCTTCAAGAAAGACTAATTTATTTATTTATTCATTTGTCCAATACACAATACATATGGAAGAGAATAGACATGAAGTAATATATATAAAGATAATATGTAAAAATAAAGGAGAAGATATATGAAAGGAAGAAAATATATATGATATATGAGATAAAGGAAAGACAATTGGACAGGGGATGAAACGCACACTAGTGCACTTATGTACGCCCCTCACTGACCTCTTAGAAACCTGGAGAGGTCAATCGTGGATAGTCTAAGGGAGAAATGTTGGGGGTTAGGGGTTGACACTATTGAGTCCGGTAATGAGTTCCACGCTTCGACAACTCAATTGTTAAAGTCATATTTTTTACAGTCAAGTTTGGAGCGGTTAATATTAAGTTTGAATCTGTTGCGTGCTCTTGTGTTGTTGCGGTTGAAGCTGAAGTAGTCATTGACCGGTAGGACGTTGCAGCATATGATCTTGTGGGCAATACTTAAATCGTGCTTTAGGCGCTGTAGTTCTAAGCTTTCTAGACCCAGGATTGTTATCTAATGGTTCCTTCTTTATCAACCAGTTTTGCCCCTTTTCTATCCAAAATACAGGAGGCACATTTAGAGCTAAGTACATATTTTATGAGACATTTCAACATTGCAGTGCTTACGTGAGGAGTTAAACTTAAGTAAAAATATTTATCTCTCAGTGTGGGACAAATTGAATTTGAAATGGCTATGGAGAGTCGTCACTCTTCAAATGGACCTACCACAGACCTTCCATAAAGAAAAGCATATCTTCTGCCAAACAGATTCATCTGGAGAGGTGGTTTATTATTATTAGAGAATGGAGGGTGATTTAAAATACAAGGATATAATTTATCATGGCTGGATTTTGTAAGCTCCAATTTGAAACAATTTCTCTTACTGCAGTATAATAAGTCCTTTATCGCTGCTTTTTTATTTCCTTGGCTGTGACATGTCAGCAACCTTCCTTTCCTTCCAGCACCACATGGCATTAAAACAGCTGAAAAATAAACAGAAATCATTGACTCTGGCTTATTGAAATTGCAAATCCCACTGAAAAGCTTGGATAATACAGTGTGGCAATAAAACCATGCTTGTTTAAAAAAAAAAGTAAGGTTCACTTATCAGCTTGTGTTTTATAGAAGGGAAGCTAAATAACTGTGAGCTAGTTCATCATATTCAGCGATACACTGCAGCCTTCTCTGTGGGGCCCCTGGCCCTCTGGGATCAGCACCCCAGAGAACCGCACTGCCCCCACCCTCCTTGCCTTCCATATGAGTCTGAAGACTCACTTATACTGCCAGGCCTGGGGCCATTAGATGTTGGAGCAACTGGTCTGTAGTCGTTCAGTTCCTTTATAATGGGCTTCTTCGGCACTGGGATGATAGTAGAGCATTTTAAGCAAAAAGGAACATAGCACATCTCTAGCGATTTATTGAAGATTTGAGTAAAAATGGGGGCCAATTGGTCAGCACAGACTTTTAAGCAAGAAGGAATTATCTTGTCTAGATCTGTATTATTTCTAAATGTAAACACTTTTTTATACATCTGTTTTTTATGACTGAATAATTACTCATATCTCCTAGATAACTGCTAGAATCCCACTTTTTTCTCCATGCATGTCCTTGATAACTCAAGGGTTTTGCACACTCCTTAACATTTCTCTCTTTTTCCCCTTTCTAATTCCACTATTCTGTCTACTCTAAGTATCTGAAACCCTGGTATATACATCTATAGTCATCAATTGCCTTGTTTAGCAGGATTCAATAAATCATAGGGCAGATGTGTTGGAAAATCAGAATTGTATCTGTTTAAAAGGAGTATTCCATCCATCTTGTTAGCAAGTGAAGGAAAATTGGTAAGAAAGATTGAAGGGAGAGGAGTTTCAGTAGATATAATCAGACCCTTTTGTATTGATTTTATCATCTGGATCAGCGTTCTATAGGCATTAAGATATATTGATTTTTTTTTCTATCAGTCTGGAACACACTCACTGAGCTTTTTGAATTACTGGAATAAAAAAAATCTCATTATCTGAAAATCAACATTTGTACAGTACAAGTAATACTCAGTTTGTCCAATATTGTTAACTTCTTTGTAAATCTATTTTATCTTCATTGATCTTATGACTGTACACCGTCAATCTATTTAAGACAGTCGCCTTCTGGAAAATTTTGACAATCTGCTTTTTTCCACATTCAGACTGTTAATTGAGCTCAGCACGTATGGAATTAAGATTAGATGCCAGTGAGGTCGACTATAAGTAATGCAATAATGTATTTTCTATGCATTATTGCATACACACATTTTGAACTGCTAGACACATTTTATAACATGAATGAATAAATAGAATGAATCCATCAGTTCAAAACTTAAATAAACACCAGAATAAGCAGACCAAATGCAATATTATAATCAGTTGAATCCAAACGCTTGGGCAAATAACAGTTCATAGGTTTAGTTTATTTGTTTATTTGTTTATTTGTTCATTTGTTCATTTGTTCATTTGTTCATTTGTTCATTTGTTTATTTGTTCATTTGTTCATTCGTTCATTCGTTCATTCATTTATTCGTTTATTCGTTTATTTGTTTATTCGTTTATTCGTTTATTCGTTTATTCGTTTATTCGTTTATTCGTTTATTCGTTCATTCGTTCATTCGTTCATCCGTTTATTTATTTACTTATTTACTTACTTACTTACTTACTTACTTACTTATTTATTTATTTATTTATTTATTTATTGCCGCCCTTCTCCTTAGACGCAGGGCAGCTTACAACATGTTAGCAATAGCACTTTTTAACAGAGCCAGCATATTGCCCCCTCAATCCAGGTCCTCATTTTACCCACCTCGGAAGGATGGAAGGCTGAGTCAACCTTGAGCGGGTAATGAGATTTGAACTGCTGACCTGCAGATCTAGCAATCAGCTTCAGTGGCCTGCAGTACAGCACTCTACCCACTGCGCCACCTCGAAGGTTTGGCAAAAGTTCGGTTTCAGGTTCAGGTGCCGAACCTGAACTTTTTTAAAAGGTTCAGTTGCCGAACCCAAACTTCATTGGGTTTGCCCAACACTACCCATTGTTCAAGTCTGTCAAGATGTTCCTGTATTCTGTGTTTATGTTCTGGAGTGTTGGCTATTCCTGCCAGTTTGTTGTCATCTGCAAATTTGATAAGTTCCCTATCTATCCGCTCATCCAAGTCATTGATGAAGATGTTGAAGAGTACTGGGCCTAAAACAGAGCCTTGGGGTACTCCACTGCATATATCCCTCCATGTAGATATAGTTCCATTGAGCACTACACATTGAGTGCAGTTGGTTAGTCAGTTTGAAATATGATATGGTTATATAACGTAACAAAACATGGCTGCACTTATGTTCTTTCCTTTACAAGAATAAAATCACATTTTCTCTTCATTTTCTCACAGTTAATCTAAGTATCAACAACAGCAGTTAACTGGAGTGCTTCAACTGAAAATAGCATTATTTATATTACCAACTAATATATAAATTTAACTATATATTAAATTATAGTTGTATTACAATAAATTGTTTTCAAATGTATTTCATTTTAAACTGTTTTTATCAGATTTTAGTAATAATTTGTTTTTGAAACTCTGTACTTCAATAGGACCCAAGGGCTAATCAGTAAAGTAAACTAACTAAAACTAATTAATATATCAATTCCAAGATACAAAGTTGAGAGCTGTTCTCAGGATTTTTAACACAGGAAATACTTAATCCCAAAATATCCATTTATCCTTTTAACTTTAGATTGAATGTCTATAGAAAGGCTGCACAGTTCTAAAATTAATGATGTACATAAGTATGTAGCAATAATTCTATATGTTGCTATTAAAACCGCAGTCTAGCTACCTACATTGGCAAAAGTGTCTGAATCATCTTTGAGAACCGTTCTTTGCAAAGGACATTTCAAAATCAAGACATAAATTTATCAAAGCATGAATGAATTCAGCCAGACAAGCCTTTTCCAATTTAACACCTCAATATGTGCTAAACTTGTTAAAAAGAACAGCGATCAACAGTGAATGTGAGTTAACCGCATGATGTGACTGAAACAGGCAATGTTGTTTTAGGCTCCGTCAACAGAGTTTCCAAATCACAGAAAGTATTAATCTGGCTTTATTCAGCCTTGGACAAATTCCATCACAATGGTTGTGCCCAGTTTTGGGCACATAGTTTAAGAATTCAGAGAAAACCTGGAGCAGTTTCAGGGAAGAAAAATGAAAATCATCAGAGGACTAGAAATTAAATCCTATGAAAATTGAGTTTAAAAATTTGCCCAGTTTTATTGCTATTGTGGTTAGCTCTGGCCCTCCTCTTGCCCCAAGGATTGTGGATGTGGGGGAGACATCCACATGCTGCAGGTCTGTTTTGCCCCCGGTGGAATCTGCTGATGAAGGCTCCTCTGACCAAGAAGACATGAGTGATAGGGAGGAAGAGAGTGTGGCAGACAGCTCAGAAAGAGATCAATTATCTAGCTCCTCCTTGGATTCGGAACAAGAGTTAATGATACAGCCACGCATGAGGAGAGCGATGCATAGGCAACAACAACTGAGAGATTATTATCAAAGAAAATGAGGCCACCTGTGGTTGGGTGGGGCTGTGGTAATTAGTGAGGCTGCTATAAATAGCAGCCTGTGGGTTTGGCCATTGTGGAGGATTATCTGATCGTTGTGTTTCGTGACTGCTTTACTGACTTTGACTTTTTGTGTGCTGATTTTCCCCCGCTTTGAAACTAAACCAGAGCAAAGTGTGTTTCACTTTGTGAAAGAAGAAGGACTGTGAATTGCCTCACAGCTGCAAGCTAAGTATCACAGAACTGATCAGGGACTTGTACAAATTACCAGTTTGTTTGGAGACGAGTGCTCTTTGCTATACCAAAAGAGAGCTTGGTTTAAGTGAATTTTCATTATAAAGAACATTGTTTTGAATTTTCAAATGTGTGTGTGTCTGAAATTTGTACCTGTGAATTTTTGGGAGGCTTCTACCATAGAGCCCAACAGAACAATTGCCTTTGTGAATATAATATTCTTTTGCAGAGAAATAGTTTTCTGAAGAAGATGGAAGCTGAGCAAGGAACAGACTTTTAGTAGTTTTGAGATAAAATGGTCACTATCAATACCTGAACTGCATTTGGATTCGTCAGTTATATTTAAGAGGCTGGCAAATAAAGAAGTTCATAGAATGGTCCGATATTTAGACACACACATCAAGAATTATGGAGAAAGATCACAAAGCACACAAAAATGATTTCAGTTGCAAGCAACACTGAGAATGGGTAACTACCTTGATCAGGTCAGCTGAGGTGAGTTTCTTTCCCAAGATGCTGTTTCATTAGTAAGCCAAGGAAATCCTACTCTAACCTCTTGTCTGACATTGTCACCTTTACCTACTTGCAACACCTCAGTCTTTTCAGCTGACAATCTTTGTTATTTCAGACTTGTGAAGGGATGTGGGTTCTTATTACTCTTCATTTCCAGCTGTCTCCCCAGAAGCAAAAATACCCATATAGAGTTCTTCCCTAGCATTTGACTGTCATTACACAATTTTCCCAGGGTCCTAAACCTGACAAGGTATGACCTCCTCTTCATAATCACAAGACTCTTCAGAAGTAGGTGACACAATATATCTTTGAGAACAGAAGATTGAGAGGAATGTGCTATAATAGCCCTCTTCCAATACTTGAAAATATGTCGCATAGAAGGAGACCAAGGCCTGTTCTCTATGGTATTAACCTAGAAAGCAGGACATGTAATAATTGATTTGAGCTATAGGAAGGTGGAATCAAATAGAATGTCAGAAAAATGTCTATCTGTAAGAGCTATTTGACAGTGGAAAAGTGTAGAGAACTCCCCTTCATGTTCAAGAAATTGGATGACCATTTCATGGCTTTTGGATTCCTTTACAGATAATAGACATGGACTTGAGGAATTAAATAACCTCTTCAATGCTATGATTCTGAGATGCTGTTCCTATAATTCCAATGGCAAGAAATTATAAGAATTAAAGCTGAACATTAATTTGAGCAGAGCTGGGGTTGATTATCCAGCCTGAAGATAGCTAGGCAGTAACAACAAGATTTTCAGTGGCAAAGTTTAATTAAGATTCATTCCTAGGTTATTTATTTATTGTAATAATGTATTCTTTTCTTTAAAAAAAACCTCAAAATGTCATAATACGTGACTGTAAATTCTCATAGTAATATTTCTGTGAGGTTGGATGAGCTGAGAGACAATGACTGGGTCTAAGACACCAATAGCCCCTGTGGATGAGCAGATACTTTGAACTTTATTGTCCTCAATCCAACTTCAACAGGTTACCCAATAGAAATCCCTAATCCACAGAGCATCCTTTTTGTATAGATTCCCTTCAGTTAACTGACTCTGTATCAGGTTCCCAAGTAATTGCCCCATAGAATGCAGAACTCTGAGACAGATAGATTCCTCAAAGAACAGTTTTATTGGAGATATCATATTGGCACAAACTGGTGAAAACTGAGTCTGAAAGTTCCCACAGTGTTCACCTGATTAAAAAGTGAAAATCCTCCATTTCCCCAGTCACATTGTCCAATTAAGGTGATGGCTGGTTGCCTGGTTACTTCACCCCTCCTTCTCCAGCCATCTGTTGGAATGTCCTTGGTTCCCACAGGAAACTATTTTGTTTTGGCTATATAACCCCTATCTAGCCATGTTCCCCCTCCCAATCCCTTCTTCGCATTGTGACAACCCTGAAGCCTCCAAAATGGCCCCATCCAGATTTGCTTCAGAATTGACACTCTGATCCAGATCACTTCAGCAGCTAAGTAAGTACCGTATTTATTTATTTATTTATTTATTTATTTATTCGATTTTTATGCCGTCCTTCTCCTTAGACTCAGGGCGGCTTACAACATGTTAGCAATAGCACTTTTTAACAGAGCCAGCATATTACCCCCACAATCCAGGTCCTTATAAATAAGCTAAATAGGTACTTGAGATCTTCAATCTCATCTATCTGAAAAGTATGGATTAAAAGAGTTCAGTAACATCAGCAGTGGTTTCATACGTATATTTAACTACATGTTTGCCAGGATGAAAACTGAAGTATAACAGAGTTCAACAGCTATGAGAAGAAAAAAATTTCCCCAGGAAAATATTCATAAATCATGGTTTCAATTTGCCAATATAATGTCAATCCACTGATATACCATCACTCATGGTAAAAGTTCAGGAGAATTGACTGGCATCTAAGTTATCTCCCAGAAAGGATCGTAGCAAGCAATGCTATTTTAGTCTGAAGTCTCAGCCTGTAATTGAATAATTAATTTAGCCATATCATTAATGTGACTCTTAAAGCAGCAGCATCTTTTTTAGATGTATGCAAAAGTTTGAAAATCATTGGGTGCTTCAAAAATATCTTCCAGGGTTTTTTGTTATGTGCACTGCCCTACTATTATATCTAGTATAACTAGATAACTCTCAATAGCCAGCTGATCTGAAACTATCACTATCCAATCCTTCTCTGACTGTGAATAATGCCTAGGCATTTGGCTTAATTTCAACACAAAAATACAGTCATTCATCTGTCATCTGTTGCCTTCCTGATCTTTTAGTTGCACACAACAGCATGAAATATATCCCTCTTGTTCCTTTCTGGAGGCTTTTTTTTTACACATGATTTTTATGGCTGTTTATTATGCAGTCACAATGATATATTCACATAAAGCACATTGCAAGCAATAACCATGAATGGAAATTGGGCCAATTTAAGCAATAAACAGTTCCTTCACATTTTTCTTCTTGTTCTTACAAAAATTAAATTGAACACATTATTAATTATGCTTCTGTCTTCCTGTCTTCACAGTTTGTGTCTTTCATTTTATTAACTTACAGAAACAGAAAGTTATGCGTGTTCTTTCCATTTCATTACTACATAACATCAAAAGAACAAGCAGAAATATCACCCCAAAAAAAGTTATCCACATAGCTTTATTATGTCATGAATCGGATATAGTCAATCATTTTGTTAAAAAAAGAAAAAGCTAAAAACATTAACCAAATTTGTATTTAAGTAGTAACCTAACCTCCAGGGCTAAGCAGAAATTGCATGTAGATCAGCAAAGTTAATGAAACTAAGCAATGTTTCCTTACACTGTCATCATCAAACCAAGCTGCCTGATAAAAGAAAAAAAATATCCACATTTAATTCTATTTGTCTCCAGCAGAGTGGTAACATCATTTTCTGATAAATGTTGTGGAATTTATTTACAAGGCTAATTGGAGACATATTTTCCTATGAATTCTCAAGTCTATTGACTTCTCTCTTTCCTGCAGAAAAGTTCAGAAGACTTATCACTTTTTATTGTTTATCTGTAAAGCCTTTGATTCAGTGGTGCATGACAAACTACTTCTAAAATTAAAGTCTTATGGCATTTCTGGAACCCCGCATAAATGGATAGCTGCATTTCTGTTAAACAGGCAATAAATAGTTAAAATAAGGAGTGCTCTATCAAACCCTACACCAGTTAACAGCAGTGTCCCCCAAGGCAGCATTTTAAGGCCAACACTCTTTATACTTTACATAAATGATCTTTGTAATCATATTAAAAGAAACTGCATTCTCTTCACTGATTATATAAAATTATGTGTCAGAATGGTCAAACAAATGTCAACTATATAATCTCAACCAACAAATGCTCTGTCTTACACATTGGCAAAAAAAAATCAGAATATAAAATCAAGCTGGATGGACATGCCCTTGTAGAATACCCTTACTCTGTCAAAGACCTTGGAGTACTAATCTCTAATGATCTAAGTGCCAGAGCCCACTGTAACTCCATTGCCAAAAAGGCATTAATAGTTGAAATCTTGTGTAGCTTCTTCTTTGATGCTATTGTACTACTAACTAGAATATATGAAACATTTGCTAGACGAATTCTAGATTACAACTCATCTGGCTGAAACCCATACTGCCTATCAGACATTAATACAATTGATAGATTCCAGAGATATTTCACGAGACAAGTCATCCACTCCTCTGTTTGCAACAGAATACCTTATGTCATCAGACTTGAAATTTTGGATTTAGACAACTTAGAACTATGTTGCCTTTAGTCTGACCTAAATGTAGTACAGAAAATTATCTGCTACAATATCCTACCCGTCAATAAATACTTCAGCTCCAACCACGAGCACAAAATAGAAACTAGAACTAGAAACTAGAAAAATACAAACTTAAAGTAAACTGCTCCAAATTCAATTGCAGAAAATACAACTTCAGCAAGAGTGATCAATCCTTGGAATGCACTACCTGACTCTGTGGTTTCTTCCCCAAAAACCTTAACCTTAAATTGTCTACTTTTGACCTCATCCCATTTCTAAGAGGTCTGTACATTTCATATATTCACAATTATGTTTATACTTTTATTTGTAACCATCTATATGCTTGACAAATCAATAAATACAATAAAAACTTGAATTTATAAATGAGTAAATAAACTGAACAGACATCATTTCATACAACATTCCTATAACCAGTGATAGGAAAATCTGAGGTTGGATCAGTGAAGAACTGATAGCAGACCTTTTTTCAGAGGGACAAGCATTAAAACATAGACAAAGAATAGATACCTACTGGAAAATATCAGATGGATCAATACTTCAAGACAACAAAGCTAATAACAAAGCATAAATGAAAATATACTCGCAGGAATTATTCTACTGCTTTGAATTTCTCACAACATGCTTGCTTGACTTTTGATGCCATTGAATAAAAAACAGTGAGAATGCACACACAAATGCACTGCACATGTGCACACACATAGGATGAAGAGGCTTAAAGGAGAATCCTATCCTTAGAATTTTCAGAATCTTTAAAAAAAAATCTTCCTACCAACATTGGAGAGGGAAGGAATCTGCCGAAGTTTCGTTCTATTTTTTTTCTTTTATTGTTAAGATTTTTTTCTCGTTAGGGACTGTTTATTTAGCCTACTAATGGCTAGGTATTCAGCAGGGAAGATCATGATGCAGAAATACAAACTACTTCAGCTTCAACAGCAACAACACAAGAGCACACAACAGATTCAAACTTAATATTAACCGCTCCAAACTTGACTGTAAAAAATATGACTTTAACAATCGAGTTGTCGAAGCGTGGAACTCATTGCCGGACTCAGTGGTGTGAGCCCCCAGCCCCCAACATTTCTCCCTTAGACTCTCCACGATTGACCTCTCCAGGTTCCTAAGAGGCCAGTAAGGGGCGTACGTAAGTGCACTGATGTGCCTATCGTCCCCTGTCCAATTGTCTTTCCTTATCTCATATATCATATATTTTCTCTCCTTCCCTTCTACTTCTCTTCTTTCTTACTTTCTATATTTATATATATTACTTAATGTCTATTCTCTTTCATAGGTATTGTATATTGGACAAAGAATAAAAAAATAAAAAAATAAAAAAATTCATAATAGGTTCACAAGACACCATTTATTTATAAGGTTCGTTCAGGAAATCAAAGCAAATTTCTGGGTCAGCAGAAGAGTCAGAAACTGTGACTTTGGCAAACTTTGGTAAAGTCAAAAATACAAAAGCTAGAAAGAAAGATTGTCCCCTACACTGGCTGTTCACAGCTAGAGATTTTAAAGGCATGACACTTAAATAGAGAAGACAGGGTTCTAGTCCTCAATAATCCCTCCTTTTTAAGAAAAGCTATTATTTGAACAAAAATAACTTCATGAACTCTAACTCTGAAAATTCAACAATTTGATTTCTTCTTCTGACTCAAGATGAGGGTTCTCTGCCTCAAGATAATTCAGTCCTGGTCCTGAACTTCACAGATGTTGGCCAGAGAAAGGCAGGGATGGTATTTCACTTTTCTTCTATAACAATAAGTCTTTCAAAAATGGCTAAAAATACTGTAACTAAATGAAGAGTGGAAAGGCTGTCAGTCTGACTGTCCTAGACCTAGCAGGTCCCCATTAAATCTCTGAAAGGCTTCCTCTCTCTCTGCCTTTGATGCTGAATTTCCAATAATTCTTGAAAAAAAGTTTGTGGCAATTCGGGGGCAAAGGAGCCATCCCTATAAGGCAAGCTACTTCCTGTCTTTGAAATAGGAGATCCTATGATATTGTTCCTGGGATTATATTTTCATTTCAGCAAAAGAAATAATTTTGAAGGGGGAAAATACCTTTGCAAACTTTCTTATTCATATGCAACTTTTGTAAATTAGCATTTATGTTTCTTGTTTCATTACTGAATTGATTTAAGGCAAAAATTGTATTGATCAAAAGTAAGTTTTTAAGAAATAAATTGATATTTTTTTTCAATCCTACACAAACTATGTTAAGAAAAATGCAAAGGGACTTATTTTTCCAAATAGGGGTTTGCTGTGAATATTGTATTCCTAATAATAATATTATTCTCATTTTATTAGTTTAATTTATTTCTAGACCAAGCAAAAAAGAATAATATACAAAAGTTTAAAAGGGGAAAAGAATGAATGAAATCTTTACTGGGAGCACATAGGGTCATTATTCTCATGTTGTATTAAGAATACATATATAACATGAGGAATTCAGATATGTGAAGTTATAAAACATATATACAGCTTACTCACTGCAAAATACAAAAGTCTTACAATCCAGAATGTTACTTTTATAGCAACCATACCAAGAATGTACATTCTGGGAAATTAATCTTGAATAGACCATTTGGGAAATATTTCCAAAGACCCACAGATCCTAATCACATTATCTAGATCCATAGTTTCAACACAAAAAGTTGTTAAGGGTTTTATTTGTTTTGTTTCTTAAAGTACACTTTATATTTCACGACTAAAATGTATGTTGAAAGGCTTAAAAGTGAAATAATGCAGGTATTTTTGAAACATTGAAATTGTTCTAGTATATATAAAAAGTTAAAACAGATAATCTTAAAATCTGATTTCTGACATGTGAAGCATTATTTTATATGCTGTTACATAATTATGTTTGCTATGGATATATCTACATGGGAAAAAAATAAGAGTTGCATAAGCCCTGGAATGGATAAAGGACTATAACAGTGATGGCAAACCTATGGCACGGGTGCCACAGGTGGCAAGCAGAGCCATTTCTGCTGGCACGTGACCCATTGTCCTAGCTCAGCTCCAATATGCATGTGTGTGCCAGCCAGCTGATTTTTGGCTTGCACAGAGGCTCTGGGAGGACACTTTTGACTTCCAGAGAGCCTCTGGGGGGGGAGGTGTTTTTACCTTCCCGTGGCTCCAGGGAAGCCTTTGGAGCCTGGGGAGGGTGAAACACAAGCCTACTGGGCCCACTAGAAGTTGGGAAACAGGCCATTTCCAGTCTCCAGAGGACCTCCTGGGGGTGGGGAAAGCTGTTTTCGCCCTCCCCAGGCATTGAATTATGGGTGTGGGCACTCACACACATGCTCTTGCGGCACCTGAGGAGAAAAAGGCTCACCATCACTGAACTATAAGGTAACCCTCAACTTACAACCACAATTGAGCCCAAAATTTCCATAGCTAAGCAAGACGATTTTAAATGACTTTTGCCCAATGTTATAATTTTTCTTAACTCAGTTGTTAAATGAATCAATGCAGTTGTTAAGTTAGTAACATGATTAAGTGAATATGGTTTTCCCCGGGGGATTTGCGCATGGGTCGACTGAGATAGACGCCTCTACGGGAGGCTCCCAAATGTGAATTAGAAAAGTAAATATTAACCCCTGACAACCCTCTCAGGCTTGGTGAAAAGTGGATTGAGAGGAAGAGAATCAAACTGAGCTTTTGAAAACGTGTTTGGATCATCTCAAAAAGAGAAGCAAGTTACCATTTTAAACTGTGAGTAGAAAAAAAAAGAGAACAAAGAAAAAATGGCAACTACTCCTGATTTGGGGGGGGAATGGATTCACTTTTAACGGAATTTGCAAATATGGGACAACAGCTCAAAGAGATGCAAATGGCTATAGCTGCTGTGAGTGCAGGAGTTAAGGAGTTAAAAGACCAGTCTAAATCACAGGACGGGAGAATTGTGAAACTGGAGGAGGGGAAAAGCCGTCACGAGCTATGCATAAATAATCTAGAAGAATCTGGTTTTCCCCATTGACTTTGCGTATCGGAATATCGCAAAATGTGGGTTCATGACACCAGAACATTGTAATAATCATAAATACCATATTTTTGGAGTATAAGACATATCAGAGTTGCACCTTAGTTTTTTGGGAAGAAAAATAGGGAGAAAATGATCTGCCTGCCAGGTATTCAACTGGCTAATACTTAGTCTGGTCAGCTTCAACACATTAGTTTGATGGTTTTGAGCATGCATGCTTGCTTTTTATCAACTGGTTAGGTATTAAAAACAGTTTCTAAAACATTTCATTTCGCTCTCTCTTCAGAGAGAGAAACAGTGAGAAAAACAGGCAAAGGAAGATCTCTTCGCTAGCAAAGCATGGAAGATCATGCTTTGTTAGGCTGAAAAAAGTCTTCTAAAGCACAGAAGCCCAGTTGATTGTCAGAGGGAGCAGCAATGAAAAAAACAGGCAGAGGGAAGATTGCTTAGCCAGCAAAACTGGGAAGATGGCATCACTCGTTAGCACCTCATTGGGACTGAAAAAAAGCTTAGTAAAAGCTACATTCGAAGTATAAGATGCACCCAAATTTTCAGCCTCTTTACACTCTGAAAAAATATGGTGCATGACAGTTGTGTGTACATTATATTGTATTGTTTAATTGCTCTATCAATATCAGTGTGTGTGTGTGTGTGTGTGTGTGTGCATGCATGAGAGAGGTGGGGTATATCTATAGAGAGCTGCAAGTCTGCTTCTATACATGGGCTAGAGGCAGTGAAACTAGATGAGAATTCATCAAGTGATAAGTTAATTTGACATCTAACATAATCTAGGGAGGATTGTCAACTTCCCTTGAATAAATATAGTAATACAATCTTCTGTGCTCAACTATATTTTCTGTACTTTAACTAAGAAAAGAAATATATAAAAAAGAGGCTGGAAATCTTTTCACATATATCATCAAAGTATGAAATGTCAAACAAATACAAAATGTATTCCATAATATAATGAAAAGATAAAGCTACAAGATGTTATATATAAATAGATTAATTAAATTGAATGCTGAATTAATGCTTTCAAGCATGAAAGTTAAGATCGTATTGCCTACTTTAGATAGGATAGATTTAATGAGAGGGAGGAGAGGAGAGGATGTTTTTTTGACGAGGTCCCACTCATCATCTTCAGGCTGGTGCTTTTCTCCTTGTGCTAGGGCAAACACAGCGAGACCTGAGCTGTCTTCCCTCTATAAATACTGGTGGGTGGGTGTGGAGTGCTGGCTCAGCAGCTGCAAGCTCTGTTGAAACTTCCTAGTGAGTCAGTGGGGTGACACCTGGGGTCATTGATGTATGCTGATTAGTTGATGTTTGTGAATTGGGGGTGATATCCTGAGTAGTTGGAGCTTGCAGACTATTTAGCTGTTTTGTAATGTGTGGTCTGGGGTGTAACAATTTTGGTTTGGCTGCGAGTTTGTGGTCTAGTCATGTGTTTATGGTGTGGAGCCAGCACTCCACACCCACCCACCCACCAGTATTTATAGAGGGAAGGCAGCTCAGATCTCACTGTGTTCGCCCTAGCACAAGGACAAAAGCACCAGCCTGAAGATGATGAATGGGACCTCTTCAGAAACATCGCCAAAAATCTCTGAAACTTACACGGGAAGAAACCCGAATATGCCAAGACCTTCATACCTGTAACCGTGAAAATCTACAAAAACTAATATATATATGTGTGTGTGTGTGTGTGTGTGTGTGTGTCACATGTTTTTGCTGAATTTGAAAATTAAGGGAGACTAGGATAGATCTATTTTGCCCATATATATATATATGGGCTGACGACAAGTAAGACCTCAACAAAACATCACCAAGATACACACACACACACATGCACACACACTGCTACAGAACTGTAACAAGTCTAATTTAAGACATGAAATATATAGACCTCCATTCCTAACCACAATGACAACAAAATGGATGTGATGGTATCACAGGCCAAGCTCTGTCTTTTGAATTTACAGTGTAATGTTGAATACAAGTACTGTATTTTGGGGAGTATAAGACGCACCCGAGTATAAGTCACACCTTAGTTTTGGGGGAGGAGAACAAGAAAAAAATTCTGCTTCCACCTCCCAGCAATTTGCCTTCCAGCAAATAGTATAGATGATATACACTGTTTGCTGTGCATTTCTGTGTGTGTGTGCCTGAGCCATAAAAATAGCAAAGAATTGGAGAAATGTACATTATGGCAGTATATTAATGCCAGAAAGTTTTCTTAAATGTAGTCACACTAACTCCTCCCAATTATTTAAATAGATCTACTCCAAACATGACTAAGTCAAGGTTTAGCTCAGTTGTCTTATCTTAAACTAAACAGGACACTGTTACATTTCAGATTATACTTTAACAGAACTTTAAATTGATGTGGCTTTCTGGAAGTATAGTTATTCTCTGCTATTTAAAAGATACAATATCACGGGTCTCTTCCAATCAAGCATTTATTTGAAAAGTTTCTTCACTTTGTTGTCTAGCACAATAATAAAGCAGTTTTTTAAATATAAAGCTAATATTTTGAACATTCTCCAGTTCAGCACAAAATCGAAATCTTCTCTCTCTCCCAATGTGTTGAATGTGTTGAGAGAATGTTGAGTGAATGGAATGACTGTTGTTTTATGCTTTTGGGGGTTTTAGATTTTAATTAATTAATTGGATTTAAGGTAATTGTACACTGTTTATTATATGTTGTGAGCTGCCCCGAGTCCTCGGAGAGGGGCTGCATAGAAATCCAACAAATAAATAAATTTGCCTACTTGCTGCTAGTTTCACTTTCAGTTTAGCATGAGGCCCACTTCAAATCAGCTGAGTGTTGGGAAGCTGATAATAAGTTATTTGGCTTAACAGGCTCTGTTCAGTTTGCTGCAAGGAGGTAAGTTGCTGGGAGGTAGAGGCCAAAGGGTAGAGGTGGCTGGGTGGGCAGGGCTACATTTGATGTATAAGACATATCCAAGTTTTCACATTCTTTTGGCGGGTAAAAGGGTGCTCAGACAAATCCAGTACTTAAAATAAGAGGTGAAGTTTGTGTCATGACCTCTATTTTGACACTTCCTTGCTTGTTCTTGTGTGGACACTTATAATAAGAGAGATTTTGCAAAAGAGAGTGTTGTTCATTAACATATGTGCTCAATAAACTTGAATAGTTTTTACTATAAAAATAAATATTTAGAGACAATTCCTAATATGATTTGATTGCTTATTTGCACCCAGTCTATCATTAAGTGTTGTACCTTAAAATTCTATTGTGTGTCTAACTACATTTGGCCAATAAAAAAAAAATCTCTACTAATTTTTCTCTACTGACAAACAAGATACATAGACATTCAAAACTGCATAACCAAGTTTTTCATGCAGCACAAATCCAATCCTAACTCTTTCTTTGTTCCAATTCTTATTGTAAAATAAGTAACCTGCTATCTTTCTTATCCTCCCTTCCTCAGCTCTTCCAGCACATAGCAATGTCTATTGCAGGCAGTCTTTGCTATATTCCACAAAAAGATTAATTTTAGTGAGTATGAAGACTCCTACCTTTTTGCTGGAGGTTGCATTTTTATAATGATTATTTCAGCCTTTGAGGGCTATAAGGACTGTAATGGTATCATTAGGCAGCATAGTGCTGAAATTTCTGCTTATTCTTTTGTTTGTGGGAAATGCTAAAAAAAATGGTGTCCTAAATTTTGCAGAAAGATTGGGAATCATGGATTCTCTAGCCCAATTTCCAACAATGGAATGGATCGAGAAAATTATGTAGTCAATCTTGGAAGTGCATATTCCCAACATCTAAGCGGCATTATTTATTCACTCAGAATGCATTATTTCATACAGAGAAAGATACTGAGATAAATAAATCAGCTTTCCTTGGATGCAGAAAAGGATAACATCATTTCTTGGTAACATCTAATTCTCTCAATGTATAAGTATAAATCTCTTTAAAAGAACATCTCCTAACTTTAAATAAAAGACAATATAAGATGATTCTCCAAAGTAAAGGATTTATTGTAGCTTTTACTGAATTCTTGCATTTTTCCTATTTACCTGTGGAACACTAAATAAACATCTGGACAGCATCAGGTGGGAAAAAGATTGAAATAATGGTTCTCACATAATAATCAAATGCAAAATTTATCCAACTTCTAACATTCTAGATGTTTTAATTCCATTCCAGCACCCATAAACCCAACCAATATGGTCAATTATAAGTAATCTCGGAGGGGTTTTTTTTTTTCAAAAGGTAACTAAACTTTGTTTTTTCTCAAAGACATTTCTTTTCTCATATGGATCAGAAGCAAAATATCTTCAAGCAAAAACAATGTCCATTTGCCTTTTGAAAAAGCCCTTCTGGGACAACCATGACCTAGATTACTGAAAGCCACCAAGAGCTGTGGTGGCACAGTGGTTAGAATGCAGTTTGGCAATTTGAACTCAAATTTGATTTATCCTTTCATCCTTCCAAGGTTAGTAAAATGAAGACCCATATTGTTGGAGGCAATGTGCTGTAAATTGCTTAGAGACAGCTGTAAAGAACTGTGAAGCTGTGTATAAGTCTAAGTGTCATTGCTATCTCCATAGATAAATGTAAAGAATGGTGGAAAATTAACTGGAACAAACTTTGGATATTTATATAGATAGTTCTTGACTTATAACCAGTAATTTAATTATTGTTTGCAGTTACAGTACAACATACTTTCATAAAGCTATCTACAATCTATCTTCAAAGTTATGACTATTGCCCCCACTCCTGCAGTCCTATGATCACATTTCAATTATTTGGCAACTAACTTGCATTTAAGACTGGTTGCATGTGACTGTGGTTTGCCCAGTGGATAGTCTGGATTTATTCAATGAAAATGTGGTTCATTTAATGACTACATGTGTCACTTAATGACTGCAGAGACTTGCTTTGCAACTATCATAAGAAGTTTGATAATTTAGCACCACAACTTCCAACTGCAATGATGTACAGTGGAACCCCGACATACGAGCAGCTCTACTTACGAGCTACTCGAGATACGAGCTGGGAGAGTAGAGAAATTTTTGCTCGACTCACGAGCTTCCATTCGGGATACGAGCCGAGAAGAGCCAGGCTGGCTTGCTTTGCTTCCGAGCTGATGCAGAGCCGAATAAAGCGTCACGCCCCTCTGACGCTTTCGGCGGCTTCCGAAGCGATGCTGGGCTCTTTTGCCGCCAAAAGCGTCAGGGGGGCGTGACGCTTTATTCGGCTCTGCATCAGCTCGGAAGCAAAGCAAACCAGCCCGGCTCTTCTCAGTATCCAGCTCTTGGTGAGTCCTTGGCTTCTGCTGGGGGTGCAGAAGCGGGCGGGGGGGTTGGAAAAAACCCGCCTGGACAAGCACTCGCTGCGAGAAGGCGGGCAGGGGGGGGGTTGGAAAAAACCCGCCCGGACAAGCACTTGCTGCGAGAAGGCGGGCGGGGGGGTTGGAAAAAACCCGCCCGGACAAGCACTCGCTGCGAGAAGGCGGGCGGGGTGGGGTTTGGAAAAAAAAACGCCCGGACAAGCACTCACTGCGAGAAGGCGGGTGGGGGGGGGGTTGCAAAAAAACCGGGGCACTTTCGCTGCGAGGCGCGGGAAAAAATAAGCAAGAAAAAATAAGCAAAAAAACCCGGGGCACTTTCGCTGCGAGGCATGGGAAAAAATAAGCAAGAAAAAATAAGCAAAAAAACCCAGGGCACTTTCGCTGCGAGACGCTCCAACGCTGCGCTAAACAGAAAGAAGCTGCAACTGCCCGGTTAAGAAGGGAGAATCCACCCCGTAGCCAAACGGCTTTTTTACTGTTTAGCGCAGCGTTCTAGCGCTAAACAGTAAAAAAAGCCGTTTGGCTACGGGGTGGATTCTCCCTTCTTAACCGGGCAGTTGCAGCTTCTTTCTGTTTAGCGCTCGAACGCTGCGCTAAACAGAAAGAAGCTGCAACTGCCCGGTTAAGAAGAGAGAATCCACCCCGTAGCCAAATGGCTTTTTTACTGCGTTCGGCTTCAGGAGACAGCTGCAAAGCGGCGTGCGTGTTTTAAAACATCACAGCTGGCCTGGGGGGCTCGGGGGGAAGCCCCCGAGCCCCCCAGGCTGGCTGCCACGTTTTAAAACACGCGCGCCGCTTCGCAGCTGTCTCTGAACGCTAACTTCCGCGCTCGGCGGCAGCAGGTTTTTTTGTTGTTGCACGGATTAATTGACTTTACATTGTTTCCTATGGGAAACAATGTTTCGTCATACGAGCGTTCTGACTTACGAGCCTCCTTCCGGAACCAATTAGTCTCGTAAGTCGGGGTTCTACTGTATAACCAAAAGTATGGGCTCCATTTTGGTTGTAAGTCAGTGACTACCGGAACATTATTCACCTATAACATAAAGTCAAGACAAATTCCTTGTGTATCCAATCACACTTAGCCAATTAAAAAATCTATTCTATTCTGTTCTGTCCCATTCCATTCCATTCCATTCCATAGGATAGAAAATCAAATGATCCTAACAACACTTAGCTAAGCAATTCTTCAGGTGTATAATTTTGCTGAAAAAAAGCAACATGCTCATTCTTCCCAGAGGAAAAATTCATCAGTTTCTCAGAAAAACAAAGCCTTTGTGTACTTCTTGTAGTTTGCACAATTTTTTCCTCAGCAGGAGCTCTGCACACAATTACCATGACAGCACGGAATCCTGCCACAAAGTCATAATTAAAGTGTGCAAAAGGCAAGTGGAAAGTTTCCATTAACAAAACTATGTGAATTTTCACATACTGTGTTTAGCTAAGCCTCAGATGGCCAAGGACATGATTTCCAGAATAAGATTGCAGGATTGTTTAATCAATTTTTAAAAAATAATAATAGTGACGAATAAATAATCTGTTATTACAATTAAAATACAAGAGGATATCTGAAAAGAATCACTAGTTCTAGAAAGAACAACATCTAGAATCAGAAATATCAGGGGGGAAATCCCGCAAGATTAATTGAAACAAAAGATAACTAAATATTTAGAACAGTACAAAAACAACAGAATAAAGCTGTCTGTATTAAAACTAGTTCCAAAGAAATAGCTGGTACAAGTATTAAAAGATGCCAATACTGCAATATCAAATATAAGCACCAAACAAAGCAAGTAACAAACTTAACAAATGCATACAAAGCCAGAATTGAGAAAAAGATCACATTTTAACTACAAACAATGGTATCACAAACTAGCAGCAATGGGCCTTTGGAAGATCTGCAAGAAATATTATTGGCCTGCAGGCTAGAACTGGTGAGACCACAAAATATTGGCTTTTTTCCAAAATATTGAAAAAAATAATGGCTAAACACACCCAGTATTCCATTCTATTTGGATACATCCCATCCATACGTCATCGTTTTGGCCCCTCCACTCAATCTCCCGAGACCCATAGATATGGGTGGCAATCTACAGTATGAAGTGGAGGAGATCCTGGATTCCTGACTGCATCAATGTCTTTTTCAGTATCTTGTTCTGTGGAAGGGATCCCCACTGGCGGAGACATCATGGGTTCCCTGCCAACACATAACGGTCCATAGCCTCTTTGCCAGGTTTCACCGAAAATATCCCAGGAAACCGTGCATAGTCACATAATCAGCGTCTTTATTATCTACCCTTCCTTTTCCTGGTGATCTTGTGGTAGAGGGGCCACATGTGAGTTCTGACAAGTTGGGTTGCAGCGATTCAGGCAGGGGAGAAGATCTCTCATTGCTCACCAGTCTCCATGCTTACTGGCGGCATCTAGGAAATCCTCACAATCAGCGATTTTCAGTGACTTTTCGCCTTTCTTTGTTTCTACGGGCTGTCTGGTAGGAGCCTCCCAAAAATTCAAGGGTACAAATGTCAGACACACACACGTTTGAAAATTCAAAACAATGTTCTTTATCACAAAATTCAAAATAAACTAAGCACTCTTTTTGTATTGCAAAGAGCACTCGTCCCAAAACAACCTTAAACTGTACAATTTCCCTTAAGCAGTCATTAAGTACTTAGCTAGCAGCTGTGAAGAAACTTCACACCCCTTCTTCTTCCAACGAAGTGAGACACACACACACATGTTGCTCTGCTTTGGTTTCAAAGGCGTGAAAAATCAACAAAGTCCAGAAAACAGCAACACAGAATTCCTGAAGAACTGCGATCAGATACTCTTCCACAACGGCCAAACCCACATGCTGCTATTTATAGCAGCAGCCCTAATTACTGGAGCCCCACCCAAACACAGGTGGCCTCTCTTATCTCCTGTAATATGTCCTTACTTGGTTTCTTCTACGCATAATTCTGCGCTTGCATAGGTCCAAGACGTCTTCATCCAAATCAATGGAAGATAATGGAGACTGACTGCCTGGGCTGTGTGCCAAGCCCCCCTCTTCCAAGTTACTCCCACCTTCTTCTTCGACTGAGGAAACTAAACTCTGAACTGACTCTTTCGGCAGTAACACAGGCCTGTGACATGTTGAAGTTTCCCCTGCATCCACCTCCACATTCCCTGGGGCAGGAGCTGGGCCAGAGCCAACCACAACACTACGCATGAAAGGAGGTAAAGAAATCAGCTAAAATCGCTGAAATCTTGCACATGCAAGCATACTGGCATGAGATTTTGGCAATTTTGGCCAATTTCTTTGTTTCCGCACATACACATGCCCACAGCCACCCGCCCACATACCCACACCGGCCACCAGGACCGATCCGGTAGGGAAAGGAAAGTGCGGCCCTTCACTGCATAAAATCATAATAGCCATAACCATAAATAATAAGACGATTTTCTCAGAAGTGAACTCTAACTTCTGTTTCATTCAAAATGTTGAAGGAACATAAACCTGACAGAAATAAACCTGAAATAATCAAGTTCATGCTCTTAACAATACTGTAGGTGTTTGTTGTTTTTTAATTTGTCTATTAACTTACAGAGTTGCTTTGCGAATATTGCTATCACAGTGGGCTTCAAAGCTCTTGCTCCTGTCTTGCAAAGCAGCTTAATCTAAGCTCTTCATTACAGGGTTCCCAACAATGAGCTGTTTTGTAAGTCCCATTTTACACTGTAAACTTCTCTCCAGCCATGGAAACAGCAAGAAAAGAAGAAGAGTATGTTGGATTCCCTAATGCAGGCCACTATCTCAATAACAGAATCTTTTACAGCAGTATGGCCTGGAATAATATTACATTACATTATATTATATTACATTATATTATATTAATACAATACAATAATGTATTTTTATTCCATAACAAAATAATACATAAAAATGATACTAGTAAGTTATCATATAGCACTTAGACTGAAATATTCAGACATAGTCTAGGTCAGTGAATAGCGAACCTTTTTATCCTCAGGTGCCAAAGGAGTGTGTGTGTGTGCTGCGCACACCCATAATTCAATGACTGGGGAGGGCAAAATCAGCTTCCCTCACTCCCCAGAGTTCCTCTGGAGGTCAGAAAAGGACTGTTTCCCAACTTCTGATGGGCCTAGTAGACTCGTTTTTCACCCAAAGGCTTCTTTGGAGCCAGGGGAGGGTAAAACCACCCTCCCCCAATCCCTCCAGAGGCGCTCTGGAAGCTAAAAATGCCCTCCCAGAGCCTCTGTGTGAGCCAAAAATCAGCTGGCCACCACACACATGCAGGCTGGAGATGAGATAGGGCCTTCTGCCACACGAATCCTAATGGCCGGTTAGGTCCCACAGAGTTAGTCTTCTCCGAGTCCCGTCAAGTAAACAATGTCGTCTGGCAGGACCCAGGGGAAGAGCCTTCTCTGTGGCGGCTCCGACCCTCTGGAATCAACTCCCCCCAGAGATTAGGACTGCCCCACCCTCCTTGCGTTTCGTAAACTCCTTAAAACCCACCTCTGTCATCAGGCTTGGGGGAACTGAGACATCTCCCCTTGCCTATGTAGTTTTGTGCATGATATGACTGTGTGTATGTATTTTATATATTGGGGGTTTTCTTTTTAGACTTTTTAATGGAAAACTGTTATTTTAGATTTTAAATTATTAGATTTGTTACCATGTATTGTTTTTATCACTGTTGTGAGCCGCCCCAAGTCTATGGAGAGGGGCGGCATACAAATCTAATAAATAAATAAAATAAAAAAACAGCTCATGTGCTAGCAGATATGGCTCGGCGTGCCATCTGTGGCACCTGTGCCATAGGTTCACCATCCCTGGTCTAGGTGAATTAAATGGTTATTACCGGGCATCAAATGACAGCAAAATCAATGCCCAGCCCATGTGTATGAGAAGGAGATCCTGGAATCCAGAACAATCACTTAAAAAAACTCTTTCCAATTCATCAACAGCCCTGTGTTTTGACTCAGGACTCCCAAAGAAGGCCGTAGAGTTTGGAAAGAAGATATTACCTGCAATTTAAACCGTTCCTATTTTTATCACCAAACTAGGCTGAATGTACAAGTCTTTACCATATGATTAGCAGAGAGTGATAAGGGCAATCTGAATTTCTGTTGTAAGATACCTATAGTTGATAACTTTTTCTTTATGATGCTTGTTTTCAATTCTGAGAGCACTGTTTATGTAGTTTCTTTCTTTCTGTTTTCCTATTGACATTTCACCAGTTTTCTCAAAAGCTAAGACTACTGTTTTGTCATTTTTGTTATCATGTTGGCAACCCCTACTGAGCTGAAGTTGTCATTTGTTGACCCAGCTGTGCTCTTTTTTTTCATTTGTTTTGTGTACTTGCTGTGGTATTTCCCAGCTTTAGCTATTCAAAAATGTTCCACTTTTTCTTCATCCGCACATCAACATGACTACACGGGATATGAATATCTCTTGTTCCTGCTAATTACAATAGAGAATGTTAAAAAATGTACATAAATCACTGCAAACATTTATACTAAGTCTTATGAGTTGTCATAGTATATTAAACTAATTACATTTTGCTGGAGACACATGCTTTCAGATAATTTGGTATTGTAAAGTTATAACAGTTTATAGGTTTGAATTCAGTTAAAATCTGAATCAGCCTAATATAATTATAATACACAGTTCGTAAGATAGGCAAATAGTTGTTTAGACATATAAATAATAGATTTATTATTATTATTATTATTATTATTATTATTATTATTATTATTATTATTATTTAGATTTGTATGCCGCCCCTCTCCGCAGACTCGGGGCGGCTCACAACAGAATAAAACAATTTATAACAAATCCAAATATAATTTAAGATATTTAAAAAAACCCGGTTTGATTTAAAAAACCCTATTTACTAAACAAACATACAAACAAACATACCATGCATAAATTGTATATGCCCGGGGGAGATGCCTCAGTTCCCCCATGCCTGACGACAAAGGTGGGTTTTAAGGAGCTTACAAAAGGCAAGGAGAGTAGGGGCAGTTCTAATTTCTGGGGGGAGTTGGTTCCAGAGAGTCGGGGCCGCCACAGAGAAGGCTCTTCCCCTGGGGCCCGCCAACCGACATTGTTTAGTAGACGGGACCCGGAGAAGGCCCACTCTGTGGGACCTAATCGGTCACTGGGATTTGTGCGGCAGAAGGCAGTCTCGGAGATATTCTGGTCCGCTGCCATGAAGGGCTTTAAAGGTCATAACCAACACTTTGAATTGTGACCGGAAACTGATCGGCAACCAATGCAAACTGCGGAGTGTTGGTGAAACATGGGCATACCTAGGTAAGCCCATGACTGCTCTCGCAGCTGCATTCTGCACGATCTGAAGTTTCCGAACACTTTTCAAAGGTAGCCCCATGTAGAGAGCATTACAGTAGTCGAACCTCGAGGTGATGAGTATGTCCAATGTACCTGTTCTTCACATTTGAGTTCAGTTTACTTAAACACAAAGCTATCCCGCACCCATTCAATCCATAGGCTCTTTTTTCCTTATAAATGCACAAGCACAGGTTAATAATAATTTATAATTGGTTAAACCAGAGGCAATAGTTTTCCCAGTAGCTTTGATCCATGGAAGTTATGGTTATAAGTTAAGGACTATAACCCCTTGGGCTCCATTCTCCATGCATTGTCAGCAGAGTTTATAAAGCTTGCAACTATCCTTCTGAGTCTCTTTAAAGCAATTTCAAATGGCTGAAAATAATACTATCTTCCTGGCTTAGAACTTGCTTTTTTTCCTGTGTTCTCTATAAATTAGTCCAAAGTTTATGATGGTCTATCTTGCTCCAACTCCATAGCACAGCTTTCCTTGAATTTGCTTTCAAGGAGTTTGCTGGAGATTTGACCAGTATAGGCCAATATAGGAATAACACGTATAGGCATCATAATTAATATAATATTATTTTCTACTCCCAATTGTCATAGATGTAGTCTGAATTTCTTGGTTGCTGTCATGAAAGGGGAAAAAAACCATTCTGTTTTATTCCACTTTTCATTCAGAAAGCAAGCAAAACCAAATTTTACCTGGAGTCCGGGCTATGACTGCTATCGATTCTGAAACTCCAAGGACAATCTATTTTCAACAACTCTGACATATATTCACTTTCCTTTTAAATGGCTCCATGCTGGTTTTTAGAGAAAAACATCCTTTAATATTTTCTATTAATACAGTACTTTGTTTTAAGCATCTGTGGCATTTTGCAAATAATTTCATACCACTGAAAGCCTCAGATCATAGTATCGACTAATGTGTAACCAACTTGGGAAATACAGTACATAAAATCTGGTCAAACTGGTAGAATGTTGCCAAGTAAGTGACATTGAAGAAGCTAACTTGTATGTTAGGGAGTCGGGTTAAACTGATCTGTAACTTAAATTATGCAGCCCTCAGAGATGTTAAGGTAAAAGGATTTAGATATTAAGGAAATAAGTGAAGAGTGTGGAATCAGTAAGGAAATCAGAAGCAGGAAAAGAAACTTAGATTTAGGAAGAAGTATAAAAAGCTATGGAGCCAGGAGCAGGCTGCTACAGGTTTGCCTGGGTTTGGGATAACTCATAGCTAATTTTATGGCTGGAGAACTCCAAATCCCTTTCACCTCACATCTACCCTCCCAGGAGTCTCGATGTCAGTGTTTCCCAACCTTGGCAACTTGAAGATATCAGGACTTCAACTCCTAGAGTTCCCCAGCCAGCATTCGCTGGCTGGGGTATTCTGGGAGTTGAAGTCCAGATATCTTCAAGTTGCCAAGGTTGGGAAACACTGCTCTATGTGACTCATTTTGGATGCGAAATAAGTGCAGGGCCCAAGTGGAAGCATGGAGAGGGGGGAAATTTCCAGACACAATTCAAAGTGTTGGTTATGACCTACAAAGCCCTACATGGCATTGGGCCAGATTACCTCCAACACCGCCTTCTGCTGCATGAATCCCAGTGTCTGGTCAGGTCCCATAGAGTCATCCTTCTCAGGGTCCCGTCAATCAGACAATGTTGTTTGGTGGGGCCTAGGGGAAGAGCCTTCTTTGTGGGGGACCCAGCACTCTGGAATCAGGTCCCCCCTGGAGATTTGCACTGCCCCCACCCTCCTCGCCTCCCATAAAAGTTTAAAGACCCATTTATACCACCAGGCTTGGGGCCACTAGATCTTAGCCCTCTGATCAATGAATGTTTAGTATGTTTGTTTGGTTGAATGAATGGTGATTAATGTTTTTCTTTTAAATTATTTTAGAGTTTTTAAGTCTTTTTAGCTATATTAATTGGATTTTTAGATGTATTGTTATATTGTTCTGATATGTTGGGACCCACCCTGAGTCCGCCCCGAATCCTTGGAGAGGAGTGGCATACAAATCCAATTAATAAAATAAAATAATTAATTAATTATCAAAGAAACAAACAAACAAACAAATAAATTCCAGAACCTGGGGGAGCAGTTTTCGTCCTCCCAGAGGCTCGAAGAAAGCCTGCAAAGCCCGGGGAAGGCTAAAATGGTCCCCCCCACCATAGTACAGGAGGCTGACTAGGGTTAGAGATCCTGTTGATGAAATTTTTGAAGTCCACCTCTGTACGGAGCTCTGCGGGCAAGGTATACAGATGGAGCTCAAGAAAATACAGCTTGAATGCAGCTCATCTGTTTGGAACCCATATCGCATCTCAGACATCAACACCCTTGAAAATGTCCGAAGATACTTCACCAGAAGAGCCCTTCACTGCTCCACTCGAAATAGAATACCCTACGAGACTAAACTTTCAATCCTGGGCCTAGAAAGTTTAGAACTAAGACGCCTTAAACAAGATCTAAGTATTGCCCACAAGATCATATGCTGTAATGTCCTGCCTGTCGGCGACTACTTCAGCTTCAACCACAACAACACAAGAGCACACAACAGATTTAAACTTAATATTAACCGCTCCAAACTTGACTGTAAAAAAATATGACTTCAGTCACCGAGTTGTCGAAGCGTGGAACTCATTACCGGACTCCATAGTGTCATCCCCAAACCCCCAACACTTTACCCTTAGATTATCTATGGTTGACCTATCCAGATTCCTAAGAGGTCAGTAAGGGGCAAGTACAAGTGCACTAGAGTGCCTTCCATCCCCTGTCCTATTGCTCTCCTATATCTCCTGTACCTTTCTTCTATTCCTATATCTCTCCTTCTATTCTTTCATTTATATGTTCTATTGCTATATCTTCTTTTCTATTATTTCTTAGATATATTTTACTATGAGTATCTCCTCTATAACCTTCATCATGTATTTTACTATGTGTATATTGATATATACTCACTAAAACCCTCATTGTGTATTGGACAAAATAAATAAATAAAATAGAAACATAGAAACATAGAAGACTGACGGCAGAAAAAGACCTCATGGTCCATCTAGTCTGCCCTTATATACTATTTCCTGTGTTTTATCTTAGGATGGATATACAGTGATACCTCGTCTTACAAACGCCTCGTCATACAAACTTTTCGAGATACAAACCCGGGGTTTAAGATTTTTTTGCCTCTTCTTACAAACTATTTTCACCTTACAAACCCACTGCCGCTGCTGGGATGCCCCGCCTCCAGACTTCTGTTGCCAGCGAAGCACCGGTTTTTGCGCTGCTGGGATTTCCCTGAGGCTCCCCTCCATGGGAAACCCCACCTCCGGACTTCCGTGTTTCTGTGATGCTGCAGGGGAATCCCAGCAGGGGAATCCAGCAGCGCAAAAACGGGCACTTCGCTAGCAATGGAAGTCCAGAGGTGGGGTTTCCCATGGAGGGGAGCCTCAGGGGAATCCCAGCAGCACAAAACCGGATGCTTCGGCTGGCAAAAGGGGTGAATTTTGGGCTTGCACGCATTAATCTCTTTTCCATTGATTCTTATGGGAAACATTGTTTCGTCTTACAAACTTTTCACCTTAAGAACCTCGTCCCGGAACCAATTAAGTTTGTAAGACAAGGTATCACTGTATGTTTATCCCAGGCATGTTTAAATTCAGTTACTGTGGATTTACCAACCACGTCTGCTGGAAGTTTGTTCCAAGGATCTACTACTCTTTCAGTGAAATAACATTTCCTCACGTTGCTTTTGATCTTCCCCCCAACTAACTTCAGATTGTGTCCCCTTGTTCTTGTGTTCACTTTCCTATTAAAAACACTTCCCTCCTGAGAACCTGAGCAGCAGAAGTGTAGAAGGAAAAGAATATGGATTCCCTGTTTAAAGGCAGGTTAAACAAATAAACAGATAAAACTTTAAGGTGAGAGACAATGACAGTATCCTGGGATCATGTGATTACCTTCTGTGACCTTCTGACAAGCAAAGTCATTGGGGAGGTCAGATTCATTTGACAACCGTGTCACTAACTTAACAACTGCAGTGATGCATTTCACAGATATGGCAAGAAAGGTTGTAAAATGGGGCAAGATTCACCTAACAGAAATGGGTCATAACTTGAGGACTCACTGTGGTTTGACCTTTGAACAAAATCACAACATGAACTGGCAGGGGGCAGGATTGAGGCTTGAGAAGAAGAGAAGGAAAACTGAGTTGGAGATTCAACTCAGGAGATCGGATCAATTAGCAAGGAAGAATGTGACAGAAATCATTTCCGCAGAGGTTGGGTTTCCTGCTAGGGATGCAGGAGATTTTGTTTGTTGCAATAGCTACTGTGTTTTTAAAAGGGGCTTCATTTTAAGAAGTCGGCTCTGTTGGGTGTGAAAGAGAATGGATGTCTCGCTCTGAGCAGTCTCTCTGCAGAAATTCATCCCACTGAGTTCAATCAGTTACTTTTCTTTAAAGTTATTCTTCTACCCATATAAAACTGTCTGAAGATCTGCATGGTTATTGCTTTCCTAAAGCAAGTAATAAAGCTGTTCTTCTCATATCATAGCTGTGCTTTATGCTGTTGTTATTGAAGGGAAATTGGCCTTCTTCCTCCCCTTGTGGATTGATAGGGGTAGGAATACAAATCATGATGATGATGATGATGATGATGATGATGATGATGAAGAACAGCATAATAATCATCCTGGATCTCTGGGGAATTGATATTTCAAACCCAGGGCCACTTTCTGTAAGAAATTTGATATTTTTTTTTGCCTTTTGAGCCAAGAGATAAAGACTCCCCCCACGTGCATGCCTGTGTGACCCTCACTACTCCCCCTACATATGCACACCTGCCTCCTGTATGCACCGCTCCCTCCACGTATAGGTGGCAGATACCCCAAAATCAGCGTGCCGGTGGGAGGCATGTGCACATGTGCAGTGGAGCAAGCTGGGCAATGGCTCACATGCCCACAGAGAGGGCTCTGTGTGCCACCTATGGCACACATGTCATATCTCCGAGACCGCCTTCTGCCGCACGAATCCCAGCGACCGATTCGGTCCCACAGAGTGGGCCTCCTCCGGGTCCCGTCAACTAAACAATGCCGGTTGGCGGGCCCCAGGGGGAGAGCCTTCTCTGTGGCGGCACCGGCCCTCTGGAACCAACTCCCCCCGGAGATCAGAACTGCCCCTACTCTTCCTGCCTTCCGTAAACTCCTCAAAACCCACCTTTGCCGTCAGGCATGGGGAAACTAAATATCTCCCCCTGGGCACGTTGAAGTTATATATGGTATGCCTGTATGTGTGTATGTTAGTATTGGGGATTCTCTTAAACTTGTAATATTTTAATTAATTGGATTGTATTGGATTGTTTTTCACTTGTTGTGAGCCGCCCCGAGTCTTCGGAGAGGGGCGGCATACAAATCCAAATAATAAATAAATAAATAAATAAATAAATGTTCGCAATCACAGCGCTAGAATGAAGTATTGCAGGATAACTCTGCCGACTGCCAGGAAGTGTTGGTTATGACCTTTAAAGCCCTTCATGGCACTGGACCAGAATATCTCTGAGACCGCCTCCTGCCGCACGAATCCCAGCGACCGATTAGGTCCCACAGAGTGGGCCTTCTCCGGGTCCCGTCAACTAAACAATGTCGGTTGGCGGGCCCCAGGGGAAGAGCCTTCTCTGTGGCGGCCCCGACTCTCTGGAACCAACTCCCCCCGGAGATTAGAACTGCCCCTACTCTCCTTGCCTTTCGTAAGCTCCTTAAGACCCACCTGTGTCATCAGGCATGGGGGAACTGAGACATCTCCCCCAGGCATATACAATTTATGAATGGTATGTGTGTATGTATGTGTGTTTAGAAAATGGGGTTTTAAAAAAATTTTTTAGTAGAAATTTAGATTTGTTATAAATTGTTTTTCACTTTGTTGTGAGCCGCCCCGAGTCTGCGGAGAGGGGCGGCATACAAATCTAAATAAATAAAATAAAATAAAATAAATAAATAAAATAAATTCGAGTCAGACCAGCTCAAAGTTGAGGTCACCAGATTGCTGGGGGGAAATGCTGACCCTATAAACCACTTAAAGCTGTAAAGTACAGTGGTACCTCTACCTAAGAATGCCTCTACTTAGGAACTTTTCTAGATAAGAAACAGGTGTTCAATATTTTTTTGCCTCTTCTCAAGAACCATTTTCCACTTACACACTCAAGCCTCCGAAACTGTAACCTGAAAAGGCAAGGAGAAGCCTCTGTGGGGCCTCTCTAGGAATCTCCTGGGAGGAAACAGAGCCGGAAAAGGTGGGAAGAAGCCTCTGTGGGGCCTCTCTAGGAATCTCCTGGAAGGAAACAGGGCCGGAAAAGGCGAGGCGAAGCCTCTGGGGGCCTCTCTAGGAATCTCCTGGAAGGAAACAGGGCTGGAAAAGGCGAGGCGAAGCCTCTGTGGGGCCTCTCTAGGAATCTCCTGGGAAGAAACAGGGCCGGAAAAGGTGGGGAAAAGCCTGCATGGGGCCTCACTAGGAATCTCCTGGGAGGAAACAGGGAATCCACCCTCCCTGTGGTTTCCCCAATCGCACACATTATTTGCTTTTACATTGATTCCTATGTGACAAATTGCTTCTTCTTACAAAGTTTTCTACTTAAGAACTTGGTCACAGAATGAATTAAGTTCGTAAGAAGAGGTACCACTGTTCTAAAAAACCAACATATACGTTTAAGTACTATTGCTATTGCTAAAAAATAAGGCAAAATAAGGCTGCCAGTTTCCTGCAGCATGATACAAGTAGAAAAAAAAACTTGTTGAATTTTAAACCATAGGATCTTGGGTGTAGATTTCTTTATTATTCAGGAGCCAAATCAGTATTGGGTTCCTAACGGTACGGGCCACTCTATAATGTGGTAGGAAAATGGAGTTATGGGTGGGCACATGCACCCGTGTGAAATTTGGTTTCCGTGCATGCACAGGAAGCAAGAGCTCACGCGAGGATGCTTGCGGGTGTGAGATTTCACCAATTTTCGGCAAATTCTTTGCTTTGGTGCATGCGCAGAAGGAAAAAAAAACCCCCGCCAAAATCGATGAAATTTCTCACACGCAGCCATCCTCATGTGAGATTTCGCTTCCTGCACATGCGCAGAAGCCACATCTCATGTGTGCATCCACCCACCAGTCACGGGGAGCTGACACACAACTGCAACAGTAGCGGTAACAATGGGGAACCCTTTCCTGGGCCAAATGGGTGGGTTTGGGGAGTTCATGGGTCTTGACTGAAGGATTTAAAACCCCTTCCTCTGTCATTTCCCAGCTGCTAACATTTAATATATGTACAGTGGTACCTCTATTTAAGAATGCCTCTACTTAAGAACTTTTCTAGATAAGAACCAGGTGTTCAAGATTTTTTTTTGCCTCTTCCTTCGACAGCGACTATCCTCCTCCTCTTCTTCCTCCTCCTCCATCCAAATTTTGAGCTTTTATTATTATTTTTATTTATTTATTAGATTTGTATGCCGCCCCTCTCCGTAGACTTATTTCTTTCCTAATGGGTTTGCACGCATTATTAGCTTTTACAGTGATTCCTATGGGAAAAACTGCTTATTTATTTATTGGATTTGTATGCCACCCCTCTCCGTGGATCTGTTTATACTTACAAACTCTTCTTCTTAAGAACCTGGTCACGGAACGAATTAAGTGCATAAGTAGAGGTACCACTGTATATGTTTCAGGAGATAGTAAACAGCCTTAAGCCATTAAGCCCTCCAAATTAATCACAATTACCAGTGTGGTTAGAAGTGAATTCCACAGTTAAATGATGTGTGTGTTCCAAAAACACAACAGCCCCAGCAAACATTATCACAACATTTCATTAATTTAATTTAAAGCACATCAAATTTTAATTATACCTAATTGATTTATTTGGCCTGGTGTCATCACCTTTTTGGAGGCTGGCCTTTGGTATACCTCTCATTTAAGAATATCTCTTAATCTGAAGTTATTTATACTCTCTTTGATTATCATCTGAAACCTTGTTCTCCATTTTTCTCTTTAAGAAGTCATGGCCTTCCCTCTATTATAAAGGCTTCTTTTAAGACACTTTTCAACACCCACATTGTGTTATTAGCTAAAGATTCTCTTCACATTCAGGAGTCAGTGGTTTCTGCTAGGTTTCTAATTTGCATATAGTATCGGAGTTGTTTTGTCAGCGAGTGCGTGTGTGTATGCTTGTGTGTGTGTGTTATGATTTATAATGGTGTCTTCACTGTTCCATTTAATGCAGTGTTATCAGTTCCATTTAAGTGGAGCAGTTTAAGTTACAATCATTAGGATGAATACAAAAATAAATGAATGTATTTTTTTTCTAAAACTTTACATCTATGAAATGCTTCATGGATATTTTAATCACTGGAAATATTTGGAGCACTAAGATTATTTTTGACAGTAAATCATCTGCCATATCATCAGTGATGAGCCATAAAAATCCATGAGAATTTTTCCATTGAATTCATTGGGATGGGATGAGAGTTTCCACCCAAAATTTAATGAAACATGCTGTGTAATCTTCCTATTAATGTGCTTGTTGATACTCAGTGAATTAGGCTGTTATGTGTATGAAAAGCCCATCATGTGCTTCTTAATATTAGATTTGTTTTCGCTGGAATATTGTTTTTATTATTGTTGTGAGCCGCCCTGAGTCTTCGGAGAGGGGCAGCATACAAATCTAATAAATTATTATTATTATTATTATTATTATTATTATTATTATTATTATTAATTTATTATCATGTATACCCATGATGGCGAACCTATGCCAACACGTGGGCTGTTCGTTCATTCATTCATTCATTCATTCATTCATTCATTCATTTATTAGATTTGTATGTCGCCCCTTTCTGCAGACTCAGAGCGGCTCATAACAAGAACAATACAAATCCAATACTTAAAAATACTTTAAAACGGCCCAGGGGAATCAATTTCCCCATGCCTGGCGACAGAGGTGGGTTTTAAGGAGTTTGCGAAATGCAAGGAGGGTGGGGGCAGTCCTAATCTCTGGGGGGAGTTGATTCCAGAGGGTCAGGGCTGCCACAGAGTCTTCCCCTGGGTCCCACCAGATGACAGTCTGTGGAACCCAACTGGTCACTGGGATTCGTGCGGCAGAAGGCAGTCCAAGAGATATTCTGGTCTGATGCCATGAAGGGTTTTATAGGTCATAACCAACACTTTGAATTGTGACTGGAAACTGATCGACAACCAATGCAGACTGCTGAGTGTTGGTGCAACATGGGCATACCTAGGGAAGCCCATGATTGCTCTTGCAACTGCATTCTGCACAATCTGAAGTTTCCGAACACTCTTCAAAGGTAGCCCCATGGAGAGAGCATTACATTAGTCGAGCCTCGAGATGATGAGGGCATGAGTGACTGTTGCCCTAGCTGTTGCCATGGCTTGGCTCCAGTGCATGTATATGTGCTACCCAGCTGATTTTCGGCTCACACAAAGGTTCTGGAAAGGCATTTTTGGCCTCTGGAGTCTGGAGAGGGTAAAAAAGAGGCCTACTGGGCCTAATGAAAGTCAGGAAATGGGCTATTTCCAGTCTCTGGGGAGCCTCTAGGGGATGGGGGAGGACGTTTGCATCCAGGCATCCCAGCATCATCAGCCGAGGAGGCACCTGATTGATGTATGCCTAAGTGGGAGATTTTCGAGCCTCCCTTTGGTGCTGCATCTGACAGTTACATATAAATGAGCTGTCAGAGCTACGGCTGAGATTTCTTCTTTCTGCGGTTCGAGTCATTGCTTGCTTTTAAGTTCTGTTTTGTTTGGCTGTTGGGAGTAATAAATAGAGTTTCCCTAAGCTGGCTGGCCTTGCTTTTTATTAAGGACACAATAGTTTCACCCTCCAGGAAAGAAAACCTCTGGAAGTCGGGAAATGGGGCAGTGGAGGAGGGGGGCATGTGTGGGGGAAGTGCAGTGCCAGGGGGTCATGTGTGCATGCAAAGAGGGTAGGACACATGGGGGGCATTGAATTATGGATGTCGGTATGCGCATGTGTGCTTTTGGCACCTGAGGAAAAAAAGTTCACCATCATTGATATATACCAGTAATTGTGAATCTTTTTTTCCCTCAGGTGCCAAAAGTACGTGCACACACCCATAGTTCAATGCCTGGGGATGGTGAAAAATTGACTCCCCTGCCTCCCCAGAAGCCCTCTGGAGACCAGAAACAGCCCCAGAGACTCCCCTAGTGTGTGTGCAAGCCAGAAATCAGTTGGAGCTGAGCTAGGGCAATGGCTCACGTGCCAGCAAATATGGCACTGCATGCCACCTGTGGCACCCATGCCATAGGTTCGCCATCACTGATATACAGTGTTCCCTCGATTTTCGCGGGGGATGCATTCCGAGACTGCCCGCGAAAGTTGAATTTCCGCGAAGTAGAGATGCGGAAGTAAATATACCATTTTTTGCTATGGACAGTATCACAAGCCATCCCTTAACCCTTTAAATCCCTAAATTACCATTTCCCATTCCCTTAACAACCATTTACTCACCATTATTACTGGTACTCACCATTAAATAAGACACTTAGTGATCCTGACATTTATAAACATAATTATTTATTAACAATAATTATTTTTTTTGCGATAACAATGCCGATTGGCCTAGATTTCGGCCAATCAACCATTGCAGACGAAAGCTTGGCAATGACATCTGACGTCATCGGGCAGGAAAAACCATGGTATAGAAAAAAAAACAGCAAAGTATTTTTTAATTAATATTTTTTGAAAGACCGTGGTATAGGCTATTCGCGAAGATTGAACCCGCGAAAATTGAGGGAACACTGTATACCCTTTTCTACCCCTCAATTGAGCTAAGGAATCAAACTCTCAAAGAAAAGGTATTGACTAAATGGTGATTCAGCTCATCTAGGGAGAATGCTTTCATTTGTCAGTGATGTGCATGAATCCATACAAAGTCCATTTATATTTTTACAAAATAAGCATGGCATAGAACTGTAAATATTGTTCGAAAGTGCAATGGTCTGCACTAACAAAAAGTTAAGGTTCTACAGAACATCAAGAGGGTGAGAGGCACTATCTTTACTTGTTTGTACCAATAGAGGAAATTATCTGTAGCTCTGTGGAGACTTTAGTTCTTTCAAAGTTGGTTGTTTTCTTGCAGAAGTTTCATTAGCTCTCTTCAGCACTAGAAGGAGAAGGCATTGTTCTCTGTTTATATTGTAGCTTGTCCTATCAATATTAGTGGGATGTCATTTTCTCCTTAGTAGTTTCTTGATTAAGTTATTTTTTACTACTCGTTTGTCTGATGTTCCTGCTTAACCTCTGCTTATCTGGATGTTGATTGCTAGCAAGCAAATGTTCCAGATTTTTTGTTTTACTTTTTTGAATGGGGTGGATATGTGGTTTATCTCTATGCAACTGTTGATGGCTGATTTTTCTGAATGCTGGCTTCCAGAAATTCCCTGACAGTTTTGGATTTAGCTCCTCTAGATGGCTCAGTTTCTCAGGTGAAACTATGATCAAATCTGCCCATGTGTAGTGAATTAAGGAGTTGTTATTGTGTCTTCTGACTGCTAGTTGGTATTCATGAATAGTCCTCTGTCTGTCAGTTTTACATGTCTTATATAGTCCTTACACTCAGTGAAGGGCTACCAAAATGTTTACTACCACACTGTGGGCTTCTTCTTCTTCTTCTTCTTCTTCTTCTTCTTCTTCTTCTTCTTCTTCTTCTTCTTCTCCTCCTCCTTCTCCTCCTCCTCCTCCTTCTTCTCCTTCTCATTCTTCCTCCTCCTCCTCCTCCTCCTCTTCTTCTTCTCCTTCTTCTCCTTCTTCTCCTTCTCCTCCTCCTCCTCCTCCTTCTACTCCTCCTCCTCCTCCTTCTTCTCCTTCTCCTCCTCCTCCTCCTCCTCCTCTTCTTCTTCTTCTTCTTCTTCTTCTTCTCCTCCTCCTCCTTCTTCTCCTTCTCATTCTTCCTCCTCCTCCTCCTCTTCTTCTTCCTCTTCTTCTTCTTCTCCTTCTTCTCCTTCTTCTCCTTCTTCTCCTCCTCCTCCTCCTCCTTCTACTCATCCTCCTCCTCCTTCTTCTCCTTCTTCTCCTCCTCCTCCTCCTCCTCCTCCTCCTCTTCTTCTTCTTCTTCTCCTTCTTCTCCTTCTCCTCCTCCTCCTCCTTCTACTCATCCTCCTCCTCCTTCTTCTCCTTCTCCTCCTCCTCCTCCTCCTCCTCCTCCTCTTCTTCTTCTTCTTCTTCTTCTTCTTCTTCTTCTTCTTCTTCTTCCAAGGCTACTGAAACTTTTGGCTTATTTAAGATGGTTGGGGGCAGAGGTGGGATTCAGCAGTTCTAGGGAACCAGTAGCAGAAATTTGGAGTAATTCGGAGAACTATTAAATACCACCCCTGACTGGCCCTGCCCCCATCTATACTTTGTTTCCCGAGTCCCAGCTGATGAGGAGGAAATGGGGATTTTGCAATATCCTCCCACTGGAGGGAGGTGGGAATGGAGAGTTTGCAGCATCCTTCCCCACCATGCCCACTATGCCCACCAAGCCAAGTCCATCAAGCCAGGTCCACAAAACTGGTAGCAAAAAAAGGGAAAAGAATCCCACCACTGCTTGAGGGTGTTGTTGTTGTTTTCTTACTGACGCCAGATGGTTTTAATAATCTGTGCTTGTTTCTGAAATGTTTTTGATGCATGGCCTTGTTACCCTTTCCATAGCTTGAATTGGTGCAAGTGACAATGACCTGGGCAGCACCGAACTTTGATAGAAAAATAAATAAATACAGTAAAAAAAAAAGAAACAAACCCATCAAAAGATCTATTGCCGCAATGCTGAGGTAAATAGGGATTGGCACTAGGAGGAATATTTAACAATCAAGTAGTAAACAGCATCTCCCCCAGGCCTATATAGTTTTATGCATGGTATGCTTGTGTTGTATGTTCTTTCAAATAATGGGTTTTAGATATTTTTAAATATTAGATTTGTTCTCTGTACATTGTTTTATTATTGTTTTGAGCCACCCCGAGGCTGCGGAGAGGGGAGGCATACAAATCTAATAGATAGATAGATAGATAGATAGATAGATAGATAGATAGATAGATAGATAGATAGATAGATAGATAAATAGATAAATAGATAAACAAACAAACAAACAAACAAACATCCTAATTGAGGAACTACCAAGAAAAAAATAATGATACTCCTGCCCACACTGACAGGAAAATTCAGAATTTTTAGAGAGAATAAACATTATTCTCTTCTAGCACTTAAGATGTTACCTAGACATGTAATTAAACATCTGCAAGAAAACAACCAACCTCAGGGAGCACCAAAGACAGTTAGCTGTTTGTTTTCTGCCGTGGGCACATTCCTTCCCAGAGCCTATTTTATATAAATACCAACTAGATCAGGGGTAGGCAAAGTTGGCTCTTCTATGACTTGTGGACTTCAACTCCCAGAATTCCTGAGCCAATCATGCTAGCTCAGGAATTCTGGGAGTTGAAGTCCACATGTCATAGAAGAGCCAACTTTGCCTATCCCTGAACTAGATACTTTCAAATTTCCAAAAGTTCCCATCTAAGGGTCCTTGGCCCATTGGAATCACACCAATATGGATTCTGTATTCAAAACGTTGTGGGTCCAAATGTGGGCAAATGGGTAATATTTTGCCTATTCTACCATGTATTTCAAGATGCAGTAGAAAAAAGGTTGAAAAATTATGCATAGATTAAGAAGCAGTGGTGGGTTGCTATCGAGATGGTATGGTATGGTATGGTTCTATGAACCAATAGCGGCAGCAGGAGACTCCGCCCACCCACCCCAGATACTTCTGTGTATGTGCAGAAGCTCATGTAAGCGCGAACCAGTAACAAAGGAATTTACAACCCATCACTGTTATGAAGGATAGTTGATTTCTATTGTGACAATAGATTGGTTTATTACATAACATATGATGTGAACTTTTACAGAAATATTTTATTTGGCAGTACTGCCACATAAACTTTCCTCCAAATATTTTATAAACATAACATAGTTTTTTTGCTAAAAGGCTTAAAGCACTTCACATTTATCTTAACAATCCTGAAAAAAAAATCCCTGTAAACTAGGATAGGATTATATCCTTATATTAGAGATAAGAAAAAGATAGGGAAGAAAAGAGCTATGACAGTGATAGTGATTTGCTTAAGGCCACTCAGTTAGTTTATATTCAAGGTAACGTACTGAAATGGCATTTCTTGTTAACTATCCAGTTCCTTAGTTGGAACAGTACGTTCATTCCATTCTTTTTATTGTCATCTTAATTCTCATGGTTAGGGACATTAGCAATTAATATTGCATTTGTAAATAATAAACAGGAGGGTTTTTTTCATAAAAATAAACCACTGAGCATGCAGATGAAGAACCAATATGAATTTTAAGGACAGAAGTGAACTCATTGAGCAATTCTCCAGGAAGCATTGAAGCATTCTTCTCCTGTGTGAAAGATAGCAGTAAAATAAAGTAGAATAGATTTTGATGCTTACTTTGCCAATTCCATTGGTTTTGTTCAGGCCTGCAGATGGAGTACAATGCCCTCATTTCCCAGACAGAAACCTTTTCAACAACACTAGCTGGTGATAATAACCACCTGTTAGGTACATCTTTGCTCACTCACTCACTCTTCCACTTGTCACCTCTCTTCACTTGAGGATCAACTGTCTGGGCTGGGAGAGAGGGCAGATACAAGAGCCATGGTGGTGCAGTGGTTGGAGTGCAGTACTGCTACTTCTGCTGATCACCAGTTGCCAGCAGTTTGGCAGACCAAATCTCATCAGGCTTAAAGTTGACTCAGCCTTCCATCCTTCCGAGATGGGTAAAATAAGGACCCACTTTGTTGGGGGCAATTTATGCTGTCTCTGTAAACCACTTAGAGGGGGCTGTAAAGCACTGTGAAGTGGTATATAAACAGTGGTGGGGCCCAGCCTAAACGGTGGGGAACGCGGTTCCGATGGCGGCCATGTAGTGCGTAGCCTAGCTCCGGTGGCTATGCCAGGTGTGCACATGCCACCGGCGCTTCCCCGGACCTATGCTTGCCCTGCCCTGCCATGAGCGCTCCTTTCCCCTGCTTTTTGCCCCTCGCTCGCCTCTCATGCTGGCTCCCCCTGCTGCCCGCATTGAAATAGGCATACAAGTAAGTGCCTGCTTGCCGCTGCTCGCCGCTGTTTGCCTCCCCACCACCTGCTTGCCGCCATTCGCCTCGCTTTCCTCTTGCTCTTCGGGCAAATGGTGGCAGCACGGGTGGTGGGGGGAGCCAGCGCGAGAGATGAGCGAGGGGTGAACGGAGGGGGAAGGCAGCGCTCATGGCGGGGCAGGGCAGGCATAGGTCTAGGGAAGCACTGGTGCCATGTGCCCATGCATGCACATGCATGCATGCCTGGCATTGCCACTGGAGCTAGGCTACATGCTGCCCTGCTGCGAGCGCTGCCTTCCCCCGCCGTTTGCCCCTCGCTCGCCTCTCGCACCGGCTCCCACCACCACCCGCGCTGCCACTGTTCACCCCAAGAGCGAGAGGCGAGTGAGGTAAACAGTGGCAAGCAGGCAGTAGGGGGGGGCAAACAGCGGTGAGCGGGCACTTACTTGTTTGCCCATTTCCGGGTTTTTTCACTTCTGTGCATTCCTGGTAGGGCCAGGAATGGTAGCCCACTCCTGTATATAAATCTAAATACTATTGCTATTGCTAAGAGGAATATGACTTCCAGATTTCCAAGCTAATCTTCTGCTTACAGCTTGGAGACCTTGAATCAGACCAAAGCGTTATTAGCTTGAACAGCAGCTGGCAAGCATAGTAATCCAACTCTCTCTCTCTCTCTCTCTCTCTCTCTCTCTCTCTCTCTCTCTCTCTCTCTCTCTCTCTCTCTCTCTCTCTCTCTCTCTCACACACACACACACACACACACACACACGCAAACGTGTTTCATTGTGAACATTCCCCCAACTCCTCCACCAGTCATAGCTGGGTTTTTTATTCATTTGTCCAATACACAATACATATGGAAGAGAATAGACATGAAGCAATATATATAAAGATAATATGTAAAAATAGAGGAGAAGATATATGAAAGGAAGAAAATATATATGATATATGAGATAAAGGAAAGGCAATTGGACAGGGGACCAAAGGCACACTAGTGCACTTATGTATGCCCCTTACTGACCACTTAGGAACCTGGAGAGGTCAATTGTGGATAGTGTAAGGGAGAAATGTTGGGGGTTAGGGGTTGACACTATTGAATCTGGTAATGAGTTCCATGCTTGGACAACTCGATTGTTAAAGTCATATTTTTTACAGTCAAGTTTGTAGCGGTTAATATTAAGTTTGAATCTGTTGCGTGCTCTTGTGTTGTTGCGGTTGAAGCTGAAGTAGTCATTGACTGGTAGGACGTTGCAGCATATGATCTTGTGGGCAATACTCAAATCGTGTTTTAGGCGCCGTAGTTCTAGGCTTTCTAGGCCCAGGATTGTTAGTCTATTTTCGTCGGATATTCTGTTTCGAGTGGAGGAGTGAACGGCTCTTCTGGTGAAATATCTTTGGACGTTTTCAAGGGTTACTATTACTGAACTGTAGAGCTTTTCTGGAAGAATGCTAAATCAGTGTTTAAAACATTTCTATTTTAGCGTTCTTCTGAAACAGCATCAAACATATATTCAGAAAATGGGTGAACGACTGTGAGGGATGGATCCTTCTTGGTTTCTCTTTCCTTCACTTCACTGTGCAGCTCCCCTCCCACAATGCATATACACACAAACCCACATATTCAACCACTTCTACTGGTCTTTTAGAACTGATCCAGGCCTCAGAGCTAGAATTTGGTGAGTTAAGAATATAGGAAAGAGCCCAATTTGCAAGAACTAACTTCTCTACCCAAAGCAAAATCCCAGCGACCGGTTCGGTCCCACAGAGTTGGCCTTCTCCGGGTCCCGTCGACTAAACAATGTCGTCTGGCGGGACCCAGGGGAAGAGCCTTCTCTGTGACGGCTCCGACCCTCTGGAACCAGCTCCCCCCTGAGATTAGGATTGCCCCCACCCTCCTTGCCTTTCGCAAACTCCTTAAAACCCACCTCTGCCGTCAGGCATGGGGGAACTGAAACATCTCCCCCTTGCCCATGTTGTTTTGGTGTTAGATTGATTGTGTGCTTGTTTTTTTAATATTCTGGGGTTGTTAGATTGATTGTGTGCTTGTTTTTTAATATTCTGGGGTTGTTTTTTTATGAATTTTTTAGCTTAAAATTGTAATTGGATTGGTGGGTATTGGATTTGCTATTATGTATTGTTTTTACTTTGTTGTGAGCCGCCCCGAGTTTGCGGAGAGGGGTGGCATATAAATCCAATAAATCTAATCTAATCTAATCAGAATGGTTTTGAAGGACAGTACCTGGGGACCAATGGAAAGGGAGTTGCAAATAGTTTCTGGGATGTCAATCATTAGCAGTCACGCTAACAAAACTGCCCTGAAATATGTCAGGTTATATCTGTGGCAAAGCTACTATGATTTTTGTCTGCTTACCGGGAAAAACAGTAGCTTAACATTAGAACAGCCATAGTCAACCTTTTAAACTGCCTCAGGTAGGAAGTTAAGATGAGGGCAAAGACATGAGGACATGACAGAATTAGTAAGTTAGTAAGTGAACCCATTTGTGCCATTGATAGGTACAAATGTGCGAAAACACCTACATGTGCAACTACTGACTTTGCCTTTATGACTTCTACTTAGAAAGAAGGTTCTAATATATTCTGCTTTTAGATACACTTTCTCAAGATGGGCTTTTTATAGTGTTCTCTCTCATCAGGGGATCTACTCACAACTCCACAAAAGTGTAGAACTTCTGACATTTCCTGTTTGATCCCCAAGAAGTCAAAAGGCTGAAGAGGTCATGCTTTCATGCTCTGAAGAGCACCGAGAGTAATGCCATTTTTAGATCTATCTCTGATATTGTGTATTCTATGCTGACACTGAAATAAAAGCTACTTCTTGATGGTCCAAATTTCTGTCTCTCAGCTCTTTCTGATTCCACTTTAAAATGCAACTAGAAAAGCCAGTAGATATCAAAACAGTCTGAAAACGGGCATCTGTGTAAATCTGTTCATCTAAGTTTCAAATTTCAAGTTTAAGTTTTATTGGATTTATATGCCACCCCTCTCCGAAAACTCGGGGCGGCTAACAACAATCATGAACAATATACAATAAAATCCAATACTAAAAGCAAATTAAAACCCCTTAATATATAAAAACCAAACATACATACAAACATACCATGTATACAGTTGTAACGGCCTAGGGGGAGAAGAAATCTTAATTCCCCCATGCCTGGCAGCAGAGGTGGGTTTGAAGTAGCTTACGAAAGGCAAGGAGGGTGGGGGCAATTCTAATCTCTGGGGGGAGTTGGTTCCAGAAGGCTGGGGCCGCCACAGAGAAGGCTCTTCCCCTGGGTCCCGCCAAGTGGCATTGTTTAGTTGACGGGACCCGGAGAAGACCCACTTTGTGGGACCTAACTGGCCGCTGGGATTCGTGCGGCAGAAGGCGGTCCCTGAGGTAATCTGGTCCGGTGCCATGAAGGGCTTTATAGGTCATAACCAACACTTTGAATTGTGACCGGAAACTGATCGGCAACCAATGCAGACTGCGGAGTGTTGGTGTGACATGGGCATATTTATAGAAGCCCATGATTGCTCTCGCAGCTGCATTCTGCACGATCTGAAGTTTCCGAACACTTTTCAAGGGGAAGCCCCTTACTGACCTCTTAGGAATCTGGAGAGGTCAACCATGGATGGTCTAAGGGTAAAATGTTTCCAGGGCAGTTCTGCGGGCCAGATCAAAGGCCTTGAGTTTGACATCCCTGTGATAAGCAATTAGCACTCGGTCTTTCTCACCAATAGCTGAGCACAAAGAACAAAGAACCAATCCCTTATTTTTCTATTTAGCAGATATTCCACCGCGTTTAAAATTCAGTTATCTCCTCTGGAAGAGAAATACTGAATAGTTATTTCAGTGGGTGGCTCTTATTATAAATGAATGTGATCAGTGGAGGATTCCCCTTATCCCACATCTGGGAAGTTGTTCCATTTGGAAGAAAAGAAAAGTAACATCAATTCTGATTTGAGTGGGAAAATAGCCATTTTATTTCCATGCCTTTCAGCATGATTTCAAAGACATTGATTAAACCTGATTGATTTAGTACGTCTGCTTTGTTGTTGTTGTTAGTTGCAAAATCATGTCCAACCCATCGTGACGTCATGGGCAATGTTCCTTCAGGCACTTCCTGCCCTCTACCATCCCCAAGTCCATTTAAGCTCAAGCCTACTGCTTCAGTGATTCCATCCAGCCACCTCATTATCTGATGTCCCCTTCTTATTTTGCCCTCAATAGTACCCAGCATTAATCTCTACTCCAGTGAGTGTCATGCTGTGAATTGACAGCCCCCAAAGACATTGAGAAACATCCAGTAGTTAGATAGTTAACTCTGTTTATTAATGTAGCTCCTCCTTTGTGATGTAACCTGTTTGCTCACATCCTCCTTCTTGGAGAAGAAGGCGGTCTCTAGCTTTAGAGAACCTCCATTACGCTTCATCTTCATTTACAATGTAGATGTGCCATTTTATATCTCTTCAGACAAACTTTATTTTTTACTTTTCTAATAAAAGAAATTGTTCATTCGAACATGCTCTGTCTGTACTTTAATAGCCATCACCTCCGGAAGGTCCTGGCTCAGTTCCAACGGGCTGAGCACCTTGCTTAAGGTAACGGTCCCTTCTAGAAATCCAACAGTGAGTACCTCTGCTAAGACCATATAAAGCTGCACTAGGAACCAATCGAGCCTAGAACATACATCTTTTAGCCCCAAGTCATTAACTTCAGCATATAATGTTATAAATAGATTCTGCTTTCCTGACAAGAAAAGGGCAAAAAAAAGAAATATATCTGTATTTATAGCGTGTTCACCTATTTGTGGACTTCGTATTGCCTGCCAAGCATAGAAAAGCAGTCTTGAACTTCTCTGTTCCTTTCTGTGCCTACAATGATCTTTAGGAAATCCACAGGCTAATCTACAAGACTGTTTAATCTATAGGAGTGTATACAGAGTGAATTTTAAAAAATCAAGGTGGTGGACACAACCCTGAGATTGAGCCTTATCCTTTTGAAATATAATTTAGGATACATTAAAAACTTGATATCTTTAACTCACCCACCTTCTGATGGTAGTTTGTTATTCTGTATAGGAGTATCATGAATTTTGTTAAGTCTGCCTCCCCAATGTACACTTCAAGTATACTTACAGAGTAGGAAAAGGTGTGACTTTCTTGCAGAATTTGCCCGGAAGTATATAGAGCAACTTTGACATAGAGAAGATTGCTGAGAAATGTTGATACGATATCTTGAAGAGGTTTGGAAGAAAAAGACAGTGGCATGTAGAAAAAAGGTGAACTTCAGCCCGAGGGTTGAACTTTCTGTGCTTCAGGAACATTTTTCCAAAAGTCATTCTTAGCATACCTTTTTAAAATCATACAGTACAGGCAAGATTTGTTTTCTAGTTAAAGTTTCTTTCTTTCTTTCTTTCTTTCTTTCTTTCTTTCTTTCTTTCTTCTGGGATTGATCCCAACCAAAATATTACCTTTATTAAATGTCCTATTTCTTGCCCTTCATCATAAAAATGATGCTACAGGCAGTTACCATAAAGAGCATACCCAATTATTTTCAAAATACAATAAAATGCATGCTAATGTTCATAGTAGGGAAAGGGAGAGGATAATCCTTACCTGGTGAAATATATCCATTGTATTATATTGTATTATATCATATCGTATCGTATTGTATTATATTGTGTTATATCTTATTGTATCATTATATATATACAGTAATACCTCATCTTACGAACTTAATTGGTTCCGAGAGGAGGTTCATAAGGTGAAAAGTTTGTAAGATGAAACAATGTTTCCCATAGGAAACAATGTAAAATAAATTAATGCGTGCAAGCAAAAAAAAAAATCAATCAGATTGATTATGTGCTCTGCAGCCAAAGATGGAGAAGCTCTATACAGTTGGTAAAAACAAGATTAAGAGCTGGCTGTGGCTCAGATCATGAATTTATTATTTGTTTGTTTGTTTGTTTGTCTGTCTGTCTGTCTGTCTATCATCTATTTGTTATTTATTTATTTATTTATTTATTATTTATTATTTATTTATTTATTTATTTATTATTTATTATTTATTATTTATTTATTTATTTGTTTGTTTGTTTGTTTATTTATTTATTTATTTATTTATTTATTTATTTATTATTTACTTACTTACTTACTTACTTACTTACTTACTTACTTACTTACTTACTTACTTACTTACTTACTTACCTACTTACTTGATTTTTATGCCGCCCCTCTCCTTAGACTCAGGGCGGCTTACAACATGTTAGCAATAGAACTTTTTAACAGAGCCAGCATATTGACCCCTACAATCTGGGTCCTCATTTTACTCACCTCGGAAGGATGGAAGGATGAATCAACCTTGAGCCGGTGATGAGATTTGAACCGCTGGCCTTCAGTGGTCAGCTTCAGTGGCTTGCAGTACAGCACTCTACCCGCTGCCCCACCCCGGCTCTTATTGCAAAATTTAAGCTTAAATTAAGGAAAGTAGGGAAAAACATTAGGCCACTCAGATACGAACTGAATCATATCCCTGATAAATATACAGTAGAGGTGACAAACAGATTTAAGAAATTAGATTTGATAGACAGAGTACCTGAACAACTATGGACAGAGGTTTGCAACATTGTACAAGAGATAGCAACTAAAACCATCCCAAGGAAAAAGAAATGCAAGAAAGCAAAATGGCTGTCTGGGAAAGCTTTCCAAATAGCTAAAGAAAGAAGGGAAATAAAAGTCAGTAGCACCAGTAGCAGGAGGTAGGAGCAATCCGCCTTTGACTATCACTTACTACTAGATAAAGTAGAAAAATGTGGGATGGACAGCAACGTGATCAGATGGATTTAAAACTGGCTAACCAACTGCACTCAATATGTACTGCTCAATGGAACTACATATACATGCAGTGGAGTACCCAAGGCTCTGTTTTAGTTCCACTTCAACATCTTCATCAATGACTTAGATAAAGGGATAGATGGGGAACTTATCAAAATTGCAGATGACACCAAACTGGCAGGGATAGCCAACTCTCCAGCAGGATCTTGACAGACTTAAACATTGGGCGCTATCAAACAAAATGAAATTCAATGGTGAAAAAAGTAAGGTTCTACATTTAAGCAAGAAAAACTAACAACAGTCACTCAACATGCCCTAGCGGAGCCCAATCATGAGAAAGAAAGTATAAAGTAATGTGTTTCCTGACCAACCAATACAGGAGTAGATGAAATAGAAAATGTTTCTTTCAAGCTTAGAAAAAACAATCCATTCTGAACATGCTGTGAAAATATGTTCAATTTAGTTTTCTTCTAACAGGGTGAAATGTGAAACATTTTGGGGGTTCTGTGTTATATGAAACAATGAGGAACTGGAATAAGACCTTATTCTATTGTTCTTCATTCCAAGATTATAAAATCAACTTGTTTTTAAAAACCATTTTCACAAATATGAAAACAAATATTTTTTAAAAATGCTAAGGGCACAACTCTACACTTACTCCCCTGAAAATGCTTCAAATTAGAAACTTTTTTCAGGCAAAGCCAACACATTACCAGAACAGAAGATATGCACACAAGATAGGAAGATATGTTTTTTTTTTGGGGGGGGGGGTCCTTCTGACCTGATGCTACATGAATTGGTTGAGAACAATGTCTTTTTAAAAAGAAATATTTCATGCCTCCTTCATCAAGACATGTATTGTCATGAATTGTTTTATTGTTGTAGCCGCCCCGAGTCTACGGAGAGGGGTGGCATACAAATCTAATAAATAAATGAATGAATGAATGAATGAATGAATGAATGAATGAATGAATGAGTGAGTGAATGAGTGAATGAATAAATACTCTAACTCTGATTTCAAGGTTGGTGACTATGTAGTTTATCATCCAATTTCCTTATTAAATGTGGGTGCCAAAAGATTGACAGGAAGCCTAGATGGCAGAATGCAATACTGCTACCTTCAGTTTGCCATCTGGCTTCAAAAAAATTCAAAAAATTGCCTTATTGTTTCAGCTTATTAATCGATGGTTTGGATACACACTCAGAAAAACTGAGAAAGAGAAAACACTTTTAATATAGAGCAGTGGAGAACTTGGTCAAATATTTTAAAAATGTTTTAGTAATTTAATTAACTTGTAGTATACTGATGTTTTTCATTGGGATGCCACAAATGAAATTATGAAGATGCCTCTTGGTTTTGGAACAATACAGAGATGGCCTTAATGAAAGCAAAAATGTCAGTTTAACCCAGAATGACAGGAGGAGTGAGGAATAAATTTAAGATTGATCAGCCCTGACTTGCCAGGATGTAAGGATGAGGAATTATAACCTGCAATAATGAAGTGGAGTCTCTTGCGGCACATCCACGTCCTGTGAAGCTGGTCACAAATCCTGAGGATCAAGATCACGGTATCATAGGCCCATGCATCTAGCATCTGAGTCTTATAGCAGGGAGGTTGGAGAGGAGGTGGTGGCAGAGATTGAAAGCCAACCAGGGCCTTCTGCACCTCCCGAGGTGCACATGAGTGACTTAAGAGAAGAGGCAGAGCCTCTTCTTGATGCAGGGCACACAGAGCTGCTAGAAGGCAGGAATGATTAAGCAAGAGGAGGTCTCTGCGTGAATAGATGTGTAGAAAATTGGCCACAACCTTGGACTATTTAAGGCTTAGTCACATCATGATTCAGTGCGGAAGTAAACGTTTGTGTTGTTCCAGCTGTTCACTCAGAATTCTCTCTTGGATATTATTGTTTCAATGATGAATTACAAACTTACAATTGGGACCAAGAATATCTGGGCTTCCTGCCAACTCAGAATAAGTCCATGGATGAAACTCTGTGATCAAAGAAATGATCAGTTGTTTTGGTTTCTGTTTGGACTCTGGCCCATTGTAAGAACGCTAATTAGCACCTGGCACTGAAAAGACTTATTTCTTGATTTTCTGAATTTTTAAAACAAACCTCACTGCTCATGAAATGTTATAAGTAAAAGCTTAAATCTTGTAAAATCAGTATGTGGGGGCCTATTTCCTGGGGGGCTCATCCCTGGAACTGAACAGACTCCGGGAATTCTTCTGAAGTCTGTTTTTCAATCTTGTGAGAATGATCGTAGAATTCCTCAAGAATCTCCTTTATATAGTCTTATATTTCATTTTGTATTGTGAAATGTGTTATAAACTAATAATATATTCACACATTTGATTTACCACTGAATAAACTTACAACCTGGAGAATCCCAGTTTCAGACTTGAAGGTAAATATTTTTGTTATGTGCAAACAACAGAATTAATACTTTTGATAAGCTTATCTTCATGGTCATCAGGCATACAGTTATGTCTGACCCTTGGGCACTCTATGGATCAGCACTCTCCATGTCCCTCTATTTTGCACCCTCCCCCCTCAGATCCACCCGTCATCCTGGTGTCATCATTTATAATGTCCAGCCAATGGATATTAGGATGGCTCCTTCTCCTTTTTCTGATCACTCCCAGCATGATTTACTTTTGGAATGAATCAGCTCACATGACAGTATCATAGCCTCTGTTTGGAGAGCTTGGCTTCAAGTAATATTTTTGGTGACATTCCACCTATGATTTCTTATTTTTTTTATTTTTGGAATCCAGGAGAAGCGCAATAGTCAACTCCAGCACTACAATACCCAGGAAGACACTATCTATCTAACTTTCTTTTACAAAAAAAGAAAAAAAAGAGAGGGAGAGGGAGAGAGAGAGAGAGAGAAATAAATAAATAAATAAATAAATGTTGCAGTATAGCAAGTTATGTTAGGATAGGATTATATTAAATCTGGATTTCTAGCATAAATATATATATATATACTCTGCCTGACCCTGATTCTATAAAACCCAGGACAAGGAAGGGCAATAAACTCGCCTAATCTGCATTCCTGGGAAACAGGGCTCAGAATAAACATCTCACTATAAACAAAGCTTTCACAACTCCGGACAGGACATTATAGGATCAAAGGGGGAAATTTCATTGCCTGGAGCACACAAACAATTGCAGGGCAATTAAGAAAAATTAAGCCAGATAAAGAAGAAACCTTCAGAGAAACTAGGTGCGAATAAACATCTGCTTTTAGGAAGTTCCAAGGAGATTGTTTCTTGATATCTATGGGAAAGGAAGAACTCAAAAGGATACGTTTGAAGCTGTATGGTTGATGTATCATTTTGACATGTTTATGTAATTATACCCCATTTCCTTATGTTCCCAAATAAAAAGGAGCGCATGGCTCTACACCATGTCACTTCACCCAGAGAGAGACAATGTGTCCAAGATTTCTTTCTAGGATTTATGTTCGTGAGTGACCCCACACGGCTGGGTTGCACTTAGCCTCTTTTGAAGGCATTGCTTTCATTGGAGACTCAGCAGCATCCACAAATAAATAAATAAATAAATAAATAAATTTATATTTAGGAAACCAGCTAACAGGATAGTGTAAACAGTCTGACTTGGTACTTAAATCAACGTTTCTCAACCTTGGAACCTTTAAGATATGTAAACTTCAATTCCTAGAATTTCCTAGCCAGCAAATTTGCTGTCTGGGAAATTCTGGGTGTTGAGGTTCACACAGCTTAAAGTTGCCAAGGTTTAGAAACATTGACCTAAATTCTGGCTTCTCCTCCATACACTGCTGTTATGTCATTCCATCCATACTAGACTAATAGCAAACAGAATATGATAGGCCCATTGTGCTAAATTATGCAGTCTAGAAAAAAACACTGAAATTCTAATTTCAAAAATAGAATTTCAATTACATGTTATAAACGATACCCTTTTAATATAGTCTCCCCCAAAATATTCCAAAGGAAACACAATATTTCAACACAGACGGAAATATTTGCGAAAGCATCCGTGTTTTGATTCACCCCAGTGGACAGTGCTAGACAAAATGGATTTTATTTAGTGAATGCTGCCATTTTATGGGGGAGGGGGCAGACATGGAGACTCTGACAATAAATCAATAATTCTTTTTTGCTTCAGGAATAGAGTTCATTATTGATGGGAGAGAAAGTAATACACACTTCATTTTTTTTAAAGGAAACAAAACTAGAGGTTTGTAAAAGGATCACCTTTGGAACTTTTGTTATTTTAGCCCATAGCTTAGGGGCAACCTGTCAGTTTTGTTCTAATATATTTCATCTAAAATAAATGTTATGACAGTTGCAAAGGCCATAAAGGAAATCCTTGGCCTCCCAAAGTATAAATGAGCAATCTCCATTATGAAAAGGGCACTGGAGATCTGGGGAATGCTTCTACTGACCTCTTTTGATGGGGAATTTGCTGGTTAATGCACACAATCCAGGTTGCAGAAGAAACCAATTATAAAGCGATTAAGTAAGGACAGCCTGTCAACTTCTTTGATTGGCCGACTATGTGCAACCTTCTTTTATTGACAGAGGCTGTCATATATAAAGCAACTAGCACAAAGAATAAGTCAGAACACATATGAAAACATCATTAGCATACAAAGTCACCACAGTTCACTCTGATTATATTTCATTTTTCCATAGCTCTTAGTAAAGCTTGTAAACAAAGTAGCCACTCAAGAAACAGATAAAGGGGCATTGTGGGAATTACAGTGTGAATATGCTCTGTTAGTGATTTGATCAAGGTGATTCATGATGAACAATAGCAACTGCCAAGAACATCGCAAGAAGACACAGAGTCCTAAAATCAGGAATTCACATGAACAAATAGTTCAATACCAAGTTACTGAATTTAATTTTCTATGGAACCTTGGGCATTGGGTCACCTGATTATCATTGTTTAATCATCCATAAAAACCCCATTCCATTTTTTTTAATAAAAAAGAGGATTTGTATAGATTTATGTTAATCTATACTTTTACTGGTTCATTTTTAAAAAATCCTAAGAGGCAAGGTTAGGAAAAAGAAGTGGGGATTGTTAATTTATTTATATATCATTCACGTTTTGTTAAAATCCCCAAGTAATTGATAATGAAATCATGAACATGCAAAATAAAATAACACAACTACATGCAATAAAACCAATCGATTAAAATTAATAGCATGAAATATCACAACTGTTAAGAGAAGGGGCTGTCATGGGATACCCAAAGAAATGGTTTAGCAGACAAATGGGGTTTTAACTGTTGGTGGAAATATCCTAAACCAGTAGTCCGTTTCAAGTCTGTAAGGAGTTCATTTTTATTTTAGGCACCACAACAGAAAGTATATCACTGTTGACTGAATTTCCACAGGCCAGTGAATGAAGCCTCTTTTTTTGAAGGTTGAAACTGAGGAGAAAATTTATTTATTTATTATTTATATATTTATTGGATTTGTATGCCGCCCCTCTCCGTAGACTCGGGGCAGCTAACAACAGTAATAAAAAACAGCATGTAAATCCAATACTAAAACAACTAAAAAACCCTTATTGTAAAACCAAACATACATACAAATAAACATACCATGCATAAATTGTAAAGGCCTACAGGGAAAGAATATCTCAGTTCCCCCATGCCTGACGGCAGAGGTGGGTTTTAAGGAGCTTACGATAGGCGAGGAGGGTGGGGGCAATTCTAATCTCCGGGGGGAGTTTGTTCCAGAGGGCCGGGGACACAACACAGAAGGCTCTTCCCCTGGGCCCCGCCAAATGACATAGTTTAGTTGACGGGACCCGGAGAAGGTCCACTCTGTGGGACCTAACTGGTCTCTGGGATTCGTGCAGCAGAAGGCGGTCCCTGAGATAATCTGGTCCGATGCCATGAAGAGCTTTATAGGTCATAACCAACACTTTGAATTGTGACCGGAGACTGATCGGCAACCAGTGCAGACTGCGGAGTGTTGGTGTTACATGGGCATTTTTGGAAAAGCCCCTGATTGCTCTCGCAGCTGCATTCTGCACGATCTGAAGTTTCCGAACACTTTTCAAAGGTAGCCCCATGTAGAGAGCATTACAGTAGTCGAGCCTCGAGGTGATTAGGGCATGAGTGACTGTGAGCACAACTAGTGCACCAGGCGAACCTGGGCAAACGCCCCCCCCCCCCTCGCCACAGCCGAAAGATGTTTCTCTAATGTGAGCTGTGGATAGAGGAGGATGCCCAAGTTGCAGACCCTCTCCTGAGGGGGGCAATGACTCCCCGACAGGGTGATGGACGGACAGATTTAATTGTCCTTGGGAGGCAAAAAGATTACTTCTTGGATGAACATAGCTTGTTGATATTTTGCAGAAGACTGATATTTTTGTAATAAACATAATGTTCTGCATTATCTTTCAACTTCTGAACATTTTCAAGGTCATTTGAATATTACAAGTGCCCAGGTTTGTGGTTACCAATATAAGGATCAGCATTGCTAGAATACTTCGGTGTCATATTCATCTGTGGGATGTAATATGGATGATTGGTCATGTCATTGTCTAATGACAAAAACAAAGTGTCTACGTTGTTTGCTCCTTCCACCTTTCAGGGAGAAAGCAATGTCATCTAGAATAAGTAATTTATGTAATGCTCAGATCTGGATTGTATTACTCACCGGCGTAATAGGAATACAAAGAAGAAAGGAGTACATGCTGAACCAAGCATAATGACATCACAAAGCAAGGTCTGCACCTTTTAAACTTGTCACAATCTCAGATTTAATGATTCTGACAACTTGCTAAGGATGTCTATTTTTTCGCCACAGAATGTCAGCTTGTTTGCTTTCAACCAGTCCAGCATTGTATCAAAGCATTGTTCCATTTTTGTATCACCACCACAAAACCTTCCAAAAGATGTTAATATTTAGCTAAATGTTTTTTACGACTATAAGAAATTGTGTTGTGAAATCCCTATTGCTCCACAGAGAGAGACATGGTTGAAAAGAAAAGGGAAAATGTAATGTAAAAATCTTGGAACATATTTTTATCCAGGTGATTCCTTTCTACACACATTCTTAGGTTAAGACGTGAAATTACACGGAATATTTTCATGCTGCCAAGAGCAAAATTTGCTCTGCTACTTCTCTATGGCAGGGCTGTTAAACTTCCAACCCATGGATTGGATGAGTCACATGCTGGCCACACCCATACCTGGTTTAGCGAAGGGAAATGTGTCACACGATGATTCCGTGATGACATGAGTTTGACACCCCTGCTCTATGGGATATTTTTCCCTTCCTTGTTAGACTTCTATATGGATCATGTGATCCAGAAGATCCATGATAATACCCTATAATAGTGGTAGCAAGCATGTGGGTGTGCAATTTCGCATGTGCAAGTGCCCACACCCATAATTTGATGCCTGGGGAGGGCAAAAATAGCTTCTCCCACCCCCCGGAGGCCTCTGGATGCCAGAAATTGCCTGTTTCTCAACTTCTGGTGGGCCCAGTAGGCTCATTTATTTATTTATTTATTTATTTATTTATTTATTTATTTATTTATTATTTGGATTTGTATGCCGCCCCTCTCCAAAGACTCGGGGCGGCTCACAACAAGTGAAAAAACAATCCAATACATAATCCAATTAATTAAAATATTAAAAGTTTTAAAAAAACCCTATACTAACATACACACACACAAGCATACCATGCATAAATTCAGCGGGCCCAGGGGGAGATGTTCAGTTTCCCCATGCCTGATGGCAAAGGTGGGTTTTGAGAAGTTTACGGAAGGCAGGAAGAGTAGGGGCAGTTCTGATCTCCGGGGGGAGTTGGTTCCAGAGAGTCGGTGCCACCACAGAGAAGGCTCTCCCCCTGGGGCCCACCAACCGACATTGTTTAGTTGACGGGACCCGGAGGAGGCCCACTCTGTGGGACCTAATCGGTCGCTGGAATTCGTGCAGCAGGAGGCGGTCTCGGAGATATTCTGGTCCGATGCCATAAAGGTCATAACCAACACTTTGAATTGTGACCGGAAACTGATCGGCAGCCAATGCAGACTGCGGAGTGATGGTGAAACATGGGCATACCTGGGTAAGCCCATGACTGCTCTCGCAGCTGCATTCTGCACGATCTGAAGTTTCCGAACACTTTTCAAAGGTAGCCCCATGTAGAGAGCATTACAGTAGTCGAACCTCGAGGTGATGAGGGCATGAGTGACTGTGAGCAATGAGTCCCGGTCCAGATAGGGCCACAACTGGTGCACCAGGCGAACCTGGGCAAACGCCCCCCTCGCCACAGCTGAGAGCTGGTTTTCTAATGTGAGCTGTGGATCGAGGAGGACGCCCAAGTTGCGGACCCTCTCCGTCTTATCCGGGTTGAGCTTGAGTCTGTTGACACCCATCCAGGCCCCAACAGCCTCCCGGCACCGGCACATCACTTCCACCGCTTCGTTGACTGGGCATGGGGTGGAGATGTAAAGCTGGGTATCATCCGCATATTGATGATACCTCACCCCATGTCCTTGGATGATCTCGCCCAGCGGTTTCATGTAGATGTTGAATAGCAGGGGGGAGAGGACCGACCCCTGAGGCACCCCACAAGGGAGAAACCTAGGAGCCGACCTCTGACCCCCCACTAACACCGACTGCGACCGGCCAGAGAGGTAGGAGGAGAACCACTGGAGAACAGTGCCTCCCACCCCCAACCCCTCCAGCCGGTGCAGAAGGATACCATGGTCGATGGTATCGAAAGCCGCCGAGAGGTCAAGGAGCACCAGGACAGAGGATAAACCCCTGTCCCGGGCCCGCCAGAGATCATCCATCAACGCGACCAAAGCAGTTTCCGTGCTGTAACCGGGCCTGAAACCCGACTGTTGGGGACCTAGATAATCGGCTTCTTCCAAGGACCGCTGGAGCTGGAGTGCCACCACCTTCTCAACAACCTTCCCCATAAAGGGAAGGTTGGAGACTGGGCGATAGTTATTAAGTACGGCTGGGTCCAGGGAGGGCTTCTTGAGGAGAGGGCGCACGAGCGCTTCTTTATAGAGTGATGGAAAAACTCCCCTCCCCAAGGAAGCGTTGGTAATCTCCTGGGCCCAGCTCCGTGTCACCTCCCTGCTGGCCGAAACCAACCAGGAGGGACACGGATCCAGTAAACAGGTGGCGGAACTCACAGCTCCAATGGCCTTGTCCACTTCATCAGGTGTCACCAGATCAAACTCTTCCCAGACAGGTGGGAAGAGTTTTACCCTCCCCAGCTCCAAAGTCTTCCCCCATCCCCCCAAAGGCTCTCTAAAAGCCAAAAATCCCTCCCCCCAAGACTCTGTGCAAGCCAAAAATCAGCTGGCCGGCACACATGTTCATGTTGGAACTGAGCTAGGGCAATGTCTCGCTAACCAGCAGATATGGCTCCGTGTGCCACTTGTGGCCCTCATGCCATAGGTTCACCAATCACTGACCTATAATAATTATGTTTAATTTTATACCAATTTATGTGTTTATTAGCTATTGCACAAAACAATACAACAAGTATTGTGCAGAGTACAAGCCATGGGTAGATTCATGCTTCAATTCAAGTTGCAACAATTTAGTTCAAGTTCATTCAGGTTTATAAAGCACGTTGCTATTTGTATTGAAAGAAGTGAAAAAGTGGACCCAATGGACAAAGCAGCTGATAGATTTTATGGGATTACTTGAGAATCTTTGGAAGAGCTGGAGATAAGCAGGAAGGCAACTAGTTGTCCACGAAGTCACATGAATTTAGGTCAACTCAATGGCATTTACCTAAATAACTAATTCACTGATCTACAAATTTTCAATTTTTTTTTAGTTTCAGAAATGAAACGTGCCATTTCTTAATGAATTTCACATGCTGAATTCGTATAATAGAAACATAGAAACATAGAAGTCTGACGGCAGAAAAAGACCTCATGGTCCATCTAGTCTGCCCTTATACTATTTTCTGTATTTTATCTTAGAATGGATATATGTTTATCCCAAGCATGTTTAAATTCAGTTACTGTGGATTTATCTACCACATCTGCTGGAAGTTTGTTCCAAGGATCTACTACTCTTTCAGTGAAATAATATTTTCTCATGTTGCTTTTGATCTTTCCCCCAACTAACTTCAGATTGTGTCCCCTTGTTCTTGTGTTCACTTTCTTATTAAAAACACTTCCCTCCTGGACCTTATTTTACCCTTTAACATATTCAAATGTTTCAATCATGTCCCCCCTTTTCCTTCTGTGCTCCAGACTATACAGATTGAGTTCATTAAGTCTTTCCTGTTACGTTTTATGCTTAAGACCTTCCACCATTATTGTATAATAATACAATTTGTTAATTTGCTCTAGTTTTCATGCAGCAGACATTTTACATTTTCCAACTACAGGTAATATGCAAATAATGCATCAAAACTTAATATGTATATATAAACCTGTATATTTTTAAAATTAAAATTAAGTGAATTATATTCGCAACAGTGAATACATGAAATTATATATTTCATATGTTTAGCAAAAAAACCCTAAATTAGTAAACAAGTTTAAAATGTTCAAAAGTTTAAATTTATCATTAATCTTACTTTCAGTTTGTGTCCCTTTTGCTTTTCTTGACTTTTGTATTCAAGGAGTGGATCATCCAGCAGTAGTCTGCAACTATTGATGGGTTCCATTTATCTTGATATCTTTTTTCCATATCTGCAATGCCTTTGTGGAAGTATTATTATTATTATTATTATTATTATTATTATTATTACTTAGATTTGTATGCCGCCCCTCTCCGAAGACTCGGGCTCTCCACGTTCGTCATTCACTTCTTCACAATTTGATGGAAAGAAATTCATGTGAGAGTATAGAAGATGAATGTTTAAGGACATGTTACAGCCAAGATTTTTGTAGGCCTGGGTGAGTTTTTCAACCACTTCCTTGTAGTTTGCTGCTTTATTGTTTCCAAGAAAATTTGATGTCCCTGACATAAATGCTATCCACACAGACGTTTCCTTGCCATGCAACAGAGAAAGAAACTCATCATTAATAAGTTCACAGATCTGTGGGCCAACAAAAATTCCTTCATTTATTTTTGCAGCACTAAGCAATGGAAATTTACTTATCAGGTACATGAAAGCTACTTTATTCCTGTCCATTGCCTTCACGAAGATTTTCATTAATCCCAACTTGATGTGTAATGGAGGTAGTAAAATATTTACTCACCCCTCACATCCTGGACATAAACCGTTTCAACTCCTACTCTCAAAATGACACTATAGATAATTAGACACAAGAACAGGTTTTTTCCTGAACGCCATCACTCTGCTAAACAAATAATCCCCTCAACACTGTCAAACTTTTTACTAAGTCTGCACTACTATTACTACTAGGGTTTTTTTCATCATACGTATCAGCCATCTCCTCCCACTTATGACTTTATGACTGTAACTTTATTTATTCTGTGAGCCGCCCTGAGTTTTCAGAGAAGGGTGGCATACAAATCTAAATAAATAAATAGATAGATAGATCGATAGATCGATATAATAATAATAATAATAATAATAATAATAATAATAATAATAATAATAATAATATTTTTTAAAAAAAACCTTGTTGCTGGTATCCTTAAGATTTCTATTAATATTTATTGTTTCCTGATTGCTTATTTGACCCCTATGACAATCATTGATTGTCATTATTCTTGACAAATGTATCTTTTTCGTTTATGTACACTTAGAGCATATGCACCAAAAACAAATTCCTTGAGTGTCCAATCATTATTTATTTGCTTGCTTGCTTGCTTGCTTGCTTGCTTGCTTGCTTGCTTGCTTGCTTGCTTGCTTGCTTGCTTGCTTGCTTGCTTGCTTGCTTGCTTGCTTGCTTACTTATTTATTTATTAGATTTCTACGCTGCCCTTCTCAAGGCGACTCAAGGTGGCGTACAACATTATAAATACAACAATATGTAAGAAATGAAAATAACTATAAAATATTATACAAATTTACTAAAAAGTATTTTTTAAAAACCCATATACAATCATGCCCTTTCATCCAATTGAGTATTGGTATTATTTATTGGCCACTAAAGAATTCTATTCTATTGTATTCTGCTCTGTTCTGTTCTGTTCTGTCCTGTCCTGTCCTATCCTATCCTATCCTATTCTATAAAGAATTCTATAGAGATGTATGAACATCACTTGCCAGGAGATTCCACTGCTTTAGTCTTGAACCTAAAACCTTTGCCTTTTTCTTCGAAAGATCCAGACCTCTTATTAGGTCATTCAATTCCATTTGTGTTATGAGATGCAGTTCAGTGGACGTGGATGGCAGATCAGGTCATGCAAGGCTTTTGTTCATCACTACAAGCTTCCTGAGGTTCTTTTTCACTGGACTCAACTACGAAAAATTCAGGCGCATTTGGAATCGGTAGTCCTTCTCCATGAGGTACTGGACGTATTGCTGATGGATTGTTTGGATACTGTACAAGCAACTTTTTTTTTTAGTGATACCTTTCCACTTGGATGCACCATACAAAAATAACAATTATTGACATTATTTGGTTTTCTCCAAATCATTGGCACTGCGAAAGGCATAGGAGGCTTATTCCCATTCAACCATTGGACAAGTCTCCATTCACATGAATTACATGGTTTTTGTCCTGGTCTCCTATTTTGCAACCAAAATACAAGTTGTAGGCTTCTTAATCATGGTTATGTTCCTTCGTTTTTGGGATGCAAAAGTAACTCCACTGCAAATATAGCAGAAAGTATCTGCTTTATTTAAACAGGTTCGATGCATAACTAAATTTACTAGCATAAAAAAATGTTTAAAGATTCTGTTTAACTTGCAACAGAAATTGTGACTTTTATAAAATTTGGTGATGTAATATTGTTTGTTTGTTTGTTTGTTTGTTTGCTTGATTCATTCATTCATTCATTGATTGGACTTATTTGCCGCCCCTCTCCAAGGATTCGGGACAACTTACAACATATAAAAGTACAAAATACAAAAACAAATTCAAAAAGAAGTCCAATATTAATAATTTTAAAACCCAATTAATAATCTAAAACCCATTTAAAATCACACACTCATACTCATACTCATTCATACACCAGTCAACTTCAAATTAACAGCCAGAGCAAATATGCCCTCATCACCTTGAGGTTCGCCTACTGTAACGCTCTCTACATGGAATACCTCTGAAGAGTGTTCGGAAACTTCAGATCGTGCAGAATGCAGCTGCGAGAGCAATCATGGGCTTCCCTAGGCATGCCTATGTTACTCCAACACTCCGCAGTCTGCATTGGTTGCCGATGAGTTTCTGGTCACAATTCAAAGTGTTGGTTATGACCTATAAAGCCCTTCATGGCATCAGACCAGGATATCTGCGAGACTGCCTTCTGCCGCACGAATCCCAGCGGCCGGTTAGGTCCCACAGAGTTGGCCTTCTCTGGGTCCTGTCAACTAAACAATGTCGGCTGGCAGGACCCAGGGGAAGAGCCTTCTCTGTGGCGGCCCCGACCCTCTGGAACCAGCTCCCCCCAGAGATTAGGACTGCCCCCACCCTCCTTGTCTTTCGTAAACTTCTTAAAACCCACCTCTGCTGTCAGGCATGGGGGAACTGAGATATCTCCCCCTTGCCTATGTAGTTTAATGTATGATATGTCTGTGTGTATGTTTCGCTGGCTGGGGAATTCTGAGAGTACAAGTCCAAATATCTTCAAGTTGCCAAGGTTGGGAAACACTACTCTAGGTCTAGGTGATAAGGGCATGAGCGACTGTCCTAATATTGCATCATCTTGGCATGCATGGCAGTTTTCTACTTCATTAGTTAGTTGTTTATATCATGGAAACTGGAGCCAATATACATTTTTAAATGTTATTTTCATTTTTAGCACCCCAAAATTATGTAAGAACAGCTGTTTTCATGCTCGCAAATTTTTATCTGTAGAACAGTGTTATAAGCCATTACACAATGTTTATACAAAGTAAGAGCAAAACAATCAAGGTAGTATGTTATTCACCACATTAAAGGAAAGAATCTCCTTTATAATAAATTGCTCTGACCCTTACTTACTTGATCTGCAATTTTAAGGCTGCCAAAATAAAAGAAGTTACATGTTAAAAGATTTGTCCATTATAATGATAATAACAGCACCATTTTGTCCTCATCAGAATGTTGATGAAAGGGATGAAATACCTTAAGGATTTTCCCCCCTGTAACAATTAATACAAAGAACAGTGAAGCAAGTAACAAAGCAGATACCCAGTCTAGTTGCATATAAAGAACCTTTGTACCAATCAGATTTGATGGAATCTCCCATTGATCATTGTGGTTTAATTAGATATTATTAATCCTAGTGGTGCACACATTCATCAAAAGTTTTGTCCTATTTGATATGTTCTTGGACTATAATGAAACCCCTGAGCTTCTCTCTTGCCAAATTAGCAGAGATTCTAAATAAGCAGGTCTTTCCATTCCCCTTTTATTGCATATAAAATGTGCAAAAACATTTTAAAATCTCCTTGAACAATCTGTTTGGATAAGATCTTAATGCATTTATTGAAGATGTTGACAGTTAAGAGGGAAATTTATGGTTCATAAAAATAGACATAGCAATTCCCATTTTGAACAGTAAAATCAGGAGATGACACATGTTAGTTGCAAGTCAACACTTAAAAGTAACAAATGAGCCTCTAAATTATATTTATAAACTTTATAAACTGGTTCACACTTAACCTTGTTTAAATTATTCAGGGAGCCAGATGTGCAGTTCTGTTTCTTATAAACAAATGAATGAAAGGAAATTTAAAATTGATATTTTCTATATGACTGAACATATTCTGAATGTATTACAGAATAGTACATTTGCTTTGCAATATTAATTTTGGACAGAATATGAAAAGATTGCTTGGCTGAAGTCTGATGCCATCATATGCATTTGAAAGTCAACAGTTATTATTATGTAGCATCAACACTAACAATATAATTATGGAATATTGTTTCTATTTTATGAATGGTACAGCTATTATACAGCTATTACAATGCTGAATGATTTCTAAAATGCATTAGCAAAAAATGTACATGAACATTTTGTTGGTGATTTTTTTTTTAAAAAAGAAACTAACAAATTGTATCTACACTTTTCATAAAATTCAAGAGCAGCTTCCCATTAAAACAGATATATTTGGGTTTATGTGACCTTCCTCAATTCACTCCAGCTGAACCTATGCACAAAATTCAAATACACAAAATTCAAATATACAATTGAAAAAAATAACTGGACTGTTGAATGCAGTATTTCATTTAATTATTAAACTTCCCTGCCTCTCTTCCTTTGAAAAGAAAAAATAATGCTCCTAATCTGTAGAATAAGGACTGTTAGCAGTCTATAAAAATATTACAAAGATACATAATGGATACACAGTGTCATAGTCATCGTCGTCGTCATCATCATCATCATCATCCCGTGTACCCACTACTCACAATGTAATTTGCCTTACAAACAGCCTCACGTGACATAATAGTCACTAAATTTTAAACAAAGAACTGAAAAATGTTAACATCGCTTTTGGTGTGCTTAAGAATGTGGAAATGGACTGGGGCTTTTATTTGAAAAGACAGTTAGGAGAGACAGACAGAGGCAAAGAGACAGACAGAGGCAGAGACAGAATGATAGAGGCAGAGAGGCAGAGAAACAGAGAGACAGAGATAGAGGAGGGGGAAGAGAGAGAGAGAGAGTATCTCCTATCCTTATGAAGGTGCATACATAAGGGAGTGGGGTGGAGTGGGGTGGGATAGGATGGGGTAGGGTAGGGTAGGGTAGGGTAGGTGATAGAAGAGGAGAGGAGAAGAGAAGGGAAGGGAAGGGAAGAGAAGAGAAGAGTAGAATTATTTATTGGCTAAGTGTGATTAAATACACAAGGAATTTGTCTCTGGTGCAAAAGCTCTCAGCGTATATGAAAAACAACAAAGCAACAGTAATCATTATAACGAAGAATAATAATTATAATGATACCAATAGAGAAGGTAGTAGGACAGATGAGAAGGATGTAGGGAGAACATTCTTTGTTGTGCATTTTTAATGATGGTTCTAATGTTAGATATCCATTCAAAACCTGGGAGATTATAGAACCCAAAAACGTGAAGGATTCTTCTGTTGATACTCTGTTGCCTAATATAATAAGGGATGGTAGAACAGGAGAGCAAAATGGCCAGCGACCCTGGGGGCATCTCTAGGAATCTCCTGGGAGGAAATAGGGCCAGAAAAGGCAGAGAGACACCTCCGTGGGGCTTCTCTAGGAATCTCCTGGAAGTAAATAGGGCCGGAAAAGGCAGGGAGAAGCCTCCATGGAGCCTCTCTAGGAATCTCGTGGGAGGAAACAGGGCTTCCACCTTCCCTGTGGTTTCCCCAATCACACCTTATTTGTTTTTATATTGATTCCTATGGAGAAAATTGCTGCTTCTTATGAACTTTTCTACTTAAGAACCTGGTCATGGAACAAATTAAATTCATAAGTTGAGGTACCACTGTACCATGGGAACCTCCCTCCCAATTATTCATGACCCTTGTTCAAAGTTACAGCCTTCCATGAAACTAACAAAATAAACATACTTCCTCCTCCATCTATTTTCCCTACAGCAACATTCCTGTGGATGGGTTGAGAGAGAATGATTTGCCCGTACCCATTGGTATGTTTAAATTAATATCAACAATACCAAATCAATATGGGATAACCAGAAGGCATGTCCGATTCATATGTGTTAATATGTTTTCATATTTACTTACATCTCCATCATGGAAAGATTGATAATTAACTCTTTAGAATATCCACTGAAATGTCCAGTAAACCTGATGGGGAGAATCCTTTTATAAATTAGCTTAATTGAGAAGATGACAACTGTTTTAGCTAAATCTATTGGCATACAGCAATTCAATGCAAGTATATTCTTTCTGTATCTTCTCTAAAATTGTAATTAGCACCTTGTTGATCTAAGTTAACCATTTTAAGCCCTTTTAAAAAAAAAATTATATACAGCATGTAAATAGGAATTATCAATGTTTCTTCTGAGAATAAGGCTTATATTTAAATCTTCTTCTAAATAACATCCAGATTAATGTCTTAAGTTCACAGGATACAACCTAATCAATGTAAAATTAAAACTCAGTACCTACTGAGATTTTTTTTTTTTAAACCCTGCAGATAATAATTTCCCACTTGCATCTTTAATGGTTCATATTCAGAGTAGTTTTTATTCCAAAAAATCCGAGAAATAAATCTACAATGATATGATTAAAAGTTTTCATCACATCCCTACTACTATAAACATTATTACAAAAATTATGAACTGTGCTGAACTATCTAAAATGACGATGGAATTACAAAACAAAGATGATTCAGAGTTCTAAAGGGCTTGGGAGAAGTGGTACCGATGGTTATCCACAAAAAAATATGATGCAATTACTAATAAGACAAAAGAAATTATTCAAGTGCACATTTCCATCTCACAACAGACCACGCTGTAATTATAAAATTTAATATAATTCACATACAACTTAAAGTACTAAATAGACATCAATTTCATAGACTGTCTGAATTCAATCCTACTGATAGTGATTCACTATAACTAATCAACTATATCTACTTGCAAACACTTACAACCTTACTCCTTCTTTTTTATCATATACACCCACCATACGCTACAACTCAAAAGTCGTCAAGTTAAAATCACCTGCTATCACGCAGGTCTACCCCTCTCCTCGCTCCCCCCCTAACTAAACTTCATTTTCTCATACATCTCTCATTGCCCTTTTCATCCCTTAATACAATTAATTAAGCTAATCCATTCTTTGAACTCGTATATATACTTGATTCGAAGCTATGTTGCTATATATGTATAATCTCGACATTGAACAGAAATGCTACTTTACTATGCATACTTTATTACTCTATATTAAAATGTATAGCTCCTCAGGTTATTCTGATATGTGCTTTTGTGTCCTTTTTGGGTTTTTTCTGTATATTTTCCCTTTCTCCCTTTCTTCCCTTCTTTCTTTTTTAATAACTCAATAAACTATTTTTTTTTAAGTTTTCATATGGGTGTTGTAACATTAGAAAGAGAAAACCTTTCATGGGGTCTCACTGTCCCATAACAAATTTGTCAACCTCTTGCTGAATTATCAAAAATATCTAAGTAGAATTAAGGTAGTGTTGTGATTCAGTCTGAGGCTCCTCAGGGAACGGCTGGAACTCTGCCGGCTCCATGCTCAGAGGGGGAGGACGAGGAACAGGAGGAGGAGGAGGACCAGGCAGACGGAGAAGAGGAATGTCAGGACGAGGAGGAGGGAGAACAGCCTGAGACCCACGGGGGGGAGCTCTCCCCAGCGAGTAGCCTGGAGTCATTAGATGAGAATGCACAAGCCATCATAGATATGAGGCAGAGAAGGGCAGCACAAAGAAGGGGACAATTAGCCAGGTATTTCCATCCCTAGTAGGCAACAGCTGGGTTAGGGTGTAGTTCTCCTCAGAAAGGTTGAAAAGGCAGGCCCGCCCTTCCTGTATTGTGGAGAGTTATCTTTTGGGAGTCCTGTGACCTTGCTTCGATCCTTGGCGTCTCTGATTCTGGCTTGTGGCCTCGAAGGCTGAAAACTTGGGGGAGGCGTGGGTTTTATTATCTACAGTGGTGTGTGTGCCAGCAAGAAGCCTGTTGTATTGTCTGCCCGTCATGACTCTTCTGTGAAGCTTCATAGCATTCCAGTTTGTAAGAACAGTTTTTGTTATCTGTGTTTGTTTTCAAAGATATAAAATGACTTTGCTTTTTACCAGCGTGTCTGACTACTCTTTTTAGTTGGTGTTGACATCTGGGGGAACCCAGACAGAACAGGTAGGTACTCCACTTAAATATACCCTATATCTTAAAACTGGAAATGAATACTTTCAATGAACTTTGCCTTAATTGGCACCATGACAAATTTCAAACCTATGACAATTACTTGGTTTTCAATATTACCATCCATTAACATTTTTTCCTCAGAGTTATTCTTTGCTATTTATGAATTTTTAACCAATAAACAGATCCCACATTAAAAGTTTTTAACAACTGAGAATAGACTAGATTTGTGCAGTTAACTGTACATCTACAATATGTAACATATTGTTTTATCATATCAGGAAAATAATTTCGATCATTTCTTATAAGAAATGTATACTTTAAAATGTCCCCTGCATAAAAGAACAGTTTGTATTCTCTTCCAGATTATTTGTATCCTTTGAATACCTATTGTTCTGTCTGGGTCACTCCGGAAGCTATGACCAACCCAAAAAGATAAGTCAGACACACCGGTTGAATCCAAACACAGTTTTATAATGGTAAAGAGAAAAGAAGCCAACAGAAAATGTCCTTACAGATCAGGAAAACAGTGGAACTCCAAATAGATATACAAAGGCAACAGTTCATACAGAAACACAGGATCCTTAATGCCAAACGAGGCTGTTGATAAAAGACACAAACCTCCCACAGGTCTTCAAGACTGCTGGGCCACAAGCCAGGAATAAAGACGCTGAGAGAAAATGCAGATAACACCAACTTCACTTTGATAACATTCCGCGCTGCCGGAATGGTTCTCATGCCTTATAAACCCTTCCCTGCTAATGAGGACTACACCCAACCCCCTGGTGTTCCTCATTCAATGCTGATAATATCTACGCAGCTGATTTCTCCTTTGAGCTAATCGTCTCTGCCTCATACTAATGATAGCTTGTGCATCATCATCCAAGGACTCCAGGGAATCTCAGCTACTTGCCTGAGACAGCCCCTCCCCAGGGCTCCCAGGCCTTGCATCACCTTCACTTTCGTGACTACTGTCTGCACTGTCTGACTGCAAAGAACTCTCCTCTCCGCTCTCAGCCTCCCCCGAGCATGGAGCCAGCAGAGACGCAGCTGGTCTTTGATCTGACTCAGGCTGAACCACAACACCTATATATTGTCTAAAATAAGTCAAATGTTCTGAGAACAGGTTAAATTTAAGATGAATAATGGATATCCCTGATTTAGTCTAGCAGTGAAGGCATCAAGCCAGAAACCAGAAAACTGTGGGTTTTAGTCCTGCCTTAGTTGGCTGCATGGATTTAGGCCGCTGAATGACACCAAGCTTTCATGGCAAGCCAGTTGGTCAATTTCTGTCACCACCAATGGTTTAACATTCAACTTCTGATTGATCTGAAAGAAAACCAGCCTACACTTGTTGAAAAACTCTAGGAAGGGGGTGGGGGAATGATATCCCTCATGAGTTTGACAGCACATTTTATTTGATGTAAAAAAATATTAGTAATAACTTGAGGAAAGGGGCTAAATTATAATTTTATTATAATACAGACTATTCGCAATATATGATTGAGTGTATATTTTAATAACCTACATAGATCAGTATTTGTAATTAATATTTTTGCCTACATTTAACAAGATAATCTCACCAAATGATAAGGACTCCTTTTGAAAAGATTCATGATATAACTAAATGGCATAGGATATAAGCTTTCTATCTAAAAAGCCATTTGAACTAGAGGACTTCCCAGTTTTCATAAAATTAATAGTATATAATATTTCTTGTAAAGTTAAAAGTACAGCTAAATCAACCAAGTGAGCTTGGGAATTATTTGGACCGTTTATTTTATTTTAAAGATCAATCTGCTCATCTGGGATCTTCAGATTCAAGCTATAAAGTCAAGTATAAAAATATAAAAATTGCAAATTTATTGCTCCTGAGTCATTATATATTTTACCCATGGACTCCTTAATTGTAGATATTATATTATGTTGCAGTTGTTTCAGTTGAGAGACCAACAATTTCCCTGCTTTTTTTCCTCCTGTTCCCAATAAATCTGTTTTATATGCTTTAATGAATATTCAATTTTGAAGACATACAAATGACCAAGTTGCAACTTGGCACATATAAAAGCTTTATATAATTCCAAGAGGATTTCTGGTACAGATATTTAAAATTTCCATGACTACATAGAATTAAGTAATTTCTTCTCCTTCTCCTTGTCTCTCTTCTTCATCTCCCTCCCTTCCCCTTCTTCACATATGTCAGAAATATCAAACTCAATTTCATTGAGAGCCATATCAGGAAATTACAGGAAATAGTATAAGGGAGACTAGATGGACCATGAGGTATTTTTCTGCCGTCAATCTACTATGTTTCTATGTTTCTATCAGGGTTGTGTTTGACCCCAAGGACCAGGTTGGATGTGGCCGGGGGTGGGTGTTACCAGCTCAATCTCACTCATGCCTGGGGCGCCTGTGTGGCCTGACTGCTCTGCCAGTGAAAACGGGCTCCCAATCTCCATTTTTGGCTGCCATGGCCTCCTGCAACCTTCTGCCAGTGAAAAAAGAGCTTGGGAGGGCTGCATGTGAGTTCTGTTTTCATTGGCAGTGGGTTACAGAAGGCCATGGCAGTCAAAAGTGAAGCTTGGAACCCTGTTTTCGCTGGCAGAAGCACCGCAGGCTAATCCTTCACTATTTACAGGGCAGCCCCACCAGCCAGATCTAAATATCCTGCAGGCCTTGACTTTGACACCTCTGACATGTGTGATAATCTGACCCTGTACAAAAGCTGAAAAGACATCCAACTTAACATTCAACTTCATGTTGAATGTTAACTTGAACTTACTAGAAAGAAACAGTAATTTTCTGTTTGTTTATTTCTTGTTGGCTAAGAACAAATGTTCTATACATTTATTTTTTGTTTTATTTTAAAATTATATTATTTATTTTATAGAAGTTCATTTCCATATAAATTTGCTTAACACCAGAATAGCAGAAACAAACTACATTTTATACTTGTTGCTATTCCTAAATTTAAGTAAGTTTGGGATGTGAAACCATGTGTGCACAGATTATTGCTTTTAAAAATCAAATATAATACAGTACTTCGAATCAAATGCAATATGGGTAATCTTATATTTTTGTTATTTTATATTTGCTTTCAAAACGTCAAGGCTTTGTGAAGCATGGAATGGCATAGTAAAAAGATTTTAAAAATACAAATCGTGATTATGTAATTTCAGACCGTTCATTGAAAGAGGTTGGTTATTTAAAAGCTTAAATATCTTTGAATACAGTCAAATTTCTCAGAATTTGAAAGTACAGTATACCAAAAAAAAATGTAAGCAATCTTGTTATTCCTTTCATTTACTAGATATACAAAATAATAATAAATTGTAGTCTAGCAATTAACTTTGGACAATTTATGTCTGTGTTCTGTTTTTGTCTTTGTTTGTTTATTTTATGGTATTTGTTTTTTTCGTAATGCAAATAATTAATAAATATTACTTTTTAAACAAAAAGAAAGAGGTTGGTTATTAAGATTGTGTCTAAAATTCCTTAGACTGCTTTATTAGATCTCCTATTAGTGCAGATAATTATGGCTCAGCATAGGGAAGAAGGAAAGTTAGGAACTGGGGCTCCTCTGTACGGTCCCATCTTCCCAATTAAGACATATAGGTAGTCCTTGACTTACAACCACAAAGAGGGCTGAAATTTCCATAGAAAATCCATAGAAAATCACTGTGGTCATAACACAGGTCAGACCCAATTTTACTGTTTTTACAATGGGCATTAAGCAAATCACCATGACCATAAGTGTGAACCAATTCAATAATAATAATAATAATAATAATAATAATAATAATAATAATAATAATAATGTTATTGTTGTTGTTGTTATTATTATTATTATTATTATTATTATTATTATTTAATAATTTATTAGACTTGTAAGCTGCCCCTCTCCAAAGACTTTAAATTTTTTTCAGCCAAAAACATTGCAAAGTTGCATCACCTAACCACAGGACACTGCAATCAATCATAATGTTGAAACAGTTGCACAAGCCTTGAATTATTTTACTACATTCAAATTCAAAACTCTGACATAGTCTCCAATGAGTAATTCTGACAAGTTGGCCATTACCTGTTTCTATTCAGTTTGTAAAGTATCAGCATGGTATATGTGCGGGTCCATGCATATGGGCTTTTGCAATGACAGAAGAAAATTTTGTCAATGAACAGATTTTATAAGTGATGCCCAAGTTTTTTGGGTGTGACAGCAGTGCTGGGACCATCGTGGCTGTTTCTTGCCAAAATCTTTTCATTTCAATTTTTCAGATCTTCATACTTTGCATTCTTATCCAGTTCTTTGTTTTTTATTCTATTACTTTCTGGTTATGTCACATCAATTATCCACACTATTTTTCTTTTCAGCCACAGATATATCTGGTGTCTTATGATCCAAGACTTTCTTAGTATATATTTGGAAATCTCACAACATTTTAACTTACTCATTTTCAATTACCGTATTTTCAGAGTATAAGATGCACCTTTTTCCTCCCTAAAAGAGGCTAATAATTTGGGTGTGTCTTATACTTTGAATCTAGCTTTTTTCCCCCAGCTCTAACTAGTTGCTAACGACCTTCCCAGCTTTTACTTTGCAGGCTCTTTCATTATTTCTCTCTGCGGAGAATGTTTTCCAAGCCCTAAGTCTTTGCAGGGTTTTTTCATTTTATTTATTTATTTATTTATTTATCACTTGGATTTGTATGCCGCCCCTCTCCGAAGACTCGGGGCGGCTCACAACATGTAGAAACAAATCATAAGTAATCAAACAATTTAAAATTTTAAAGATTTAAAAAACCCCATATACTAACAGACACACACACAAGCATACCATATATAAATTAAACGTGCCCAGGGGGAGATGTTTCAATTCCCCCATGCCTGACGGCAAAGGTGGGTTTTAAGAAGTTTACGGAAGGCAGGAAGAGTAGGGGCAGTTCTAATCTCCGGGGGGAGTTGGTTCCAGAGGGCCGGTGCCACCACAGAGAAGGCTCTTCCCCTGGGGCCCGCCAACCGACATTGCTTAGTTGACGGGACCCGGAGAAGGCCCACTCTGTGGGACCTAATTGGTCGCTGGGATTCGTGCGGCAGGAGGCGGTCTCGGAGATATTCTGGTCCAGTGCCATGAAGGGCATTAAAGGTCATAACCAACACTTTGAATTGTGACCGGAAACTGATCGGCAGCCAATGCAGACTGCGGAGTGATGGAGAAACATGGGCATACCTGGGTAAGCCCATGACTGCTCTCGCAGCTGCATTCTGCACGATCTGAAGTTTCCGAACACTTTTCAAAGGTAGCCCCATGTAGAGAGCATTACAGTAGTCGAATCTCGAGGTGATGAGGGCATGAGTGACTGTGAGCAATGAGTCCCGGTCCAGATAGGGCCGCAACTGGTGCACCAGGCGAACCTGGGCAAACGCCCCCCTCGCCACAGCTGAGAGATGTTGTTCTAATGTGAGCTGTGGATCGAGGAGGATGCCCAAGTTGCGGACCCTCTCTGAGGGGGTCAATAATTCCCCCCCAGGGTAATGGACGGATAGATGGGATTGTCCTTGGGAGGCAAAACCCACAGCCACTCCGTCTTATCCGGGTTGAGCTTGAGTCTGTTGACACCCATCCAGGCCCCAACAGCCTCCAGGCACCGGCACATCACTTCCACCGCTTCGTTGACTGGGCATGGGGTGGAGATGTAAAGCTGGGTATCATCCGCATATTGATGATACCTCACCCCATGTCCTTGGATGATCTCGCCCAGCGGTTTCATGTAGATGTTAAATAGCAGGGGGAAGAGCACCGACCCCTGAGGCACCCCACAAGGGAGAAACCTAGGAGTCGACCTCTGTCCCCCCACTAACACCGACTGTGACCGGCCAGAGAGGTAGGAGGAGAACCACTGAAGAACAGTGCCTCCCACTCCCAACCCCTCCAGCCGGTGCAGAAGGATACCATGGTCGATGGTATCGAAAGTCATTGCTCTAACATGCTCCGAATAAGTTTCTTTCCAGCCCTAACCAGGTGCTAACGATGTTCCCAGTTATTACCAGCTTGCAAGCCCTTTCATTGTTACTCTCTATAAAGAATTTTTTTTCCAAAGCCTGTCTTTGTAGGGTTTTTCCATTCTCTACTTGCTCCAAATATTTCTGTCCAGCCCTAACCAGGTGCTAATGATGTTCCCAGCTCTTACCTTGCAGGCTCTTTTATTATTTCCCTCTGCCAAGAATGTTTTCCAAGCCCTAAGACTTTTGAGGGTTTTTTCCTTGCTGTAACTTGCTCTGAGTAAGTTTCTTTCCCGCCTAGCCAGGTGCTAACAATGTTCCCAGCTCTAATTTGCTCCAAATAAGTTTCTTTCCAGCCTAACCAGGTGCTAGCAATGTTCTCAGCTCTTACCAGCTTGCAAGATCTTTCATTATTACTCTCTGCAAATACCTTGCTCCAAATGTTTTTTTCCTGGAGCTAATGATGTTCCCAGCTCTTACTGGCTTGCAAGCTCTTTCATTGTTACTCTCTCCGAATAAAGTTTTTTTAAAGCCCTACCCAGGGTATAAAATAATGTGCTGGCTAAGGACACTAGCCAGATGAATACCTACAGTTTCTTTAGCTTCTTTTCACAATCTGGACTTTGAATCATTTGATGATTTTTCAGTTCTGGCCTTGATTACATTAGTTTGAGGACCATGCTGTTGTGCAGCTGAGCTCAAGCCTTTGGCTCCTTTTGTTTAATGTTCCAGTTGTAGTAGTAGTAGTAATATTAATAGTAATAATAAATGTTTACTTATAATGCCCATTTAACAAATGGCAAAACAGCATGTTAGCAATAGCACTTTTTAACAGAGCCATCATATTGCCTCCACAATCCGGGTCCTCATTTTACCCACCTCGGAAGGATAGAAGGTTGAGTCAACCTTGAGCCGGTGATGAGATTTGAACCACCGACCTGCAGATCTAGCAGCCAGCTTTAGTGGCCTGCAGTACTGCACTCTACCCACTGCGCCACCTCGGCTCAGTAAGCCATTGCTATGTTTTATCACTATCCACTTTCAACTTAAACATTGGTAGAAATTGACCTTGTAATACTTTTCCTTGTCAACATTCTGTTTGTGTTTAATTAGATTATTTTCATATTCACTTTTAATTTCATGCCCATTTAATAAATTCTACTTTTAACCTGTACTAATCTTGTCCTTGGCTATGACTTCAAACTCTTGGCTTGCGGGCCAGATGTGTCACACATTGCAAAGCAGAAAAAAGTCTCAATATGTCATGTGATACTGCCATGATGGGAGCTTGATAGCCCTGTCCTTGGCTACCTTTAACTTAATCAGTCAATGCATATTCTTCTTGTTTGAAGTTTGTTTGACTTGAAATAAACCTCTTCCCCCATTTCTTCAGGTCAGATATAATCTATCAATATAATGGGATATATTCCTGAGTGAATAGTCTTTAGAGTTTTGTTGTTTTGATCCAAACTGTTCAGTTCAGCAAGTGTCTAGGTAATAATTCCAGCAGTGTATCATATCACTAGTACAGTTTTTTCAAAATACAGTAATACCTCGTCTTACGAACCTAATTGGTTCCAGAAGGAGGTTCGTAATGCAAAAAGTTCGTAACACAAAACAATGTTTCCCATAGGAAACAATGTAAAAGCGATTAATGCGTGCAAGGGGGAAAAATTGCAAAATGGCGCTCTGCTGGCCGCCGCCGCCCAGCTGTCACCCTTTAAAACAGCTGGGGGGCTTCTCGGCATTCTCCTGAACCCAAACCCGAACCCAAACTTTTCGGGTTCAGGTTCGGGGGCCGCCGAGAAGCGCTGCTGCCTGGCTGTCACCTTCTGAAACAGCTGTGGGGCTTCTCAGCAAAAGTTCGGGTTCGGGTTTTGGTTCCGGAGGCCGTCGAGAATCGCCCTGCTGTTTCAGAAGGTTATAGCTGGGCGATGCCGCCCGGCAGAGCACCATTTTTCTAATCAGCAGCGGCGTTTTTGGCCGATCTGGAGGCTGAAACAGAGGTGGGGAATCCCAATAGAGAATTCCATGGGCGGAGCTTTGATGTCATGAAGACATCCTTCCTGGAGACCACGTTTCGGCCGAGTTCGGGTTCGGGTTCACGCCGAGAAGCCCCCCGGCTGTTTTAAAAGGTGACAGCTGGGCGGCAGCGCCCAGCAGAGTGCCTTTTTGCGATCTGCGGTGGGTTCGTAAGTCGAAAAAAGTTCGTATGAAGAGGCAAAAAATTTCCAAACCCCCGGTTCATATCTCGAAATGTTCATATCACGGGGGGTTCGTATCATGAGGTACCACTGTACTATGCCATGTTATATTATTTGAATACTTGTTGACCTCTCAATCTTATTCAATACTATATATCTCATATATTCAGTTCTGACAACTGAGTTTACCAGAATATATGTTTGTTTCACTCTCCTTTTGCTATTCTTTATACAGAATGAAAAGGGAACTGTAAATCAAAAGATGATGGGAAAAGTAACCATTAAACGAGCAGTAAAACTTCTGAACTATCTGTTGACCATTTAGCCATGATCTTGAGTGCTCTACATGATAAATATCCTATGCAAACTATAATTCTTTTCACACTCAGTTATATCACAATTTTTATGTTTTGTATCTTTTCATTTATAAAATGTTTTTTTCTTGGGAAAAACATATTATTTGATCATGTTTACTTGTAATAGCAGGGTGTGATGACTCAACAGTTAAAGATATTGGTCTTGTCAGCTGCAAAGCCAACAGCCTGGGTTCAATACCTAAGTTCCACACAAAAGGGTAATCTCTCATTACTTGCCCCAGCTCCTGCTCACCTAGCAGTTCAAAAACAATAAAATGCAAGTAGACAAATACTGTGTTTCCCCAAAAATAATATATACCCAGAAAATAAGCCCTAGCTTATTTTTAAGTATGCCCTACCCCCAAAATAAGACCTAGTAAAGTCTATCAACTGGGGGGGGCATGGCCCACATCAGATGCGGCAAGGGCACAGGGATTGATGATGTCTAATGTTGTGGTTAGCTCTGGCCCAGCAACTGCCCCAAGGACTGTGGATGTGGGGGAGACATCCACATGCCGCAGGCCTGTTTTGCCCCCGGTGGAATCTGCTGATGAAGGCTCCTCTGACCCAGAAGACATGAGTGACAGGGAGGAGGAGAATGTGGCAGACAGCTCAGAAGGAGATCAATTATCTAGCTCCTCCTTGGATTCGGAAAAAGAGTTAATGATACAGCCACGCATGCAGAGAGCGATGCATAGGCAGCAACAACTGAGAGATTATTATCAAAGAAAATGAGGCCACCTGTGGTTGGGTGGGGCTGTGGTAATTAGTGAGGCTGCTATAAATAGTAGCCTGTGGGTTTGGCCATTGTGGAGGATTATCTGATCATTGTGTTTCGTGCCTGCCTTGCTGACTTTGACCTTTGTGTGCTGATTTTTCCCCACTTTGAAACTAAACCAGAGCAAAGTGTGTTTCACTTTGTGAAAGAAGAAGGACTGTGAATTGCCTCACAGCTGCAAGCTAAGTATCACAGAACTGATAAGGGACTTGTACAAATTACCAGTTTGTTTGGAGACAAGTGCTCTTTGGCTATACAAAAAGAATGCTTAGTTTATTTTAATTTTCGGTATAAAGAACATTGTTTTGAATTTTCAAACGTGTGTGTGTCTGAAATTTGTATCTGTGAATTTTTGGGAGGATTCTACCAGAGAGCTCGACAGAGCATCTAACAGCAGCTGCAGCCTGTGCAGTGCAGGTGAATTGATTATCTATCCAAGCAGCAGATAGAGGCAGAGGTAGGCAGGAAGGCAGGACATGTTGCATGGGCCATGGGAACATCAAGATTTAGTGGGCCAGAACAATCTCACCATCCCATTGTCTCTTGGCTTGCCTGCAGATTGTGTGGCACATCTAGATTGTGCACCACACAGGTCTCCTCCCTGTGCTTCTGCCTCTGTCAGCTGTCTGCCGTGCTACCACATAAAGACAAGCCTCCTGCAGCTGCCCGCCTGCTCTATTTCACTGTCTCTTGGCTTGCCTCCTCCATTGTAGCCACAAGAAAGCAGCAGTGGGGCTGGGGGCTACGCAGGGTCCACTGGAGGGGACCTCTGGAGCTTCCACCATGAGATGAGGCAGGGGTCAAGGTGTGGATAGTCTTCATTCAGGGCCCTGAGTTAAGCTGGTGCAGGACACATAGGCAGCTCTAGCCATCCTGCCTTTTGGCAATGCCACTGGTGTGTCATGTGATCTCCTGCCCCATTGTGGCTGCAAGCAAGTAGAAGTGGGCCTCCATACATGGGGAAAAAATAAGGCCACCCCAGAAAATAAGTCCTACTGCTTATTTTGGAACTCTCCAAAATATAAGACTGAGTTGGTACCATTTTGGTGGAAAGGTAACAGCACTTCATGTGCTTCAGCATATAGTCATGCTGGCCACATCCATTTGGAAATGTCTTCAGACAACATTGACTCCCTCAGCTAAGAAATGAATATGAATACAGTGGTACCTCTACCTAAGAACACCTCTACTTATGAACCTTTCTAGATAAGAACCGGGTATTCAAGATTTCTTTGCCTCTTCTCAAGAACCATTTTCCACTTACAAACCCGAGCCTCCGAAACTGTAACCAGAACAGGCAGGGAGAAGCCTCCATGGGGCCTCTCTAGGAATCTCCTGGGAGGAAACAGGACTAGAAAAGGCGGGGAGAAGCCTCTGTGGGGCCTCTCTAGGAATCTTCTGGGAGGAAACAGGGCTGGTAAAGCTGGGGGGATGCCTCCATGGGGCCTCTTTAGGAATCTCCTGGGAGGAAACAGGGCCTCCACCCTCCCTGTGGTTTCCTCAATTGAATGCATTATTTGCTTTTACATTGATTCCTATGGGAAAAATTGCTTCTTCTTACAAACGTTTCTAGTTAAGAACCTGGTCACGGAACGAATTAAGTTCGTAAGTAGAGGTACCACTGTACTTACTCCTAGAGTCATATTTGATTCGACATGTGAAACCTTTACCTTTATTCAAAATGTGTGCTACTTAGCTTTAGCTGTATCCAAATGTATTTCCTTGATGAACTTTAAAAAATTGAAAGCTAAAACATTGCTGCTTCACCTTTCAAAAAAAATGTCAATTAGTATAGGCTTGTCCTAACGTGTTGCATACAGAATAATTTCTAGCAAAAGAAACAAATTATTGCTTTAGATAGCTATTATTTTCTGCACATAAATAAACAGGACCATTACAAATATTACTGTGGCCTTGGATCAACAATGTATATGATAAAGGATCCTTTTAATAATTTTTGCTTATTTTAACAGTTTGAAAGAATGGTCTGAGTACCAGATATGGCTCAGGCAAAAGAATGTCAAGATTTGTACCAGGAGTTAAATCTGTTTCACAAAAATCATTCAGTCGTATCCTGCTTCACATATGCACCCATTTACCAAACACAGCTTGTTTAGATCTGCATCCAACATGTTACCTTCTGTTGTGGTTGGCTCTGGCCCAGCTTCTGCCCCAAGGAATGTGGAGGTGGATGCAGGGGAAACATCAACATGTCATAGGCCTGATTTTTTGACGACAGAGTCAGGTAGTGCAGTTTCCTCGGACGAAGAAGAAAGGGGGGGTGACTTGGAAGAGGGGGGCTTGGCACACAGCCCAGGAAGTCAATCTCCATTATCTCCAGTCGATTCGGATGAGGAAGTGTTAGATCCACGCATGCGCAGAATTATGCATTGAAGAGACTAATTGAAGAAATATTACAGGAGATAAGAGAGGCCATCTGTGTTTGGGTGGGGCTCCAGTAATTAGGGCTGCTGATATAAATAGCAGCGTGCTGACTTGGCCGTTGTGGAAGATTATCTGATCGTTGTTTTTCAGGACCATGCCTTGCTGTTTCCAGACTTTGTTGATTTTTCATGACTTTGAAACCAAAGCAGAGCAAAGTGTGTGTGTTTCACTTCGTGGAAGAAGGAGGGCTGTGACGTTCCTTCACAGCTGCTAGCTAAGTACTTAAGGACTGATTAAGGGGATTGTACAGACAACCAGGTTGTTTTGGGACAAGTGCTCTTTGCAATACAAAAAGGGTGCTTTGTTTCTTTTGAATTTTTGTGATAAAGAACATTGTTTTTGAACTTTCAAGTGTGTGTGTGTGTCTGAAATTTGTACCCTTGAATTTTTGGGAGACTCGTACCATAGAGCCCGGCAGAACATCTTCTATACTAATTAATTTCAAGGCTGGAGGAGGAAAGTGTGGAGATTAATTTTTCACTGAAAATTATTTCATATTTTAATTCTATTACATATTCTTTCAAAAATTTCATGGTAAGCTGCATTTTCTTTACATCTTTTTCGCTGTCATCAAATCTTAGATATGGGCTGGTGGTGGTGAAAAATGAGAGATGTTGACCTATTGAACAGAGTTTTAAGCCTTTTTCTAGGCTTTGTCCAGTGAAGGGCTACCTATTTTTTTACTACCACACTGTGGCCATGGCAAATTGGGTGCTCTGGGGTGGAGCTCCGTTTTCGTACCCCACTGTGTCCCCCCCCCCATCTGGGCTGTAGCCCAACAAAGCTTTGTCCTTTGCATCAGCCAATCCTACTTTTGCACCCTAATTTTGGAACTGCAGTGGCAACACGTTTTGTTCTCCAAATTGATTGCATTATAAAATATTCCCTTTCTTTATGCTTGAAAAATTAAGTTGCACAGAATTGAAAAGTAATTCTGTTTCAGCAATCTTATTTTTTCTTCACTTATGAAATATCAGTTCTAAACTTTCTTCATCCAATTTACTCTTTTTTTTCTTCTTGAAAAAATGGGGATCCTCTGCATCATTATTTCTCCCCCTAATTGACTTAGCCTGAATTTTCCCAAGGTGGAAATCTCCAGGTTGAAAGCTTAAAAATCAAAATTGAGATCTGTACTTCCACACATAACTGTTGCAGAAATTGTGTAGTAACCCAAATCCCTGTTTGGTAAAATAGACTAGGAATATTGGAAATCCTATGCAGGTGATTGTGACTTCTGGTAGTGGTATTATTATTAATAGATCATAGCATCAATTATTATTATTATTATTTTATCATTATTATGAATACAACACAGCAAACAAGATCACTATGTTGGATTTCGTATTTCATCACCAGTCGGGCACTTCCCCAGCCCCTAGGACTGTGTGATGTAGTGGCAAATTATGTGTGCCAATCCCAGTAAAGCGGCCTTTTGAAATTGACAGATGGAGATTTTGTCAATTCTGATGGTTTTCAAATGTCCGCTGAAATCCTTTGACACTACGCCCAGCATGCCAAGGACCACTGGGAGCACTTTAGCTGGCTTATGCCAAAGTCATTGCAGCTCGATTCTGGCATAAGCCAGTGAAAGTGGTGCCAGTGGTTCTTGGCACGCTGGGCACAGTGCCAAAGGATCTCAACAGACATTTGAAAACCATCGGAATTGACAAAATCTCCATCTGCCAATTGCAAAAGGCCACTTTACTGGGATCGGCACAAATAATTCACCACTACATCATGCAGTTCTAGGTGCTTGGGAAGCGCCTGACTATTATTATTATTATTATTATTATTATTATTATTATTATTATTATTCCCAAGTCAATTCTTTACTCTCTTTTTTTTAGGTCTCCATTGTTTTTCTTCTTTTAGTGTTAATAATTCATTTGTCTCTTTGGCCAGGCTTACTTAATTTAATAATGCATCCTCCGTTTAAAATCTGGATAATATCTGAGAAAATAAATTAATAGTCACAAAACTATGAAGCAAATTGTTAGGCACTACTACCAGTACAAAGCAAAGTTCTTTGACAGTCTAATTGCTGTCTGCTTTGCTGTTTGTGTGTTATTTGACTGAAGCTCCAGTTTTCCTCAATAAGTCTTGATGAGGATGAAGATCTTCCCTCAAAACTGACAGTTTTCCTGTTAAAAAGAGATGGCATTTACTTTTCAGTTGTAATCAGGGAGCATCCATCTCATTATTGAGCCTACCTGGATCTGAAAAGAAGATGTAAACAAGTATTCATAATACAAACCATCTGGAGTTATTTCTTTTAAATCATGCCTTTAAAAATTCTTTAAGTAAAAAACGTAGGGTTACCTTAAAGATGAAAAAAGGAAACAGGCAACTCTCACTTATAGATTGGTGTCTTCTCTAGTTCACATAATACCATTTAGAGTAGTGTCAAAAATTATCAAGTGTCTAGTCCCAGGCAGAAAAGTTTTCTCGAAGTTTTTTTCTGTAAGTTCTCATTTATTTGCTGAAAGAAGTTTTGTTTTAGAAACACTTTCAGAGCTAAATGAATCTGAAAGCAGACAGAATTTGTACATTGTTTACCGAACACTTTGTTTGGTCTGAGGATATTTCCTTCCTATCCTGCCACCTTGAGGCCTCACATTTAGAGAGACAGAAAAAAAGGAAAAGGAAGGGTGTTTTTTAATATTTAAAAAATCAGTTCCTTGGCCATTTTTTTCAGTATAGCAGATGGAAGTTGTTCTGTCTGGGTCACTCCAAAAGCCAAAACCAACCCAAAAAGAGAAGCCAGACACACTGGTAAAAGGCAAAGGCAGTTTATATAATTCAAGGAAAACACAGGTAACAGAAAATGTCCTTACAAACAGGAAAAACGCTAGAACTTCAAATATATACACAAAGGCAATAGTCCATGAAGCAATACCAGATTCTTGCTGCCAAGACGAAGCTGTAGATAGCAAACATACGCCTCCCACGAGTCTTCCAGACTGCTAGGCCACAAGCCAAGATCAGAAACGCTGAGAATCAAAACAGGTCACCGCAACTCCAATTGATAACACTCCACATGGCTTCAAGGCCTTGCCTGCCTTTTAAACCCTGCTGATGAGGACCACACCCAAACCCAGCTGTTTCTAATTCAATGGTGATAATATTTCTTTAACTGCTCCTTTCGTTGCTCTGAATGTCTCTGTCTCATGTCAATGACAGCTTGTGTGTCATCACCTAATGACTCCAAGCTACTGGCTGGGGAGAGCCCCCCCCCCCCCCGGGGGCTCTCATGCTGTTCTCCTTCATCCCATTCCTGACTCTCCTCTCCCCCGTCTGACTGTTCAGCCCCCTCCTCTGCGCTGTCATCCTCCTCCGGGCATGGAGCCAGCAGAGACGCAGCCGGTCCCTGAGCAGCCTCAGGCTGAACCACAACAGAAGTTAGCAATAACCATCACATGTTCTTTGGGATGAAAAGGCAGAAAGCAACACATATGTATCCATCAACCCTATTGTTTTATTTCTTACATTTTATGTTCTATGAAATAAGTATCCATTATTTCCTATTCCTGTAACATTCTAACTATTTTGCATTGTGTTCCATGTAGAGCATTCCACCAATCTGAATTCTGTCCTATTAGAACACAACTAATTCAATATTTTCCAATAAAACAGCTGGAATGGGGCATTTTTATCCTGAGTTCACCATGAAATATCCTTATGCATAGCCCTAAAAATAAGACAAGACAATATAAAACTGAAACCTCTTTTAACAAGAAGAAAAGGTGATATTTCAAATTATAAGTGATATTTCAGTAAGGTTTTATGATCTAGACTACAATCTTATCATACTGCCTATAAAACAACCTACAGTAATTTCCACCAGATCCATTTTAATCAATTTTTATTATAGTAACTGACCAGTGCAAAATAACATTACAAACAAGCAAAACATTAACACAAAAATCATACTGGCACAGTCTGGATAAAGCTAAGGGCAAAAATAATTCACTATTAATTTGTTTTCTAAAGAGCAATTTGGCGTACATGACAATATTTGGCCACACTAAAGAATAACAGCTGTACTTGCCAAAGAAATGGAAGTACTATATAAAAGTTATCTCCTGTACCAGGCTGATTAGTGAAAATCAGAATAGTATGAATGGCACAAATACTTCAGCAAACTCAGCAAAACAATGGGACAGGAATCAGAGTTTCAGACTCCCCAAGGGCAGATATGTACATGTATATGACAACATATATCATTCAGGATTACTGGTGTTAAAACATTAAACTGAATCAGAGTAAATGCTGTACTTGCTTCCTGGGTGGTTAAATGAGTAATGTCTCTAGTTTGTTGGATATGTTTGAAAATCCTTCAGAGTAAATAGAATCTAGTAATCAGATCCGGGATGGGCTTCAAAAACTTTAGCAAGGGGTTCTGTGCTCTGGTTGCTGGGTGGATGTGGCCATGATAGATGTGGTCTAATCAGCCTCATGCACCAAAAATGGGGGGAGCATTTTTGCCCTCCCTGGACTCCAAAGGTTTCCCTTGAGTCTCCGTGAGGGCAAAAACAGCCTCCCCAGGTTCCAGAGGCCCCCTAGAGGCCCTCTGAACTTCTGGTAGACCCTTTTTTTCACCCTCTCAAGCAAGGGTGGGCAGCAGGCAGGACGGAGTTCCACCGGTAGAAATGAAAATGCGTGTGCCGCTCCAGCTGATTGGCAGCTGTCACTTCCTGGATTAGTGGTCTCGGCTCGGCTCTCCTTTTTTCCCCTGCTGCTGCTGCTACGTCTGTGCTCCTTGGTTTTTTCCTCTTTCCTTCTTCCTGGCCTCAGACGAGCTTCCCTCTCTCCTGCCCGGCAGCCCTCCAGCCTCACGCGGCCACCTCCCACCTGAGGTGCAAACAGAAGGTGTGGGTGGAAGCCGCACTGGCAGCATTTATGCTTCTGGTAGCACCCGTTTGCCTAGCTACCCAGCCTGAGGTGGGGGGGGGGGGGCAACCCAGAAAGGAGAGTGTGGGAAACACGAAGCAAATTGTCACCCCAGCGAGCGACACTGGTAAGGTTGTAAGTCGAGCACTTAACAGTTCACTTGAACAATGATGATCGTTCAAGCCACTCCCACCTAGTCACATGGCCAGCAAGCCACTCCTACCCAGTCACATGACCATTAAGCCCCACCTACAAATTAAGCCCCACCCACAGTGTGACAGTAAAATTTTTGGCTGCCCATTACTACTCTCGAGGCTCTGCATACGCCCAGCACTTACCTGTATCCACAATGGGCTGCAGGGGGACTCCCGGGGAGAGGGGTGGGATCCCAGCAAGGAATAGAATTTGGGGGTTCTCTGAACTGCACAGAATCTTGCTAGAGATTCTCCCGAACTAGCAGCTCATCCCTTACCAGATCCTGTTGGTACTCACAAGCTAAGGTCCTTTGTCTAATACAGTAAATGGGTTTGCTTTGTCAGATATATATAGGAAAAGCAAGTGAAACCAATTTGGGTTTTACATTTCTACATTAATTGAACTGAAAATTGGGAATCACAATGAGAGGTGTCAAGTTCTAGCAGATATGTATAGGGATGAAGACCCACAACAATGAGAAACAAATCGTTCCCTTGATTAATTGTTTTCATTGACAGGAAGTTTCTTGGTAGTTCCAGATTGGTTCTCTTTTTAATAACCTGTCACCTATTGCTTCTTGTCCTACCCTTGGACAAGGGTAGCCAACCTCCTCTTCTTTATTACAGCATATCAAGTACTGGAAGAGAGCTATCATGTCACACACACACCTAATCTTCACTTTGGTAAGTTAAGTTCTATTTACTCAGGGGTGTCAAACCACCCCAGCCATGGGTGCTTAGAGCCACAGGGCTGCCCTGGAAACAGTACTGGACTGGCCCAGGGTACCTCTGCCAGTGAAATGGAGCATGTGGGGGGGGCAGCATGCAGCCCCCATGGTCTCTGTTTTCAATGTCAGAGGGCTGGCAAAACAAACTAAAAACAAAGCAAAAGGAAAAATGTTTCCCCTTTTTGTATTTGAACATGCAAGAAGGAACAGGAAAGGGAAAAGAGAAAGAGGAAAAACAAAGATAGAAACATCGGAAGAGAGCAAGGAAGGAAAAATAAGGAAAGAGGAAAGGAAGAAGGAAGGAGAAGGAAGGAGAAGGAAGGAAAAGGAAGGAGAAGGAAGGAGAAGGAAGGAGAAGGAAGGAGAAGGAAGGAGAAGGAAGGAGAAGGAAGGAGAAGGAAGGAAGGAAGGAAGGAAGGAAAGAAGGAAGGAAGGAAGGAAAGAAGGAAGGAAGGAAGGAAAGAAGGAAGGAAGGAAGGAAAGAAGGAAGGAAAGAAGGAAGGAAGGATAGAAGGAAGGAAGGAAGGAAGCAAAGAAGGAAGGAAGGAAGGAAGGAAGGAGACAATGAGAGTGGGGAGGGTCTGGGGAAAACGCTGTATACATCTCTCCTGGAATAATCTAAAAGAAAACTTGTTGCATGTTTAGATGAAGCAAGTATTCTAATGAATAGGAAATTATTTCAAGGATAGGAGAGGATTACATGCTGCAATTTGGAATTTCAAGTAGTAGAAAAGCAAATAATCCTTCACCTGAAAGCCAATGTAATTTAGATGCTGCTGGATTAGGAAGATGAATGTTCTACTTTCAGTTAACAAAGTGAACCAATTTTATTTTCAAAAATGAGATAAACTTTGCACACATGTTGTGAAAGTATATAAAATGCTTATTTGTTCAGGATTTTGCTCTGCAGAAATTTGCTACACAAATAATTGGTATTCTTAATATTTATACAGCTGCTATCTCCACAAGTGATAATTAAAGGCAAGACAAAATTTATATCATCATGCTTCCTTCATACAAAACGCCTCCGTGTATTTCCACTCATTCTTTAAAGTGATTGCCAGGAGACAAGTCATGATTAATTTAGTGGGATAATGTTAGGACTTAACAATATTTGTTATTTAAATGCTGATGTAGCTTATTTTATTATTTTAGTGTGTTTGGCCTTGGGATTGATTCATTTGCTTATAGGTATTCTCCAAATGCATATACCTGGTGATAATTCCTACAGTTTGGCAGGTATTCTCTGTCAATGACAGAATAAGCCTTCACTTGAAGACACAATTCTTCCCTTAAACTAAAGCCAGTTCCTTTCTAATTAGTATCATAGTTCTGGGGTGTGAAATGGTAAACCTTTCTGAAATTAATGAGGCAATTCCGGGAACAATTAAACCTTCCAAGTATGAAGGCACACAAATTTAATAGAAAGAATGTTGAGAAGTAAGTCTTCATTTGTGCCACAACTAGAGAATTTATAAATCTAGTTCTAAATTTATATGATTAGGTTTTAAACAATGAGGTAAATATACTTATTTCTTTGAATATAGATAGGAAAGGACCCATGCTTTAACTATTGTACTGTAGAATATAAACTAATTTATGTTTTCTTATCTCTCAAATTCACTTGTCTTATGGATGTAATAAATTATTTGATTTGATACAAAGCATAGACTGGACAATCCAGTTATATAATTAATAATTAATAATAATTTAATAATTTATTAGATTTGTATGCTGCCCCTCTCCAAAGACTCGGGGTGGCTCACAACAACAATAACAAAACAGTACAAATCTAATAGTTAAAAACTAAAGTTAAAACCCCACTATCATTAAAAAAATAATCAGTATTTTAACTAAGGGTATTTTTAGATAGGGTGAATGGAAAAGGCAGACAGAAATGGATTCAAAACAACAGCTCTTTATTGGCAACTATTTACAACCCAGAAAAGGTTCTGTCTGACAGCCAGCCTTTTTATAGGGAGCTGCCAGACAGTCTAGCCAATCAGAAGTCAGCATTTTCCCTCCAGTATGACTGAAGTCTATGTGCTTCAATGTGATAATGTAACACACACACACCTTAGTTGGGCTAACTCAACATGTGGCATACTCACGCAGATAGGCAAGGTGCCCCAAAGTCTGTCTGGGCTGTTGGATTAACCCGTAGCTATAGGCTACCAGGAAAATGGCCCAGTTAGTCATCCTGGATGACAGCAAGGCAGGTATGGGGTGGTCACCTGTGATGAGTCCCAAAAACAGCTTGTGATCAAGTTAAATTGCCACTCATTCAAACAATCATGAAAGCACTTGACGCTGGCCACCACAGCTAGCGTTTCTTTGTCCAGCTAACTGTAATTGTGCTCCACAGTGGCCAGAGTCCTGTAATAGAAGGCAATGGGTGTCTCAGTGCCATTGGGTAGATGATGGATAAGGACAGCCCTGATGCCATAGGGTGAAGCATTTCAGGTCAACATAAGTGGCAAGGTCTGATTATACTGGACCAGGAGGCTGTCCGCAGAAAGTAGGCATTTGACAGCTGTGAAAGCAGCTGCTTCAGTCCTTCCACTGGTCCATTTCACCTTTTTTCTCATCAGCTTGTAGAATGGCTCAACCACCATAGTCTTCTGTTTGAGGAAAATGCTATAGAAGTTAAGGAACCCAAGGAACACTTGTCGTTCAATCTGGTTCTGAGGGTTGGGGTACCTTGAATTGCCTTAATTTTTAAACTTGTGGGGTGGATCCCAGAGCTGTCAATCATGTACCCTAGTAACTCTAACCTGTCCACTCCAATTTGACATTTCCCCTTTTTAAGCTGCAGATCTTTGTCACAAATTTGGATCAGCGCTGTCTTCAGTATTAGAAAAAATTGTTTTTTTGTCTTTGGCCCAAATTAGAATATCATCAAAATATGGTACAAACCCATATGTGTTTCAGTCTGAGAATGTAACAGATATCCTCATGTGATATAAAACTAGGCTGTAAGGCAGCAGGCATGGAGTATCAAGGAAGCATGTTGGGCAAGGTAATGAGATAAAATAAAAAATGATAAGAGTTGTGGAACTATTTTTAAAAATACCCTAGGTATATTTATTTTTAATCACTAAATCATCTTAGCCATGAGCCAAAACAGATAGCAGAATCAGAAGTGAAGTCTGTGTTCAGTGACACTAACTTCCATGAACTGCAATGATAAAGGAACTAGACTTCATTGAATATTACAACAACTTGTTTATTATTTCAATGTATAATCCAATCTTTCAAACCTTTCACTCTACTAAACAAATAATTCCCTCAACACTGTCAGACTTTTTTCTAAATCTGCACTTCTATTTCTACTAGTTTTTCTCATCATTCCTATCATCCTTTTCCTCCCACTTAGGACTGCACGACTGTAATTTGTTGCTTGTATCCTAAGATTTTGATTAATATTGATTGTTTCCTCATTGCTTATTTGACCCCTATGACAATCATTAAGTGTTGTACCACATGATTCTTGACAAATGTATCTTTTTCCTTTATGTACGCTGAGAGCATATGCACCAAGACAAATTTCCTTGTGTGTCCAATCACACTAGGCCAATAAAATTCTATTCTATTCTATTCTATTCCATCTAAAACTTTTATAAGTTATAAAATAAGGGATTGGTAGAGTGTTTAACAAAATAAGTAAGTAGTAGCAATGGTTGCTGGAATTGGATATGTGTAGTTTAATAAAAAGAAGGACTAGAGGTGACATGATAGCAGTGTTCTGATATCTCACATAACAATGCCACAAAGAAGAGAATGTCAAGCTATTCTCCAAAGCAGAGAAGCAATGCGCAGGACAAGAAGCAAAGGAGAGATGCAACCCATAGTTCCCTCTAAGCTGAGCAGTGAGCAATCGCTCACTTAAAAATCACCATCAACTCAGAGTTTTCCAAACCTGCCCAGAAGCCGAGAGGGAAAGAGTGAGAGGGAAGGAGAGAGAGAGGAAGAGAGAGAAACAGATAGAAAAAAGAGAGGAAGGAAAAGAGAAAGAAAAAGAATGGGAGGAAGGAAGAGAGAAAGAAAATCAAAATCTAGTTTGAAACTAGCTCAACTATTTAAGTGGCATTTTGATATTGATAGAGTTGCCCTATTATGAGCTCACTGTTATAGACACACAGTACAGTATTTTATTTTGAAATTCTCTAAGGCAAAACAGGGTGGGTTTTTTATTTGTTTGTTTGTTTGTTTATTTATTTATTTATTATTTCTGCCGCCCAGTCCCAAAGGGACTGCCGCTCAGGCACTATACTTTTCCGCCCACCCCCCAAAAAAATTAGAGGGAACACTGATGCAACCGAGAACTAAAGAGAAATTTCCTGACTGTTGGAACAATTAACCAATTAGCCAGAACAACTTGCCTCTAGATGTTGTGAATTCTCCTATCAGGGTTCCAAGTAATAGACCTATGGCAAGGAAAACTCCAAGGCAGGTAGATTCCTCAAAGAATAGCTTTATTGTATATACATATCATATTGGCACAGATCTAGTTGAAAACCAACTCTGAAGATTCCCACAGTTTTCTCTTAATTAAAAGTAAAAGTTTTTTATACATATAAACAATAAAACGAAACAACAAATAAACAAAAAAAAGTAAAAGTTTTTTTTCCCTTTCCCCAAACCATCAATCGCATGGTCCAATCTAAGTGCCATCCGGTTGCTGGGTAACATCACTCTTCTACTCTTTGAGCAGGTATGAGAATGCCCTTGGTTCCCAAGAGAAAGTATTTTGTTTTGACTACAAAACCCCAGCTATCTCTATTCCTCCTGCTCTATCCCTCAGCTCTAGTTTGGCAGCACTAAAGTAGCAAAATGGCTTCAGTCAAGTCAGCTTCAGGATTGACATCTCCAACACTGGAAGTTTTTAAGAAGAGATTGGGTAATCATTTATCGGAAATGGTAAAGGGTTTCCTGTTTGAGCAGAGGGTTGGATTAATCCAGGGGTGGGTTCTACTTCCCTACCAGTTCACATTGCGTTGGAAGTGACCGTTTGGCACAAATATTTAATCTCACCTTTTTTAGGTACTAGCCACTGCAAAACAGATATCAATCTTATTCTTATTCTCTTGACAGGCCCCTCAAAGATGACCATTGGGAGAGTAACTGAATTCTACTTGGTTGCCACCCCTGTTTATTGTGTGATAATATACTGTACTTCTCCCTGTTAAGAACCTTATGGAGCCGCAGGACAAAATGTTAAAATCCTGCATGTTATAACTCTACAATATTACAAAATACATTTACATTCATTTATTCATGCTTACCTTCCTACAGTTATCACTTAAGTAGCTTAAAATTTTAGTCACTACTGAATTAAAGTTTAAGTATTTCACTGTTTCTATTTTTAGCAATTGGTAATTTGCTTAATACATTCATCATGTGTCTTATATCCTATTTTTTAATATCTTACTGTTACATTTTTATAATGTTTAATTCTAATTTATTGTCTTAAAATTATACTCAGGTTTGGTCATTGAGCATGATAAAGGGTCTGATAATGGGTCCTATTCTTTTTAATATGTTTGCGAGTGACATAGGGGAAGGTTTGGTAGGGAAGGTTTGCCTATTTGCCGATGACTCTAAAGTGTGCAATAGGGTTGATATTCCTGGAGGGGTCTGTAATACGGTAAATGATTTAGCTTTACTAGATAAATGGTCAAAGCAATGGAAACTGCAGTTTAATGTTTCCAAATGTAAAATAATGCACTTGGGGAAAAGGAATCCTCAATCTGAGTATTGCATTGGCAGTTATGTGTTAGCAAAAACTTCAGAAGAAAAGGATTTTGGGGTAGTGATTTCTGACAATCTCAAAATGGGTGAGCAGTGTGGTCGGGCGGTAGGAAAAGCAAGTAGGATGCTTGGCTGCATAGCTAGAGGTATAACAAGTAGGAAGAGCGCTGGTGAGACCACATTTGGAATACTGTATTCAGTTCTGGAGACTTCACTTACAAAAAGATATTGACAAAATTAAACAGGTCCAAAGATGGGCTACAAGAATGGTGGAAGGTCTTAAGCATAAAACGTATCAGGAAAGACTTCATGAACTCAATCTGTATAGTCTGGAGGACAGAAGGAAAAGGGGGGACATGATCGAAACATTTAAATATGTTAAAGGTTTAAATAAGGTTCAGGAGGGAAGTGTTTTTAATAGGAAAGTGAACACAAGAACAAGGGGACACAATCTGAAGTTAGTTGGGGGAAAGATCAAAAGCAACATGAGAAAATATTATTTTACTGAAAGAGTAGTAGATCCTTGGAACAAACTTCCAGCAGACGTGGTTGGTAAATCCACAGTAACTGAATTTAAACATGCCTGGGATAAACATATATCCATTGTAAGATAAAATACAGGAAATGGTATAAGGGCAGACTAGATGAACCATGAGGTCTTTTTCTGCCGTCAGTCTTCTATGTTTCTATAAAGTTTAACTCTGCTGTTCTGTTCGAAAAAAGTTCCTAATGTTATGTTCGGGTCACATACGACCCGGACCGAAAACACTTCATTTGAAGTGCTTATGTTTGGTCAATTTGAAAACTTTTTTCACTTGGAAAGTAGTCTGAACATTTCTGCACACAATGATATGAAAATTGAAATGAAAAAAATAATCCTTATTGGTTTATTTTGCACATAAATGTGCTTCCCCCCCCCCGTTTTTGTGAAATAGTCTTTACTTTATGGATAGTTTTGATAGCAGAATGCATTCTATTTTGCTAAAGTTGGTGTGGGATTTGTAGCTTGAATATTTCTGAACATAATGATATGAAAATTGAACTGGAAAAATTGATGCATATTGGTTTATTTTGCATATAAATTTATTTCAATTTATATAAAAATTATGCTGTTAATTTCAAACTTACATACCTTTTTTAGTAAAATGGATTTCTTTCATAAAATTAGTTATCTGGCTACAATGTGGTTGATTTTCAAAAGGATATTCCAAATATTTCTAGACAAATATGTATAAACAGTGACAATAATGGCACACAGCGAGGCCGGGGGGGTGGCCCTTTTGTGGCAAAAATAAACCAATAAGAACCATTTTTTTCAGTTCATTTATATTTTTCTTATGTTCAGAAATGTTCAATTTAGTATATCAAACCTTTTGGGGGGAAATTCCTTAGGGATTTGTAGCCTTAAAAAATAGAAATTGACACGAAATTCAGAAAGGATGGGGGGGAGGGGCTTTTTGATCAAAATAAAAATATAAGTCTCAATTTTTCCAGTTCAATTTTCATATCATTATGTTCATAAATGTTCAAACTAGTTTTCCAGTTGAAAAAGTTTTCAAAAAAATCAAATTCAAGTACCTAAAAAAAAAATTTTTGGTCCGGTCATATACGAACAGAAACAGATTCGAAGTTATGCTTTTTCTTTGCCCAGAAAACAATTAGCCACCACCCCAAAAATATTTTTTGATGATCAGCATTGTTAAATTGAGTAAATGAATGCCTAAGATTTTAAAGAATATTTCGGATTTGGAGCATAAAAAAATAAAAAGTGAAAATGATTGCAGGCAGCTGAGGGGGGGGGGGAGGCCTTATTTCTGATGTTAAAAAACCAGTAAGAATCATTTTTTCAGTTCCTTTATATTTTTCTTATATTCAGAAATGTTCAAGCTACCAATCCCACACCAACTCCAGTAAAATAGAATGGATTTTGCAAGCAAAACTATCCATAAATTGAAAAAAATTCACAAAAACGGGGGGGAGGCACATTTATGTGCAAAATAAACCAATAAGGATTAATTTTTTCATTTCAATTTTCATATCATTGTGTGCAGAAATGTTCAGACTACTTTCCAAGTGAAAAAAGTTTTCAAATTGACCAAACATAAGCACTTCAAATGAAGAGTTTTCGGTCCGGGTCGTATGTGACCCGAACATAACATTAGGAAGTTTTTTTGCCCAGCAAAAACTAAGCCCCCCACCCCCCCAAAAAAATTCTCATAGAGAGAACCCCTGAAATGATGAAAAGTCATGAAATTTCAAGTTTCAGATATGCAGGGAAAAATTTTTACAGGGACTCAAACTTGGCTTCGGGTCACATACGACCCGAACAGAACAGCAGGTTAAAGGGATTGTATCCATAGCAGAACCTTTACTAGGATAAGAGGAGGCACTATTTTAACACCATTATTGCTGAGGGTCTCTCAGATTAGATGACTGCTATGAAGACACAACAACAATAACAACAACTGTTGGTACAGGTTTGTGCCACAAATAATAATAATAATAATAATAATAATAATAATAATAATAATAATAATAATAATAATAATTTATTAGATTTGTATGCCACCCCTCTCCGCAGACTCCATGCAAGTGAGACAAGTCTCATAATAATTCAGTTTGTAATAGTGCTGAAAATATTTCCTTCTGTTTAAAAATACAAAATTATGTTTCAGTTTCAGATGAATACTATACAACCATAGAAAAATATGAAAACATTTTCTTGCTGAATTTTGAGATACATTTCAGGAATTATTCATGGTGGTCATTAGATCTGTATCAGTGTCTGCAAGTAAGCACACATTCTCACACCTCATTCCCTACAATTGTCTTTTTGACAGTGTTTGTAGCACTCGTTCTGTTGTGATCATTAACTAAACCAGTGTTTCTCAAAATCCGGAGAGGGGCGGCATACAAATCCAAATAATAATAATAATAATAATAATAATAATAATAATAATAATAATAATAATAATAATAATAATAATTTAAAAAAAATAACTTCCAATCTTGCTTAACCAGGCTCCACCCAGGAATTCTGGGAGTTGGAATCCATACGTCCTAGGGCTGCTGAGATTGATTGATTGCATTAGATCTTATAACTGCTTTATGATGTAAAGTTTGCCTTACGTTATAAAGCTTGCTTACTGGACATCTTATAGATAATTTTTCTATTGCAAAGCTTTTGGCTAGTGGAAAGCCATCCTGCTGGTCTAGGTTAGGTAAACCCTGCAGGTCCCTGCTATGAATATAATTGTGTTGCATTCAGTGCCATGCAAAGCAGAAACTGGATATTAAGCATTTAGCACAGACTTCATGAGTTTCTTCATCCTCTCTCCATGACTTCCCCTCTCATGCCCCACCGGCTATACATTACACTGCCAGCTTGAGATTTCAATGACTTTTCAATCTATTTTACAGCATATATGTGATTTTTGTGTTCTTTGCTTTAAAAAGGTAACACAGAAAATCAATGGGACTAAAATCTAAATATAATAATAATAATAATAATAATAACAATAATAATAATAATAATTATTATTATTATTATTATTATTTATTAGATTTGTATGCTGCCCCTCTCCAAAGACTCGGGGCGGCTCACAACAACGATAAAAACAATATTATACTGGCACAAATCTAATATTAAAAAAACCCTAAAAACCCTATCATAATTAAAAAGCAAACAGCACATACATACCAAACATAAATTATAATAATTCCTGGGGGAAAGGTGTCTCAAATCCCCCATGCCTGGCGGTATAGGTGGGTCTTAAGTAGTTTACGGAAGACAAGGAGGGTGGGATCAGTTCTAATCTCCGGGGGGAGTTGATTCCAGAGGGCCGGGGCTGCCACAGAGAAGGCTCTTCCCCTGGGGCCCGCCAGACGACATTGTTTAGTCGACGGGACCCGGAGAAGGCCAACTCTGTGGGACCTTATCGGCCGCTAGGGTTCATGCGGTAGCAGGCGGTTCCGGAGGTACTCTGGTCCAATGCCATGTAGGGCTTTAAAGGTCATGACCAACACTTTGAATTGTGACCGGAAACTGATCGGCAACGAGACCTCTGCCTCCAAATTAAGATATTTATTTTATTTGAATAACAGAATAATAGAGATGGAAGGAACCTTTGGGGTTTTCTAGTCCACCCCTTGTCCAACCCTATACCATTTCAGACAAATGGTTGACTAATGTCTTCTTAAAATCCTCCTGTGTTGGAGTACCCACAACTTCTAGAAGCAAGTAGTTCCAGTGGATTGTTCTGTCAGAAAATTTCTCCTTAATTCCTGATGGCTTCTGTCCTTGGTTAATTTCCACCCATTGCTTGTCCTCTTTTCAGGCATTTTGGAAAATAGAACAACACACACACTCCTCTTCTTTGTCGCTTAAATATTGGAACAATGCTATCCCTTGATATTTTGTGTTTGTGATTAGATGGACCCCCAGTGCTGATACCATAATCAAACGGGTAAAAATTAAAACGATTAGTTGGCAGCAATGAGTTAACAGTGTTCTTCATTCTTTTTCTTCTTTTTGAAAAATAAGTATAAAACTCTGCTTTTATATTGTAGCCTTTCATTAATAGTGGCCTTATTTTAATCTGGCATCTGAACTTTTAGTAATATTGTTATGCAGCATTTTTATATTTTAAAATTATGTCTTCTTTGCTATTTATGGTTGTATATTTTTTTTTTGAAAGAAACAAAGCATAGTATTACGGAGAGAAGCAGCATACAAATCTAATAAATAAATGAATGAATGAATGAATGAATGAATGAATGAATGAATGAATAAATAAATAAATAAATGATATTATCATATATGACCACCTGACTATTGCACAAGTGTAAATAAATAAAGTTCTAAGCCAGAGGTTTCAAACTTGCGGCCCTTGGCTAGTTGCATCATGCGCTGGTCCTGCCCACCTCCTTTAGAGAATGGGGAAAGTCACAATGCGATAACAATGTGATGCTATGAGTTTGACACCCCTGTTCTAAGCCATCATGGGCTGGTTTTAGTGGGGTTGCCCAGCACATAGATATGCTAAATAAAATTAAGTGAATAAAATCTACTGACCATATAGAGTTTTGAAGCTCAGGTATGGGAGCCATATCTTCTTGAAGCTGCAAAAATGCAGTCTTTTTGAGATGCATGGATCTCAGCTTGCCTGGAATTGATTTTGGGCTCATGAAACCAAACAGTCCTCTTCTGTACAGAAAGATTTGGTGTTCAAATCGTTGAACACCAAGTTGTGAGGTTTTTGTGGAAAGCTCCATTCCTATATTTTGTTCCCATGTTGGCTCAGAAGTGTATGAACCCTCCACAAAATAACAGAAACACTTCTACGTGGCTCAAGGTTTCTTGTAAGATTGAGACGCCATGGATCAATGTGGTTTTTGTAAGCCTCTCAGCTTCCATCAGCAAAATGCAAATTGGACCAGTTTGCGTTCTTCTACTTGCTTTTTGTTCAATATCGTTTTATTGTCATCAGCATTCTATGCCCTGTATTTCAGCTGAAACTTTCCCGCTGAGTTCTTTCTACCAATGCACATGGTCATGCACAGTATACAGACCTTGTGCAAGCATTATGCTGATCTGCTGATCTCTTTTATTGGTCCCTACTCTTCTCAGCTAGGTAATAGTACCCCTGGTACCTAGAGGCCTCATCATTCTTACTCATCGTGCCAGGCTTGCTTCTTACTCATCATCTCCCTCTGATGCTAAACAACATTGATCGGAACCACAGTTCTCTATCCATCCCATTCTTTCTAAGTTAGGATAACTCTTTAATTAGATTCACACACGTCCAAAGCACAAACACCCAAAATATACATCCTCAATCTCAAATTATCTATCTCACTAAACTATGTTTTACAACAAGCTCTAATTTATCTATCTATCTATCTATCTATCTATCTATCTATCTATCTATCTATCTACCTACCTACCTACCTACCTACCTACCTACCTATCTATTTATTGGATTTTTATGCCGCCCCTCTCCGCAGACTCGGGGCGGCTAACAACAGTAATAAAACCATGTATAACAATAATCCAATACTAAAAACAGTTAACCCATTATATAAAAACCAATCATACATACAGACATACCATGCTTAAAATTTTAAAGGCCTAGGGGGAAAGTGTATCTCAGTTCCCCCATGCCTGGTGGCAGAGGTGGATTTTAAGCAGCTTATGAAAGGCAAGGAGGGTGGGGGCAATTCTAATCTCTGGGGGAGTTGGTTCCAGAGGGCCAGGGCCACCACAGAGAAGGCTCTTCCCCCAGGTCCTGCCAAGCAACATTGTTTGGTTGACGGGACCCGGAGAAGACCCACTCTGTGGGACCTAACTGGTCGCTGGGATTCGTGCAGCAGAAGGCGGTCCCTGAGGTAATCTGGTCCGGTGCCATGAAGGGCTTTACAGGTCATAACCAACACTTCGAATTGTGACCGGAAACTGATCGGCAACCAATGCAGACTGCAGAGTGTTGGTGTAACATGGGCATATTTGGGAAAGCCCATGATTGCTCTCGCAACTGCATTCCGCACGATCTGAAGTTTCTGAACACTTTTCAAAGGTAGCCCCATGTAGAGAGCATTGCAGTAGTCGAGCCACCATTTGGGGTTAGAGACTTTGGCTTGCCACAGTTAGAATAGAATTGTGGGAATTGGGAGAGGTGGAAGGGAAAGATTCTAGTCACAACAAATTCCTTCTTGAAAGTCCAAGGTCATCCTTTGTTCTGCACCAGTGGAATTATGGAGGAGGTCCATGGACTTCAAGTAATCAAACTGGTCCAAGTGATGAACTTGCGGGTATGGGGACAAGGGACGAACTTTAACCTGAGTGGAAAACTGTAGGAACCTTAGTACTGGCTGGACTACAGTTCCCTACCAACATGACTTTGATCATAAATTAGAATTTGGAAGAAACACAAGGTTTGGACTCTGATTTATTTCTCAGATGTTATTTGGAGTGCTAGCTCAGCATCCTGTGGGAGATATACTATGTGTTACTTATGTTAAACTCTAATGTGGTCTATTGCAGTGTTTCCCAACCTTGGCAACTTGAAGATATCTGGACTTCAACTCCCAGAATTCCCCAGCCAGCATTGGCTGGCTGGGGAATTCTGGGAGTTGAAGTCCAAATATCTTCAAGTTGCCAAGGTTGGGAAACACTGGTCTATTGAATCCGGGAATTGCATTTTGTCAATCTAGGGTTAGGGCTTAGTTTACTATATGAATTTACCAGAAAAAAAATTAATTATGGTTTAAAACAACATTGAATGGCTATGCACTGTGCAAAACTAAAAACCAGCCCATTTTGGCCTAGCACAACGCACATCGCAGGTTGTTCTCTTTCGAGAAAATCATTTTTCATATTACTGCCAGTTTATACAGCACGAGGAGCTTGAAAAATCATGGAGACTACTACACACTGAAATAAATTGTGCTCGGCTGAGAACTCGGGCAAATATTTAAGAGATATAAAAATGATTTAATAGGTATAACAGAGATCTGTAGGGATGACTATCATGACTGGAATATAACAACTAAAGGATATGATTTTTTCAAAAGGAACAGTCTCTCATGCAGAAAATGTATAGGCAGCTGGGAGTGTGCTACCAAAGTAAGTGAACAGGACAGGGGTGGGGTCGACATACCGGTTTGCATTGCAACACTTAGTAAGAAGAGTGTCCCCTCATGCGAATTCACTTCTGCACATGCTCAGAAGGTGGTTTCAGCCTGAAACACAGATGAGGAACTGCTCAGCTGTGCTTCAGGCGAAGAAATAAAGGTTGGTATTAACCTAGGGGTGGGGGGGGGGGGGCTTTTATTCAAAGCAGACAATGAGAAATCATCCAAACACTGAAAAAATGGCAGAAAATTCAGAAAAAAGATGGCGGCATGCACAGGCCAGCACAGACAGAACTGGATCCATGATGCCATCTTCATGTCACCAGTGGATCACTAACAGTTCAGGCAATCATGCTGCACGAATCCCAGCGACCAGTTAGGTCCCACAGAGTGGGCCTTCTCTGGGTCCCATCAACTAAACAATGTCGTTTGGCGGGGCCCAGGGGAAGAGCCTTCTCTGTGGCGGCCCCGGCCCTCTGGAACCAACTCCCCCCAGAAATTAGAATTGCCCCCCCATTCTCCTCGCCTTTCGTAAGCTTCTTAAAACCCACCTCTGCTGTCAGGCATGGGGGAACTGAGATATTCTTTCCCCCTAGGCCTCTACAATTTATGCATGGAATGTTTGTTTGTATGTATGTTTGGTTTTACAATAAGGGTTTTTTAGTTGTTTTAGTATTGGATTTACATGCTGTTTTTTATTACTGTTGTTAGCCGCCCCGAGTCTACGGAGAGGGGCGGCATACAAATCCAATAATAATAATCATCATCATTATCTGGTCCGAACCGGGAGGAACCTACCTCCAGAACAAGAAGAAAGAACTTGTGCATTGTTGCTGATGAGCCAAGTGACAAGAATGAATATTCTAGGACAGTGATGGGGAACCCTTTTTTCCTCGGGTGTCAAAAGAGTGTGCATGTGCACTATTGCACATGCGTGAGTGCTCACATCCATAATTCAATGCCTGGGGAAGACAAATGCAGCTTCCCCCACCCATCAGAGGCCTTCTGAGGCCAGAAACAGCCTGTTTCCCAACTTCTGGTGGGCCCAGTAGGCTTGTGTTTTGCCCTCCCCAGGCTCCAAAGGCTTCCCTGGAGCTGGGGGAAGGTAAAAACAGCAAAAACCAGCTGGCCGGTATGCACATGCATGTTAGAGCTGAGCTAGGGCAATGGCTCATGTGCCAGCAGATATGGCTCAGCATGCCATCTGTGGCACACGTGCCATAGGTTCACCATCACTGTTCTAGGAGGAGGTCCATGCCATTGGAGCTAGTCAATCAATCAAAACATCCTAGTATAAAATCCAAGTTCTAATCACTTATTTTATTTATTTTATTTATTTATTTAATTACTAGATTTGTATGCCACCCCTCTCTGCAGACTCAGGGCAGCTCACAGCAGTGATAAAACAGTATACAATGACAAATCTAATATTAAGTCTAAAATAACAATTTTACATTAAAAACCTAAAAAAAACCCTTATATAAAAACATACACACAAACATTCCATACATAAAACTACATAGGCAAGGGGAGATGTCTCAGTTCCCCCATGCCTGACGGCAGAGGTGGGTTTTAGGAAGTTTACGAAAGGCAAGGAGGGTGGGGGCAGTCCTGATCTCTGGGGGGAGCTGGTTCCAGAGGGTTGGGGCTGCCATAGAGAAGGCTCTTCCCCTGTGTCCCGCCAGCCGACATTGTTTAGTCGATGGGACCCGGAGAAGGCCAACTCTGTGGGACATAACCGGCCACTGGGATTTGTGCGCCAGAAGGCAGTCTCGCAGATATTCTGGTCGGGTGCCATGAAGGGCTTTATAGGTCATAACCAACACTTTGAATTGTGACCGGAAACCGATCGGCAACCAATGCAGACTTGTATCCCAACTTTCCCAGAACTTAGGAAGTACCCTTATCAGCGATCAACAAAATCAGAACATCCCACCAAAAAGTCTATGAAGATTCTCAGTCATCCAGGTCATGGTTATCCCAAAGATGCTTTTTCAAGAGGTAACAGGACATTGTTTTTCTTTGAAGACATTTCGCTTATCATCCAAGAAGCTTCTACAACTCTTATTTCATGGTAGAGAATGAAATCCTTCCATTCCCCACCATTCAGTCAGAGCTAAAGAAGTTTCTTGGATGAGAAATGAAACATCTTCAAAAAAAATGAAGAAAGTCTAGTTGCCTCTTGAAAAAGTACCTTTGGGAGCCCACTAAATAGGAAAAGAAAAATGGTGACGTTGGGAGATTACACGTCATTCAGATAGCGTAAGAAGTGTGCTGTTTTATTAGTGAATGTATTGGAATCTAAGTGAAAAATTATCAAGGTTTATCAAATCAGTTGATAACTATCCATTTCTGCTTTCCCATTTGGAGATAAATGACTGTTAGAAGAAGACAAATACACCACATGATTACAAGCAATTACAAGCAAGTTGTGTAACTATCTGCCCATTGAGAGCTCCAAGAACTGAATAACTAGCCTAGAAGCTCTGGAAGGAGTGACTAGCTAAGAAGGAAGTGTCATTAAAAATAGGGTGATTCTTGGAACAACACATATATCACCATCAGGCACAAACAGTACTTCATTAAGGGAGGGAAATGGCTTGACCAAAACTTTAAATTGAAGCTAAAGTGGTTGCTACTGAGTCAGGTAGAAAGGACTTGGCATTAGGAACATGGATGCCCATGATAATGGAAGAAGACTGAGACAGGAATAGGTGTCACCCATAAATTTTTGCACAGAGGGGTGGGAAGACCAATGCTATCCCAAAACAATATACCATAAACCAGGGATCCCTAAACTTTAAGATTTGTGGACTTGCTATGCTGGCTGGAGAATTCTGGGAGTTTCTTATGTCCTAAGGAGTTGGGAAGTTTTCACTCCAGTCCAACAGGTAAGTGAAGTAGGAAGTTTCTGATTGGTTCCTTGCCACAATGTCTCCCTATTTAAACCCCTGCCACCTTTACGCTTTTGCTGAAGTTTGCTCACTGCAGTCAATAAGGAACTGAAGTCACTCCACCAGTCTCCTGTCTGTACAGTATTGGAACGCAACAGAGTTAAATTCCACGAGTCTTAAAGTTGCCAAGTTTGAAGACCTCTTCCATAAATCAACAAACATATTTTTTGGATAAGGGGGAAAAAAGGAACTGAAAATCCTAGCATGGGAAGACAAATATGTTCTGATCGGTGTCATAAGAACTAGAATATGGAATTCAAAGCATTTTTTAAAAAACCTATTTGCCTAATATAAAGGGAAACAAAGTAGTTTTGTAACTGAAGAAGACTGAGAAGAAATTCATTTCCTTGTATTTAGAAGACTTGTTGAAAACATCTGAGTAAGATTAGAAGGGTTTATTTTAGCATATCCACCCATGCAGAAGAGGTGGACAATTTAATTCAACCATTCTTATATCTTCCTCTAAAACTAACTCAGCTAGAAGTTTGCCACTTTAAATTGCTTTAGCTAGTTATTCACTTCTAGGTTGTTGGACTGTCTATTTTTAGGCAAGTATGTACTTTTATTTGAAACTAGAATATTCATTGGAACACTTGTGTAACAATCCTAAACTTCTTTCTAATGCATATCAGAGGTCTGGGGCAGGCGGGGTTGCCATTCCCACAGCTACCGGGGTGATGTGCATGCATCTCTGGGTGACCAGTGGGCGGGAGTGCATGTCCCAGCAAGATTTGGCTTCTGCGCATGCGCAGGGAGCAAAAAATGCCCAAATCTCATGCGCACACACATCCTGTCATGAGATTTTGCTTCCTGTGCATGTGCAGATGCAAAATCTCACAGGTACACATGTGCCCACCCACCAGTCACCTGGAGCTGTGGGCGCATCGCCATTTTTACTACTGGTGCGCATTGTGGCCCATACCGCTAAGGAACCCAATAATGGTGCACTAGGAGGGAATAAAATAGTCAAGATGGTAATTGCAATGGTTCTCTACCCCTTTGTGTACATCTGGCAATACCGGAACAGGCTGGGAGCGTGCCCCTGCCTTGCCCACTTGTGCATGCCTGTGCGCCCGTGTGCTAACATGATTTCCAGGTTTTTTCCCTTCTGCTCATGCGCAGAAGCAAAAAAAACCAGAAATGGGCAAACAAGTAAGTGCCCGCTTGCCACTGCCCGCTGGCATTTGCACCCCCACTGCCCACTTGCTGCCATTCACCTTACTTGCCTCTCACTCTTGGGGCGAATGGTGGCAACTTGGGCAATGGGGGAAGCTAGTGCGAGAGGTGAGCAAGGGGTGAACAGCAGGGGAAGGCAGTGCTCACGGTGGAGCAGGGCAGGCATAGGTCCGGGGAAGTGCCGGTGGCACGTGCACACCCGGCATCGCCACTGGTGCTAGTCTACGTGCTACATGGCCGCCACCAGAACCGCGTTGCCCACCATTGAGGCTGGAGCCCACCACTGCTTTACTTCTCTCTCCTGTATCCCATCACACAGTTGCAGATAGCTCTTGCTTTGGGGATTTCTATAAGAAAAAGTTGAGAAATTCATTGTTTTTCTTTTTTTGAGCAAAGTTCTCCTTTTCTGCCACTCCTCATATGCCGCCCCGAGTTTGTGGAGAGGGGCGGCATATAAATCCAATAAACCTAACCTAACAGCAAAACAGGGGAGTCAAGGTGCCATAGGTCAGCACATATCACCCAAAATGAAAAAACAGTTGACATGTTAAGAGGCAGCAATAGCAATAACACTATATACCACTTTACAGTCCTGTCTAATAAATGGTTTGCAGAGTCATCATATTTCCCCCTATAATCTGAGTCCTCATTTTACCTACCCCAGAAGGGTGGAAGGCTGAGTCAACCCGGGGTGGCGCAGCAAGTAGAGTGCTGTACTGCAAGCCACTGAAGCTGACTGTAGATCTGAAGGTCAGCGGTTCAAATCTCATCACCGGCTCAAGGTTGACTCAGCCTTCCATCCTTCCGAGGTGGGTAAAATGAGGACCCGGATTGTGGGGGCAATAGGCTGGCTCTGTTAAAAAGTGCTATTGCTATGTTGTAAGCCGCCTTGAGTCTAAGGAGAAGGGCGGCATAAAAATCGAATAAATAAAATAAATAAACCCTGAACCTGATGAGATTCAAACTGCTAAATTGCAGGTAGCCAGCAGTCTGCAGAAATACCCTGCAGTACTGCATTCAAACCACTGCGCCACCGCAGCTCAAATCCCTCTTCAATGTCTATCAACTCTTCATTAGACTATTTATAAACATGGGTTTGATGGTAATCAGAAATACTGTGCTAATTGTTTTTGACTCGCATTTATAGTTTCTCTCTTGCCTCCTTGTGTAGCGTCTCTCTGCCACCTCATTAGTTTCCGCTAATCAAGATTTCTGAGATGAGGTCTTGGGAAATGGTGCCCCGGTATTGGAAGGGAAATGACAAGCCTGTAGCAATTTAAAGTGACAAGTAAATTTTTGAGCAGGCCCCACACACTTTGTTAAGGAAGCATTGTAGATTTCACCACAAAATTACCAGCTGTTTTTCTATCTAAGGTGGGACTGGATCTCACAGAGTCTGGTTTCTAGCCTGGTTCATTAACCATCACAGGACCCCGACTCTTGACAGCAAATGTATTATTTTGATATTTGAACTGTTAAAGTTAAGGTCACACGTGAAGTATGGTTCAAATGAAGGCAATATCATGAGGACATATCATAGAAAAATGGTACTGAGGTACTGAGATATATTTGTGATGTGTTTAGGATATGGGCTTCCCTAAATATGCCCATATCACACCAACACTCCGCAGTCTGCATTGGTTGCCGATCAGTTTCTGGTCACAATTCAAAGTGTTGGTTATGACCTATAAAGCCCTTCATGGCACCGGCCCAGATTATCTCAGGGACCGCCTTCTGCTTCACGAATCCCAGCGACCAGTTAAGTCCCACAGAGTGGGCCTTCTCCGGGTCCCGTCAACTAAACAATGTCGGTTGGCGGGGCCCAGGGGAAGAGCCTTCTCTGTGGTGGCCCCGACCCTCTGGAACCAACTCCCCCCAGAGATTAGAATAGCCCCCACCCTCCTTGCCTTCCGTAAGCTCCTCAAAACCCACCTTTGCCGTCAGGCATGGGGGAATTAAGATAATCTTTCCCCCTAGGCTTCTACAATTTATGCATGGTATGTTAGTATGTATGATTGGTTTTATAACAAGGGTTTTTAGCTGTTGTAGTATTGGATTTTTACATTCTGTTTTTTGTCACTGTTGTTAGCCCCCCGCCCCCCCCCCTGAGTCCACGGAGAGGGGCGGCATACAAATCCAATTAATAATAATAATAATAATAATAATAATAATAATAATAATAATATGAGGACAAACATGAAGAAAAGTCAAAACTAATTGGTACTTTATTGTCTAACAATAGTGAATGTATTCCACCAGGAAATTGTGAAGAGCACATGAAGAGTTGAATTAAAATTTCAGAAAGATAAAGCAGGAAATGCTTATTTTTCTTTTAAAGTATTAAACCTCCATGATTAGATTAGTATATTAGAATACTGAATTACATTTTATATACTGAAGGAATATGTGATTGCCCTAACTGTTAATTTTGATAAATCCTGACAAACAGAGGAAGTACGAGACAATCAGAATAGGAAAAGTTGTATCTTCAAACAGAAGGGAAATAAGGATTCAGAAAAGTATAGACCACAAAGTTCAGGAAGAATCTTAATAATTTAATATTTAACAGAAAAGACACAAAGGGTTTTCCCCCACTTAGGAACCAGACATCAATTTACAAGCATCACAGGGGAAAGACATAGCTCAGTAAGAGTTACTAGAATTACACTTGATTACAAATTGAATATGTAGCCCGTATCACAGAAGCAGTGTTTTCAAATTATGGGAAGGACCAGCTCCAATTTATTCTTCATTAGTCAGTCTTCACCTCAACTACTGTGCCCAGTTCTGGACATCATACTTTAAGAAAGAGTCAGAGGATTGGAACAGATTGAGAGAAGGATAGCCAGGATGAATGCAAAGTATGTCCTATGAAAAGAGATTGAAAGAACTGAGCATTTTTAGCACTGAGAAAGGAAGGATGAAGAATATGATGGCACTCTTCAACTACGAGGGTTGCCCAGAATGTAATGCACCACATTTTTTTCCTCAGCTTATAGTAATGGCACGGATGTGAAATTTTAGATGTATTTTATTTGAATTGTCAGGAGTGCGTGTGTAAATTTTGCATTTCTTCAGACAGATAGCATAGCTGCAGCAGTGTTTGGAAATGGTGTCTGTAAGTGATGTATGTTACAAATAACGTGTCATCGTTGAATTTCTCACTGCAGAGAAAGAAACCATTGGAAACATTCACAAATGTTTGTGTACAGTTTATGGAGAATCTGCAGTCAACAGAAGTATGGTTAGTCACTGGGCACAAAAGGTGAGGCCATTAGAGATGATTTGTACAGTGCAGAAATGGCTTCATGACCAGAACAAGGAGTGGTACCGACAGGGCATACATGCCCTTGTGTCTTGCTGGACAGAAATTATATGAAAAATAGGGAGTGTAGAAGAAACATCATTGCTTCTAGTGTGTAAGTTTGATTGTATTCAATAAATAATAGTTGAAGAAAAAAAATGTGGTGCATTACTTTCTGGGCGACCATCGTATCTAAAAAGATTATCATGGAGAAGACCATAGCTACTCTCCATTGTCCTATGTTTTAAAAAATGAAACTGAAAATAATTGTTAGAAAACATTCTAGTCTTTGGAGAGGGGCGGCATACAAATCTAATAAATTGAATTGAATTCTAACAATTGAAATTAGAAATAAAAATCTTAACAATCAAAAACAGTTGGTAATGGAATCTATTACCCACAGAAGTGGGTAATGCCTCTCACAGAAGTGGGTAGTGTCCCCCAATACCTGCGAGACCGCCTTCTGCCACACGAATCCCAGTGACCGGTTGGGTCCCACAGAGTTGGCCTTTTCCGGGTCCCGTTGACTAAACAATATCGTCTGGCGGGACCCAGAGAAAGAGCCTTCTCTGTGGTGGCTCCGACCCTCTGGAACCAGCTCCCCCCAGAGATTAGGATTGCCCCCACCCTCCTTGCCTTTTGTAAACTCCTTAAAACCCACCTCTCCCGTCAGGTATGGGGGAATTGAAACATCTCCCCCTTGCCCATGTAGTTTTTGTGTATGATTCGATTGTGTGCTTGTTTTTTATATATTGAGATTTCTTTTTTTTTGGACTTTTTAACCTAAAATTGTAATTTAGATTGCTAAATATTAGATTTGTTACTATGTACTGTTTTTACCATTGTTGTGAGCCGCCCCGAGTCTGCGGAGAGTGGCGGCATATAAATCCAATAGATCTAATCTAATCTAATCAATACATGATGCATTCAGTTTGATACTATCTATTGGTGTGTTTTTTAAAATTTGGATTCTTGTATAGGGATCAGTTTCAGAGGTCCAGATGGCCTCTTCCTAGTCTATAACACTATGACTAACAGAATAGGACACACAGCTCTTTGTTCAAATATACAGTCAAAGTAGCATCTTGTTTCCAGCATGAATAACAATAACTCTGTAAAATTATATTTAGGATTAGTTGTGAAATGCTAATTAATGGTCATCTTCTCTGAGGCTGTTAAAAATTCATTTGAGCATTTGAAGATGATTAGTACAGTCATAAAAGAGAAGCAAGATAAAAGCTGAACTCTGCTTGTTCTTTAGTCCTTGTTTTGCAGAAGAAAAAGAGATTTACAGGTACCTAGATATCTAATTAGTATACATGTATGTTCCAAAATACATATTCATGAAACTTTTAAGCTTCGTAATTTGGAGAGATAGTTATTATGCCTGATCAGGAACTGTATAAATAGCTGGAAAATTATTTCCTTTCCTTTCCTTTTCCAACATGGTTCCCAATCAACATGATTGCCACAAATTTATGGGGATGGAGGACTTAAGGGAGAGAACATTTTTTGTGGTTAGAAAGTGGGCATGTAGGAGAAAGAGATAAGGAGACAGAAGCACTAAGGGTGACCATAAGCTACTGCGGGGAAGAGAAAACAAGAGAAGACACAAGGGGGGAAAAAATCCCCTAAATTTTCCATATGGTCTCAGGGGGATAATGATATCAATGAACAAATAACCCCCATGAGGGGTAGAGGAAGTTAATCTAAGAAGGCAGAATGAGGGCAACTAAGCAGTTTTATAGTAGTCCCTTCTACCTATGCTGTCCCACTACTTCGATCTTTAAAACCCAGAACTTCACAGTTAAGTCCAGCCGAAAGCAGACCAATGCTAGTTCACTGAGCAATGGCCAATGAGATCATACAGCATTTGAACTTTCCCAAACAAGACAAATCCACCAGGCAAAATCAAATCCTATATTGCTTGCTTGGATTTATATACCACCCTCTCCGAGGATTGGGGTGGCTTACAACATATATAAAAAAAACAATAAAAACCATCTGAAACCTAATTTAAATTTAAAACTAAGTGGTCTAAAACCCAAGTACATTAAAAGTCCCATTCAAACAGCAAGCATCCATTTCAATATTTATTTATTTATTCATTCATTCATCCATTCATTCATTCATTTATTTTGTCCAATACACAATGAGGGTTTTAGTGGGTGGGTGTATATACTGTATATAGATTTGTATGCCGCCCCGAGTCTTCGGAGAGGGGCGGCATACAAATCTAAGTAATTAATAAATAAATATATATATATATATATATATATATATATATATATATATATATATATATATATATATACACACATACACACACACACACACACATACACACATACTAAATTACATGATGACGGTTATAGAGGTAATACTCATAGTAAAATATATCTAAGAAAGAATAGAAAAGAAGATATAGTAATAGAACATATCAATGAAAGAATAGAAGAAGAGATATAGGAATAGAAGAAAGGTATAGGAGATATAGGAGAGCAATAGGACAGGGGACAGAAGGCACTCTAGTGCACTTGTACTCGCCCCTTACTGACCTCTTAGGAATCTGGATAGGTCAACCATAGATAATCTAAGGGTAAATTGTTGGGGGTTTGGGGATGACACTATGGAGTCCGGTAATGAGTTCGACAACTCGGTTACTGAAGTCATATTTTTCACAATAACCAGGAAACATGCAGCTAGGAAATGAACACATTGTTTCCAGCATTGCCTCCATCTGTCTTTGGTGCTAAATAGTCAGCTTCCAGTGTAACCCATCAATGCTGCCTCCTCATGAGTAGTTTGGATTACCTTCTCTGCTCCTGCCTTTTATCTGCCCTACATATTCTTAGATCAGTGCAGAAGGCAGTCTATTTTCCTCCGCACTGACCAGCTGCAGCTGCATGCTTTCCCACCTGAAGCCTCAGGGCTGTCCTGTTACAGCTTTGCTTCAGGCAATTAACTCTCAGCTGGCTACACATCCAGTTTTTACCCAATCAATTACTCCCTCTCATTTGGACTCATAGACCCTGTCTCAGGACCATTGGTCAACCCCCTACTGATGTGCCTGCTCATCCTGTTTTGAACTGACACCCAGAAAGCATCTGGGGAAGCTGCACTACCCAACTTTCATTTCCCAGGATATAGAAGACCACACTGCTGTTCTGTCGAGCTCTCTGTTCTGTCGAGCTCTCCCGAAAATTCACAGATACAAATTTCAGACACACACACATTTGAAGATTCAAAACAATGTTCTTTATACCAAAAATTCAAATAAAAGAAGCACTCTTTTTGTATAGCAAAGAGCACTTGTCTCAAAACAAACTGGTAATTTGTACAAGTCCCCTATCAGTTCTGTGATACTTAGCTTGCAGCTGTGAGGCAATTCACAGTCCTTCTTCTTTCACAAAGTGAAACACACTTTGCTCTGGTTTAGTTTCAAAGCGGGGAAAAATCAGCACACAAAGGTCAATGTCAGCAAGGCAGGCAAGAAACACAACGATCAGATAATCCTCCACAATGGCCAAACCCACAGGCTGCTATTTATAGCAGCCTCACTAATTACCACAGCCCCATCCAACCATAGGTGGCCTCATTTTCTTTGATAATAATCTCTCAGTTGTTGCTGCCTATGCATCACTCTCCGCATGCGTGGCTGTATCATTAACTCTTGTTCCGAATCCAAGGAGGAGCTAGATAATTGATCTCCTTCTGAGCTGTCTGCCACACTCTCCTCCTCCCTGTCACTCATGTCTTCTTCGTCAGAGGAGCCTTCATCAGCAGATTCCACCGGGAGCAAAACAGGCCTGCGGCATGTCGATGTCTCCCCCACATCCACAGTCCTTGGGGAAGGAGCTGGGCCAGAGCTAACCACAACACACTAAGTGCCAGCATAAAGACTAGAATTCCTGTTGGTGAATGCTAGGTCCATAGGTAGTCAGATGATAGTTATCAATACTTCAGGGAAGAATGAACACATAAATCTTGTATGCATTATATCGTTCTGGCTTACTGAAGATGGAAATGTGTTTTCATCAGAGATTTGCTGTTCAGGTTTCATGTATTTCAAAACTCTAAGACAGGGAAGATTGTAAGGCAGGGAAGGTGGTGTTGCAATGATCCTACACAAGACCTTGATTGTAACCAGATATGTTGCTTTACAAGTGACTTGGTGCAAAAGCCTGTATTTGAAGTCCAGCTGCAAACATACTTGAGGGTACATTTATGATATATCAACTGGACACTTAATTATCTTTTGTATTAAAAAGTCTGTATCATTTTATTTCATAGTGTATGGAGCTAAAACAATTGTTCATCTATTGATTTTTGTTTGTTATTGCCATTTTTAATTTGGTAGTTTTTTAATCAAAGTTTTATTGGTATATTGGTAGGATTCTTGTATTTATTATTGTAGGATGGTGGATTGTAAGCCACTCAGCGTCCTGGAACAGGGCCAAATTTACTTTAATAAATAAATAAACTCAGAATTGTTGGCAGTATAAATAGTAGATAGTAGATGAGATAGATTGTGATCTACAAAAAAACCCATTGATAACACCCCCCCCCCCTAAGTATAATGGTATGTTGGAATGACATTGAGAGATGATGAGGGAGAAAGAGATGCTGCCTAGGGAATAATAAATAATAATAATAATAATAATAATAATAATAATAATAATAATAATAATAATAATCAGATAAAAGAGGGCATAGCCCATAGCTGTCTATTGGGCAAAGAGATTTGAAAAAGAATCTCTCTAACTTCTGTGGCTGTGAAAGAAATTAACAAGATCCTTTTAATGTATCTTTAACATCTACAATAAAGCATCTAGTTATGTTTCCTGTCTGATCTGCATGTAAAAGTTAACACTAAGGCCCCTAAATCTTTTCATGCTTCCATGAGTCTGACAGTGGATAGTCTAAGGGTAAAGTTTTGGGGGTTAGGTGATGATATTACAGAGTCAGTGAGTTTCATGCATTAACTTCTCGGTTACTAAAGTCGTATTTTCTGCAGCCGAGTTTGGAGTGGTTTACTTCAAGTTTGACCACCCTGCTCTACAACTTGAGCAAAATGCAGTAGACTCCTTTCTAAGCCTCTTGTCTCACTCAAACTCCAGCTGTGGACTATGCTGTCTCTTATCTGACCATTCCCAGGATCTCTGGGCCTGATCTCCCAAGTCTTTCTCACATACCATTGCATTGGACTTGAAAGCCAGGGCCAGGTATTAATAATTTGGACAGGGAATTACGGCTGAGAATAAGTAAGGGGAGTTGAAAAGAAGAGAATAATGGCAAGCCATGTTCACATCATTATCAAGCAAATTGCACAGATGTTTCCACAAAGTGACCAGAAGTTGAATTTTACTCAGGAAAGAATATTTTACATTCTTTTGAAGCTGCATTACAAGACCTCTAGGGGGAAAAAATTAAGATTATTTATAGTAGTACTAATGCAGCACATCTATTAAACTCTTTATTGTATAACAAGTTAGAATCAGTTATTTTAGATATGGAATATTATCTATCAACTTACTACTACTATCAATCCTTTTTTAAAATTACCTGAAGTTTCTGAGTAATTTCATTTTAATCTCTTATATGTTATTTTACTAGTTTAGCATTTATTGGTTTTGTAGTTCAATATTCTGTATTTAGCTAAGCTTATTCTAACATAAAAACCTATTTGGAATTTAATATACCATATTCTAGTCTCTCATATATTCAGCAGATCAACTATTAAGTAATCCAGCTTTTCAGCATTTTAGAACTTCTGCTGTATGCTAGCATTTGTATTTATACTTTATTTCAGCAGATTTACCTTAATATGTGTAATCTGTTTAGAATTTAGCATTATCTATTTTAATATTTAACGTATTAGCAATTGAGTTACTTAGCTTTTTAGTATTTTAGATTATCTTTAATATATTAGCTATATTCTAGTCTAGTGATGGCAAACGTTTCCCCCCTCATGTGCCAAAAGAGCATGTGTGTATGCTATTGCGCATACATCAATGCCCACACCTATAATTCAATGCCAGGGCGAAAACAGCTCCTCCCTCCCCCCCCCCCCGCCCCGAGGCCCTCTGGAGAGCAGAAACGGCCTGTTTCCCAACTTCTGGTAGGCCCAGTAGACTCATGTTTTGCCCTCCCCAGGCTCCTAAGGCTTCCCCATCTCCCCCAGAGGCTCTCTGGAAGCCAATAATAATAATAATAATAATAATAATAATAATAATAATAATAATAATAATAATAATAATAATAATAATAAGATTTCTATCACAACAGTGCTAAAAACAATATACAATGACAAATCTAATATCAAAGTCTAAAATAACAATTTTACATTAAAAAAAACTAAAAACCCCATTATATAAAAAGCCTACATACAAACATATTGGATTTACGTGCTGTTTTTTGTTACTGTTGTTAGCCGCCCCGAGTCTACGGAGAGGGGCGGCATACAAATCAAATCAAATCAAATCCAATCCAATCCAATCCAATCCAATCCAATCCAATCCAATCAAATCCAATCAAATCCAATCAAATCCAATCAAATCCAATCCAATCCAATCCAATCAATCAATCAATCAACCAACCAACCAACCAACCAACCAACAAAAAACACCATACACAAAACTACATAGGCAAGGGGAGATGTCTCAATTCCCCCATGCCTGATGGCAGAGGTGGGTTTTAAAAAGTTTACAAAAGGCAAGGAGGGTGGGGGCAGTCCTAATCTCTGCCCTCCGAGAGCCTTTGTGCAAGCTAGATATCAGCTGGCTGGCACACACATGCATGTTGGAGCTGAGCTCACGTGCCAGTAGATATGGCTCCGCATGCCATAGGTTTGCCATCACTGTCTAGTCTATCCTGTCCTGTCCTGTCCTGTCCTATCCTATCCAATCCTAGTTTACTAAGATTTTCAAGGCTGTTTTAGAATATAATCTTTTTCTCTTTGTAAACACAAACTGAACCCTTTCTGAATACACGGATAATATCTTTATTATCCAAATTCATAAGGAAAAGGCACCTGAGATATTCCTTTAGGACATCAACAAACTGTCAACTTCTGGCTGGAGTATTTTCATGCAACATGCCTGCTTTCTGAACTCTACAAGGAAGCTACATAATGATCATTAGATAATATATTATGGGTATTAATTGGAAAATTGCTGATGGCTCCTAATATCTGTTTATTTCACCTAATAATTTCATTAGGTTATACTCAAACCACATGTTGTAGACAAATATGTTAAGCAAGCTAGACATAGGTAACTAAATGATTTCCCTATGCACGTTTTTATGTGTGAAACAAATGAAGCCTAGACAGTAAAAACTGCTAGGGGCAAGAACCCTTTTTTCTATTCACAAAAACTCCTAACAAGTCTGAAAAATCATATGTATGGGGGAAAGGGGGGAAAGGCAAAATGTTAAACATGATACAAAGTGACGTAGTCATTCTGGATTGTATATTTGAAAGGCAACAAAACCCAACAAAAATAAGATAAAATATGCATATAATTACCGCAACTAAAATAATCTATGCTCAAAATTGGAAAAGTCAAAATATCCCTTTAGGTCAAATCATTGAAAAAGTATATAGATGTGCAGAAATCGATGCGATGACAAGGGATATCAAGGGAACAAAAGATAATGAAATTAACAAACTTGGGGAAAATAGATCCAAAAAAGACATAAAGATTGACACCTAATACCTGATTATAGTAATACTGAAATCCATGATAAAGGGAACGTAGACAGAAAACTTTAAAAATATTGAAATATGGTTTTCTTTTTTCTTATTTATTTATTTCTTTTTCTCTATTTTTTGTTTATCACAATTATATATACACATATATAATTCTATTTATTGTTCCTAGCTCTTTTAGTGCGAAATACCGGTATGTTTTTCTCTCTCTCTCTTTTCAATGAAATAAGGATAAATAACAACAGTATATAAAACTGGAAATGATCTGTAAGAGATTTCTTGAGACGTTTTTCTCTTTTTAATGTACTGTATTTGAAAACAATAAATAAAATCTAAAAAAAATAAATAACATAAAATAGCTGCCAAGGGACTCACAACCATTCAGACCATGACTTGGGTTCATCCATGCTATCAGAGTTGCAAAGTTTACCACGGATATCATTTTCTTCAACTGTTCAGAAAAGGAAAAACAGAAACAAATGTGCCTGTTCAGTGTTGTTTACATAATTATTCATGGCATGTGTGTCTATTTCTTCACACACACACACCCTTATGTAATGGTTGGGTGAGACAAAGAATTTGGAAAATGGTACGTGCCAAGTGCTTCTCTTGGCTGTTTAAAATTATTCTATCCATTTTTCTTTTATTTTCAAATGTTAATTTATAACTATAATGACTTTATATCTGTTGAGTTAAAAAAAAAAAACCCTGAAAGATCAGACTGGTATCCAAGTCTTTGTGAGTTGATTCATGACTTTGATTAGCCACATTTAATCATAGTTTATTTAAAAAGCTAGGATCACACACTATATATCAAGACTGTCATGCATGTTTTAGGTACATACAACAAGTTAACCGGAAATGATTACATAAGAGCTTATGGACACAAACAAACCCTGCTAGTAAAAATAAAGACAGCCTGGTCTTGTCATCCTGTATTCAGAACTCTCCCCAGGCTTCAGGAGGTTTATTTCCAAGTAAATGCACCTAAAATTGTAGACAGCTAATACACTAAACACTTCTGACTGCTGTGTGTTCTTTTAGCTGTTTTCAGAAAGCAGCAGAATGATCACAGAGACAAAGTCTATAGCTTTTCATTTTTCTTAGAAAAATGATATAAAAGAAATGGCATTAACATCTGACATGTGAATGAGAACTAGGAAATTAGGTATTATTTTAGCTTGTTGAATGTCGACATTTTAATGGCATTAGAAACATTAGATGTTACTTTGCTGCTACTGGGACAAATCCCATGTAGATTTTTTTTAAAAAAATGTACAAGAGTTTAGCTAGAAAGAAGATGAGATGAATAATCTCTCCTGAACCAAAATGTGCATTGATTATGTGTCACCAACTTGGTGTTGATTCTTAGCAACCACATAGATTTTCTCCGTGATGATAAATCCTTAATCTAGTCTTTCAAGTCTTCCCAGAGTATGCCCACAGCCACTGTAATTCAGTTCATTCTCCTTGCTCCTTGTTGTCCTCTTCTCTTTTATTTCTTCTCTTTCTACTGTTCCCAACATTAGAGGCTTCCCCAGAGAGTTAGGCCTTCACATAGTGTGTTTCAAGCAGGACAATTTGAACCGGGTGATTTGTGCCTCAAGTGAGAATTCTGGGTTGTTTTGTTCCATGTTCCATTTGCTTGTTTTGTTAGCTAGTATTCTCCATGGTATTCGCAGGAGTCTTCTCCAACACCAAGGTTCAAAAGCATCACTACTTCTTCTATCCAGCTTCTTCAAAGTCCAATTTTCATTTCAAGGAATATCAGAGGCAATACCAAGGTTCACACTATTCTGATGCTTGTAGGTAAACACCTATCCCAGTATTTGAATGAGTTTTCAAGGCTTCGAAGGCTAGTCAAAGTGCTAGTCTGCAGCATATTCCTAGACTGCTTTATTTAAATATTTCATTTGAAATATTTCGTCTTAGTCCATTCTTTCACTGTGCCCCTTGACATTTATTGTTAGCATTTGCAAATTCTTTGCTTTTCAGCCACCAGGGTAGTGTCCTAAGGATCACGCTGGTTATTGATATTTCTTCCTTCAATTTTAAACCGCACTCATACTCTTCCCATCCAGCGTACCTTATTGTACATTCAGCATATGGGTTGAATAAATAAGGGGAAAGTATACAGCCTTATCTCATTTGTCAACCTGAAGCCAGTCTGCTTCCCCATGTTCTGCTTGTATTATGGTTTCCTGAGTTGCATACAGATTTTGCATGAGGACAATAGAGATGATTTGGAATTCCCATTTTTTAAAGCACATTCTGTAACTTGACATGATTGACACAACTAAAATCTTTTTTTTAAAAAAAATTATGCAATGAAGCACATACTGACTTCTTTTTGATATTCTTTGGCTTTCTCAATTATCCAGCTTGCATCAGCAACGTTTCATGTTCCCCGGCTTTTTCTAAAGCCAGCCTGAACATCTGGCATCTTCTTTTTCATGTAAGGCTCTAATCTGCATTGGATGATTGTAAGCATTATTTTGCTAGCATGTGAAATTAAGGATATTGTGACATAGTTTGCACATTCTGTTATCTCTCTCTCTCTCTCTGTATTGGAATGTGGATCAACCTCTTCCAATCTGTTAGCCACTGCATAATTCTTCAGATTTGCTGGCATCACTTAATTAGGATCTGTACCAATTCTGTTAGCTTTCATACTTCTGTGGATATCTCAGCAGTTCCTCTAGCTGTCCAGCACGAGTATGCTGATCAGACTTCATTTTCTAGTACTACAAGTTCTTGTAAATAGGAAAACTCTTTTGAGGTATAAAGTATAGGATACAGACTTCTCTAATCTATAGAGTTGACTTTTCTAATTTATAGTATACAGTGGTACCTCTACTTACGAACTTAATTCATTCCGTGACCAGGTTCATAAGTAGAAAAGTTTGTAAGAAGCAATTTTTCCCGTAAGAATCAATGTAAAAGCAAATAATGTGTGCAATTGGGGAAACCACAGGGAGATTCTTAGAGAGGCCCCATGGAGGCTTCTCCCCACCTTTTCCAGCCCTGTTTCCTCCCAGGAGATTCCTAGAGAGGCCCCACAGAGGCTTCTCCCTGCATTTTCCGGTTACAGTTTCGGAGGCTCAGGTTTGTAAGTAGAAAACGGTTCTTGAGAAGAGGCAAAAAAATCTTGAACACCCAGTTCTTATCTAGAAAAGTTTGTTAGTAGAGGTGTTCTTAGGTAGAGGTACCAATGACTATAGTATAGTACTTTATAATATTTCTTTTCATCTTGATTTGATTTTTTAAAAATCTGTCCATTGCTGTCCTGTATTCCAATCTGGAATTTCTTTTTTGATTCAGAGATCTTTTGGAAAACTTTCCTTGTTTTTCCATGCCTGTTCCATCTTCAAAGTCCTTATAGGTGTTGTTGTTTGCTTTCTTTTATCTTTGACAACCTCTTCACATTCATCCTTAACGACTTCCTTTAATTCATCCCCCAGTTCCTCTGGTTCTCTATCAACAAAGTTCAAAACTTCAGAGCAATTATTGATGTTGTCCTCGAAAATGTTGGATGAAACACATTAGGTGACCCCGTTTAGGATACCTTGAGATATTTCTGGGTTCTTCCCTCATTCCTCCCAGGAATACCCCTATCACAATGACACAATACACAAAGATTCTGGGTGGGGTATACACATGCATACTTAATTGTATTTGCAGTCCCAGTGACTGTTAGAAACTACGATGATCGCAAAATGACTTAGTGTCAAAGTGAAGCAATTTGCATTGTGACCAATGTCACTTGCTCTCATCTCCTTCCTCCCTAGAAGACACATGTATGTTTACTGAGTAGAACATTGGACTCCAATACAAAGAGAACATCTTGTTCCACATGATCCAGGAAATGTTAAACACATATCAGTCAACAGAAAACAGGCAGGTTGGGAAACAAACATTTATGGAAAAATTACTACTACTACTTTGAGGCCCACTTCGTGGTTGAAAATATCAGGGAATAATACTGAGGTTATGAATTAAAGTAGGGATGGGTTTTGAATAAATCTCCTGCAGATAAGTTTTAAGATAAACATAACTTACTTAAATACGGCCTTAAGGTCTGAAATACATCTGTTCCAAATATAAATTAGATTTCTTCTTTTTACCGAAGTTAAAGTGCTTGAACTTGCAGAGAACTATACCAGCATAAAATAAGTCATCCCCACAGGCAATTTCTATTCTCCCATCAGCATACCAACAAATGGTGCTTTCCTTATTTATGGTATAGAGGACTAATTAAAGATAGGGATATTTTGATTCCCCTGGCTTTCTTTCTTTCTCTCCCTACTGAACATCAGTTGGCTGGAAAACACCCATCAATCAATCACTCTCTTAGCTGGACCTCCAATCAATTGGCTGTCTGCCAAAACTGTTCTGCTTTTACACAAGTGTTTTGTGCAGGTACATTTCTTTTCCTTTATTTACTTACTTACTTACTTACTTACTTACTTACTTACTTACTTACTTACTTACTTACTTACTTACTTACATACTTACTTACTTACTTACTTACTTACTTACTTACTTATTTATTTATTTGTCAAACAAGTATAGTATTAAAGTACATATTAACATAACATAACATAAGTAGAACGTAGTAATAGAAAGGATAATAAGACAGTAGGACAGGGACATTAGGCACAAAAGTGCACTTATGCATGCCCCTTACAAACCTGTTAGAAAAAGGGAGAGGTCAGTTTTATATAATGTAAGGTTAAATATTTTGGGGTTGGGGTCAGCTAATGAGTTCCAGGGGGTGACCACTCTATTGCTGAAATTGTATTTTCTGCAGTCAAGTTTGGAGCAATTTACATTCAGTTTATATCTATTACATGCTCTTGTGTTGTTGTTGTTAAAGGTGAAGTAGTCACTGACAGGGAGTACATTATGATGTATGATTTTATGAACAACAGTTAAATCATTTCCGAGACGATGTAGTTGTAAATTTTCTAGATTTAGTATTTGAAGTCTGGAGGAGTAGGGTAATTTGTTACATGAGGAGGAGTGAAGGACTCTTCTTGTGAAGTATTTCTGGACTCCTTCGATTGTATTAATATCTGATATGCAGTGTGGATTCCACACAGGTGAGCTATATTCTATAATGGGTCTTACAAATGTTTTGTATGCTCTGGTTAATAAATCAGTGGTTCTAGAGAAGAAGCCACGGAAGATTAGGTTTACAATTCTTAATGCTTTTTTGGCCATTCTGTTACAGTGGGCTCTAGCACTTAGGTAATTGGAAATGGTTAACTGGAGCAGGATTAGATATGGCATTACCTATTTTGACCACTTGTTGTCTGTTGGACAGGAACGCTGAAATCCAATCATGCAGAGGTCCAGAGATGCCATAGGATTTTAGTTGATTTTATTTTATTTGACGATAACTTGCCAGCAGAAGCTGCAGAACAATACTATTTTGGAAAAGTCCTGAACCCATGTCTAAAAACAGCCCAAACTACAACTGTTGGGCATGGGAAGTGCTATGAAATAGCAGAGAGAAAGCTCTGAAGGTCCCCCTTCCATTTCAGCTATATTCACTGTTACAAGTATGTCTGGTCCATTGGTTGACATACTGGAATATTTGAAATAATTTCCCCACTGCCCACAGAGCCACAGTGGCTCTGGAAGATAATTTGTCAAAGACTTCAGAGAATGTTCACACCACTCCTAACTTAAGAAACCAATAAAGTCAGGATTGTTTCCATTCATAGGAAGCTACCTAATGGTGACCTGATCAAAGGGGTCCTGAAATGTGTCAGAGTTCTTGTCCTGTGAAAAATGAACCAATCTGTTGCTTAAAAAGAAAGCAATACTGCATCCAGTTTTGGTCACCACATTATAAAGAAGACATTGCGACTGTAGAAATAGTTCAGAGAAGAGAAAGCAAGATGATTAGAGGACTCGGGGATAAAACATAGGATGAATGGTTGGAGGAACTGGGTGGGCATGGCTAGTCTAATGAAGAGAAGGACCAAGGGAATCATGATAGCAAAGTTTTACTATTTGAAGAGCTGAAATTGAGAGGAAGGGGTCGAGCTATTTTCCAAAGCACCTGAAGGCTAGACAAGGAATAATGGATGGAAATTGAACAAGGAGAGATTCAACATGGAAATAAGGAGACATTTTCTGACAGTGAGAACAATCAACCAGTGGAATAGCTTGCCTTCAGAAGCTGTGGGAATCTTCATCAGTGGAAGCTTTCAAAAAGAGACTGGACTGCTATCTGTCAGAAATGGTGTGGGAAAGTGATTCGCAACCTTTCTAATACCACGACCCCTTAATACAGTTCCTCATGTTGTGGTGACCCCCTCCCCCCAACAGTCTAGCACCAATTCCCCAAACAGAGCTTTAAGCTAATTGGCAGGAAGGTCAGAGGAACAACCCCACTGTAAATATCTGATTGGTCAGATTGTAAAAATATGTTCCAAAGTGCCTGAATAGAAGATTTAATACCTAACACCATGGGAAATTTTCCCATAGTCTTAGACAACCCCTATGAAATAGTCCCGACCACCCTGTTGAGAACCACTAGTGTAGGGTCTCCTTGGATGGGATGTTGGTGGTGTTGGACTGGATGACCTACAAGGTCCCTTCCAACTAGACTGCCATCTGTCAGAAATGATGTAGGGCAGTGATGGCGAACATATGGCATGGGTGCCACAGGTGGCACGCGGAGCACATGAGCTGTTGCCCTAGCTCAGCTTCAACATGCATGTGTGTGCTAGCCATCTGATTTTTGGCTTGCACAGAGGCTGTGGGAGGGCGTTTTCAGAGAGGCTCCAGGGGAGGGCACTTGTACACTCCCCCAGCTCCAGAGAAGCCTTTGGAGCCTGGGGAAGGCAAAAAATGTGCCTACTGCGCCCACCAGAAGTTGGAAACAGGCCATTTCTGATCTCCACAGAGCCTCCAGGGGGTGGGGGAAGCTGTTTTCGCCTTCCCACATGCGCGATAGCAAATCCACATGCTCTTTGGGCACCCAAGGGAAAAAAAGGTTCGCCATCACTGGTGTAGGGTCTGTTTAAGGGGTGTGTTTGAACTATGTGCCTTACAAGGTCCATTCCAACTCTGTTAATCGACTCAGGATGAGTTGAAGCTGTCTGAGCTAAAGCTTGTGCATGTGAGGAAGGAAACATCACGAGGCAAAACAAAAAGATAGGAGGACACAACCACGGCCGAGACAACACAGGGTGTGGAAACTGTGGCATCCGTGGATGTCTCTAAGCGCACCCAGTACTGCGGGGTGATGTGCATCCACAGAAAGAGGGAGTTATGGAAGAGATCATTCGTTTAGAACACAACCCACGAAGTGCCAGTTTCAGAGGAGTCCCCATGGAAACTGGGAAGAGCGCAAGACAAGCACAAAAGGTTTTACGAAACTAAAACAAGAAGCATCAGCTTGTCAGGGTCTAACTTTCCGTCTTTCAGTTAAAAGTCAGTTTATTTTTCGCTGGGGAACCTGATTGCTTAGACTCCTTTTTGAGGGGAAAACATGAAACCGTCAGGTTCAACTCCAAGTGATCAAATCTCCCCATCGCCTCGCAAACTTTTAGTCGAAGCTAAACCTTCCTCGGGATGGGAAGAAAGTAGGAGAAATGAAGGGCGCGAGCCTTTGTATGCGCGCGCCGTTTCTGAAATTCGGCGCTGAGGGGGAATTCAAAAGGAGCAGCGCTACCAGGGTCGGGCTACTGACCGGACAGGGGACGGGGGGACACAGTGGGGTAGAGAAAATGGAGTTCCACCCCAGAGCACCCAATTTGTACTGAAAGATGTTGAAAGAAGCTACGCCCACAGTGTGGTGGTAAAAATTTTGGTAGCCCTTCACTGAGCGCAACCCATATTGGGGACTCTTCCCCAAGCGCCTTTGTGGTGCTTTGGGTCTAGAACTCCCCCGTGTTCCTCACGAGCCCTTTTATACCGATTTTTCGCCTCGGGTAATCGGCGCGGAGTCCCGCGGGACTCCCTGACTAAATAAGGGCAGCCTGGAGTGCACTTGTTCCTTAGCGCGGATCAGATTTTTTTCCCCCTCAGCGGCGGCTCTCGCGGACGTCTTAAAGGAGTACGACGTTAAGGAAAGGTCTTATCCCGGAGCAAGCAGAGAAAAGAAAGGTCCTTCCAGTGGCTTCCTTCCCGCCACTGGACTCAAAGGTCGCCCTGCTGGCTTGCCGGCCGCTCGCTCGTTCGCTCCCCTTTCTGGCTCGCTCTGCCCGAGCGGATGAAGGAGACGCTGGAGAGGGGGGCGGGCGAAGGGGGCGGGTCTCTGCAGCAGGGGAGGGGGGGCTCTCCTGGTTGGGCCCTCGCGCGCCGCCTGTCACTGGGCGGCGTGTAATGTCGGCGGCCTGGCCCCGCCTCCTTTCTTCCCAGCCCGCGGCGCGGACGGAGAATGACACAGAGCCTCGGCGGCTACAGCCTGCCTTGAGCCGTGGCTCTTGGCTCCTCTGCCGTCCTGAGGCCGGCCGGGCGCGAGGAAGCTCTTGGCATCACCCGCGAGCAGGAGGAGGAGGAGGAGGGGAAAGAAGCAGGGAGGGAGGGAACGGCGGCGGCGCTGCTGCTGCTGCCGCCGCCGCTTTCAGTCGGCTTCCCCGCAAGCGAGAAAGAGAGAAGCTACCCCGGGCAGCAGCCTCGCTAAGCGCCACCCGGGAGCCCGCCTTCCCCTGTAGAGAGAGAGGGGGGGGCGTTCGGGTTGGCATTTGGACCGGCGGCGGGGCGCTGCTGAGGAGGAAAAAAAAGCCCAGCCGGCGAGTGAAGGAGTGAGGGAAGCCAAGGCAGCGGCAGCCCCCCAGAGCGCAGGCCGGGTCGCCACCTCTTCTTCATAGTCCACCCGCGGTCTTCTCGGAGGGGGGCTTTTCCCCGCCAGCCGCGCCAAAAAAAAAAATCCCTCAACCCCACAGCCGGGCCTGGCCTTCCCCGCAAGGCGTGCCTGCAGGCCCCGGGGAGGCCGCGGCGGAGCTTGGCAGTCGCGCCTCTGCCCCGGCCACCTCGGGGTCCCGCGGGCCGACGCCGGCGGGAGGGCTCGAGGGTGGAGGCGGCGGCGCGCGGCCGGGCTCTAGGGAGTTGCCTCCCCCGAGGCAGCATGGAGAAAGACGGAGCGGGCAGGCCCCGAAGAGGCAGCCGGGGAGAGGGGGGCTCCTGATCCTGCCAAGTCTCTCTTTCCTCCCCGCTTCTCTACACCCCCCCCCACACACAGTTCCGCTGAGCTCACCCGAATTGGGCCGACCGGAGCTGCTTCCCCCCCAGCCTGGGACCGCTGGAGGGACCCCGCAGCGCCCGGGCTCGCTTGGAGCGGAGCCTTGTTTTTCGTGACAGCTTCCCCCCCCCCCCCCCGACCTCCTCGCTTTCGTGGCGTCTCCAAAGCCGGACCTGGACCGAGGGGCTTGTCCTCTCTTCTCCCGGCGAGTTCCCGCGGCGGAGCAAAACAACCACTCGGTTAAAGAAAGGGCCGGTGTCACCCCGGGGATCTCCCCACTGGCAAAGATTGGAGAGCTTTCCGCGGCGGCGACCACAAAGAAGGTAAAGGGCTTGGGCGGTGATGTTCGGTCGGCTTGGCGTTGCTTTGTGGGGAAGGAGCAAAAGGGTAGCGCTTCCTCCCCCCCCCCCGTTTCTTTTTATTTTGCCTCCCTCCCTTTGAAATTCCGCTTCGATCCTGCACATATTTCTGTAGAAGGGAATGTGCCTCCCTCTGTCCAAGGGTCTGATAGAATTGTAAGCTGTAAGGCTGATGCTCTTTTTAAGGACTCCGAATAAAATGGTTTATTGTAACGCATAACACTTGCATCCTTGGGAATAAGTATCCCGGATCTGAATGGATCTGCACAGGATCAGAGCAACTGCAAAACATTTTGACTGGTAGATGATGTACCTTTTCCAGGAGCTGACACTCCCACCCCATTTTATTTGGAACTTAAGGCACTTGTGTTAAGATTGAAATTCCTCCATAGAAAAAGTAACTTTTGGCTGTTTTTCATTTTTTTTAAAAAAAAATGTGGATCTGGGACTTTAAAAAGTTGGGAGAATTGTCACTTGTTACCTGTCATTGAAAAAGATTGTTTTAGGAGACTTTGTAAAGTGAAAAAAGTTGATGAAAGTGGACTCTCCTCCCTCTCATAAAACTTGGGTGTTCTGGAAATGTTCACCCTGAACACAAAATATTTCAACTTATTAGCGAGACTTTAAATCTCTTCACTGACCTCAATCAGATATCTTCACCATAGAGTCCAGATTGCATGACAGCATGGCTGGGGAGCAGTGGGGAGGGAATGTTAGAATCCTATTAGTATCACTATTGCATTATATGCCACTTTTATAAAAAGGGATTAGGAGGTGGAATAGCATAGAGGAACATGTTTACAGTTAGAGCAGAAATCCCTGTTAATCTCAGTATTTATATAAATACATAATTTTTGAGCCAGTTTCTTAATATGAGAGAAGGCGAAACATGTCTTAGGCATTGAGAAAAAAGAGAAATTTGCCCTAGAATAAAGATACGAGAATGAAGCGGGTGAAGATTTAGAAACAAATGTGCAGTTTGTCCATAAACACGTGCATCCTTAACTAAGCATCAGTTTGCCAAAAGAGGCACATGCTGTTAAATAATTTATGATATTAACTATTATTGGAAGAATTATCTGTGATCTGCAGAAATACTAATAAGTGTAATAAAATCTCGAATGGACAACCTTGATTAACTTGAAAGCTTTCCTTTTAGATCAGCATTATAGTCTACCCTTTGTTTAAAATGGCACAGCTAGCAAAAGTCCTTCTTCTTTATCTACAAATAATTGCTGGTGTATCCACACCTGAAGGTATGTTAATTAGCATGCTAGAAAGGTCACTTCAACATTTCCACAAGCAAGCTTTCTGGCTGCTTTGACTTAAGCGATTACATTCAATAAAGAGCTGTCACATTATCAGCTGTGTCCACTTCTTTTCCAGGATGAATGGGCAGTAAACATTTTTCAGTCTTCTCTGAATTTATTAAAGCCAGTCCCCTCCCTTAATAGACAGTGTGGTTAAATGGGATCTTTTTCAAGGAATGGATTGCTTTCAACTCATTAAGTACAATGTTAGATGACTATTTAATTGAAAAAAAAGTGGGAAGTATTATACACTGCTTACATTTCTGCAACAGATTCTTGTTGTTATATTGTCTGTGCATTGTATCATTTAATTAATTCAGTTCATTTCCCTAGGGAACAAATAAACAATGTATTGAGTCTGTAGCGGTTAACCTGAAGTTTGTCAAGGTTTTCTTTAAGTATTGCTATAAATATTCCTAATTTATAGTCTGCATTCCACATCTATCTGATATAGACCTCTTTTGGCTGTATAAGATATTTCTTAATGAAGATTATTTTTGTATTATCATTAAAGACGGCAAATAATGATTTTTTTGTCATAGTTGATTGATTCTGGAGGCATAGGTGAATATGTTTTAATTAAACAGCTGTAAAATCTTCTCCACTTAGCCCTGAATTTCTCTTTTTATTTTATTCTTTGCCTTATGTGCTTAGAATGGAATATGATAGACAAAGCTAGCCGCTAAGATGTAAAACCATGAACTTGGCATGCTAGGCAGTGTTGCATAACTATAGTATACTTCTAATATAATGAGCTAACTTATAAAAAATGTATTTTACTTTGTTCAACGAATAAAATAACTCAAGACCTATTGAGTGACTTGTAAGTCTGATCTTAAGTAAACTCACTTTGCATAAATACAGCTAGATTAATGAATTTGCTATGAGATAAATATGTGGGAGTTGTGTTGTTTTGCCTTGACCATCCTGAAATTTGAATTCAGTATGCTAAGTTAAATTTGAAGGGTTGTAGGCAAATGTTATGGGCATTTTGGACTGGAGAACTAACATTCAGTTTTTATCTTAAATATTGAAAGTAGAGCTGGGTATAATCCAAACACAAATGAACACAAATTCTAAAGAACACTCTAACAGTATTTGGAAATTTTCAGGTTATTATCAGTGCTTTCTAATAGAATATTCATTTGCTTAAACTTTGTGGGAAAGAAAACTGGTGACCACTGGGATTTTCAGATAAGTCTTTAAATCGTAATTCAGGATAGATTTGTAAGAAGCTAAATAGAGATTGTTTCCGTAGCCTTGGTTCCAATTTGGAGTTTTCTTTGGCTTCCATTTAATTTTAGCAAAATTAAGAGATTTTAGTAATTATTTAAGCATTTGGTTATATGACAATGCAAATGCTAAATTAAATTTCTAAGTGAGTATGAATGTAATTCAGATCAAGTACAAGAAGTTATGCACTGTACTCTTTGGAATCTTAGTACATCAGCTGTTAAAAATAATGATGACCCTTTTAGCTAAAAGGACATTTATCTGAATAAGATGAATGATACATCATTCCCTACTCAAAATGTCATATCAATTACTCTTTATCACCTTTTTACTTAAGAAATATAGAAACTTTGATAAATGAACCAAAGGATGTTTACCTTTTCCCTGTAGTTTCAAGAAGCACCCATGAGTGAGCCGTTGGAATAACTTTTTAATTTTATATATCAACATTGCTATTTGTATTCTTCAGTCTTCTATTCAGCAATATATAGTGCAATTACTATTGTTGATATTCTTGACCTGTCTCAGTACATTGGAAATCTTGTAAATAACTACAGTGAGCCCAATTGTAATAAAATCAAAAGAAAAATCTAACTTAAAATTAAGTAGTTACAGGAATTCCTACTACCTTAACATTTTTTTCCTTTGGGTTACTGATGGGATCACAACTTTGTGATTATTAAGGCTTAAAGGGCAGTAACAATCTGCAGTGGCTGCATAGTCATTGATAGGTAATTGACTTGGCAGCTTTGCGGTTGAAGGTGTACAAGTTATGCCATCCATATTAAGGCTAGTACATTTTTCCTTCCATTTTTCTCCCTGAGTCCTGCCTAGAATCAGTATTTTGGCTGAATGTTTCAGCTGATATCATGCATTAGCAGTCAGAACAAATCTCTACAATTTTCTTGTCAAAGTTTTCTTTTTTAAAATGTGATTTACCATTCCTTCCTTCATAGGGCTGAGAGAAAGTGACTGGCCCAAAGTTACCAGCAGGCTTTGTGCCCAAGTCGTCACTGGAACTCAGAGCTTTCTGGTTTCCAGCCTGATGCCTTAATCACTACACCATACCAGCTTTCTGATTAGGAAATACTTAAAATAACTATTCTTTGGTAACGCACTGGAAGGAATATACTTGAATATGTACTAATAGTAGTAGTTTTAAAAGGTAATAAAATGGCAGATATTCTGCCTGTTTTTTAAAATAATAATATATATGTTAGATTTGAAATGTCATTATACAGAAATATAATAATCCTTTTAGATGTTGAAGGAGTACACACGAAAGGGAACTGGAATAGGGCTGGATATTAAAATGCTAGGTACTGTATGTAAGCTATTGAACTTTATTGGTATTCTAACACTTCTCTAAATACAATGTTGAACAGATTAACATGGAATTTATAAATACACTACAGGGATTGAAACAAACAAAAAAACAAGCATATGTACTGTATATATGCATGTATGTATACGATAATAAGTTCTGATTATTAGAATATTTCACCTAGGTAATTTTCTTCACAAATACATATTGTGTGGGTGCCCAGAACTATCTCTTCTGTGAGTTTTATTAAGCATTTGTTTATTGTGTGTCTCTTGTAAAAATGAAATGTTCTTACATATTCTCCAGTGATGCACAATTATTATTATTATTATTATTATTATTATTATTTAGATTTGCATGCCGTCCCTCTCCGAAGACTCAGAGACAATGCTACAAATGTGCCTAATCACAGATATCTATTTACAATTTGGAAACAGAAATATTTCTATATTGGGCATCAAAATCCAGTTTTCATAATTGTCCTTTTTAGTTATTTATCCTGATGCCCAGATATTGGGATAAATTGATACTAGACAAGTGTGGCCATAAAATCATTAGTTTAATTGGCTATGCTAGTATAATTCTAGGAACCATAAGGCTTATAGTTTTTGCCAATCAAAAATGTGTTTGCATTAAGTACATTATGTATGAATTCAGGTGGTACAAAAAGACTAATGGATAATTTGGGATGGATTCCTTGATTACAAACTTTGACTCTGTACATGGATCATAATCTATTTCCTTGAATTTAGGTTTGAAATGTTACATTGAGGTTAATATTTTTAAATTGAAGTAGGTAATGCCATACTTCATTTTTAGGTAAGGGAATTTTTTGTTTTGTGTTCTCCTGTGTTACAACTAAATTATGCCTAAAATGCATCCTTACAATATATAAACATTGAGGTCACTTTTGTACTTCATAGTGCATTTTAAACACTATTTCAGATGCCATTGTTTCTAAAGAAGAATCTGCAATCATTGTGAAGTTGCTTTTGTCGACCTAAAAAAGTTAGCTACACCTGATTATTCAAAACAAGTGTATGTAGGTAAAGATCTTTATAGCATTTGATTTTTGCTATTTTAGACTCCAGATAAAATGTATTCATAAGATAACAATTATTTTGACCAAAAATGTGCTATAAAATTCTGTATTCTGTTATGAAATTTGATGGGGAGGGCGGTGGTTACTTGATGTTGTTATTTGTAAAAAAATAAGCAGCATGTAAAAATGCAAGTTTTAAACATTAACTTACTTGTTTGTTGTCAATGCTCTTATTTTATATTGACCACATGCCACTTGTGAACCACACCATATGCCACTAGTGAAAGTAAATATATTTCTTTTCCAGTTATGTAAACCATAAACACAATGAGCAAAGTATAAAAAATTCCAACTTAAACATTTTATAGGCCAACCTCCCCACGCCCCCCCCCCAAAAAACCCCCAAGTCCTATTCTCTAGAGACATTGCTGAGAATCGAAAAGTAGTGTTAATGAATGAGTGGACATGCTAAAATGCAAAAATAGAATTAGAACAATTGAGATGAGGTCTCTTTATATTTTTCCCTTCTGATTTTAATGGGGATTTTTGGATCACCAACAATTAGTATGAATCACAAACCTTTTGGGTAATCAGACATTTCTGGCACCAAAAATGCCATCTTCCACCTGAGCCAAACCAATAATATATGTCTTGTTCTTTGATAATATGCTTCTCCTATATATTATTGTCTTTACTTTAGGTTTTGGTGCAAATGAGAATTGACAGTAATATCTGTAACATCTCTCAGGCTTAACTGCCTAGAGACACTGTATAAGCCATAGCTAAGCAATAGCAACATGTAAGATTTCTGTCATCATAACAAGGAAAAACTCAATCAATGTGAATATATGCCACATTAGTGCATTTCATGCTCTGCTGGCTTCCAATTCAATCTTGGATATAATTCAAGTTTTGATGCTCCTCATTTATGTCTTTCAGGATTGATGCAAATTCTATTAAGGTTTCACAGGTTTTCATTGGGTTTAGAAGAACTCTAGTTTGTTAGAATCAGGCTTCTTGTTATGCTATAGTTGGTGTATTGTAGCAAATCAGCAATGCTATTCTATATCTCACAGTTAAATTTGTGCAGAGTATACATATAGTTGCTTAATGACTGGTCCCTTAATGACCTTTCATACAACAAATTACCTGCGGGACCACCTCCTGCCTCATGAATTCCAGCGAGTCTGCCTCCTCCAGGTCCTGTCAACTAGACAATGTCGCTTGGCGGGACCTAAGGGAAGAGCCTTCTCTGTGGGGGCCCCGGCCCTCTGGAAACAGCTCCCCCCAGAGATTCGTACTGCCCCCACCCTCCTCGCCTTTCATAAGAGTCTTAAGACTCATTTATTTCACCAGGCTTGGGCCAATTAGATCTTAGCCCCTGGCCAATGGATGATTGCATGGTTATGATTGATTTTGTATGAATGGATATGATTGATTTTAATATACCTTGGAATTTTAAATAGTTATGCAATTTTTAATCTAATTGGATTGATTGTCATTGTAATTTACAGTTTTTTTATATGTTGTGAGCCACCCCGAGTCTTGGGAGAGGGGCGTTATAGAAATCCAATAAATAAACAAATAAATAAATCCCCCAAAGGCTCCATATGACTCCTTTCTGGAGTTCTGATGGCTGCACTTATCCCCACATTTGCCAGGATCCGAAATGACCACATTTCAGTTCCTGGCAACTGGCTTACCTTTTTGGCAGGTTGCAGCATTCTATAGCCATATGTCCATGGTTATTGACAACCATAGCAATACATTTATTTGCTTAGCAATTTTTGTATTTATTTAATAACCACTGTTAAAATAGTCATAAAATCAAGTCTGGTCACATGGGTGCTTCAACATATAACCAGCGTGACTTACAGTGAAAATTCAAGGTTCCATTGAAGACATCATATTGTCACATTTTGACACATAGTTCAGTGATTACTCATATGCTTATTTTTTAAAAAATAAAGTTTCAGAATCCAGCTTCAGATACACTGATAATTCCACCATGACTTCCCCTCTTCCTGATTGAAAATTTATATGATTAGGAATAGAAAGAGAAAAAGAAAAATATTTTCTCTTTCTTATCGTAAATGCTTGTAATTACCTTTTAAAAATTATTTTAGCCTAAGTCGTCCAAAGTGAAGTATTCTTTTGGATCACTTTCATAGTTGTTTGGGGAATTACACGTATCTGATGTGAGGCCTTCTTCTATGTATCTGTATTCCATAGGACATACCTTATGCCAGCTGAGATTACAGAATAAATTGTTGGTCTTTAAATATGGTTAAAAATACATCTGTGATGTTTTTTAGTTGATGAAATGATTGGTATTGTTTCAGGTGTTTTAAATCAATAAAATTAGTTTTTTGATTATAAAGTACATGTGTGCGGATGTCTTAAAGCCAGAATTGTTGTTGTTATTGTTTAGCTCCTAGCAACTGTCTGGAGAAGTCACTGTGATTTTCTTGGGAAAATCTGTTTGCCATTGCCTGCTTTCTAGGATTGAGAGAGAGTTACCAGCCCATGTCATCTAGTTGGCTTTTTCAGTGTTCCCTCAATTTTCGCGGGTTCGAACGTCGCGAATAGCCTATACCACGGTTTTTCAAAAAATATTAATTAAAAACATAGAAACATAGAAGACTGACGGCAGAAAAAGACCTCATGGTCCATCTAGTCTGCCCTTATACTATTTCCTGTGTTTTATCTTAAGATGGATATATAAACATATATATAAACACCCAGGCATGTTTAAATTCAGTTACTGTGGATTTACCAACCACATCTGCTGGAAGTTTGTTCCAAGGATCTACTACTCTTTCAGTGAAATAATATTTCCTCACGTTGCTTTTGATCTTTCCCCCAACTGACTTCAGATTGTGTCCCCTTGTTCTTGTGTTCACTTTCCTATTAAAAGCACTTCCCTCCTGAACCTTATTTAACCCTTTAACATATTTAAATGTTTCAATCATGTCCCCCCTTTTCCTTCTGTCCTCCAGACTATACAGATTGAGTTCATTAAGTCTTTCCTGATACAAATACTTCGCGGTTTTTTTCCTATACCACGGTTCTTCCCGATGATGTCATATGTCATTGCCAAACTAATAATTTTTGCAAATAAATAGCAAAAAAATTATTGTTAATAAATAATTATGTTTATAAATATCAGGATCACTAAGGGTCTTATTCAATGATGATAATGGTGAGTAAATGGTAATAATGGTGAGTAAATGGTTGTTAAGGTTGTTAAGGGAATGGGAAATGATAATTTAGGGTTTTAAAGTGTTAAGGGGTGGCTTGTGATACTGTCCATAGCCAAAAATTGTGTATTTACTTCCGCATCTCTACTTCGCGGAAATTCGACTTTCGCGGGCAGTCTTGGAACGCATCAAGGGAACACTGTATATCTAAGGTGGGTGACAAGAACTCACCCTCTTATGATATGCTCCCAAACTACTTTTAATATTAGAAAGGTCTTATTTTCTAATATTCAAGTATTATCTGTTCTTCTGTAATTTGAATCCATTATTCTATGTCATCCCTTTTAGAATGGGAAAACCGTAAACTTAATTGATACCAACTGGCTCCTACTGAATTACTTAAAACACAATTTCAGTGTATAAAATGTAATTAATAATAAGATTCATAGGCATTGAAACAATGTGGTGCAAATATCCATTAAATTTATCTTAAATTCTAAAGTAACATTTCTGTAAAGGATTTCACAAATTCATTGGAAGCTCTTACTAACAGGTGAAGTAAACAAAATGAGATCTTGTTCAGATGGGGTGATTTTCAAAATACCACACGCTAAGAATTTTGTGGAGGCGTCTTAAATATCTTGGTAGTGTACTTATGTACTTAAAGATATTTGGAACCATTTAAATCAGTAAACCCAATCCTGCTTGGTGCAGTAATATAAATTAAAGCATCTCTGATGGACATTTGTCTGCTTGAAAACATTCAGTGAAATTAAACAAATTCTACCACAACCTTGAAGAATTAGTTCCACTCCCAAACTATTTCTAATATTAGAAAGGTCTTCTTTTCTTATATTCATTCACAGTCTGTCTTTCTGTAATTCGATTCCATTATTCCATATCTTCACTTCTGGAATGCTAAAGTAAAAGTCTTGGCTCCTATGTACAGTAATATCCTTCAGGTTTTTTCAGAAGAATGGCATCCTATTTTTCTTCATTCTCATTTCAAGACTATATTCAGTTTTTCCAGTCTCTGTTTACAGGACTTAGCTCCTAGTTTCCCTGAGTATCCTTGCAGTGCACTTTGTCTAGATCAGTGGTGGGCTGCTGCCGGTTCAGAACATTTTTCCTCTACTGGTGGCAGAAATTTGCCCCCGGTAGAAGAACTGGTCAGCTGACTCTGCCCCTGAACCGGTCCTCTGGTCAATGCTCCTTGAAAACGACTGGCAAAGAACCCTCTGTACATGCCCAGAAGCTTCTGCACATGTCCAGAGGGTCATTTCTGAGTTGCGTTTCTGACGCAATGGGAAGGGAAGTAAAACCCATCCCTCCTTATATTTTGGTGACTAGGACACAGGTAGGGTACCAGTGAAAGTTAAAGTACAGCATCTACTTTCCATAATTTTGGAACTATAATTTTCTTTGATGCTGCATAAAGTTGCATTTTTCTTTCATCCATATCCCTACAATATTTGCCAATGTTTAATGTTCATTAGATATAGGATTTTTTTAAAAAAAAATTGCTTTCTTTTATAAAGTATAGTTGAGAATTTTGTCCTTTCTCGAAGCCTTTCTGAACTGTTTTTAAGGAAGAGTTTGTGTGTTTTATAGAAGACAAACAACTTCAACAAATTACACTTCTCTCTCTCAGGGATCAAGTGCAGTGTAACACTTTACTGTTTATCCCAGGGGTACTTGAGCTAACCTTCAAGAGTTTATAACACATCTCAAAGCTAATGGCGGATTCTACATATTCTATGCATTCTCTCTCTAGAAGTTGTAGTTCACACACATTACATAGAATGTGGCAAACTAATCAGATTCATATTTGTGTGCCTATGAACGTTTACTATTTATTAAAACTTACTTTTCTGAGCAACTAAAGATTATTTTCCATGGATCATTTCCTTCTTAAAATAGCATTCTCTGCATGTTTTTTTTAAAAAAAATCTTAATATATCTTAATTAATCTTTCAAGTCTTTTGGGTTTTTAAAAAGAAAAACAAAATGATGTTTCCCAAGAAATTACTTTTATTCCACATCCTTAGATTAATGGATTCGAGTGTGCAAACCACTCATGTGATAATTCTGGAAACTTTTTTGTCAGGTGGGCATTTGAAGAAATGTTATTTGTAGCAATAGCACTTAGACTTATATATCATTTCACAATGCTTTACAGCCTTCTCTAAGCAGTTTACAGAGTCATCCTATTGCCCTCAACAATCTGGCTCCTAATTATATCAACCTCGCAAGGATGGAAAGCGGAGTCAATCTGGAGCCAGTGAGAATCAAACTGCTGGCAGTTGACAGAATTAGCCTGCAATAATGCATTCTAACCGTTGCGCCACCATGGCTCTTATAGTGTTACATACAGTATTATCTCCTACAACATAGCTTGGATCGGGTTCTGAAGAAAAATCTTAATGATAATAATCAGATAACTTACATACCTGCTATTCTGTTTGCTTTTTATTGCATCTCTGCTTTGGAAAATGAAGGGTAGATGGAAAAGAGCACTCAAACGATTTTTTATCTCTAGAGGGATTTCATTGGACATTTCACAATAGAGCCATTATTACCTTTCTGATATAATCTACCTTTAGGCCAATCTTTATCTTCATCTCAGCACTATTTGTATGTCCAACACATCTTATAAAAAGGAGGAAGCAAAACTGCTCCTTTTTACCAGCTTGGAAGTGAAAGAGAAAGGATGATTATTGCTAAGGTGATGATTCCTTATAGCAATTCCTCTTTTCTGTTTCTGGTATGCCGTTTTACCAATGCCTCATATGTTGATAACAGGTTTAAAGGAGCAATTTTAAAGATAGATCACAGTTAACTACACAGAAGGAAAATGATCACTACATGTAATCATAAACCACATGATCACTACATTTATTTATTTATTTATCGATTGATTGATTGATTGGATTTGTATGCCGCCCCTCTCCAGAGACTCGGGGCGGATAACAGCAACAATAAAACAGTGTACAATAGTAATTCAATACTAAAAACGATTAAAAACCCATTAATATAAAAGCCAGACATACATACATACATACATACCTTGCATAGAATTGTAAAGGCCTAGGGGGAAAGAGGATCTCAATTCCCCCATGCCTGACGGCAGAGGTGGGTTTTAACTAGCTTAAGAAAGGCAAGGAGGGTGGGGGCAATTCTAATCTCTGGGAGGAGTAGGTTCCAGAGGGCCGGGGCCGCCACAGAGAAGGCTCTTCCCCTGGGTCCCACCAAACGACATTGTTTAGTTGACGGGACCCGGAGAAGATCCACTCTGTTGGGACCTAACTGGTCACTGGGATTTGTGCAGTAGAAGGCGGTCCCGGAGATAATCTGGTCCGGTGCCATGAAGGGCTTTATAGGTGTTCTGTCTGGGTTTTCCCAGACCTCAACACCAACTGAAAAAACAGCCAGACACTCTGGTAAAAGCCAAAAGTATTTTATAGCTGGAAAAAATAAGCACAAAGGAAAACCTGTCTTCACAACAGACAAGCTATAATACGTTACAGCAGGGTCCTGATGTCCAGTCAATACCACAAGCTTCTTGCTGGCACCCCCCCCCCCCCAAGGTTTCAATAGTCCAAGGCACAAACCAGGATTGTAAGCCACCAAAGTTCACAGACAGGTCTCACGAATCTCCAAGATAAAACTCCACAAGCCAGGAAGGGTGGGTCCGCCTTTTATCCTTTCCCAAGAGCACCACACCCAAACCCAGCTGTGACCTCTAATGCTGGAAATACCTAGCCAATTGAGTCCGTCTCTGATTAGCTCGCCTTTGTCGCATATCTATGATGTCTTGAGCATTTTCCCCTAAGGAATCCAGGCTGCTTGCTGGGGAGAGCTCCCCCTGGTGGGACTCTGGCTGTCCTTCTTCTTCAGCCTGGGATTCTTCTTCGTCTGTCTGCACCTCCTGTTCCTCAGCCTCTCCCTCTGAGCTGGAAACCGACAGAAGGTCAGCCATTCCCGGAGGGGTCCCAGACTGAACCACAACAATAGGTCATAACCAACACTTTGAATTGTGACTGGAAACTGATCAGCAACCAATGCAGACTGCGGAGTGTTGGTGTAACATGGGCATATTTGGGAAAGCCCATGATTGCTCTCGCAGCTGCATTCTGCACGATCTGAAGTTTCTGAACATTTTTCAAAGGTAGCCCCATGTAGAGAGCGTTATAGTAGTCGAACCTCGAGGTGATGAGGGCATGAGTGACTGAGCACTGACTCCCGGTTCAAGTAGGGTCGCAACTGGTACACCAGGCGAATCTGGGCGAACGCCCCCCTAGCCACAGCTGAAAGATGTTTCATACATGCAATCATAAACCAATCTATTACACTCCACTTAGAAAAAAAATAACCTACTCTCCAACAAACAATTTGGTATCAGGAAAAAAATTATTTTGTAGTCTGTAACTCTGCAAAAACAAATGGACGATTCAACTTGATCAAGGTAAAACAAATGATGCAGTTTACATAGACTTTTGTAAAGCTTTTGATTCAGTAGTACATGATGTTGTGGTTCAGTCTGGGACCCCTCCGGGAATGGCTGACCTTCTGTCGGTTTCCAGCTCAGAGGGAGAGGCTGAGGAACAGGAGGTGCAGACTGACGAGGAAGAGGAATCCCAGGCTGAAGAAGAAGGACAGCCAGAGTCCCACCAGGGGGAGCTCTCCCCAGCAAGCAGCCTGGATTCCTTAGGGGAAAATGCTCAAGACATCATAGATATGCGACAAAGGAGAGCTAATCAGAGACGGACTCAATTGGCTAAGTATTTCCAGCATTAGAGGTTACAGCTGGGTTTGGGTGTGGTGCTCTTGGGAAAGGATAAAAGGCGGACCCACCCTTCCTGGCTTGTGGAGTTTTATCTTGGAGATTCGTGAGACCTGTCTGTGAACTTTGGTGGCTTACAATCCTGGTTTGTGCCTTGGACTATTGAAACCTTGGGGGGGGGGGGTGCCAGCAAGAAGCTTGTGGTATTGACTGGACATCAGGACCCTGCTGTAACGTATTATAGCTTGTCTGTTGTGAAGACAGGTTTTCCTTTGTGCTTATTTTTTCCAGCTATAAAATACTTTTGGCTTTTACCAGAGTGTCTGGCTGTTTTTTCAGTTGGTGTTGAGGTCTGGGAAAACCCAGACAGAACACATGACAAACTACTTCTGAAACTAAAATCCTATGGCATCTCTGGACCTCTACATGATTGGATAACTGCATTCCTGTGTAACAGACAACAAGTGGTCAAAATAGGAAGTGCCAAATCAAATTCTGCTCCTGTCAACAGTGGTGTCCCTCAAGGCCCAACACTCTTCATACTCTGCATAAATGATCTTTGTGATCATATTATAAGCAACTGTGTTCTCTTTGCTGATCATGTTATGCTATTTAACACCACCACCAATGCTTCTACCCTTAGAAGACCTTGATCATGTAGCAGAATGGTCAAACAACTGGCAACTTCAAATCTCAACCAACAAATTCTCTGTCTTACAAATTGGTAAAAAGAACCAGAATACAAAATACAAACTTGGAGGAAATGAACATGTAGATGACCCTCACTCTGTCAAAGACCTTGGAGTACTCCTATCCAATACGCATGCACTGTTGTGCAGGCATATGCTTTTGAGACATGACAAGAAAAAAGGTTAGCCATCATTGCCTTAAGCAATGGAATTTCTGGTACCTATTATGAGAACTACTGTATTGCAACATTACTACATAGGATCTCAAGATTTAGTCTAACTGAAATCCTGTCATATAAGTGATTTTTTTATGCTAAGAAACTTTTGAAAGTCCACAGTTGCTTCAGATTTTCACAGTTTATACCAGAATACAGAATAAATCAAGGATATGACTTAACTGCAATTTCATAAATTGATTTTGGATTCTTTTGTTTCTTGACTTGTATCCTCGTTCTTCTTCTCTAGAGATTGCGTCTTCTGAATCTGCTTTATAGTTCTGAAAATGGGAGCTCATAGTAAGAATAGTTTGTTGCTTCCAAAAAATGCAGTCCTGACTGTGAAATACAATAATATTCTCGCATTTTTTATTTTTCTGACTTATGGACATAACAGGAAACTGAAAATGATATGCAATTTATATAATCAATTATAATGTGAATTGTCATGTGGCGCAAATTGAAAAATAATAATTCATAAATAATTCAGTTCACTTGAATGGAACTTACTGCCCTCTGAGTTTAGGATTTGACATTGGGAGCTTTGAAATCATGAATTGTTGGGGTTGCAAACCATTTTGACTTATATGGTAGCCATACGCTGGTTTAGAAAGACACAAATATTTAGATGTAATCATTTTATTCATAGCGTAGTAGAATAAAATACAATTGGAATGTTTAAGGTTTCTATGAAATGCATTTCACATAGGGAATATCTGTAGACAGGAATTAACAGATTTTGGGTGGACTTAATAATGTAACAAATATGTCCTTTTTCCTGGAAAAGTCCTAGTGACCACATATTGTCATTTGGATCGAGACAGCAGACAAGTACTAGTTGCCTAGACAATGCAAAAGCAAATGTATTTACCTAGCTTAGAAAGACAGATATGTCTGATAATGCAAACAGAAACTAAGCAAGTTCTAAAACTAAAGAAAAATTAAATTGAAATAAGATATTAGCATGAACTAATGCCAATTAAGACTCTGAGGAAATGTATTGTGTTGGTGATGATAATGCTATTTGCTGTACATTTTTAATATTATACACAGACATCTTACATCTTCACTTTTGTATTTTGGACATATTTTTGGCATTAATTCTTCCTACTATTGTAAAAAGGAACAATAAATGCAGACAAGCATCCTTGTTCCTTTTGTGATTGTGGATAAAAAAAAATCCACAAAATGTATAAAATGTATCTCCCCTTTTCTTTGGTTTATAACTTGTAATGGAAAAAGGTAGTTGTTCTAGAACTACCCTTTCTTTTTAAATACCATCTAAGCAGCTCTCCTGCTGTGACTTCAATAATGTATTATTTCATGTTCAGAGGATTTAATGTGGTGTCGTTTGCTTTCTTTTTGGTGATTTTTCTGAGTTGCAGTTAGATGATAAGAAAAATCACTATAATAAGCTGGATGTAAATGCCTGCTGACTTCTAAAGATTTCAAACAACTTCATTTCCCTCAAATTCTCCAAATAGAAACATAGAAACATAGAAGTCTGACGGCAGAAAAAGACCTCATGGTCCATCTAGTCTGCCCTTATACTATTTTCTGTATTTTATCTTAGGATGGATATATGTTTATCCCAGGCATGTTTAAAATCAGTTACTGTGGATTTATCTACCACGTCTGCTGGAAGTTTGTTTCAAGGATCTACTACTCTTTCAGTAAAATAATATTTTCTCATGTTGCTTTTGATCTTTCCCCCAACTAACTTCAGATTGTGTCCCCTTGTTCTTGTGTTCACTTTCCTATTAAAAACACTTCCCTCCTGGACCTTATTTAACCCTTTAATATATTTAAATGTTTCGATCATGTCCCCCTTTTCCTTCTGTCCTCCAGACTATACAGATTGAGTTCATTAAGTCTTTCCTGATACGTTTTATGCTTAAGACCTTCCACCATTCTTGTAGCCCGTCTTTGGACCCGTTCAATTTTGTCAATATCTTTTTGTAGGTGAGGTCTCCAGAACTGAACACAGTATTCCAAATGTGGTCTCACCAGCATTCTATATAGCGGGATCATAATCTCCCTCTTCCTGCTTGTTATACCTCTAGCTATGCAGCCAAGCCAAATATTTCATGTTTTATGTGTTTATTTTATATGAGATCCTAGAAAAGATTCAGCTACGATAATTGTTACCTAGATAACAACTTGGAGAAAAAGTTCCTTGCTTATGAATTCAACAAGTAATTGTCATTAAATATCCTTGCTTATAATTAGTTATTTGTTCCTTGCTTATGAATTCAACAAGTAATCTTCATTAAGTATTATTATTATTATTATTATTATTATTATTATTGGATTTGTATGCCGCCCCTCTCCGTAGACCTTTATATAGGTAAAGGAATGATGCTTATCCATCTAGTTAATCTCTAAAATTAATAAATAAATAGCAGCTGAGAAATGTTTGACTATGCAATAATTTCTTTTGAAGGTAATCCATGTTTATGACATATCCACTTAAGAAATGTTTTTCATTTCTATTGGGATTGAAGCCTGATTTCTTTTGTAAAACATTCAATATGAATATTACACTCCCTTTCTTTTTGCTTTTGTGTATAATTTCCTATTCATTTGTCTATATTATGTATAAACCATCCTTGTTAGAAAATGTTGAGTTAGGGGTTTTAAATATTTTAAATACAATTCAAAGCAGGAAAATCTGGTCCTATGTTACAGTCATGATACTAAGATGACTGCAATTTGATTTGAAATACTGTATATGTTGCTTAATAAATTATTTGAATTACAATTCATTGAATGACATAATGCGAAGTTTTTCCTCATGACACAGAATCTGCTGTGCTGCCAACAATCTTGAACAATAATTTAGTAAAAGAAAACACTAACTTTGTATACTGCAATACAGATAGTTGTCGACTTGTAACCATTTATTCAAAGTTACAACAGCCTTGGAAAAAAAAGAGCTTTAATAATCTGTACACACACTTATGACCATTGACCACTTCTGCAGTCATGTAACTGCAATTTGAGCATTTGACAATTGGGTCACATTTATGATTGGATGCAGCATCCTGTGGTCACATGATTGTGGTACGTGACTCTTTTTTTTTGCCAGATCACTGAGTCTTTTAACAACCTCATGATTTGCTTACAGCCATCAAAGAAATTGTAAAATTGGATCTGATCATGTGATGACTTGACTCCATCAATTTATGACCAAAATTCCAGATCTAATTTTCATAAGTTTAGCACTAGCTGTAAGCAGTACAAATATGTGCTACAAATAAAAATTGGGATATGCTGTGCTATCAGCGTCTTAAATTCTACTCTGCAGCCAAGTTTACCCCATACATTTGTCCAGCCACATTTCTTTTCCCTGTATCTAGGCACTCTGCAATATATATTTTATTTGCTAGTTTCAGAAACATTATAAAAGCATTTTCTGCATGTGTTTTCTGTCTTGTTATGTATATAGTTTACACATCAAAACCAGTAAAAATAAATTTAGGTCACTTCTCCATTGAATTTGTAGCGCCATGCCCGTGAACCTACCATTCACCTTGGCTCTATCTGTTCTGGAGCTGCTGAATTGTTGTAGTGTCTTAGTATTTTTTTTTTTTTTACCACAGTTCATTAATCCAAAGGTAGCTTTCTAGCTCCAATTTAAAATGACTGTCCTGTCTCCCTCGCCCCCACCTGAGAAAATGAATAGAGTGTGGGGGAGATGAAACACCGTGAGTAGCAACTTTACTCATTAGGAATTCAACCATTTGCTTCTTAGTTGGATATTTTTTCATCAGGTAATAGATTCAGCAATACTTTTATATAATGTATGTATGCACAATATCTCTCATGAATAGAGTTTGCTAACTAGTGTCAGTTTTTTCAAGGGTAAAATGTTTCTCTTGGGTTTTTTAACTGGAAAATTGAGGGTTTTTTTTTTAAAGAGTTCTTTGGAGGAGATGTACTGTAGTTATGTTCATAGTTCCCTCTAAGCTGAGCAGTGAGCAATTGCTCACTTAAAAATCATCATCAACTCAGAGTTTTCCAAACCTGCCCAGAAGCCAAGAGGGAAAGAGTGAGAGGGAAGGAGAGAGAGAGGAAGAGAGGAAGAGAGAGAAACAGATAGAAAAAAGAGAGGAAGGAAAAGAGAAAGAAAAAGAATGGGAGTAAGGAAGAGAGAAAGAAAATCAAAATCTAGTTTGAAACTAGCTCAACTATTTAAGTGGCATTTTGATATTAATAGAGTTGCCCTATTATGAGCTCACTGTTACACTGTACAGTATTTTATTTTGAAATTCTATGAGGCAAAACAGGGTGGGTTTTTATTTGTTTGTTTGTTTGTTTGTTTGTTTACTTACTTACTTACTTACTTACTTACTTACTTACTTACTTACTTACTTATTTATTATTTCTGTGCCACCCAGTCCCGAAGGGACTGCCGCTCAGACACTATACTTTGCCGCCCCCCCCCCCCCAAAGAATTAGAGGGAACACTGGTTATGTTCACTAAATGGTCCAGTCCAGTCCCTTTCTATATAGGTCTTCTTTCTAGAGAATGCCTGTGGAACTAAGAAAAGCAAAAAAACATTTGCTGTCTATTTTAAAATTAATAATGTTGCTTCAATCAGCTGCTCTTCCTGATCTTATTCAGTAAGATTTCTTTAAATAGATATTTTCATTGTTGATTGTCTGATAATAATTTTGGATGATAAATAATGGTCCTAAACAAACTTCTAGATATGTTTATGCTTTTAAGTTTAACCTTTTACAGTACTTTTATAACTGGTTCATAACTGTCTCATATTTTTTTGACAAAAATCCACTAAGCTATATTTGTTTATGTTTGGGGAAAAGCTTTATAGATTTCTGGATTTCATCCTAAATGTTAAAGGTAAAAATTATTTTATTTTATTTATTATTTATTTATTGGATTTATATGCCACCCCTCTCCATGGACTTATTTTCTTGTTACCTGTTTCTCCTCTCCTTTACAAACAATTACCATTTATTGTGGCTGGAGTGCAATAAATGAGTAAATATAATCATATGAAAAAGCAATATACGCCATGTAAATGTTTTTTAATATACAGTATATATGAACATAATATCATCATCACATAGTATTCAAATAGAATCCCCATCTTTTCCCCCACAACTATTTATTGGTGATTAACCGGAATGTTTAGAGCAAATGTTCATCTTTAAAGATCCAGTTTTGCTTGATCTTCAGTTTTCCGACAAATAGCATCAGACATTGTCCTCAAACACCCTCTTGTACAATGAAGAATTCATAGTGGACTCTTTGAAGCTCAACTGCCTAGCCCTGATGCAGCAAAGCAGTTCAAATCATAACATTTCCACCACTATGCTTTGCGGTTGATATAGGGTTCTTCTGGTAAAATGCTATTTTTGATTTTCACCAGACATATTTGTGCTACTGGGGTTAAATAACACTATTTTTATCTTTCTGCCAAGAGCACATTGTTCCAGAAGCCCTGGTCTTTTCCTAGATATTCATGAGCAAACGTTAGGATTTCCTTGATGTTCTTTCTGGACCGCAGATATTTCCTCCTGACATACTTATACATAGATCTAATTTATGCAGGTTTTTCCCAGTGGGCTGGACTGTTACATATTGACATTATTTGTGCAAGATCTGCCTTTACATGATGAAATTCTAGAGTTATCAGGACTTTTTCCAGCATTAAGAGCCTTGGTGATGTAGTGGTTAGAGTGCAGTACTGCAAGCTACTTCTGCTGATCACTGGCTGCCAGCAGTTTGGCAGATCGAATCTCAGTAGGCTCAAGGTTGATTCCATCCTTCCATCCTTCCAAGGTTGGTAAAATGAGGTCCCAGATTGTTTGAGGCAATATGCTTACTCTCTGTAAACCGCTTAGAGAGGCCTGTAATATGATGACGAGAAGGCTGAATGATCAAGAAGAATCTGATTTTTATATTATTTGGGATAAAGTTTATACATGGATAGATAAGAATAAAGTTGAAAATAACGTAACGAAAACGGTATGAATATAATTAAATGTTATTGATATTTTTGTTGTTAGTGTTGTTGGCTTCTCTTTTTTATCAATTTTTTATCAATGTTTATTAGAATATGTAAACAAAGTTCTTCTTTTCAATTAGAATATTAGTTTGATTTAAAGATTTAAGATTTTATCCTTTTTTCTGTATTAAAAATTGACTTCAAGAAAAGAGGGGTAATTGTAACCCCTAACATGTGTTTAAATGTTTGTAAGTTTGTATGTCTTTTTTACTGAAAATTAATAAAGTTTATAAAAAAAATTAAAAAAAATAGAGAGGCCTGTAAAGTACTGTGAAGTAGTATATAAATCTAAATGCTATTGCTATTATGCAGTCTGCTGTCAGACTGAACTTGCTGAGATGGCCTGGCTCGGCCAAGTTGGCATTTGTTTGAAATTTTCTCCACTTGTAGAGAATGTATGTTTGTGTGTCTGTATATGAATATATATTGGAATAGATGAAAGCTGCAATTGGTAGGAGAGTTACAAGGTGATGTCATTGAAGAAGAGTACACTTTGATTTCTGTGAGTATGGTGATCATGAAATGACTGTTCTTCCTTCCCTCATTTCCTCTAGTTTGCATGCTTTTAAAATGCATTTTACTGCCCATAATAGTGATAGTTTTATGTTGTAATTCAACAACGCTTCTGTCTCATTTGACCCATGGGAAATAATGTCTTTTTCCAAGGTATGTTTTCAGAGCTTGGCACATTCATACAATTAACAATGTTTCAGATCTCATAATTTTTTTCATTTCAGTTTAGGATTAATTCTAAATTCCAAATTCCAAATAAGGATGATATTATCTATTCAGTTGGGTCCGACTCTTGGAAATTCTATGGACCAGGATCTTGCACTACTTCTTTGAGTTTTTCTGGTGTTATCTTTGATGGTGTCGTCTGTCTGTCTATCTATCTATCTATCTATCTATCTATCTATCTATCTATCTATCTATCTATCTATCTTCTTCCTGCCTTGCTTTTTTTAAGGTCCAACTTTCATAACCATAGCTAATGGATTCTGCAATATGTCCAAATGCGTAGTTCAGTTTAATTTTCTAGACATGCTTGTGTAAGTAAGAAAAGCTTTATAATAGTGCAAGTGTAATTTGTAAAATAGTATTTTCTCACCTAGAAGCAATATTTAAAAATTTGGGAATATTTGCAAATATAGGCAATAATATTTGTAATGCAAGACTTACCTTAGTTATTCACTGTCAAATGATCTAAATTGCTTTGTTCTTTTTCTCGCCTTTGTTTTTCTAATATCTTAAAAAAACATGTATAAAGAATGGAAGTTTTAGATTTATTTAAACAACCGTTATAATGATTGTGTTACACTTACATTTAAGAAATAAAGAATTTTGAGTTTATTCATTGATATTTTGCCATTGTTAACAATTTGGTCTATTTTGTAACTTCAGTGTTACAAGTGTTCTCAATAAATTAAGAAAAGTATAATGTAGCTAGATTTTTCATGTTAGATGGAACCATTAAAAAAACCCTCACAAAATGATTTTGGGGATACATGTAATTTTGATACAATGCCTACATTAAGTTACATTCCCCTGTTCCATTATATCTGGTAATTCTGCCCTATTTTTTCTCTGGCTAGCCTGCAGAAAACTATAATTTAAAATGCTGGGGAAGCAGCAACTTATTATTTACGTTCTCCCTGAAAATGAAAGTTGGAAACCAATTTTTCTTTTTTAGTTTTCAGATTTAGGTAAAATACTTCAAACAAGAAAAAGATACATGAAGGAATAAGGAAGGAATGTCATGAGCACTTCAAATTTTGGTTACCCAATGCATTTAATGATCTATAGTATTTTAATACAAAATTTAAAGGTTTTTTTTTTAATTTAAAAAATGAATCATTAGGTCGGTCAAAGAGTAACTTCCTTTCTGTGAATTATATGCCCTAATATTAATTTTATGAAATTGATCATAAAATGTTGTTCTCATAAAGCAAAATAATACCTTCCTTCTCACATTAATTTTATCTGATAGCAAACTCACTAATTACTCTCTTCTGTGATAACACTGAAAATTAACTTCTTAAAGCAATATAACTGTAAAGCTCAAATCCAGAGATGAGAAAGTGAGGTCCAATGACTCCAATCCTTTATTTGCTTACACCTAATACAAATCTATCTATCTGTCTGTCTGTCTGTCTGTCTGTCTGCCTGCCTGCCTGCCTGCCTGCCTGTCTACCTACCTGTCTACCTACCTGTCTACCTACCTACCTATAGTAGGGAACTGATTCCAGAGGCCGCCACAGAGAAGGCCCTTCCCCTAGGCCCTGCCAAATGACATTGTCTGGTTGAAGGGATCTGGAGAAGGCAACTCTGTGGGACCTCATCGGTCACTGAGATTTATGCGGCAGAAGGCGGTCCCATAAGTAATATGGTCCGATGCCATGTAGGGCTTTATAGGTCATCACCAACACTTTGAATAGTGTCCGGAAACCAATCGGCAGCCAATGCAGGCCGTGGAGTGTTGTAGAAACATGGGTGTATCTGGGAAGACCCATGACTGCTCGCGCGGCTGCATTTTGCACGATTTGCAGTTTCCGAACACTCTTCAGAGGTAGCCCCATGTAGAGATCATTGCAGTAATCGAACCTCGAGGTGATAAGGGCATGAGCAACCGTGAGCAGAGACTCCCTGTCCAAATAGGGCTGCAACTGGTGAACCAGGTGGACCTGGGCAAATGCCCCCCTCACCACAGCCGAAAGATGGTGTTCTAAAGTCAGCTGTGGATCAGTGTTCCCTCTAATTTTTTTTTTGGGGGGGGCGGAAAAGTATAGTGTCTGAGCTGCAGTCCCTTCGGGACTGGGCGGCACAGAAATAATAAATAAATAAATAAACAAACAAACAAACAAACAAATAAAAAACCCACCCTGTTTTGCCTCAGAGAATTTCAAAATAAAATACTGTACTGTGTGTCTATAACAGTGAGCTCATAATAGGGAAACTCTATCAATATCAAAATGCCACTTAAATAGTTGAGTTAGTTTCAAAATAGATTTTGATTTTCTTTCTCTCTTCCTTACTCCCATTCTTTTTCTTTCTCTTTTCCTTCCTCTCTTTTTTCTATCTGTTTCTCTCTCTTCCTCTCTTCCTCTCTCTCTCCTTCCCTCTCACTCTTTCCCTCTCGGCTTCTGGGCAGGTTTGGAAAACTCTGAGTTGATGATGATTTTTAAGTGAGTGATTGCTCACTGCTCAGCTTAGAGGGAACTATGCTGTGGATTGAAGAGGACGCTCAAGTTGCGGATCCTCTCTGAGGGGGTCAGTGATTCCCCTCCCAGGGTAATGGATGGATAGATGAATTGTCCTTGGGAGGCAAAACCCACAGCCACTCCATCTTGTCAGGGTTGAGTTTGAGCCTGTTGGCACCCATCCAGACCCTAACAGCCTCCCAAGAGCCTTATGTCAGTTCAGCGCCTCCTTTCATATTTTCTTGAAGGGGAGAAATCCTGTGTCTGTGTGTGCTAAATCACCAGGCACTTTATATTGGGAAATATGCACAATATGTGCATATGCCTCTTTTCCCAGAAAGCGGTTCCATTTCTTCTTTAAACTTCAGTGGCAATTCAATTCTTCTTATAAAAGAATGGAAGTCAGTAATTGGACTGACAGCTTGCCAAAACGAATAACCAGAGTCAGAGTGAGTTTCTTGTTGTTTGCATTTAAATAAGAATGCACTGTGCTTTGCTTAGCGTGAACTACATGACAGATCTATATATAATTGTTTTATTAAGGATAATTTGCATAAGAAATGCCATCCGAATTAAGCCAAGGGTTTATTTTGTCCAGGATTTTCTTTCACAATAGCCAGTCATAGTAATTTGTGCAACCCACAAGCCTGGAATGTGTGAAGCATGTTGGCTGTAATTCAAGAAGTACTAGACACTCTGACTAACAGGTGTATCATCATCTGTTATAAAACTTCTTAAATTGAAATCACCACATTTGATGGCAATATATTCCGTAATTTGACTGGGTGTTACATAGAGAAGTAATTATTGTTAATGGACACAAATAGGATAGCATTTAGTTTTAATAGATGATCCTGATTTCCCTGTAAGTGAGAGGGAGAGAAAGGAAAGAGGAGGAGGGAGAACTTTCTGTCCATGTTTGCTGCACCATGGAATTCAAGAAAAGCATTTGCAAAGTTATAGTGACATATGGTGCTTTTGTTATTCTTTTGAGACAAAACATTTATGAATATTTCATTCACTATAAGGTTTGATATGTTTTATTTATATACTTTTTTAATATGAAGGATCTGTATTTTGCCTGCTTTTGCAATATTGAGGAAAATATAGAGGTAAACTAAAGGTGATGTTACCCTTGGTTTTGCAGTTGTAAAACCTCTGGATTCTTAATGAGTTGGTGACATAAATGTGATTTAAATAACCCCAGTTCAACTTTTTCAAAGTTTTATTTATTGAGTTTTACAGATTAAAATACTGTATATACATCACAATATTTTTTTACAGATCTTTACCCATTTCCTTATATTTCTTGTATTACAGTTTTATATACAGTGTATTTCACATTTATATATCTATCCATTTTTCTGTACCCTTACACATTATTTATTTCATGTTTATGTGTTTATCCATTTTTGCATGCCCCTTACACATTGTATCACTATACAGTGATCCCTCGATTATCGCAAGGGTTCCGTTCTAAGACCCCTCGCGATAATCGATTTTTCACGATGTAGGGTTGCGGAAGTAAAAACACCATCTGCGCATGCGCGTCCTTTTTTTCCCATGGCCGCGCATGCGCAGATGGTGGAGTTTGCGTGGGCGGCAGGGGAAGACCCAGGGAAGGTTCCTTCCGCCGCCCAGCAGCTGATCTGCTCGGTAGCGGAGCAGCAGCGAGGAGCCGAATCGGGGTTTCCCCTTTGCGTGGGTGGCGGGGAAACCCCGATTTTCGTCTGCTTGCTGCTGCTGCGGCCGCCCAGCAGCTGATCTGCTCGGTAGTGCAGCAGCAGCGAGCAGACGAAGATCGGGGTTTCCCCGCCGCCCACGCAAAGGGGAAACCCCGATTCGGCTCCTCGCTGCTGCTGCGCTACCGAGCAGATCAGCTGCTGGGCAGCCGAAGGAACCTTGCCTGGGTCTTCCTCGCTGATGCCCCCGCCCGCCCGCCACCCGCCAGCAAGAGGGGGAGAGATAGAGAAAGAGAGAGAAGGAAAGAAAGAGATGAGAGAGGGAGGAAGAGAGTGTGAGAGAGGAAGAAGCAAGATAGAGAAAGAGAGAGAGAAAGAAAGATGAGAAAGGAAGGAAGAGAGTGACGTCATCGGGTGGGAAAAATCGCAATATAGCATTTCGCGAAGAACGAGATCGCGAAAATCGAGGGATCACTGTACCTTGTTTCTATTCTCTATCCACTTGTACCAGTTATTCCACATCTCATAGTATTCTAAATCACTTATTTCCTTGATTTTCATAGTCCTTTTATCCATTTCTGCATACTTGTATATTTTGTCTATTGTGTTGTTTTCTGACGGAATCATTTTATTTTTCCAGAATTGAGTGAAAGATATTCTAGCAGCTGTTGTTATATGCGCCATTAGATACTTTGTTCTTTTGGGGTATTTCTCCCCCCAAATTCCTAATAGCATACCTTCTGGAGAAAATTCTATTTCTTCTTTTGTAATTCCCAGTTCTTTCTTCGAAATCCTGGCTCTTAGCTACACAAGTGCTGTATAGTTACGTGAATAAAAAAAAGGGATGGATGAGTTGATAACCCATTTGATATATTTCTTTCAGGTCAATACCCTATGAGAATTCAGGTAAGAGATACTATTTTTAAAATATTTCTTGTACAATTTTATATTTAATACAAATTGATACAGCTAGTTTTTATCAAAAGCAGATGAAATAGAAATAGCATAAGAGGAACCACATATGAAACAATGAAATGAATTTCTTCCTCTTGTTTAATCAGGTGGAGTAATTGCTGAAGTATAGTTGATTAGAATGTGGAAGCTATGGGCCAGTTGAATGGTGTTTCTTCCATATCAGCACAGATGGAATTGGACCCTTCTTAAAACTCTTGATTGGCTCCATCACTTCCAGAGTCAGTCAGTTCTGCCCTTTTTGGAAAAAATGTCTGTAGACCTCCTATTAAAAACCTTCTACTTGATTGCTTAATTACAGGTTTTATAAGACTGAGGAGATAGAAGTTTCATTGCAGGGCATTCTTAGAAACATAGAAACATAGAAACATAGAAGTCTGACGGCAGAAAAAGACCTCATGGTCCATCTAGTCTGCCCTTATACTATTTTCTTGGGATGGATATATGTTTATCCCAGGCATGTTTAAATTCAGTTACTGTGGATTTATCTACCACGTCTGCTGGAAGTTTGTTCCAAGGATCTACTATTCTTTCTGTAAAATAATATTTTCTCATGTTGCTTTTGATCTTTCCCCCAACTAAATTCAGATTGTGTCCCCTCTGACAATGAATCTGACAATGTTGAGAGACGTTTACTTACATGTCCTTCTATATTCTAATAGACTTTTTCTGAGGATTCCTCACTCAAATATTTTGCCCTGCAGAGTAAACTGAAGCATAAAGAGAGAAAATCCAGGATTTTTCAGATAGTGTAATGAAGTATAGGAAGAAAGTGTTTAATTGAAAACATTTTCTTGCAAAACTATCAATTTAGAAACATAGAAACATAGAAGTCTGACGGCAGAAAAAGACCTCATGGTCCATCTAGTCTGCCCTTATACTATTTTCTGTATTTTATCTTAGGATGGATATATGTTTATCCCAGGCATGTTTAAATTCAGTTACTGTGGATTTATCTACCACGTCTGCTGGAAGTTTGTTCCAAGGATCTACTACTCTTTCAGTAAAATAATATTTTCTCATGTTGCTTTTGATCTTTGCCCCAACTAACTTCAGATTGTGTCCCCTTGTTCTTGTGTTCACTTTCCTATTAAAAACACTTCCCTCCTGGACCTTATTTAACCCTTTAATATATTTAAATGTTTCGATCATGTCCCCCCTTTTCCTTCTGTCCTCCAGACTATACAGATTGAGTTCATTAAGTCTTTCCTGATACGTTTTATGCTTAAGACCTTCCACCATTCTTGTAGCCTGTCTTTGGACCCTTTCAATTTTGTCAATATCTTTTTGTAGGTGAGGTCTCCAGAACTGAACACAGTATTCTAAATGCGGTCTCACCCGCATTCTATATAGCGGGATCATAATCTCTCTCTTCCTGCTTGTTATACCTCTAGCTATGCAGCCAAGCATCCTACTTGCTTTCCCTACCGCCTGACTGCACTGTTCACCCATTTTGAGACTGTCAGAAATCACTACCCCTAAATCCTTTTCTTTTGAAGTATTTGCTTTCAACTTAAAGATTTGGTAGTCTATTAATCATTTATACGCCTACACACAATATATATATATAAATATCATACATAGATACACACACACACAATTTCTGAAAGTCCAAAAGCACTATACTCTTAAGATGCTAAAAAGCAAAAGGAAAACTACCCAAATGCTTTATGAAAATAACTATAATGAACCTTAGTGAAGACTGACTTTAGCACAATAGCTAAAAATTAACACTAATTGCTTCTACTGATATAATATTGGGAACAATTAAATTATTCATTAAAGCCAATATATATAAACCTCAGACACATTTTTATAAAACATTTTTATATATTTTGTCTCTTTATCTTATAAATGAGATTCTGTCTACGTGAAGGCTATACTGTATTCTGCACCTCATAGTTCCTGCTAAAGGTGTTCCTTAATAGATGTTGCTTAATACTATTTCATAACCAATAAAAATCTTTCTATATGCTGTATAATGAATAGCCAAACAGTCTCTTGGTGAGTAATTAAATATTTTAGGAAGTTGTGGCCCTCATCTATATATAAACTCTTTTCTTATATGTATGTGTTTTGGTGTTGTTAGTGAAGAATCAAAACAGCTGATACCTGAGTGGTTCAGAGCAAAGTGGAAGCAGGTGGGAACCATATTGGGTTCCTCCTCCCCACCTTGGCATTGCACAAACCCTGGAGCAAGGCAGAGAAGCCGGGGGTATCCCAGGTTTACAATGCTGAAGGCTTGGGATGGAGCCTTTTTGGCGATTGGCAGGAAAATGGGATGGGTCCCACCCCTCCTGTCCTCCTTTTCTTAGCCTGTGCTGAGCTTAAGAAAAGGAGTGCAGGCAGGAAAACTCCCAAACCTATTTTACTGCCAAGCCTTCAGTGTTGTAATCCTGGGATACGCTGAAGGCTTGGTGAGGAGCCTTTTTTGAGGGTCAGCGTGAAAATTGGCAGGGGATTTTCTGCCTTTATTCCTTTTCCTGCCTGTACTCCCAAAGCTTCCCCACCACATGGTGACTATGAAGCTCGCTCGAATTGCAAACAACCCGGGGATTTGGGCAGCCTTTAAATAACCAGTATGCCTGCAAGATCCCTGATTTCCAAGGCTGGCGAGGGCTAAGAGGCCAAGGTGACTGGGGAAGGGAAGGGCTGCCTCCTAGGCTGGCCATGCCCACTCCTTCACTAGGACTTATTTTTGGGGTAGGCCTTATATTAAGCCCACTCCAAAAAAATCAGAGGGGGGCTTACTTTTTGGGGTAGGTTGTATTTTGGGGAAAACAAGGTATATGAACAGTTCATACAGATCTAGAAATAATATATAACCATTTATCAGTACATTAGATAATTCATTTGGAAAATAGGGAGATCTACCTTCTAAATATTGAGTCTGAACTGGAAAGTCTTACAGGATAATAGATTAATGCATTATTTTCTTTAACTAACTGCTGTCCTTGGCAAGATATTTCTTTTGCACTGTTAATTGGAGCTGTCAGTGTGAATACTGAAGCAATAACAGTAATTTTGAATGCTGAGACAGGAAGAAGATCAGTAATTAGTCACAGGTTTGAAAGCATCATCCCCTAGTGGTTTATAGAAGATTAGTGTATAAAGTGAATGGCTTCACATTTCACATTCAGTTTCTTTTTAATTTTAAGAATTTAATTCAGATCATATATACATTTAATAAGGTAGGTCAGAAAATTGTACCACCTAAAATATTATTGAACTCCATTATCATCAATTAACCAAAATAGCCAGGGTTAAAACATGGTTGAACTTATAGCCTTCTATTGACTTGCCACTATTATATTCAATCAGGCCAAATATCAAATCATCTGAATTTATTTCTGTTCAATAATTGACACTGATTGCAAGTTAGTTAGTACTGTATACAATATAATTATATATTTAAATAATTAAGTACTATGGGTTTTGAAACTTAGGCAAATTTCAGATTTACGATGAAATTCTTTAGGGGTTCTCCTTGCTATTTTATAGTATGTATTAATTAATTAAGAAAGTCTATATACCCCTGTTAAAATGCCATGTTTTTGAGATGTAAAAAAATCAACCAAAATAAATTGTCTCAGAACTTTTTTCACCTTTAGTATAATATCGCCTGTACACGTCAATTGAAAATCTGAAATTGTTTGGTGGGGAAAAATAACAGTAAAAAACTAGAATAATGTGATTGCACAAGGGTCACATAGTCTTCTGAGTAGAGATGTGATTGGGTTCAGAATTAACCAATCATTTTCAAATAAATGTTAAATAGTAATTAGTGTATACCTGCCATCAATTAAAGTGACCCTGATCAAGCCCATATAGAGTTCAGCTCTTCTAGTGGGATTTTTCTGCACTTTCTCGGCATTCACTGGCTGGGGAATTCTGGGAGTTGAAGTCCAAATATCTTCAAGTTGCTAAGGTTGGGAAACACTGCACTATAGAATACAGTGAAGGCGGGCATCAACAAATACAGAAAATGTGGCACAACAATGACATTACCTAGAACTAGAGTTCCTTCCAACATTGATGAAAAAACAAGAAGAAAATTGATCCAAAAGATTGTCAAGATTTCTAAAGCAACATTGAAGGAGCTGGAGGAATTTTTGGAAAGTACTACATATGTAGTGATGGGCTCCTACGGATACGGTCAGGTACGCAGTACCGGTAGCAAAATTTAAAGCTCCACCCCAGAGCATCCAATTTGCACTGAAAGATGTTGAAACAAAATGCATAAGCCATGCCCACAGTGTGGTAGTAAAAATTTTGGTAGCCCATTACTGTACATATGATAACAATCTCCCATATTCTTCATGTGTTTGAGCTGTGAGGTAGGGTAATAAGACGGAAGCCTTTTGTCGCAAAGAAAAACATCCAATCCTGACCTCACTTTTCTAAAACCTATATCAAGTATGATGAAAACATGTGGGTAAATATATTCTAGTTGAAAAAGAATGCAATCTATCTTTCAATTATTTTAAAATTGAAGGCATTAGGTGAAAGACAATTGTGGGGCCTGGTTCCCCTTTGTTTGTTTCTGATTAGGCTAAAAATTGCCAGCTTGTTTTAGATTTTCAACAGTAGGTAATAATAATAATAATAATAATAATAATAATAATAATAATTATTATTATTATTATTTATTGGATTTGTATGCCGTCCCTCTCTGCAGACTCGGAGTAGAATTCAGGTAGCTGAATTCTTTTGGAAAATAATATTAAACTGAAAGCTATCTTTAATTCCAGTCATCTGGTAGCTTTTTATATTCTTTTGTTTTAATTGACCTTTTCACTGCCTTTTATAGAATTAGATGCATTATCCACATAGTACTTAGCCCTAGATATGGCCACTTAAATCTAATGGTCAGTGTTGTATTCCCTGGTACTAAATTCTAAAATCTAATCATTTTTTCTGATTATTTTTCAAACCCATATACATACTTATAAATAGATAGCTTTTAGAGATAGTTGGCGGTAGCGAGGAATATTTGCTATTCACTCTCTAAAGCATTTATTTAGCAACCTTCACTGAACTAACATGATTGATTTCAGTCTATAAGCTTTCAATCAGGAGGCTTTTATTTTATGATGGATTGAGGCTGATCATAACTATATCATGATTGGGAACATACTATATACTCATATACATACTGTTTTCCTATGCAACAATTTTAGAATTCACACCATTTTAAACACATTTAATTTGAACTTTTCATTTTTCTCAAAGTTTAAGAAATTCTTTGGGTGGCAGATAGTTCACATTTTAGTGGAGCGGACAACAAGTAAATAGCAAATAACTTTAGTTTTGGACCAGTCTGCATAATGATTAAGAAGTAGGATTATGAGCTCCACATGCCAAGTATAATAGAGGGTAGTGAAGTAAAACATTGAATCTGAATAGATGCAGAAACTTTCAGCATGAGGGCTATTATTATATCTCCTTTCTGTCAACAACTGACATTGTTTTGCATGTAACAAAAATAAATCTACAGAGACATTGAGGAATGTAGAAGGACAAAAGAAAAGGTCTTTGAGAAAGAATTTTAGATTTCTGAATTGTACACAGATGCCCAACGTTGACACATGGGTTGCTGCATTCTGAATTATTAGTAGCTTGTGAATAGGTTTAAATGCAACCGTATGTAGAGAGCATTGCATTAAAAGTAAGAATACAAGCTATAGTGACAAGGTCTTCTAACCCTACGAAGATCTACAAGTAGTACACCACACAAACTACAGAAAAACCTTATGGAATTGACTTCCACTTGCTATAATATCAAGTGTTGTGACTCTGGGAAGACCTCAAAGGCAAACTGGAATTAGAAGACAATCTCCATGCTCAGATATCAGTTCTGTCTTGCTTGGGTTTTGATATTAGACTGCTTCATATCATCTAGTGTTTCTTATTTTCTTTCCTCTCAGGAACCTTTCCCACTTTAAAAGAAACAGTAGGTCTCAAAAACAGCTTTTGATTGTGTGGGTTATATTTAACAATGTTTTCGTATTAAAAATTAAAATTGATGCATCCACTGCCAATACTGCGACTCACAATTGTTTGATGGGATTTTAATATTTTATTGCTTCTCAATATACGCTGGCAAATATATATAACAGAAATATATATATTGACCCTGCCTTTAGAGAGTTTTGGAGAAAGCCTCAGAAGTTCTTGGACTGGACTTTAACAAACACTGATCTAGCTCTTTATAGCCTTCTGGCATCTATGCTTTTCTAGATTATCCCAGGCTGGTGTTTCAAAGCATATCATTAATACAGTGATTTTCAACCTTTTTTGAGCCGCGGCACATTTTTTACATTTACAAAATCCTGGGGCACACCACCAACCAAAATGACACCCTAAGACACTCTCCTCTCTTTTTCCATCCCTGTCTACTCCCCACCCTTGTGTGTGTGTGTGTATACACACTCTTGAACCATTTCCAAAAACAGGTGAGGGCTGGGTTTTTTTCTCTCTTATTCTTTGGGTGCTTTTTTATCATATGCTTTAAATCAAGAGTCACTTCTCTCTCTGTCTTTTGTTTCTCTCTCTTTCCTCTCATTCTCTGTCTCAATCATTTTCTCATTTCTCTTTTTTTCTCCCCTTTTTGCTCATTTCTCTCTCTCCCCCTTCCTCTCCTTTTCTCTCTCTTTTGCTTTCTTTCTCTCTCTCTTGCCTTCTTTCTTTCTCACTCTTGCTTTCTCTCTTTCTCTCTTTTCTTTCTCTCTTGCTTTCTCTCTCTCTCTCTTGCTTTTTCTCTGTCTCTTTCTCTCTCTTTCTCACTCTCACAGCAAAAAGTTGCGAGACCGGAACCTGAGCTTCCTTCTTCGCGGCACACCTGACCATGTCTCGCGGCACACTAGTGTGCCACGGCACACTGGTTGAAAAACACTGCATTAATACATTGATGATACTATACAGCAAACAGTTGCCCCCTCCATTCAACCTATTGTAGACATGACAATATTTAATTTGTAATGCTTTTGTTTTTTGGATACTGCAATGTTCTAACTCGGTGGTGAACTTTTTTCCCCTCTGGTGCCGAAAAAGCATGGGTGTCCACTATTGTGCATGTGTGAGTGCCCACACCCATAATTCAATCTCTTGGGAGGGCGAAAACAGCTTCCCCTGCCCACTGGAGGTCCTCTGGAAGCATGTTTCCCAACTTCTGGTGGGCCCAGTGGGCTTGTGTTTTGCCTTCCCCAGGCTCCAAAATTTTCCCTGGAGCCGGGAGAGGGTAATAACTCCTTCCCTCATCTGCCTGGAGGCTCTCTGGAAGCCAAAAACGCTCTCCCAGAGCATCTGTGTGAGCCAAAAATCAGTGGACCAGCACACATATGCACATTGGAGCTAATCTAGGGCAACAGCTTGCATGCCAGCAGATATGGCTTTGAGTGCCACCTGTGGCACCCATGCCATAGGTTCGCCATCACTGTTCTAACTTCTAGCAGATTTAAAAATGAGTAGGAGAGCAAGGCCTTACAATGCTAGGTCATCTATCCTGTCCTAACCACAAATTCACAACTGATCTATCCATGCAGATTCTTATAGATCTGTGATGGCGAACCTATGACATGCATGCCACAGACGGCACACAGAGCCATATATCAGAGGGCATGCGAGATATTGCCCTGTGTCAGCTTCAGTGTGCATTCACGCACTGACCAGCTGATTTACGGCCTTGGGAAGCTTCCCTGAAGCCCCAGAGGCAAAAAGAAAAAAATCACCCAATGAACAAACCTGAAGTTAGGAAAAACACATTTCTGGTTTATCCTTTGGGTGATTTTTTTCACCTCTGGGCAGTGGTAGGTTCCTACTGGTGCAATCTAGAGTGCTGCACTGGTAGGAACCACTGATGATGCAATTTTCGGCAATTTTTTCCAGTGTCTCCATGTCGGAAGAAACCTTCCTCCCCACTCTTGTCTTAACGCTGACCTTTATCCTTTATCCGAAGTGAAGCTGAGAAGCTCCTTCTCAGGAGTTTAACTGCAGTTAATTTTGTCTCGGACTTTTTGACCACCCATTAGAAGTTAATATGTGGGGAATAGGATGATGTGCATAGAAGGTGAGAGGAAGGAAATAAATGGCTTGCTGAATGTCCTCTCAATCTTTTTCAAGTTTGTTAATTAGCAGCAGCTCATGAATCTTCAAATACAGATTTCTTCTCTAATGTAGTGTATTCCTAATTAATTTGATTTTACAAATATAAAGTCTTCTCATGCAGTTTTACTTTTCCTTTACAGGTTTTGCTCATGCCGCTATGTACATGTAATTAACACACCATTAAATATATTGATGAAAAATAAAATGAAAAAAGAAAGTTGATCATATGGGGAAAAATGCTGTAAAATCCGCAGTGCCAATGATATCTTCAAATGAAAGTTGTCTATGTGAAATTGCAAAAATAATAGCAGATGTCTTTATCCATAGAACGTTCTTTATAATACCTTTGAACCAAAAGCATGATTCCACATAGATCCAAAATTTGTTGTTCTGATTTGCTTTTCTTTTTCTCTGACTTTCCTGTCTTTTTTTTTAGGTAGGTTACACGATTAGAAGATATGTAGGATGGGAGGGGGGAGTCTGTCTTAATAAAGGGTGACATGATTAAAAGTTAGAATAAGGGATAAAAATAAGAGAAAGGGGGAATATTAGTGTATTTTATTTATTTATTATTTTATTTTTTTTATTAGTTAGATTTGTATGCCCCCCTCTCCATAGACTTGGGGCGGCTAACAACAATAAAAAGCAATATAAGCAATATAATATTAAAAGTAGTTTAAAAACCCCAATTTAAGAAACCAATCATACATACAAACATACCATGCATAAATTTTGTAAGCCTAGGGGGAAGGGAATATCTCAATTCCCCCATGCCTGATGACAGTGGGTTTTAAGGAGCTTACGAAAGGCAAGGAGGGTGGGGGCAACTCTAATATCTGGGGGGAGTTGGTTCCAGAGGGTTGGGGCCGCCACAGAGAAGGCTCTTCCCCTGAGTCCCACCAGACGACATTGTTTAGTGAAGTCGACGGGACCCAGAGAAGCCCAACCCAGTGGGACCTAACCGGTCGCTGGGATTCGTGCAGCAGAAGACGGTCCCGGAGATATTCTGGCTCGATGCCATGAAGGGCTTTATAGGTCATAACCAACACTTTGAATTGTGACCGGAAACCAATCGGCAACCAATGCAGACTGCGGAGTGTTGGTGCAACATGGGCATATTTTTGTATAACAAGATAAGAGCAATAATGAGAAAATATGGAATAATTTAAAAATGACAGACTGCATCTCAGTATAAATGCATATTATTATTGGGAATACATAAATTGGTTGAATGTAATAACTATGATTAATTTTATTAGTTTTATTTGTATTAGAATGTATGATACCCAAGTGCCACACTGTTCAAACATTGATAATGTAGCCCCCCCCCCCAAAATAGGAGATGGGTTTGCTTATTGTGAAATCTTATTGCTAACTATGCGACTCTGCATTTGCCAGTTGATAAAAAAGGAAATAAGATATAGAAACAGTAACAATTTAAAATGAGGTAGTACCTGGAAGTAATGGTAACAAGTTATGTTTTTCAGCTGATACAATTGGATAATGGCAAAATATAATAAAACAATTCCTCTAGACTTCTAGCCTATAGTTTAGACAATTGGGAAGCATAATACTTAATCTTACAATTACAAAATAAACCTCTGCAGACTCCATCATGTTCTGCTACTTGTCAAGCATATCATTCTAATTAAATAATTAAGGACTTCCTCAAACCTGCTATGTTACCAAGGAAATTGACAAGGTAGTTTATATACAATGTGTAGTAGAAATAGCATTATTTGAATACCAGGTTAGAAGTACTGGTACAAGTGTTAAAAATATCCCCAGAATTTGTATAAAGGTTTTTGAAGGTGTGGGGCTTTAAAATTTGCTAGATGTGCAGTCTTTTCCAAGCAAATTGAGAGGCACGACTCACAGCTACCTCATAGGAATATTGTTCCAGAACTAAGCAATGGCATGGTCTGGCATGATTCTGTTATTCTAGTTGCAGGCAGCCAAAGAGCAAGCACATGCCTAGGGGTATAATTGGCAGTCTATTTGTTTTATAAGTATAGCACCTGAAGTGTGTATAGATTACAGGATGGGGGGGGGGGGGTGATAAAGACAGACTCCCTGTCCCCTGTCCTGTATCTATGCACACTTCATGTGCTGTACTTATAAATTTGTTTCCATGTTGGTTGTGCCTCTATTTAAAAGTGAATTTCATTGCTAAGCAAGTTAAAATTAAATTGGCAGAATCTGCAGTGCATATCAAACGAAAGTCTGGTTATGGCATGTTTGATATGTGAAATTTTGCAAGGACCTCATCTCCAAAAGACCCAGCTGTTCTTTTTTCTTTTCAAGGGGAAGAAGGATTATTGCAGGACAGAGCATGCAAGCATTCCAGAATTCCTCTTTGGCATTTCAGAAGTGCTTGGCTCGGTCAGAGGAGAGATAACAGAGTAGCTAGGGACACAATGAGGAAATACACTGAGCTCTTTGATGTGTATTTCCCATTTGGTGCCTTCTTACTTGTAATCCCTTCATCGCCAATCTTTCCATACTGTAAATGAGGAGGGGGGGGAATAAAACAGGTCAGATACAGGGAAATATATACTGGCTGCAATGGGATTCACATGGCTGAAGGAGGCCACAAAGGTTATCCAGTGCAGATTTTGGTTATACTTGTGCCATTATTTTATTTATTCATTCATTCATTCATTCATTCATTCATTCATTCATTCATTTATTTATTTATTTATTTATTTAATTGGATTTGTATGCCACCCCTCTCCGAGGACTCGGGGCGGCTCACAGCAAGTACAAAAACAGAACAACAATATGAATCCAATTAATAATACATTAAAACAACCATTACATTCAATTAAAAGAAAACCTATCAAACCAATCATTCAACAATCATACTGAAAACATTCATTGGTCAGGGGGAAGATCTAAAAGCCCCAAGCCTGGCAGCAAAGATGAGTTTTTAAACTCTTTCCGAAGGCGAGGAGGGTAGGGGTAGTGCAAATCTCTGGGGGGGAGCTGAGTCTTATTTTGTGTTCATAATTACATCCATCCCATTTACATGTTTCTCTTTGAAAGCATCTGATCACATTATTGCCCATTGCATTATCAATGTTATGTCATATGTTTACATCATATGAGGTGATTCTATTTATTTTCTATTTGATCCTAATGTAATTGTTAACTGGTCTCAGTGATGATCTGGAAGCAATTTATAACTATGCAGAAAATACAAAAAAATATTGAGATATGTATGCATGTTAAATGAATATTCTACTCAACCGGCACATTGAACAATGCACTGGTGGTAAAGTATTGCATTTATTTTTAAATGAGTTACTTAAATGAGTTACTTAAAGTATTTCTAAATTTTATGGCTTTTCTATACCATTCAAATTGTATATGCTTACGCATTGCCATCTTTGCACAATAAATCTTTGAAATGGATATAGTCTTACTTTCTTAGGACTCTTAAGATCAATTTTATAGCTTCATTATTAGCACGATTTTGAAAAGTTGCACCAACATCCAGGGGTAGGTTCTGACTTCTTTCGCTGCCGGTAAAACCCTCATACGTGCTAAATCCCCAGTTTCGTCACATGCACAAAAGCAAAAAACAGCTGCTACATAAGCGCAAAAGCGAAAAACAAGAGAGCTGGTTCGAGGGCATGGCCAGCCAGCCATCACTACCAGTTCAGTGAGCGGGGGAAATTCCCACTAACGGTTCTATAGAACTGGTCCGAACCAACAGGAACCCAACGCTGATAACAACCTATATCAACAAATTTGCATGTCAAGAAGGAGCTTGTTTGTAATGGGCCTCTGCTGAAAGAATGTGTTCAAGACAGTGGGATTTAGGGCATATAAAGGCAGCATTTTTGTAATGACATCCCTAGACATGTTATTATAGCATTGTAATTTGTTGGGAATGCTGCTGTTATTTACTTTTTATGGGAAAAGTATCTGCAGCAACACTTCAAATTTATAAAGTTGTGCCTCTATTCTATGCTGTCTATTTTTGTAAGCGCTATTCAGTTATTTGAAATAAATTGGGGAAAGTACTGTACTGTACTTCTGAATCCATGAAAACATAAACCTGTCTGTAATTTTCTAAAGCATTATTTTTCCTGGAAAATGCACAGATATGATGCAAAATTAAATACAGATGCTACACTTGTGTTTCTGCAAACTCACCAAGTGTCGTTTCTAAATGATTTCTAATAAACCACAGCTTTATTATCTATAAACAAATATGTTGAGCTAAACTATGCCTTTTAATACCTTTTCGCACTTCAGATTCATTGCCTAATAACATTGATGATTCAAGCATTTAATTTAAAAATGAGAACATAAAACACAATTGCCCATTTTAACTTTTCAGTAGTAATGCTAACCTTTGCAAGGACACGAACTCATTATATAAGCTCTATCTCCATTTACAGTATATAACAATTATGTCTAATTACAGGGAAAATCACATCCCCCCCCCCTCATCTTGTAGTACATTTAATTCAGTAGTTCAGATAATCTGAGATTAGAAGATCTTTTGGAAATTAATATGGTTTAGAAATACTATTTAAAATTAAATAAATGAATGTAGCCTGGCCTTTAAAAAGCCTGTGGATTCCTGATGTATGAATTATAATAGGATTTATAAATCTAACCCTAAAATAACCAGGTAATCTAAAATTTAAAATAATTCCTCAAAAACAGTTTGGAATTGATGGATGGGACTACCATTTACAGCCTCCTGGAAGAGCTGTGGATGCTTTAAGCAATTTCAGAGTAGGGTAGTTATTATTATTTTTTTACTCTTGCATGCTACAAAGTTTCTTTCACTAACTGAATCCAAAACATTTCACCATAATAATAGATATTTCCCCCCCCCCCCTTAATGCTTTGGCAAGTCACTGTTGGTGCCGATCATTCTTATTTTTAGATCAGCCATACTAAAAATAGAAAACAAAGAAACAATGCACCATCAATCTTTTATTTTGCAGCCAAAATCCAGTGAACAATTTTGAGCTTGCGATATGAATGTTGATTTGGAATTAACTTACTATTCAAGTGATATCCTATTATACTTAAAAGATCTTTAATAGGTGGTCACAATAGAATTTAAAATATATTTTTCTATCATCGTGGCCCCCCCCCCAAATTTTTTTCAGTGTTTCTTTTCTTTTGGGAGAAATGAGATGAATATAATAACATTTTGTTTTAGAATTGCTGAGGTTTAGTTTCTTCTTTTATTTTGTAGTTTTTAATATCTACCTGGTTTCTAAGTTAGGAGTCATACAATCAGGTGGATTGCCATTACCGCAACACTGTGCTTGCAGCTTTGGTGGTCTTTGCGTGTGCGTGCATGTGTGTGTGTATCCGCAGCATGTTTTTGCTTCTGCACGTGCACAGGAAGCAAACTTGTGTTGAAATCTTGGGAGGGGCACGCGCGTGCCCATGTGATTTTGGTGATTTTTTTGCTTCTCTGCATGCAGAAAAGCAAAACAATTGCTGAAATCTCACATGCATGTATGTTTGCTCACAAAATTTTGCTTCTGTGCATACGCATGAAGAAAAAAATATGAAAAATTGTGGGGGGAAAGATGGCACAGAGCCCATAGGACTGTCACCGGAGTGGTTGCACACAAATTGTGCAACCTGGCGCCCCCTACCGGTGCACAGTCCGCTAGTGCATCGGTAGCAACCCACTACTTCATACAATCATTCACATTTGCTGGTACTGACCTCTGGTAGTTCCATTTCTTATGAATTGCAAGTTGTTAAGTTGTTTGTGTACAGGGAATCTTCTCTGTTCCAGGAACAGTCATTACTGAGGTTGAAAGTTACAGTATAATTTATTATATCAATATTAAATGTTTTTAACCTTAACAACAAAACATAATTTATTAAATATATCAATAATATATCAAGAACAATTACATTGTTCATTTGTAGTGGTTAGGTTTTTTTTTTTTTAAAAAAACCCCTAGCTTAGAATGGCAACATTCAAAGTAAGTTTTCTATAGTTAGAACTTAGACTTAGAAGTAGATGGGGGGGATCTCTAGCTTTGATCTCTAAGCACATACCGTAGTGCTTTCAAGCAGAATCCTGAATAACAGGAAGCGAGCTTCCTATAATCTTCTCAGCTGTCCTTGCCACTCTCTGGATGGACTTTTTATCTGAAGCACTGCTGCCACTAAACTAAAGCCGCCCCGAGTCTACGGAGAGGGGTGGCATACAAATCCAATAAATAAATAAATAAAGCAATAGTGATGCAATTTGTTAAAACGCACTCAATTGTGCCTCTATAAAAAGTAGCCAGGATGGAAGGAGAGGAAAGTGTCAGTCTTAGCAATCCTGGGTGATATTTCATTATAGTACCATATAAGGTGAAAAGTAAAATGTATTACCATATAAAGTAAAAGGTAGAATGTAAGCATGTTTATGCTGAGTCACTGGGTGTGAACTGCAACCTGATTGGGCGAGGGCATTATAATATGCAGATCAACTTCACCATTCCCTTGTGGCTGTTTGCTGTTGCTGGTGGCTGTTAGTTGGCTGTCTGGAGTAGTTTGAGCGTGAGTTAAATATTGACTAGAACTGAGATAGTGATACGAAGAAACCTGGATTGGTTTAGTATCTACTAGAAACCTGGATTGGTTTTGTATCTACGTGTAACCTGAATTGGTTGAATATATACTTGTAAGTAAGCTGAATATAGCTGATGTAAAGTTCCTGTATATAGAAGACTGAAGATATTTTCAGTGAAGAGTAAACTACTGTTTTATACAAATGTGTCTTCGTCATTTATCTGGTTCATGAAATTGCCACAATAGATTCTGATATCTTATCTAGTCCCCCTGCGTTACTCTGCATATATATAAATGTAAAACAGATAAAAAAATAGCCAACATCCTAAGAAACCCCAAAGACAATATCCAGCTAGAAAACCAGGGAGTTTATCAAATACCGTGTAAAATCTGCCCAGCCACATATATTGGACAAACTAACAGGAGAGTAAATGCACGTGTTGCAGAACATAAGAATGCATTAAGGAGAAAGGAAAAAACCTCCTCCCTTTTCCAACTAAATTAATTCCAACTAAATTAATTTCCAAAACAGAACACTACAGCAAAAGAATAATCATGGAAGCCATCAAGATTGAAAAACATCCCCAAAATATGAACAAGCGGGATGATACCTCCCGCCTACCAGACATCTGGAAACCAGCCCTCAAACATATCCCAGCCATAAAAACTGAAACCAGACTCAGAACACACATTGCAAAACAATCAAGTAGCCTGCAAGCTCCAACTACTCAGGATATCACGCCTAATCCACAAGCATTAACTAATCAGCATACCTCAGTTACATCAACGACCCCAGGTGTTACCCCACTGACTCACCAGGAAGTTTCTACCCAACAGGCAATTGCTGAGCCATCAAACAACACCCAGCCACCAGTATTTATAGAAGGAAGGCAGCTCAGGTCTCGCTGTGTTCGCCCTAGAACAAGGACAGAAACACCAGCCTGAAGATGAGAAGTGGGACCTCGTCGAAACGTCGCCAGAAATTTCCAAATCCTACACGGGAAGAAACCCGAAAATATCAAGACCGTCATATCTGTACCCGTGAAAATCTACAAACACACACACACACACACACACACACATTTATTTATTTATTTATTTATTTATTTACACAAATATGTGCTCTCCTTATCTGATGCAGGAAATGCTGGCTTGCACACTTCACTAGGATGATGTGTGTATAGACCAATTCAGATTGTTAGTAATCTGCGTCCCTAGATACTTAATACTGTGGACAACCTCTACCGCTATATCCACAGCTATATCCTTGATACTGCGTGGAGTATGACTATTCTGGCTCTTTCAAAAATCTTTAAAGATCTTCTTTGTTTTATCAACATTTAGAACTAGGTTACTTTTGTTGTACCAGTCCACCAGAGTCTTCACCTCTTCCCTATAAGGATCTTCATTCAGTTACTAGATACTGTAGTCAATGGGGCATATTTTGTAATGTAAAATACTGTATATTTTCCTTTTTGGATTTTATTACAGTTCTTGGAGTAATGTTGTTTGCCTCACGTGATTACTAAAAGGAATCCTCTGAAACTATGGACAACTTTATAATCCATGTAAGTTAATTCTGGGTGACAAATAGCAATAAAAACAAAGTAAAAAATAATTGTGGATATCCCAGTAGTTAACTCGGAGGGAACAATACACAATTAGCTCCTTTTCTAAAGGAGTCCTCTATTCACACAAGCCCAAGGATGAAGCGAGAGGCAGATCAGAAGGTCCCTTAAAGGAGAGTGGGTAGAAATGATTGAAATCAGGAGGGCAGGGTGTTCCACTTTCCTAGGGCAGGACCTGTAACAGAGAAGGCAAGGTTCTGGAATCCTACCAGTTTACATTACTTGATGCTAATTCTGTCTGAATTGATAAAAATCACACGAGATAGGCCATCAAATATGGGATTCTCCCTGACTTTTCTGTTGTTTTGGGATTGAGCATAATTACCATCATAGCTATTCTGCAAAGTTTCTGCATGGCATGCACATCCCCTTGACATACACAGGTTCTTTTGGCTGAACAAAATGTCAATCCAAATAATAATTTCCAAATGCATATTTTGTACATGCCTAAAAGTTGAATGGAATATTTTTCATAAAGGTTTTATATATGTTATGTAGACATAAAATAGGATATAAGAATGAGTGAATTAATGTTTTCCATTAGAACGATCCCATTAAATCAAGATCAGCTTAGAGTTTACTGTATTCTAAAAAATTTAAAATATTACTACTTGGAGGAAAAGGGACACTTGAATTTTGAACACTGGAGAAAGATAGGGATTTGCATTAACTACACAATATCGTCTTATGAAGCTAGACGGTTTTCATCATTTGTTCATACAGGTAGATACTAGAAATCCAGAGAAACTAGGGAAAATCAGAATTTCAATTGTCTCAAAAGCATCACATGCAGCCTAAAGAACAGAAGTATCTCAGCTTAGTTAAAGATACGACATAAGGTCCTTATTCATTTGTTTCTGTTGAGTGAGAAGGCTCGATTTGTGCTCATGTTCTCTGGAATTTCTCATACATATAAATATGAGTTGCTGCACTACCCATATTTCTTATTTGTGTGACAGAGGTTCCTTTATTCTCATTCTTTAGCCGTGGACTACTTTCATTTCTTTGTGACATTGTTAATGTAGCAGGAACCTGAATACTGTCGATAAATTAAGGTGAGAAGGGGTGTGTGGTTTTTTTGGAGTTATATAAAAAATTTTTGTGACAAAAATAATCTATATCTTTATTGAGATGGGAACCCTTAAGTTACAAGCCAAATTTCTTACAATACCAGTGCAATCTCATAGTTTAATCTTTTTCTCAGGAGAACAGCATTAATGATCTGAAGTGGTTACAGTGCTCAATGTTCCTCATCCAATCCACTCCTTAATCTTGGAAGAAGGAACTATTTTCTTATTGTAGAAACTTCATTGCCATGTTTTGGTTGCATTCAGATACCAATATAACCTGACCAGGCATGTTATCTGTCTAGTACAGTGGTACCTCAAGATACGAACCCCTCGTCTTACGAACAACTCGTGATACGAACCCGGGGTTCAGAAAATTTTTGCCTCTTCTTACGAACTTTTTTCGAGTTACGAACCGGCGTTCGGAGACTGCTGGGAAGCCGCGCGGCTGTTTTAAAAGGTGACAGCCGTGCGGCGGGGCTTCCCAGAAGCCTCCCGAACGCCGGTTCGTAACTCGAAAAAAGTTCGTAAGAAGAGGCAAAATTTTTCTGAACCCCGGGTTCGGTTCGGGAGGTTGCTGGGAAGCCCCCCAGGCTGGCTGCGACCTTTTAAAACAGCCGCGCCGCTTCCCATCTGTCTCCTGAAGCCAAATGCCAAAGCTGAACTTCCGCGTTTGGCTTCAGGAGACAGCTGGGAAGCGGCGCGGCTGTTTTAAAAGGTCGCAGCCGGCCTGGGGGGCTTTCCAGCACCCCCCCGAACCCCAAACCCGGGTTCGGGGGGGTGCTGGGAAGCCCCCCAGGCCGGCTGTCACCTTTTAAAACAGCCGCGCCGCTTCCCAGCAGTCGCCGAAAGCCATTTTTTTGCGGGGGTTTTTTGGTTGCACGGATTAATTGACTTTACATTGTTTCCTATGGGAAACAATGTTTCGTCTTACGAACCTTTTGTCATACGAACCTCCTCCTTGCACCAATTAAGTTTATATCATGAGGTATTACTGTACTAGCACTGGATATATTTTCCTACAAACACAGTAGCTCCCCCCCCTTTTTAAAAAAATCTCACACGTGTAAATTCCTAAAATTTGTCTTTACATTTTGCATGGAATATAGAGATTAGAGTCCGGATGGCACCGTTGTTAGAATGCAATATTGTAGACTAACTTTGTCCATAGTCTGGAATTCGATCCTAATGGGTTTGAGGTTGACTCTGCCTTCCACTCTTCCAAAGTCAATAAAATGAGGACCCAGAATGTTGGGGGAGATATGCTGACTTTGAAAATCTCTCAGAGAGTGTTTAAAGCACTATGGAGGAACTGAAGTATATACAGGTGAAACTTGAAAAAATAAATATTGTGCAAAAGTTCATTTATTTCAGTAATGCAACTTAAAAGGTGAAACGTAATACATATATGAGAGAGACTCATTACAAGTAAGGCAAGTTAGTTCAAGCTATGATTTGTCATAATTGTGATGAAGGATTTAGGGGTAGTGATTTCTGACAGTCTCAAAATGGGTGAGCAGTGTGGTCAGGCGGTAGGAAAAGCAAGTAGGATGCTTGGCTGCATAGCTAGAGGTATAACAAGCAGGAAGAGGGAGATTGTGATCCCGCTATAAAGAGCGCTGGTGAGACCACATTTGGAGTACTGTGTTCAGTTCTGGAGACCTCACCTACAAAAAGATATTGACAAAATTGAACGGGTCCAAAGATGGGCTACAAGAATGGTGAAAGGTCTTAAGCATAAAACGTATCAGATTTAATGAACTCAATCTGTACAGTCTGGAGGACAGAAGGAAAAGGGGGGACATGATCAAAACATTTAAATATGTCAAAGGGTTGAATAAGGTTCAGGAGAGAAGTGTTTTTAATAGGAAAGTGAACACAAGAACAAGGGGACACAATCTGAAGTTAGTTGGGGGAAAGATCAAAAGCAACATGAGAAAATATTATTTTACTGAAAGAGTAGTAGATCCTTGGAACAAACTTCCAGCAGACGTGGTTGGTAAATCCACAGTAACTGAATTTAAACATGCCTGGCATAAACATATATCCATTCTAAGATAAAAATACAGGAAATAGTATAAGGGCAGACTAGATGGACCATGAGGCCTTTTTCTGCCGTCAGTCTTCTATGTTTCTATAACCAACACTTTGAATTGTGACCGGAAACTGATTGGCAACCAATGCAGACTGCAGACTGTTGATGTGACACAGGCATATCTGGGAAAGCCCATGATTGCTCTCGCAGCTGCATTCTGCACAATCTGAAGTTTCCGAACATTCTTCAAAGGTAGCCCCATGTAGAGATATATATAAGATATATAGTAACTACCCTGGTCACAGGAATAATTCATCAGAATAATATTGAGGCAACTCTTCTGTATAAAATTTATCCATAATAATTAGAAAAATGTAAGAAAAAATAAATCTCTTGTCAAATGCAACACAAAAATGTCTGGAAAGATGTTGCATTTTAAGTCTTTATGCTGAATTATCTAAACCTCAAAGCTTATCATTATCAATATATTAGTCATAGAAACATTGACTTATGTTATGTTAAGTGGTAAGATACTGGTTTAAGTTCACAAATTCTGTATTTAGTTGGCTTATTGTCTTACACACATATAATACAAATACATGTCAGCTGAAATAAGCCAGCTGAAACCCAAAACTTCTGTCACATCATTCATTTGATAAACTTCACTTGAAGAAGCAGGCAAGTATAGCACAAAGGAAGCAGACAACACAAATGCTAAGCAAAACAGCAAAAATGTGTTTTTACAAAAAAAATAGTTATTTCACACAGAATGCTTAGTTCAGAGTCATCCTTGTTTTAATAGAAAGCACCCTGACGATTTTGAACAAGAAGCTCTAGTTCATATGTAATCAGAAATCATTGTCAAAGTTCTGTGTAAAGAATATAAATGAATCACATCTCCAAAATAAGTGCAAAAAACAATCATTTCCAGGGGCTTTACAGGGGTTCTCTGCAGCACAGTTAGGTTACAGTTTCTCAGCAAGACTGATGGCTGTAAAATAACCATCCTTTTTTTGGTTTTAACATTTAGCATAACATTTTGGGTTTTAGGATTAAGCCCTGCTGTTCTGTTCGGGTCGTATGTGACCCGAAGCCAAGTTTGAGTCCCTGTAAAAAATTTTCCCTACATATCTGAAACTTGAAATTTCATGTAGTTTCATCATTTCAGGGGTTCTCTCTATGAGAATTTTTTTGGGGGGTGGGGGGCTTAGTTTTTGCTGGGCAAAAAAAGTTACAAATCTTATGTTCCCGGGTCACCCTGACCCGGACCGAAAACTCTTAATTTGCAGTGCTTATGTTTGGTCTTTTTGAAAGCTTTTTTCACTTGGAAAGTAGTCTGAACATTTCTGCACACAATGATATGAAAATTGAAATGAAAAAAGTAAATCTTATTGGTTTATTTTGCGGATATAATGCACGCCCCCCCGTTTTTGTGATTTTTTTTTGAATTTATGGATAGTTTTGCTTGCAAAATGCATTCTATTTTACTAAAGTTGGTGTGGGATTGGTAGCTTGAACATTTCTGAATATAAGAAAAATATAAAGGAACTGAAAAAAATGATTCTTATTGGTTTTTTAACATCAGAAATAAGCCCCCCCCCCCTTGGCTGCTTGCAACCATTTTCACTTTTTATTTTTTTATGCTCCAAATCCGAAATATTCTTTAAAATCTTAGGCATTCATTTACTCAATTTAACAATACTGATCATCAAAAAAATATTTGTGGGGGTGGGGGAAAAATTTTTTTTCTGGGCAAAAAAAAAGTCACGTTTAGTCTGTTCGGGTCATATAGACCCGGACCAAAATGATTTTTTTAAGGTACTTGAATTTGGTCTTTTTGAAAACTTTTTCAACTGGAAAACTAGTTTGAACATTTATGAACATAATGATATGAAAATTGAACTGGAAAAATTGAGACTTATATTTTTATTTTGATCAAAAAGCCCCTCCCCCCATCCTTTTTTAATTTCGTGTCAATTTCTATTTTTTAAGGCTACAAATCCCTAAGGAATTTCCCCCCAAAAGGTTTGATATACTAAATTGAACATTTCTGAATATAAGAAAAATATAAATGAACTGAAAAAAATGGTTCTTATTGGTTTATTTTTGCCACAAAAGGGCCACCCCCCCTCGGCCTTGCTGTGTGCCATTATTGTCACTGTTTATACATATTTGTCTAGAAATATTTGGAATATCCTTTTGAAAATCAACCACATTGTAGCCAGAGAACTAATTTTATGAAACAAATCCATTTTACTAAAAAAAAGTATGTAAGTTTGAAATTAACAGCATAATTTTTATATAAATTGAAATAATTGAGGCATACTTTATGTGCAAAATAAACCAATATGCATCAATTTTTCCAGTTCAATTTTCATATCATTATGTTCAGAAATGTTCAAGCTACCAATCCCACACCAACTTTAGTAAAATAGAATGTATTTTTCTAGCAAAACTATCCATAAAGTGAAGACTATTTAAAAAAAATGGGGGTGGGGGCGTGCATTTCATCAACAAAATAAACCAATATGCATCAATTTTTCCAGTTCAATTTTCATATCATTATGTTCAGAAATGTTCAAGCTACCAATCCCATACCAACTTTAGTAAAATAGAATGTATTTTGCAGGCATAATTATCAATAAACCTAAAGAAAATTCACAAAAACGGGGGGGGGGAGGCATATTTATGTGCAAAATAAACCAATAAGGATTAATTTCTTCAGTTCAATTTTCATATCATTGTGTGCAGAAATGTTCAGACTACTTTCCAAGTGAAAAAAGTATTCAAATTGACCAAACATAAGCACTGCAAATGAAGAGTTTTCGGTCCGGGTCAGGGTGACCCGGGAACAGAAGATTTGTTACTTTTCTTAAACAGAACAGCAGGGTTAAAAAATACCTTTCACTGAATCCATGAATTACGTACAGTAGTTACATAATGTGTTTACAATGCTAATTACTAGTCACAAATACTTTTATTTGTATAGATAGTATGTGGTCTTCCATTTCTCTGAAACATCAAGATCTTAATGGTATTGTAATTTTGATTGTCAAAAGAACCAGAATCTAATACTATAAGGAAGACTTTATTCAGTTTCTATCTCTTGCAATGAGAGCAAGGAATATTCATAGCTAAGAAAAAATGACAAGGGTAGAACTTAAATATTTATTCGATGAATAAAGTGAAATAAAGTCCACACAAGTAAAGAATAGTTAAAATTGATTGAACAAAAGTACAGTGGTACCTCTACTTAAGAACTTAATTCATTCTGTGACCAGGTTCTTAAGTAGAAAAGTTTGTAAGTAGAAGCAATTTTTCCCATAGGAATCAATGTAAAAGCAAATAATGTGTGCAAACCCATTAGGAAAGAAATAAAAGCTTGGAATGTGGGTGGGAGGAGGAGGAAGAAGAAGAGAAGGAGGACAGTCGCTGCCCTGAGTGAAGGGAGCATTTCTTCTCTCTGGGTGCTGGCAAAGGTTTATTCCCTCTCCAAGCACCCAGAGAAAGGAAAATGCTTCATTCACTCTGGACTGCCACCGGAAGGCTCCTCTGGCAGCCCAGAAAAGCCTGAGATGGCCGGGATTAAAGGGGAAATGGCAGGAAACTGGCTGCGCCTTCGTGCTGCTCTCAAATTTCCTGGGAAATTTTTCCAGGCTCGGGTTCTTAATAGAAAATGGTTCTTAAGAAACGGCAAAAAAAATCTTGAACACCAGGTTCTTATCTAGAAAAGTTCTTAAGTAGAGGGGTTCTTGAGTAGAGGTACCACTGTATTTTTGTGAATAGTATGGATTTTGTTGTTTGTTTTAGCAAAATTGCTAAGCAGCTTTTCACATCATATTTTAGGGGTAGGTCTTTTTAGTTTTGGCAGAGACACAAGGTAGTTTTGCTGAATACTTGTGCCTCGATTTGGTTAGAAATTATCTTTCTTTGTTCCTTTTTTTGGGAGGGGGGAGATTCAGAAGCCCAAAGCATTATTACAAAATGCCCTGTATTTAATTCTGGGAAATTTGTTGAACATTACTTCTATGAAGCTTCCTTCCAGACCCACTTTATTGTTTAGTAGCAGTACCTTTATAATCTATCCTCCAGTCTTTCAATATGTTTTAACCATGGGTGTTCCTGACCTTGAAAAGCTGAATCTACTTTATTTTTCCCCTTCTTTTTTGCTATTTTTATGTGACTGTGAACTTCTTCCATTCAACAGCTAAGGACTCTCACCTTGTGAAGTCTTACTCACTTTCTTTTTCTATACCTTTTATCTCAGAAATGGCTCACTTGTTCAATGGGCTCTGTTCAAGAGAACAGCTCTGTCTCCTCTCTGTGCTAGTATCCCTTTGAAGGAATTAAGCAGCAGCTGCAGGTGGATCTCCCGTGAGCTTGTCTTGAGGAATGAATGCTATTTTAATCTTCATTATCTGCATAACGATGCTATCTACGTCCTGAGTAGCCAGATGGCAGTCTGATTTCACTGCTTCTCACAATCAGTTTCATTTCATTTTTTTTTAATAGCAAAAGGAAAAATATTTCTTCATCCACTTCTCCGAGGCACTAACTTTGCTGACACACATTTCCAAATAATGGCACTTTTATTCTGTTTCTATCAACTATTGGGATGTTAGAAAAGAGTCTCTGCTTTCATGGAAACATAGAAACATAGAAGATTGACGGCAGAAAAAGACCTCATGGTCCATCTAGTATGCCCTTATACTATTTCCTGTATTTTATCTTAGGATGGATATATGTTTATCCCAGGCATGTTTAAGTCCAGGTACTGTGGACTTACCAACCATTTCTGATGGAAGTTTGTTCCAAGCATCTACTACTCTTTCAGTAAATATTTTCTCACATTGCTTCTGATCTTTCCCACAACTAACCTTAGATTGTGCCCCCTTGTTCTTGTGTTCACTTTCCTATTAAAAACACTTCCCTTCAGATCCTGAAGATTTTTTTTTACGCCACCAATAGCTTCATTTGCTTGAAAGCAAAAGCAAGGCTGTTTGCATCTTGCTGGATCCTTCAGAAAATGAGCTTTGCGGAATGTAAAATAGCATTTTTCATACTAGCATTCTGTATGCTATACTTCTATCATCAACTCCTAATGACTTTTTGCACATACATATAGAATGTGTTTTTCCATACTGTAACCCCAATTTCCTGAACCATGAGCTTTTTCTATCTAATTACCAATCTGATCAGGTCTTCCTTTTTAAAGCCAGTGCCAGCTGTCATAAACGTCATACATTTATTGGTGTTTTAAAATAGTAATGGAGTATGTCAGGGGTCCTCAAACTTGGCAACTTTAAGACTTGTGGACTTCAACTCCCAGAATTCTCCAGGAGTTGAAGTCCACAAGTCTTAAAGTTGCCAAGTTTGAAGACCTCTGGAGTGTATAATGGTAACATTTAAATTATATTCACGTGGATCAAAAGAACTACCTGTAGAGTTTTTACTTTGCAATGGGTCTTCTAGAAATCACAGATTTCACAATCGCAATCTTAGTTTCTGTAGAGTTGACAAAAATTTTGAAAGTAGCTGTAAGGATGACTGAAATTTGTTATAGAAATCAATTAATAAAATTTAATTCTGCTTCCAAAATCAACTGATCTCAAATCTGCAAGTATGTTGTCCACTCCAATTCTTTTACTGTTCTTGAATCAATGGTAACTCTTCTAGGTGATCTAGATGAAGAAATCAACTCCACAGAAAGGATAAACTTCCTTTAATTGAAATTGGCTATTATCACAGAATGTTGCAAGTCTGATTGTGCTTGATTCCTATACTTTTATGAATTAAGGAAGTACTTATGGACACAATCTATGTATTGTGAATTTGAACCACAACTGCGCCCTTGTTATTTTGTAATGGCTCCTATGTACATGGTCATCTTCCTTGCTCTTTAATGTTTCCTTCTTCAGTCTCTCTGACTTGTTATGAGCCTAAGTGTTCAAGAAGTCATATAGCTAGCTTGGTTTTCATAAAGAACTGTCCATGGTATTCAGTCGATAATATTTTCCACCTAATGGTGTGACTTGCAGATGTTATATGCAATGAACTTATGCAGGCGCCATTTAGGTGACTACACCAGGGGTGGGTTGTAATTTACCTCGCTGCAAAATTCACTTCCTCCCATGCCGCGTGACTGCGCCTCATGGGCACACACATGCACAGTTGCCAAAAATTTGAAGCTTGAAAACTCTGCTTCTGTGCATGGTCAGAAGAAAAAAAACCAAAAAAATTCAAAAAGAATTTTTTTTAAAAAAAAAAAAGATGGCAGCACCTACACACTGGCACCAACCAAAGCAGTTCCGTGACATCATCGTGATGTCACCAGAGGGTTGCTACCAGTTCGAATGGGGAAGAACCCACCTCTGGACTACATGTGTAACTTCTGTTGTGAAGTTAACTAGGAATTATTTTTCTGAATTAAAAAGTACATAAATATAGCCAAGTACATATCCATTGCTGGCAAACTAACTATACAATATGCTATATATTTTGGTGAATTAAAGATAAATCAGAAATTGCTTCTTCCTGAAATTTCTTGGTATGTAAATCCTTAGGTTTATTTTCAGTCATTGCTTAAGTAGAAATTATGAATTATTCTCTTCAATTAAACTTTTTATCATGCCTAGTTTTATTTGCCAAGGAAATATTTAATTAGAGATTTTCATTTAATTTACTTTAATTACCGTTAGTTGTTTTTAGTTACATCTTCTAGAGGTCCTTATCTATAAGAAGATTCATTCAATCTATTAACTACTTTGGGGAAAGAGAAAGTACTGTGGTTATACTATTCTGCATGTTGTCTAGCAATTTCTCCTGGTAGTCATGAGTACAATATGAAAATCATCCAAAAGGATTTACATTGACATACAGCTGAAACTACAATATTTTCCTCTGTGTTTGCTGTGCAGAGTTAATAATACCAAGTAAGTCTACAGTACAACAATACAAGGCAGTAGATACTAGGTGATGGTACTATTTTTATTTTTATTTATTTTATTTATTTATTTTTATTTTTATTTATTTATTTTTATTTATTTATTTATTTATTTATTTATTTTTATTTATTTATTTATTTATATTATTATTATTATTATTATTATTATTATTATTATTATTATTGCTGTAAATATGCATGTCCAATTCTAGATAAGGGACAGAGATAAGCCATCTAATATTGGAACAGACTACACAAATATGACTGTCATATCTCTACTTTGGATTTAACAGACACAGAAAGTAGTCCACTTCAGTGCTAAAGACAATCTAAAATTACATCCTGACAGAATTTGTTTCCTTTTTTTCTGGCAGCAAAATAAATTATAGCTTATCACTTAAAAGATAAACAGAAGAGAAGCCAAAACCAATAGGACAGCCTGATAATAGATGGAACACCAGTGGTTTCAGAATCTCAGAAAATAAGTGGAAGCTTACAGGCTAAGTGCTCCCAAAAAGTTGGTTTGTGATTTATTGCTTTCCACCTCAGGCTGCATAAAGCTTGCCTTGGTGGAAATTTGACCTTAGGGTATTTTGGGGGAAGCTAGGCTTTCAGAAATAAATAACTGGAAAACTCTGAAATAGCAGAAGGGTCCGTGGTCTACATTCCAATTAAAAGACTCTAAAGATCATATGACAGAACCTTTTGTTTGAAGTAGTCTTTTCTAGGTTTTTTAATGTTTAGCCAGAGGTAAATTATTTTTAAGAAAATAAATGGTTGCACACAAACTACTTGCTAGAAAATAAATCTAGTTGAAATGTTATAATCATAGCTTCCAGTTATAATATATGATCATGTTTATTAATAGTAACATAATCAGATGAGAGATGGGAAACCCAATTGTGAATGGTATTCGTGCATGAACAGTAGATCAATTTAAAAAAAAAAATCATAACATTTTGTCTTTTAAAAAAACCCCAGAAAGAATATTAAACTTTAGAACGGCCCCACAAATCATTACAAGCAAGACCTATATACTACACCAAATATACCCAACCACTCTACTCTAGGGTTTGGGGAAATAGCCAAAATTTAAAGGACTTTTGGAACAACATCACAGTGAGAGCCACATGGATTTTGGGAGTAATTACTGTGGGAGCAGGCACCACAACAGAAAATCCTTCCTGGACCTCCGTGCTTAATAGATACGATCTGGAATTGTACCACTCTGCCCACTCTTACTAGATAGCAAAAACCATGGAAGATGAGAGCTCCCTCAAACAGCCAAAGTCTGTGCCACAAAGGGCTTTATAACATCCAGCACCATGAAGTGCACTCGGAACCTCTCTTGCAACTATTGCAGCTCATAGAACAGAGATGTCACATGGCATGTTGAAGTATGCCTATTGATGAGAAGTGGGAATAACGACAAGAGACATATTTCTTTTTTTTAATTTAATTTTATTTATTTATTTTTTTTTCAAATATAACATAAAAAAGAAAAAAAACATACACAGAAATATACACATACAACATTTGGGAAATGAAAGTTTCCCCACTTTTTAGGTGTTTGATCAGAGAATTTTACTTCTTTCACATAGTATTAAATTTTCAATTCTTTTATTCGACGTGTTGCTTTGCGTAAATTTTTATTTATTTCTTTGTTGCTCTTTTCTTTAACCAATCATAAAATTTTGCCCATATTTTATAGTAATCTGAATCTTCTTTTCCCTCTAATCTTTTAGATAACCTGTCCATCTCCGCACAGTTCAATATTTTTTTAATTACTATATTTTCTTCCGGTGGTTTGTCTATTTTCCATTGTTGGGCATATACTATCCTGGCAGCTGTTAGTATGTGTATAACTAAATATCTTACCTCTTTTTATATTTTTTTTAATTAAAAATACCCAATAAATACAATTCTGGTTTTTTTTCCAATTTCATCTTTTACTATTTCTTTTAACCAGTTTGTTATTTTATTCCAGAAATATTTTGCTTGTACGCATGTCCACCATATTTCAAGGAATACACTTTTACTAGGCAACTTCTCTGTACAACCATTAACTTGCAGTCTGACAGCTACCCCTTTAATAGTGTTCAACCAATAGTGTTTTAGCATTCTCCCACTCAAATGCTGGACCTGGGTGAAACCATGTATACAGTTTAGTACATAACAGCCCTCCACTCCTTGATGGAACAATCCATGCAGCATACGTACTCACACAGGTAGCCAGGGTATTTGGGAACCCTCCCTGACCTGCGCAGCTCAGTCATTGGTGAGACAGCAATCTGAGTGGACAGATCTGATGCTGCTCCGAGATCTGAGCTTGAAAGTTCCTGGAAGCTTTCCTTGGATTTTGGAACCAGCTCGTCATGCGATCACCGCTGGACTCCTGGTGCCTCAAGTAGGTCTTCCAGCTCCATTGGGGCTTGAATTAGCTAGGGAAGGAGTATAATTATTTTTAGTTTCTGGATATCATATTTTGCCCCTTACTCATTTTCTAACTTGGTTGATGTACCTTTTCCATTGTGGGCCATTGCTAAGCCTGATTATGTATGACATTGGGACTAGGATTTTCTCAACCTCCCCAGGTAGCCATAGGAAACCCTTGGCATAATTTGTGTGAATACTCTTTCCCCTATGTTGAAGAACCTGGTAGATTGACCTACCTTGCTATTTTCTGTGTGTGATTCTAGATAGATTACTTTGAAGTATGCTGTAATTGATAGTACTAAAACCAGTTGAGAAATCTGATTGAACCTCCAACTTAGAAATGCTAATAAATATATGACTGGGTATACTGTTGTGCAATAATAGAATAACTGTTGTTACAAAAAGGTATTGTAGACCAGAGGTCCCCAACCGCCGGTCCGCGGACCGGGACCGGGCCGTTGGGGTTTTCCAGCCGGTCCGCGGCGTCGGAGACCCAAAGCCCATCCTGCGTGGAGGGAGACGGAGCCAAGCGGGGCCATCCGGAGACCTTTTCCCGTCTTCTTCTCCTCGCTCGCTCCCCTCATAACCAGCAGCCCCGCTCGCGGGGGGATGCCCGTTCGTAGCTACGCCAGCCCGCCAAGCGTCGAGGGGGCTTCTGAGGCTGAAGGGAAGAGCCGGAATGCCCTTCCCGCGTTTAGATTGCTTGCCGTTGGGGGAAACGGAGGAGGCGGCGGCGGCGGTGGGGCGCGATCGCCTAGTTTCTGGAGCGAGGAGAAAAGAACCGCCGCCTCCTCCGTTTCCCCCAACGGCAAGCAATCTAAACCCGGGAAGGGCATTCCGGCGCTTCCCTTCAGCCTCAGAAGCCCCCTCGACGCTGGAGGGATGGTTATGAGGGGAGCGAGCGAGGAGAAGAAGACGTCCCACTCATCGCTCCTGAGGGAACGGGCGAGGGCGTCGGAGACCCAAAGCCCATCCTGCGTGGAGGGAGACGGAGCCAAGCGGGGCCACCCGGAGACCTTTTCCCGTCTTCTTCTCCTCGCTCGCTCCCCTCATAACCAGCAGCCCCGCTCGCGGGGGGATGCCCGTTCGTAGCTACCAGCCCGCCAAGCGTCGAGGGGGCTTCTGAGGCTGAAGGGAAGAGCCGGAATGCCCTTCCCGCGTTTAGATTGCTTGCCGTTGGGGGAAACGGAGGAGGCGGCGGCGGCGGTGGGACGCGATCGCCTAGTTTCTGGAGCAAGGAGAAAACCGCCGCCTCCTCCGTTTCCCCCAATCTAAACGCGGGAAGGGCATTCCGGCTCTTCCCTTCAGCCTCAGAAGCCCCCTCGACGCTTGGCGGGCTGGTAGCTACGAACGGGCATCCCCCCGCGAGCGGGGCTGCTGGTTATGAGGGGAGCGAGCGAGGAGAAGAAGACGGGAAAAGGTCTCCGGGTGGCCCCGCTTGGCTCCATCTCCCTCCACGCATGATGGGCTTTGGGTCTCCGACGCCCTCGCCCGTTCCCTCAGGAGCGATGAGTGGGACGTCTTCTTCTCCTCGCTCGCTCCCCTCATAACCATCCCTCCAGCGTCGAGGGGGCTTCTGAGGCTGAAGGGAAGCGCCGGAATGCCCTTCCCGCGTTTAGATTGCTTGCCGTTGGGGGAAACGGAGGAGGCGGCGGCGGTGGGGCGCGATCGCCAAGTTTCTGGAGCAGATAGGCTTTGAGTTTTTGGCTGGGGGGGGGAGAAGTAGGACCTTCCTAAGTCCCCCCCCAGTCAAAATCACAAAGCCAGGCAGCCCCCAGCCGCCAAAGGAGCCTCCTCATTCTCCCCGCCCTGTGGAGAAGTGTGGAGGGCTGCGTCACTAAGCTCCACCCCTCCATAACCCCACCCCCATATGACCAAACCCCCCCCCCCACCGGGCCGTAGAAAACTCGTCTAACTTAAAGCCGGTCCCTGGTGCTAAAAAGGTTGGGGACCTCTGTTGTAGACCATCTATTTATCATAATACGTTGGGGGGGGGGGGGAACTGATTACACTGAAAATATAAATGTAAGGATAAAATGCATTTTATCTCCCTATGTATCAGAAGATGCTTTAAAGGTTTAATAGCTATAATATATACTCATATATAAATCTTTTACATGCACACAATTAACACACAAATTATTTAAGACCTGTTATGCCAGTCTAAAATATTAAAGTTTCATTCAGATAAATTACTAATTGCAGTGTATTCATTTCTAGAATGAATATACTGCTTGCTTTATTAGTTGCTAATAAAATGGTTTATCATTAACATTAATTTGATAACTTGGAGGCTTACATTGAATACTTAGTCTTCAGTGTACAAGGTCTTTGTGCATGAAGGTGAAGGGGCAGTTATGAAATTCATCAAGCTCTGCTTGGTTCTTCAGACACATGCAAGGACAGTATACAAATCACTAACTTGACAAGATAAGGTCAGGATCCAGAGAATCATTAAGCTGGATCTTATTCTTTCTCTAAACAGCAGTGTTCATAGCACATTGCAAAATACCTTTTGAAAATGAGTGATCTAATTCAAAAGCATGATATGACATTGAAATAAGCTATTTAAAAAACCCTGTTCAATTAGGCAAACAATACACAAAATGTTTTAGAAAACATGTTAATATTTTGCTATTTTTCTATATGAAGAAAACTAAATACATGGCAAATTGCATGATGGTTTATATTAAAAATTTAATACAGTGCATTACTTGTTTAGCTGTATTTATGCCCTGGTTCAAAGTAGATGTCCTAACCAACTTGGTCTTTCGGGATTGGGCGGCATAGAAGTTGAATAAATAAATACATTAAAAATAAACTTACTTTGCTGTTGCACCACCACATGGCCACGCCTCATGGGCACTACTGTGCAAAGCACGTGCATGCGCAGTGCAAAAAATGTATTAGTATGTTTCTGAAATAGAAAGGCAAAACTAAATTGAGGTAACTGAAATATTACCCCCAAAATTTGTTTTTAAGAATTCATTGCATTGTATAGAAACATAGAAACATAGAAACATAGAAGTCTGACGGCAGAAAAAGACCTCATGGTCCATCTAGTCTGCCCTTATACTATTTTCTGTATTTTATCTTAGGATGGATATATGTTTATCCCAGGCATGTTTAAATTCAGTTACTGTGGATTTATCTACCACATCTGCTGGAAGTTTGTTCCAAGGATCTACTACTCTTTCAGTAAAATAATACTTTCTCATGTTGCTTTTGATCTTTCCCCCAACTAACTTCAGATTGTGTCCCCTTGTTCTTGTGTTCACTTTCCTATTAAAAACACTTCCCTCCTGGACCTTATTTAACCCTTTAATATAGTTAAGTGTTTCGATCATGTCCCCCCTTTTCCTTCTGTCCTCCAGACTATACAGATTGAGTTCATTAAGTCTTTCCTGATACGTTTTATGCTTAAGACCTTCCACCATTCTTGTAGCCCGTCTTTGGACCCGTTCAATTTTGTCAATATCTTTTTGTAGGTGAGGTCTCCAGAACTGAACACAGTATTCCAAATGTGGTCTCACCAGCATTCTATATAGTGGGATCATAATCTCCCTCTTCCTGCTTGTTATACCTCTAGCTATGCAGCCAAGCTTCCTACTTGCTTTCCCTACCGCCTGACTGCACTGTTCACCCATTTTGAGACTGTCAGAAATCACTACCCCTAAATCCTTTTCTTTTTCAGTATTTGCCAACACTGAACTGCCAATACAATACTCAGATTGAGGATTCCTTTTCCCCAAGTGCATTATTTTACATTTGGAAACATTAAACTGCAGTTTCCATTGCTTAGACCATTTATCTAGTAAAGCTAAATCATTTACCATATTACAGACGCCTCCAGGAATATCAACCCTATTGCACACTTTAGAGTCATCGGCAAATAGGCAAACCTTCCCTACCAAACCTTCCCCTATGTCACTCACAAATATATTAAAAAGAATAGGACCCAGAACAGATCCTTGTGGCACACCGCTTGTAACCTGACTCTGCTCAGAATACTCGCCATTAACAATAACTCTCTGATGTCTACGCTTCAGCCAGCTGCAAATCCATTGAACTATCCAGGGATTAAGTCCAATCTTCACTAATTTATCTATCAGCTCTTTATGTGGAACCGTATCAAAGGCTTTGCTGAAGTCCAGGTAGGCAATATCCACGGCACCACCTTCATCCAACACCTTTGTGACATAGTCAAAGAAATCAATGAGATTAGTCTGACATGATTTGCCTTCAGTAAAGCCATGCTGATTTGGGTCTAATAAGTTATTGTTTTTTATATGCTGATTTATCCTCTTTTTGAGTAGAGTCTCCATCATTTTAACTACACTATACCCACTACACTCCTTGGTTAGCGACTACCTCAATTAGTGACCTTCATAAATAGGATAATAAAAAAATATTTTTTGAACAATGCACACATTTATTACAAAATTTTTTGAACTTACAATAACACATATTGGAGTAATACTGACCTAGCTGTACAAGAGAATTTTATCTGAATAAGATGTGTTGTGGTTAGCTCTGGCCCAGCTCCTGCCCCAAGGAATGTGCAGGTGGATGTGGGGGAAACATCCACATGCCACAGGCCTGTTTTGCTCCCAATGGAATCTGCCGCCGAAGCCTCCTCTGACCAAGGAAGCGTGAGTGACAGGGAAGAGGGGAGTTTGGCAGACAGCCCAGGAGGAGATCAATCTTCTGTATCATCCCTGGATTCTGAACAAGAATTAATGACACATCCACGCATGCATAGAGTGATGCATAGGAGACAACAGCTGAAGGATTATTACAAGAGAAAATGAGGCCACCTGTGGTTGGGTGGGGCTGCTGTAATTAGTGCTACAGATAAAAGTGCAGCTTGGTGTTTTAACCTTATGGCAGTTTATCTGATTCATTGTTTCATGAAGATCGTGGTTTTTGTGCTGTTCAAGATTGTGTGTGGACTCTCTGGACTTTAGAATCAGACTCAATTTCCCAGTTATTGGGTGAGCAGTTGGATTGCATTTCACCTGTGCCTTGTGTGTACCAGAAAATCCCTTTGACATTTAAAAAGGGAGCTGTTTCTGTTTTTCTGCTTATAAAAACTTTTGTGTTTTCCTTTTATCGTGTGGTGTGTGTCTTCCTGGACTAATTACCCTGTAATTACGGGCGGTTGAAACACGCCTGCAGAACAAAGATGGCAGCAACCTAATGATTGAAGCATCTCCATCTTTCTCTCTCCCCCCCGTCCTTCCCTCCATCCCCCTCTCTTTGTACAATTTTATTCTTCTAATGCTGAACCATTTTTTCATTTGTTTTTCCCAGCAATTGATATTCAAACAAATACTTCCTAGCTTAACTTCTGTTGCTTTGCATTTTTATATTGTATTTCATGATACATTATACGTATTTTGCAGATCATAGGGTTGGGAGTGGGAGGCACTGATCTTCAGTGGTTCTCCTCATACCTCTCTGGTCGGTCGCAGTCGGTGTTAGTAGGGGATCAGAGGTCGACCTCTAGGTGTCTCCCTTGTGGGGTGCCTCAGGGGTCGGTCCTCTCCCCCCTGCTATTTAATATCTACATGAAACCACTAGGTGAGATCATCCAAGGGCATGGGGTGAGGTATCATCAATACGCCGATGATACCCAGTTATACATCTCCACCCCATGTCCAGCCAACGAAGCAGTGGAAGTGATGGGCCGGTGCCTGGAGGATGTTAGGGCCTGAATGAGTGTCAACAAGCTCAAACTCAACCCAGACAAGACGGAGTGGCTGTGGATCTTACCTCCCAAGGACAACTCCATCTGTCCATCCATTACCCTGGGGGGAGAATCACTGCCCCCCTCAGAGAAGGTTCGCAACTTGGGCATCCTCCTCGATCCACAGCTGACATTAGAGAAACATCTTTCAGCTGTGGAGAGGGGGACGTTTGCCCAGGTTCGCCTTGTGCACCAGTTGCGACCCTACTTGGACCGGGAGTCACTGCTCACAGTTACTCATGCCCTCATCACCTCGAGGTTTGACTACTGTAACGCTCTCTACATGGGGCTACCTTTGAAAAATGTTCGGAAACTTCAGATCGTGCAGAATGCAGCTGCGAGAGCAATCATGGGCTTTCCCAAATATGCCCATGTTACACCAACACTCCGCAGTCTGCATTGGTTGCCGATCAGTTTCCGGTCACAATTCAAAGTGTTGGTTATGACCTATAAAGCCCTTCATGGCACCGGACCAGATTACCTCAGGGACCGCCTTCTGCTGCATGAATCCCAGCGACCAGTTAGGTCCCACAGAGTGGATCTTCTCCGGGTCCCGTCAACTAAGCAATGTCGCCTGGCGGGACCCAGGGGAAGAGCCTTCTCTGTGGCGGCCCCAGCCCTCTGGAACCAACTCCCCCCAGAGATTAGAACTCCCCCACCCTCCTTGCCTTTCGTAAACAACTTAAAACCCACCTCTGCCGCCAGGCATGGGGGAATTGAGATCCTCTTTCCCCCTAGGCCTTTACAATTCTATGCATGGTATGTATGTATGTATGTTTGGTTTTTATATTAATTGGTTTTTAATCATCAATACCAAATTACTATTGTACACTGTTTTATTGTCGCTGTTAGCCACCTCGAGTCTCTGGAGAGGGGCGGCATACAAATCCAATCAAGAAAGAAAGAAAGAAAGAAAGAAAGAAAGAAAGAAAGAAACAAACATGTGCTCAGTGATCCCACCACCAGACAATCAATCATACCCCACCACCAGTTGGGGGTATTTCTTGTATAAATCATTTAAACCCAAGAGTGAAATATTTCTTTACATATTATAGAGTGATTCCAACTTGTTTCTTATAGCTTGGTCTTGGATCCTACTCGCCATATATCGTCTTACCTTCAAATATTATGGTTGCTAATGCTTAAAGGTATTTGATAGAATGGAAATACGTTTAATACTTTGATTGCAGATTTTGACTTATTTGATGCACAGATTTCCTACATATTAGCTCTTCCTTTGAGGATAAGGCAGTGGCTTAAAAACGAAGGCCCATAATAACACTATTTGGAATTTAATCACTTGAAACTTCTTTTCTTATGCTCCTTCTTTCACTTTTGACCTACTTTGTTTATAATTTGAACAGCATGTAGGCAGGAGGGTGCCTTAAACTGCAGATAATCTAATGAATATGTATTCAATCATTTTTGCTACTATTAGCGGAAAATTGGTCCACATCTCCTATGCCAGTTTTGCATCTCTCTGTGCTTTCTATGCCATATTGATTCCTGCTGACTGCCTGGGTAAGATTAGTTTAATTATCAAGGGTTTTTGGAAATGGTTTGCCATTGTCTTCATCCTAGGGCTGAGAGACAATAATGGGCCAAGGTCATTCAGCTGATTTGGGCCTAAAGCAGGATTAGAATCCATGGTCTAATGGTTACTATCTTAGTATCTTAACCACTAGACTAGTGGTTCTCAACCTTTCTAATGCCATGACCCCTTAATACTGTTCTACATGTTGTGGTGACCCCCAACCATAAGTCTAGCGCCAATCCTCCCCACAGATCTTTAAGCTGATTGGCAGGAAGGTCAGAGGGATACCCCCACTGTAAACACCTGATTGGTCAGATTGTAAACATATATTCCAAGGTGCCAGAATAGAAGCTTTAGTTCCTAACGCCATGAAAAATTTGTCTTTTCCCATGATCTTAGGCGACCCCTGTGAAATGGTCATTCGACCCCCAAAGGGGTCCCGACCTCCAGGTTGAGAACCACTGCACTAGACCAAGCTTTGTCTCTGTAGCCTGTGTTAGAGTTTGCAGCAATCCAATCAGCACACAAGTAAATAATTCAGCAGGATTCATTTATATAAGAAACTTCTTTATATACAATATCCATGCAGCTGAAGCCAGAACCAGAATTCAGAATCCACAAGTACAGAATCAATAATCACAGAAGCTATAGAATCACATAAACACTCATATGTGTGTGTGTGTGTACGTACATACATACATATATGCATACATACATACATACATACATACATACATACTGTATATACACAGTCAATGAATGGCTACCAAAATTTTTACTACCACACTGTGGGCGTGACTTATGTAGAATGTACTACCACACTGTGGGCGTGACTTACGTAGAATGCCCTGCATTTTTTTCCAACATCTTTCAGTACATGGGATGGAGCTCCATTTTCGCTACCCCACTGCATTCTCCCCACCCCGTCCGGGCAGTAGCCCACCCCTGTATACAGTGAATCTAAGCCACACCCAGGCTCTGAGTCATCTGGATTACCAATCAGTCCCCATTGGCTGGCCTGTTACCATGTCTATTCCAATTCATGAACCCTTATACAACTGATAGCCAGTGTTCCCTCTAATTTATTTTTTGGGGTGGGCGGAAAAGTATAGTGTCTGAGCGGCAGTCCCTTTGGGACTGGGCAGCACAGAAATAATAAACAAACAAACAAACAAACAAACAAACAAACAACCCACCCTGTTTTGCCTCAGAGAATTTCAAAATAAAATACTGTACTGTGTGTCTATAACAGTGATCTCATAATAGGGCAACTCTATCAATATCACAATGCCACTTAAATAGTTGAGCTAGTTTCTTTCTCTCTTCCTTACTCCCATTCTTTTTCTTTCTCTTTTCCTTCCTCTCTTTTTTCTATCTGTTTCTCTCTCTTCCTCTCTCTCTCCTTCCCTCTCACTCGTTCCCTCTCGGCTTCTGGGCAGGTTTTAAGTGAGCGATTGCTCACTGCTCAGCTTAGAGGGAACTATGCTGATAGCCTGTTCTAAACTCACCATAGAAAAATTATCAGGAAATTCTTTTCAAATATTAGAGCTTTATGCAGTTTTTGTAACAGGATTCTTAAAACTGATGTTCTTCATAAATTCTATTCGTGCCTTATAAACAAAAGTCACCTATATGATATTGGATCATTCACTGTCTCCCAACTCTAGGAAGAAGGCAATGGTGAATCACTTCTAAAATCATACAGCCTTGTTGAGACTGATTAAAAAAAAAAGCACTCAGTCAGAGATACAAGCATTTACTCAGTGTTAGGTTGAGAACATGTCTTTTCCCTTATGCTACTCAAATAGCATTCTTTTTTCTTGCAGTTCATTTTCAAACATTCATGCCTGAATCCTTATGCTGAAAGACTTAGGCTACATATAAAAATTATAATATGAGGGGGGCGTTTGCCCAGGTTCGCCTGGTGCATCAGTTGCGACCCTATTTGGACCGGGAGTCACTGCTCACAGTCACTCATGCCCTCATCACCTCGAGGCTCGACTACTGTAACGCTCTCTACATGGGGCTACCTTTGAAAAGTGTTCGGAAACTTCAGATCGTGCAGAATGCAGCTGCGAGAGCAATCATGGGCTTTCCCAAATATGCCCATGTCACACCAACACTCCGCAGTCTGCATTGGTTGCCGATCAGTTTCCGGTCACAATTCAAAGTGTTGGTTATGACCTATAAAGCCCTTCATGGCACCGGACCAGATTATCTCAGGAACCGCCTTCTGCCGCACGAATCCCAGCGGCCAGTTAGGTCCCACAGAGTGGGTCTTCTCCGGGTCCCGTCAACGAAACAATGCCACTTAGCGGGACCCAGGAGAAGAGCCTTCTTTGTGGCGGCCCCGGCCCTCTGGAACCAACTCCCCCCAGAGATTAGAACTGCCCCTACCCTCCTTGCCTTTCGTAAGCTACTCAAAACCCACCTCTGCCGCCAGGCATGGGGGAATTAAGACTTCTTCTCCCCCTAGGCTGATACAACTGTATGTATGGTATGTTTGTACGTATGCTGGTTTTATATATTAAGGGGTTTGAAGTTAGTTTTTAGTATTGGATTTTTACTGTACATTGTTCATGACTGTTGTTAGCCGCCCCGAGTTTTCGGAGAGGGGCGGCATATAAATCCAATAAATGAAATATGCAAAATAGGTGACCAGAAGATCACATATTATAGACAGGTTGTTTTCTACCCAGGATTCCTTTCTAACAGTAGCTGTATTCTAATGTTATAATTACCTAGGATTTTGTCCTTGCTATGGACATTTCAGTAAGGTCAAGTTATGAAAGATGTTGAATTTTTTGCAGGAGCAAAGTTATTTGGTGTGCTTTATTGATGAAGCACGGAAATGAATTCTCATTTTCTCCTGGCATGTGATTGCTGTGTCCTCTACACAACTCTTCAGATGATACATTTTGGATCTTAGATGTATTAATAGTGTATCACATTTGAAAATTCCATTGCATGATATAGTTCTTAGTACCATATAATTGTGATCCTTTTCTGTTAAGGGATAATAGCTGCTTGCTCATTTTCTCTGAATTGCACTAAGAACAGGTAAAATAGTTCAAAATTTTAAAATAATGCAGTTACTGAGGTTTCTTATCTTGGATTTACTGATAATATGGAGGAGCTTCAAATCTCTGCCCTATAAGAAGCAGTCTATTATTAGCGAAGTAAAACATATTCATTTTTGAGCCTTCATTTCAATCTATAAAGTAATAAAAAATAGAGGTAGAATTGTTCAACTTTTTATTGTTGATATGGTAGCTGTTAGGGCTGCTCACCCATGGTTCCCATCACCTTATACTCATTCATCATAACTCACACACATGCGCACATCCCTCCCCAGGAAGATGGAGGTCCAGAAATGATCCGTGTGCTACTCCATAAACCAGTCTCCATTTTCAGCTTGCAGTTCTTAAAGGAGAATATATGCATTAGCGTCCATGCTGCTTAAAGACCAATGTGGCCCCTTTCCACTGAATGGCAGCTCCCAAACGGCCAGTAGGCAGGAGCTGACAGTAGCTTTATTTCCAAATACATGGGAAGGATGTATAAGTAATCCTTGATTTATAATGATTTGTTTAGCGATGGCTCAAGTTGCAAAGGCACTGAAAAAAGTAATTTGCAACCCATCCTTGCACTTACAACTGCTGCAGGATCCTTACAACCATATGATTAAAATTTGGACACCTGCCAACCACACACATGTACAATGGTTGCAATGTCCTGGACTCCAGTGATCATCATTTGCAACTTTCTAAGATGAATTCCGACAAGCAAAGCCAATGGTGGAAAGCCAGAGGCGCCTAATGACCATGTAATTCACTTAACAATTGCAGGGATTCACTCAACAACTGTGGCAACTCATAAAGGCAGACACAGCTCATTTAACAACCACTTTGCTTATAAATGGAAATTCTGATTCCAATTTGAGGTGGTAAGTAGAGGACCATCTGTATTTCCTTTTCCATTTTCTCTGAATTAAATCTGCAAAGTGAGAAACATGATTGAATAAATAACCTAGTTAACATTCTTCATAAAACGAGTGTTTCCAAGTTAGCATACCTGATTCTTTAAGAGGGAGCTTTGAAGTATGTTAAATGAATTACCCTTAAATAAAGACTATAATGCTACCCTCCATAGACTGAGCCGGTAATAAAGCTAGTGAACACTTTGAGATTATGTTCTAGTGTGTATAGAATTGCAATGCATAATGAGTTCCTGAAAGTAAACTACATTAAAAATTGTGCTTTAAAACAATACACCATACTGGCCCAAGATTTCTAGAATGCTTGGATTACTGTACAGTTGTGGAAGTACTAAGAAAGACTGTGCTGTAGTAGCTACAACTTCATGCCTTGTCATAATCAAGGCTTTCAGTCCTGAAATATGTACACTGTTAAAAAAATAAAGGCAACACTTAAAACACAGAATATAACTTCAAGTAAATCAAACTTCTGTGTTGTCAAACTATCCACTTAGGAAGCAATACTGATTGATAGTTAATTTCACAAGCTGTTGTGCAAATGGAATAGTTGTACAAATGAAATACTCAAAGGGGATTTCATTCATTCAGATCTAGGATGTGTTATTTGAGTGTTCTCTTTATTTTTTGAGCACTATCTACAGTATATATGAAACACTGTCCTCTGATTTTGGCTGAATGAGGATCGACAGCTGTCTGTACTGTATGCAAGCATGTATTTTGTTTTATTAAGGCATTAAGTTTTCAAACATTTTGAAAAAAAAATTGCTCTCAGTATGAAGCTAATGGAAAATATCATTGCTTTGGCATTTTATTAATACTGCCTACATTGTAAAGAAGCAGCAAAAAAGAAATAAGAGTGAGAAAAATCTTTGTTGGAAGGAACTACAAGTCGTCCTCACTTACTAGCCACTTGTTCATCAACTTGCAATGGTTGCAGTGTCCCATAGATATGTGATTTCCATTTTTCAATATTTTTTAATGGCTCTCCACAAACAAGTCATTGGAGAAGTTAGCAGGGAAGGTCACAAATCACTCTGGTGAGTCCCCCCGCCCCAACCCAGTCTTCTCTGCCCTGTGTCACAACCTCCTTCCCTCAACATCACTGCACTTGCACAAACCAGTGCCCCCCTTGCCTCCAGCACTTCTTCCCTGTGGCACTTTTGTATCCTTACCTGGGACTCACGCCACTTCCGTTAATGACCTGTGCTTCTTGAGGTTCTGATGGCCAATGGGGTGCCTGGGTTCCTATTTCTAAACAATATTGTCAAATGACATCACACTTTACAACTGCTTAGCAACAGCAATCCCTGTCCCAATTACTGTTGCAATGGAAGGAGTACATGTACATTTATTGTGAAGGTGGGGCATAATATGGTGTTTACTTTCTAGCTAACTTGAAAATGGTATTTGTACTTGTGCAGTATTTTAGATTACGTTCTGATCTAGGTGTTTACCAAACCACTAAGCAGACTCCTGGTCCTGAGAAAAATCCCTTTTTATTAAATTACTGTGAATTCTTTTCATTCACATCTTGCAAAGTCTTTCAAGGGTAAATTTGCAGTCACAGACCTTATCTGGCTTGGAGAGCTGCCAGGCTGATATACTTGGCAAAAAGACTCTGAGAGTCACGAACCAATTAAGTGAACTAATTGTCTCCTGCAAACTCCCATCCCCTTTATCTCCTCTTTTATTCCCTATGAGAGGAGCCATTCATTGTCCACCTGTGGCCTTATTCCCAAGTCAACCCTTGCTCCTTAGCTGTTCCCTTCCCCTGGCAGCTCTGTGCATGCGCACACTGGGAACAGGCTCCAGTTATTTGTCTGCCTCACTGGTGTCTGACTCCAAAGGCAGCTGATAACTGTCAGATTGCCCTGGCCCCATCTTTGCCTCTGACATAGAGCACTCGTCAGAACCTTCCCCAGACTCCAGGACTGGCCCATGTTCCTTCCTAACATCCTCATTGTCCAAATCTGCAGCCAGTTCTACTGGTCGCTGGTGGCCCAGAACAGATTATATCTTCATTTATTTATTAAATTTCTAAACCTGAGTGACTCTGGGAGATTTAACTCCATAGAATAATTCATTATTTTGAGTAATTTTGAAATAACTTTCATCTCATTGTAATAGAATCTACTTAATTGACTTAAGTGTTGTTTTGATGTTTGTTGTAATTCTGTGTGTGCATTAGTTAAGTGTGATGGTTTTCAGTATATGATAAGACTGGCTGGCTGGCTTGCTTATTTATTTATTTTATATTTTATATTTTATATTTTATATTTTATATTTTATATTTTATATTTTTTGTATTTGTATTTGTATTTATATTTATATTTATATTTATATTTATATTTATATTTATATTTATATTTATATTTATATTTATATTTATATTTATATTTATATTTATATTTATATTTATATTTATATTTATATTTATATTTATATTTATATTTATATTTATATTTATATTTATTTTATTTTATTTTATTTTATTTTATTTTATTTTATTTTATTTTTATTTATATTTATTGGATTTATATGCCACCCCTCTCCAAAGACTTGGGGTGGCTTCCTGTGGCCATCGGCACATTTTTTGTGGTTTTCAGATACTCTCCTCAAAACCTTATGGGGGGGAAATATGAGGTGTAATTCACCCACTGGATCTCTCAAAATCTCCACATTGATTTTCCCATACACTTGCTAAATGCAAGTATACTTAAAAAGTTCTTTTGAGCTCCAATCCAACCTCTGGTGAACTCCTCTGAAACCTTTTTTAAAATTTATAGATTGGTCTGATTGATTATATGCCATCAAGTCATTATCAGCTCTTAGCAACCACAGAGATAGATTTTCTCGATGACTATAATCAATGGAAGAATCTATAATTCCAAGACCAGATTCTCAGCATAAATATGTCTTGTAACAAAGAAGAAAAAGCCTCAGAAAATTAAAAGTGGTACTGCTCATTTTTTGAAATATTAATCTTCAACATTACCGTATACAAACTTCAAATGGGCAAAAGTTGGGCATTTCTTCTTTACACTATGCTAATGCTTGCAAACAAAGATTTATTTCTCCCAAAACACCCCTTCTCTCAAAAACACTATATCTTTGGATCTTCTCCCTTCCTCCAGAATTTAGGACTATTTTAAGTGTTGTTGGAATGGTAGCTGATCCTGAGATCTTGAAATTCTAAATGAATGAGTTTGCTTCATATACCAGAATTTTTGCAGTCTCAATTTTACTGCAGATTTAGCAGCAAAATGCTGCAAATAATGAAGTGAGTTCTTTTTTCAGAACTTGTCTTTAAAAATACCTGTATAAGTAAGGTTTATTTTAAAAGTGAATATTTAAATTGTTTACATTTGTAACTTCTTCATGTGTATTTTCCTGATTTGGATTGGGCCTTCTTGTACTGAAACTGCACGATATATAATTTACATATTGTTATAATTAGTTTTATACATAGAATAATTTTAGAACAACAATATAGGTAGTCCTTGACCTGTGACCACAGTTAAGCACAAAATTTATATTGATAATTCAGATGTTTATTAAGTGAATTTTCTTGTGACATTTCTTACCATGGTTGTTAATTGAATCACTTCAGTTGATAAGTTAGTAACTTGGTTGTTAATTGAATCTGGCTTTGACTTTCCTTGTCGGAAGGTTGCAAAAGTTCATCACATTACCTTGGGACATAGCAACCATCATAAATAAGGACCAGGTGCCAAGCATCTGAATTTTGATTACATGATCATGGGAATGCTGCAAAGGTAACTTTGAAAAATTGTCGTAAGTCAGGTTTTTTCAGTGCTGTTGTTAGTACTTAAGTAGTCAGGAAGCAACTGTTGTAAGTTGAGAACTACCTGTACTTATTTACAGTATCTGAAGGATTCACATATAATTTTTAAAACCATTTCATTAGTTAGGGTATGATGGCTAAGTTCAGAAATTATCAAGCCATAAATTGTACAGTTGCATAGTTGCTGGATCACACTAATTTATTAGATGCCCATCTTGTATTGTTTAGGGTCATGTTTTATTTATTTATTTGATTTTTGAGGATTGAAGGGTATTTAAGTTTAGGTTATAGTATAGGTCTGTGATGGCAACCCATGGCATGTGTACCAGAGTTGGCATGCAGCATAAAGTTGATCTATTCATTTTATCATAAAATAGATAAGGGGTACACCAAGAAATTAAAGGAATTGTAAAGTTAATGGCAGTATATGAGGTGCAAAAGCAAAAGCAAACAATAAATGTTTTTGATGTGTGAAATCACACAACGCCTGCATCTTATTTCATAATAAGAAAATGCAGCAGCAAACTTAATTTTTTTTTCAAGCAGACTTCCCACTATTTATATATTTGGGGTAGATAAATTGTCAGCAGTCTCCTCTCTCAAACAGGAAGGGAGAGAAATAATGGAAGGGAGACTTAATTTATCTTTTCATTTTGGTAGACAGCTTCAGGGGCCAAATGGTTCTCTACTATCCTGCATCATCACTATGAAGAAAAGGGAGAAGCAGTTATAAAGGACACTAAGGTTATTGGTTGGTGTTTGTGGGATAGTCCTCATCTGACTCTCTTTGTCTGAGATAATACTGAACTTGGAATGTAAAATTAAGGAATATAGCAATCATAATGGGAAGGTTTGTTGTGTTTTGTGTTTTGGATTAGATAGCATAAATCTTTCAATTATTTGTTGCTCTTATGCTATCAGGTCTTTATTAATTAAAGAATATTGTCTGTCCTTCTAACAGGACTGCTTTTGTCCCAAAACTGGAGATTGTTAGAGTAGAGTAGAGTAGAGTAGACTAGACTAGAATAGAATAGAATAGAATAGAATAGAATATGATTGGCCAGTTGGCCAAGGAATTTGTCTTGGTGCATATGCTCTCAGTGTACATTAAAGAAAAGATACGTTCATCAAGAATCATAAGATACAACATGCCTGGATACAAATAAGCAATCAAATCATATTAGGAAACATTCAATATAAGTTGTAACAATACAAGCAACAAAGTTACAGTCATTTGTGGGAGGAGATGAGTGATGGGAATGATGAGACCATTAATAGTAGTGCAGACTTAGTAAATAATTTGACAGTACTGTATTGAGAGAATTATTTGTTTAGCAGAGTGATGCCATTCGGGAAAAAACTGTTCTTGTGTCTAGTTGTTCTGGTGTGCAGCATTCTATAGCATCGTTTTGACGACAGGGGTTGAAGCAGTTTGTGTCCAGGATGTGAGGTGTCTACAAATATTTTCACAGCCCTCTTTTTGACTTGTGCAGTATAAAAGTCCTCAATGGAAGGCAGGTTGGTAGCAATTTTTTTTCCTGCAGTTCTGCAGAACTGTACAGGTAAAAAACAAAATAGTTGGCAATCATTGCATTCTTCATAGTCCTCCTGTTAAATTATCTGTCTGTTGGAGATTTAAGGATGACATGACTTATTGGCAAAAGGTAGCTTCCCAATAAGTTTTTTTTCTGGCCTGTCCCTGAGTAATTGGAACAGCAGCAGTTCTAGTTACCAGCAGAGGTTTATAAGAAGAAGAACAATTAGGAAATCAATGTGTGCTGGGAAAAAGGATACAATTGGATGCTAAGAATGTATCTTCTGGAAGTGCTTGCTTGTTTTTTTCTCCATAGGGATTTCATTAGAGGTCAAAAGAAATGATGGTTGAAACTTAAGGTCAGGGGAATTCAGTGAAGCTTTGAAAGAAATATATTTCCGTTCTGTCATTCAGTATGGACAATTTAACCACTATCTCATTAACAGTTATAAGAACACTTTATTCCAAGGTGATTACTTATTTCCAGATTACTGTTTTTAAGCAGTTAGTGCTATTTTTGGATCATTAATTGAACAATGTAAAAATCCAAGTTCCAGAACACTTATAATGGCATCATAAATCTTATGCGAAAATATGTCAAAATGTCAAAATATTTGGGAAATTGAGATTATGGCATTCTGATTTTATAGCACTAGTTGCTCAATTTCCTTTGATACTATTGTCAGTTAACATAAGAAATACGTTTTTCTTGCTCTCTATGAATGCATTGATTTATCACCAACTAAAGTGTTTAAATAATACGTTTTTGTTCACTCATATAATATTGATGGCACATAAGAATAGCTTTCTATATGCCATTTCATTCCTTAGCATAAAAGCTTGTAAAATGTTACTTATTAAAGCAGGATATGAATAGTAGTGGCAGTAGCTGGCTATGTTTAAAATGCAATTTTATATTTAATTTGTTTAACTTGATTAACTACGGGAATACATTTTTGTTGTTGGCTATTCTAAGAAGAGGATTAAAATTAGAAGATTCTTCAGTTTTAAAAATCTGATGTGTGTTAGATAGTATTTTACTAGTTGAAGAAATAAGTAAGAAAAAGATTCTGTTGAAATACTGTTAAAGGTTGGAGATAGCATTCAGATAAGGGTTGTCCTTGTCCAATCACATCATGGCCTGAGTCTGTCAATCAAATTCCCTTGTAGTTCCATCCACTATCTTGGCTATATCCAAAGTTTAGACTCAGTCTTCCATGATGATAGATACATAAACTGCTAGCATACCATTTATGTGAGTTTTTATTTCTGACTTCTCTGGCTTTTGTCTTAAATACTACTATTCAGCTGAGCCGGCAGATATTCTTTGGGACTATGGTTCTCGCCACTCCAGCAGTCGCCATCTCCAGCAGTCGCCATACAAGACCATATTAGCACTTGCACTAGCTCTCATCTGGAGCTTCGAGCTACTGGGGGGAGCCAGGCTGCATTGGCCATTGTCATCTCTTTGCTCGTCTTGGAATGCTGTTTCCCTTTGGGATGTTTCCTCCTTCCGTTTGCTCACCGTCAATCTTGGCTACTGGTAGTCTCCTTTCTTTAAACTAAGTCACTGGGACACTATTGGAGTTCTTTTTGAGCGTTCTCATTCATAATTGACAATGCTAGTGCTCAATTACTTTGCCAGCCTTCTGCAAAGCTTTAAAGATCTGGCTGTTTCAGCAGGCCTGGTATGGTTGATGTGTGAGTCATTTGGATATGAATGAGGAGTGTGAGTGTGAGTATGTCTATCCTAATAGGGGTTTTATAAATAAATGTTTTTTACTGTTTCATAAATGTTTTTTTACCTATTGGAAGCCACCCAGATTCCATCGGGGGTTGGGTGGCATATAAATATTCTCATTGAATACTTTGTTCTGTACAAAGTTGAATATGTACAACAACATGTGAAATTGATTGTTAGTCAGTGTTGCTTCCTAAGTGGGCAGTTTGATTTCACAGAATTTTTATTTATTTGGAGTTATATTCTGTTGTTTAAGCGTTCTCTTTATTTTTTTGAGCAGTATATTTAATAAATAAATAAATAATGGTGGGCTAACACTAGTAGATTTGATTGACAGAGCCATTCCTCAATGTGATTGGATGAGGACAACCCTTATCTAAGTGCTAGCTCCAACTTATGAGAAAGGACGTATCAGGTAAGTCAACGCCCCTTTTATATAGCAGTGCAGTATCAGTCATGTTTATGTTTAGAATGGATGCTTTATCACCTGGAGAATTTAAATATATACAGTAGTTAATTTTAAAAGATGCTTCAATTTTTGCTGAGATTCCCAGGCAATGCTTCGGTTTCTTGTGCAGTGGTTGGGTGAGAGTTTTTACAATAAAACAAACTATGCTTTAAAAAATACCCTTATAGGCAAGCAGATTAAGTAGATGGAAAATTTTGACTTGGGTATAAAGACTAATGAATGGAAGAAGAAATATTAGTGCTTTTCCATAAACTCTTAGTCAAACTTGAAATTTCTTGCAGTAAGACATAATGGTGCATTGCGGATATATAAATTTTATTATTCTTAGCTTCTTTAGTTCTGTGGTGGTGGGAAGCTGTATTATATAATCCATATATAAAAAAATATTTTCTGTTGAAATGGCCAAGAGGTATTAATTTCATTAAATTATAAGGACAGATGTTGTTCTACTGGGTTTGAGGGACATTTACATTCAGTTCCAATTAGTTCTTTATGTAACATCAAAACACAAGAAGCCTTGGGTAAATCAGATTGTCTGCTTCAGTTCTTGCATTTATTAAATAGTCCTATTCTCCTAGATTTTGTTTCTTGGTTTGTGTGTGTGTTTTAAATGGAAAAACTTTTTATACAAATAATTTCATGTGTTAATATATTTAATGGGAAAAGTAATATATATCTTACCAAAGAAAACAAATGTCAATAAAGGTTTTGTAGGTATCTCATGGACTTAGTCAAGCTGAACTCATTTAATGAAGATATTAGATTGGGGCACAAACAATCCTGAGCTTCTGTATCAGTTTTGTGGACAGATAAATTTACTGGACAATTTCTCCAGGGAATAAAGACATTATCTAACAATTGCTCAAAAGCAAGTAACTCCCGTTAACATTGACAGTAGCATCAGTACTCATGCTTCAGACGGGGGTTATCTTCATGATGTTTTCCCTATAGATTTAATCCAAATGTGGTAAACTAGGGAGAATGCAGTTTATCTATCTATCTATCTATCTATCTATCTATCTATCTATCTATCTATCTATCTATCTATCTATCTATCTATCTATCAGAATGAATATCTACATTGGTAGTAAGAAAGGGTGAGAATTAAATCAAATTGCAGCTGCCAGTAAATTAATAGTCAAATTAGATGAAATCATTTCATTTACATTTTATAATAAAGCTATTCTAATATTCTTTTTAAAATCCCCACATCTGTTACTGACCTGAAACCATAATGTTTCTTGTTTAAATAATAAAGCTCTCTTATTTCCTAATCGAATCTGAAGGAGGGGGAAAATAACAGTGTCATAAAAGATATTATATAAACAGGATAAAACCATTGCTTCAATTGTAGAGTACTTTTTAATTTAACTCATCCATTATTATTTGTCATGTATTGTGGAGTTCTTGGTGCTCTTTGAGCTTGATTGTTTCATTATCCAATAGGTCACATCTTTAATGGTAGAAGGGAGTGGAGTTTACTCTTTGTTTATATACAGTAGCTTTGTCCTGACAATGTTTGTGAGGAAGCAGTTTATTCCTTGGTTATTCCATGATTAGGGTATTGTCTACTTCTTGATTGCCTAAGTTTGTAATGGCAAACCTATGGCATGTGTGCCAGAGGTGCCACGTAGCACTCTCTCTGATGGCACATGAGCTGTTGACACAGCTCAACTCCACTGAACATGTGCGCATGCCTCTCACCGGCCAGTTGATTTTTGGGTCTCTGCCACACATACATGGGAACAGGGTGCATGCAAGAAATGCATGGGGTGGGAGGGCTGCATGCACATGCATAGGGCCATGTGCACACGCATGATGGCCACATGCACATGTGTGGGGGGCAGGGGTTGCACGGAGGTCACATGCGCACGCACAGGGTTGAGGGTGAGTGCAGGTGTCATGTGTACATGCACAGGGCGGGGAGCTTGGAGAGGTTGCATGTGCATGCAGGGGGTGGGGCACTGGGGGTCATGCACATCACTGGCCTAGGTTGTTAGTTTATCTTTATTAGTATACTGCAGTGTTTCCCAACCTTGGCAACTTGAAGATATTTGGACTTCAACTCCCAGAATTCTCCAGCCAGCGAATGCTGGCTGGGGAATTCTGGGAGTTGAAGTTCAAATATCTTCAAGTTATCAAGGTTGGGAAACACTGGTATACTGTATGCTGGGTGTTGCAATACAGAAGCTAACAATGTAAGTTTACGACTGTACCTTTAAAAGTCATTTGCTGGTTGACCATAAGAGGGCGCCAACAATGTTCCTCTTGGGGGAGTGTATACTAGAGAGATTTATATTTGCTGTGTGTGTATTTTGCTATGTGCAATAACCTGGTTTGTAAACCATTATTAGGATTAAATGTGTATGATATTGGACTGTGTAACTACTATTGTTTATTTGCCTATATGTATACAATAATATCGTTCTATTTTGTACTGATTCATTGACTGATTAACCCACATTGCTGTATTTATTCTGTTTAAAGTTTGTCGAAGGTTTATTACCTAGACATTCTTACAATCTTGATCAGGGTATTGTTTATCCCCCACTTTCTTCTAGCACTGAAAATGTTAGCTAGTCAGGTAGCAAAACATCTGCAAGCAAACAATCAAGCCCAGAGAGCATCAAAAGTCCATAGTCCATCCCTGAGCAACACATATTCACTTCTATTGGTGTCTTGTAATAATAACCTATGATAATTGACTTATAATAAATAGCTTATGAAAATTCATAAGTTGATGAGTTGGGCTTATTATCTGGTGTGTACTTATATGGATATACAGATTGAGGTGTCACCATTATGTGACACTAACTTCTGTTTTTGTTTTTGTTCCCTTTTTCTATTATCTTGGGGTGGTAGTAGGGATTTTAAAACCACATTTTAGTATGCTGTAACTGAGAAAGTTAAGCTATTAGCAGTCACCGAGTAGTGACTAAGAGGGCATGTTTCAGTGTTTGTTCAGAAGCATCTCTCTGCTGCCCTAAATACTTTTTTAGGCTTCCCTCTGAAACTGAGAGAAGATCTTGCTGATTTAAGAATTATAGTCACTAAAACAAATAATGGACTCCTTAATGGATAATAAAATTGGGCTTCTATAAATGATGGCTCAGTAATTAAAGATGTTAAGTTTGTCAGCTGAAAAGCTGACAGCCCAGGTTTGAAACCTAAGTAGCACCAGGCAAGGTGAACTCCAGTTACTTGCCCCAATTCATGCCCACCTAGCAGTTTGAAAGCATAAAAATGAAAGTAGATAAATAGGTACCACTTTGGTAGTAAGCTAGCAGCATTCCTAGAGCCTTAGCATATAGTCATGCTGGCCACATGACCACGGAAATGTCTTTAGACAGTTTTCTTAACTAAGAAATGGAGATGAACATCGACCCTAGAGTCTGATAAAATTGGACAAGGGAACCTTTGTCTTTACCTTTTAATCAACAGTAAAGAGCAGCTTCTTGTGCAAGATCAAAACTGTATCTTCTGAATAATTTTTAAAGTGTGAAAACCCCTAGCAAATGTTTGAAAGGGGATTGCACTCCTCTGAAAGGAGTTTTGAATCTAGCAATTCCAATAGTTACCCAAACCTTTGATAGATAGGGTGAGTGTAATTTTCTCCAAACACCATGAAACCATTTAAATATCCACATTATATAAAAGTACTGTGAACAAGCCACAATGTTCTGCTTCAGAGCACAGAACAGTGAAATATTTATTTTCACAGCACAAAATTTAAGTAGTGAAAGTTACTACCAGAAGATTAGTAGATGGCTGCCAATTTGAATAACTTTGAAAAATCAGAAAATTTCAGTAGTGGTTTCTTGTCAAGATGGGTAATAAATGAATTGTAGAATCATTAAAATATCATTCTCAGCACTAGCATCTGGGCACATGGAAGTATTTTCAGTTATATAACTTTCTGAACATATGATAACCTTGTGCCTAACCATTGGTTGCCTAAAGTGCACAATAGAAAGAAAGAAAGAAAGAAAGAAAGAAAGAAAGAAAGAAAGAAAGAAAGAAAGTAATGCTCTTAAGTCAATTCCTGATCCTGAACTAATGCAGCTTTCTTGACAGCCTTATGGTATTTATTTTTATTCTTCCTTTATTATAGAATCTTATTTATTTATGTATTATAGAAATAGTTTGATACTTTTTTTTCCAGGATGCATTTTTTAACTTTCTAGTTTAGTCTACATCCCTGCATTGGCTTTGTTGTGAACCGCCCCAAGTCTTTGAAGAGGGGCACAAGTCTAATAATAATAATAATAATAATAATAATAATAATAATAATAATAATAATAATAATTATTATTATTATTATTATTATTATTATTATTATTATTATGTCAGTACAACACAGCAAACAAGATCACTATGCTGGATTTCGTATTTCATCACCAGTCGGGCGCTTCCCAAGCACCTAGGACTGCGTGATGTAGCGGTGAATTATGTTTGCTGATCCCAGTAAAGCGGCCTTTTGCAATTGACAGGTGGAGATTTTGTCAATTCTGATGGTTTTCAAATGTCCACTGAGATCCTTTGGTACTGGCCCAGCGTGCCAAGTACCACTGGGACCACTTTCACTGGTTTATGCCAGAGTCGTTGCAGATGAATTTTTAGATCTTCGTATTTCACTAATTTCTCTAGCTGCTTCTCCTCAATTCTGCTATCTCCTGGGATTGTTGTTGTTGTTGTTGTTGTTGTTGCTATTATTATTATTATTATTATTATTATTATTATTATTTTGTTAAGATGAGATAAGCCATGGTTGGTTACCATTTGCTGAGTGAAAAATAAAAACAAAATAGGTTTTAATTGCTTAGTTAATCAATTTATACATACACTTTACACATGACCTTAAAATATCATACTTAATCACCACTCTTAACAAAATACCAAAGTTGCAACTAGAATGTGTCAAGATGTTTAGAAGGAGTATATACTCAACATAGTATGAGGATTAACAGTTGCAGGAATTGGATATGTCTAGTTTAATGGAAAAAAGGACTGGGGATGACATCATAGTAGTGTTCCCACAAAGAAGAGGGGATCAACCTATTCTCCAAATCACTTGAAGTTGTACAAAAAGGAACAGATGGAAACTAATCAATGAGAGAAGCAACCTAGAATTAAGGAGAAATTTCCTGACAGAGCAATTAATCAGTGGAAAGGATTAACTTCAGATCGTGCAGAATGCAGGTGCGAGAGCAGTCATGGGCTTACCTAGGTATGCCCATGTTTCGCCATCACTCCACAGTCTGCATTGGCTGCCGATCAGTTTCCGGTCACAATTCAAAGTGTTGGTTATGACCTTTAAAGCCCTTCATGGCATTGGACCAGAATATCTCCGAGACCGCCTCCTGCCGCACGAATCCCAGCGACCGATTAGGTCCCACAGAGTGGGCCTTCTCCGGGTCCCGTCAACTAAACAATGTCGGTTGCCGGGCCCCAGGGGAAGAGCCTTCTCTGTAGCGGCACCGGCCCTCTGGAACCAACTCCCCCTGGAGATTAGAACTGCCCCTACTCTTCCTGCCTTCCGTAAACTCCTTAAAACCCACCTTTGCCGTCAGGCATGGGGGAACTGAAACATCTCCCCCTGGGCATGTTTAATTTATATATGGTATGCTTGTGTGTATGTCTGTTAGTATATGGGGTCTTTCTTAAATCTTTAAATATTTTAAATTGTCAGATTATTTATGATTTGTTTCCACGTGTTGTGAGCCGCCCCGAGTCTTCGGAGAGGGGCGGCATACAAATCTAAGTAATAAATAAATAAAATAAATAACTTCAAAAGTTGTGGGAGCTCCAACATTGCAGGTTTCTAAGAAGAGATTGGACAACCATTTGTCTGAAATGGTATAGGATTTCCTGCTTGTGCAAGGGGTTGGAATAGGAGATCTTCAAGATTCCTTCCAACTCTGTTGTTCTGTTATGGACTAGAAACTTACGTTTCAAATTTAGTTCACATTGAGTACAAAGAAGAATATTTCAGGGTAGCAAAAGAGATTATATATGGGCATGGAGAGAAACAAACTGGTGCGTACAAGCTAGGAACTGAAAATGCTTTATGTCTTCTATCCATTATACACACAGAAAGAGGAGGGAGGGAGAGAAATTTGACTTTCCTTTTTATCTTCTTTTTTTGTATGATAAAGTCTAATTCATTCAGATCCAGAATTGACTTACTGTTGTGCATCCCAATTTATTTTTCTGACAGGTTAATTTTGTTGCTGTAATTGGACATCCTACTTGCAGGGTTTTTTTTTGGGGGGGGGGGGGGTTTGGCTATGAGACCTTCATTTCTTTAGTCAGCTGTCAAGTGATTTTGTTGAAGACTGGATTTTTCCTAATTTTAAGAGTGTTGTAGAGTGAACTCTGATCTGTCTCCAGTCCAGGTCTATTACAATCTTAAATCTTAATTAGAATAGAATAGAATAATTTGTTTAGCAGAGTGATGGTATTTGGGGGACAATAATAATAACAATAATAACATAATAATAATAATAATAATAATAATAATAATAATAATAATTTATTAGATTTGTATGCCGCCCCTCTCCGAAGACTCAGGGCAGCTCACAACAACGATAAAAACAATATTATACTGGCACAAATCTAATATTAAAACAAACAAAAAAACTAAAAACCCTATCATAATTAAAAACCAAACAGCACATACATACCAAACATAAATTACAATAAGCCTGGGGGAAAGGTGTCTCAAATCCCCCAGGCCTGGCGGTATAGGTGGGTCTTAAGTAGTTTACGGAAGACAAGGAGGGTGGGAGCAGTTCTAATCTCTGGGGGGAGTTGATTCCAGAGGGCCGGGGGCGCCACAGAGAAGGCTCTTTCCCTGGGGCCCGCCAGACAACATTGTTTAGTCGACGTGACCCAGAGAAGGCCAACACTGTGGGACCTTATCGGCCGCTAGGATTCGTGCGGTAGCAGGCGGTTCCGGAGGTATGCTTGTGTCTAGTTGTCTTGGTGTACAGTGCTCTATAGTGATATTTTGAAGGTAGGAGTTGACACAATTTATGTCCAGGATGCAAGGGGTCCATAAAGAATATATCAATTCAAACGGTCAAATAATTATAGAGATAGAGGAAACACTTTGGACTAGTAAATCCAGCTCCCTGCTGCAGGTAGGAATGCAAATTAAATCATTCATTGAAGATGGTTGCTTAGCATTTGCTGGATCACATAATTTGAAGTAGAAGCCATTCCCTTTATGGAGGACTGGTGCTTCTGCTTTTACTTTCTCCTATAACCAGGGTGGCGAACCAATGGCACAGGTGGCATCCGAAGCCATATCTCAGGGCATTTGAGGTGTTGCCCTTTGTCAGCTGTAGCACACATGTTTGCACTGGTTAGCTGATTTTCAGCCTGCCGGAAGGCAGGGGGAGGCTGTTTTCACCTTCTCCAGGCTCCTGAAGCCTGGGGAAGGCAAAAAATGGCAAAATGGCCCTATTGAAAGTTGTGAAAAAAACTTCTGTTAGGCACGTTGGGCCCATTTTTCGCCATCCATAGCCTCTGGAGGCTTCAGTGAGGGATATGTACATGTTTGTGTGTGTGTGTGTGTGTGTGTGTGTGTGTGTGCATGAATGGGGGGAGGACATTGCATTATGGGTGTGGGCACGCATATGAGAACTATCGTGGACACGCACATCCTTTTGGCACGTGAGCAAAGAAAGGTTTCCATTCAATTCAATTCAATTTATTAGATTTGTATGCCACTCCTCTCCGAAGACTCGGGGCGGCTCACAACAATAATAAAAACAGTATAACAATGGAACAAATCTAATAATAAAATTATATTAAAAACCCCCAACAATTTAAAAACCATACAACACATACATACCAAACATAAAATATAAGAAAGCCTGGGGGAGATGTCTTAATTCCCCCATGCCTAGCGATATAGGTGGGTCTTGAGTAACTTGCGAAAGACAAGGAGGGTGGGGGCCATTCTAATCTCCGGGGGAGTTGATTCCAGAGGGTCGGAGCCGCCACAGAGAAGGCTCTTCCCCTGGGGCACGCCAAACAACATTGTTTGGTCGACGGGACCCGGAGAAGGCCAACTCTGTGGGACCTTATCAGCCACTGGAATTCGTGCGGTAGAAGGTGGTTCCGGAGGTATTCTGGTCCAATGCCATGAAGGGCTTTAAAGGTCATTACCAACACTTTGAATTGTGACCGGAAACCGGTCGGCAGCCAGTGCCGATCACTGTCCTATAACATTAAACCAGATTTTTCTTTCCTGTAAGATAATACCAATATTTTACACCAAACCATGAATGGTGACACATTGGTTAGAATGAAATATTGTAGGCTAGTTTGCCCACAGACTGGAGTTTGATCCTGATGTGGTTTGTGGTTAACGCGGCCTTCCATCCTTCCAAGGTCAGTCAAATGGGAATCCAGATTGTTTGGGACAATGTGCTGACATTGTAAATGACTTGGAGAGTGCTGCAAAGTACTGTGGAACAGTATATAAGTCTAAATGCTATTGCTATTTTGGAGTGAGGGAAAAACCCTCTTTATGGCCTTCTCTGTGATGTCATTCAAGTATTATATCATTCTCAGTCTTTCCAGAAACAAACAAACATAGTAATTTACCCCCCTCTGTGTCTTAATCCATGTGTCTTAAACTTCAGGTTTAAACTTTATTTATTTATTTATTTATTTGTTTATTAGATTTGTATGCCGCCCCTCTCCGTAGACTCGGGGTGGCTCACAACAGCAATAGAACAATTCATAACAAATCTAATAATTTAAAAACATTTTTTAGATTCATGTAGATTCATCTGTAAATATGACTATGTACTTTTTTAAAAAAAGGAAAAAATTAATAAATATATATTTTAAAAAAAACAAAACATTTTTTAAAACCCCCTTATTAATCAGACATATATACAAACATACCATACATAAATTGTATAGGCCCAGGGGAGATATCTCAATTCCCCCATGCCTGGTGGCAAAGGTGGGTTTTAAGGAGTTTACGGAAGGCAAGGAGGGTGGGGCTAGTTCTAATCTCCGGGGGGAGCTGGTTCCAGAGAGTTGGGGCCGCCACAGAGAAGGCTCTTCCCCTGGGACCCGCCAAACGACATTGTTTAGTCGACTTAAAATGTGATGCCTAGAACTGGACACAATACTTGAATTGGTGTTTGATCAATACAAAATAAATGGAAAAGTTATTTTCCATTGCAGCTGGGCAGGTATAATAAATTTGAATAAATAAATTTCGTCTCAATGTCTTGTAAAGTGGCTTTTCCTTTAGTATGTTCAGTTTGTAATTAATTATTCCAATAATTGTAATCAATTATTTTTTCCTAAATATTTGGCGCTATAATAATATAATAACTATATCATCCTAGATCTGTATATTTTATTTGTTTCCTACCCAAAGTGCTTTGCATATCTCACTATGAATTCTGCTACTTTTAAAACCAATTTCACCCATTTCACTAGTTATATTTCTTTAGTTGAGAATAAGGAACTCCTCAACTTTCAACCACAAGTAAGCTCAAAATTTATGTTGCAGTTTGATAAGGATTCAACACTTCATCAATTAATTAATGTTAAAACAGGGAGCAGAACTGAACAACTTGTTCAGTATCTTCCTCAGTTTAACAAAGAACCAACCACTGATGAGTACTCTTGGAATACAATTTTTGAACCAATCGTATATCTACTAAACTGTCACACCTTCCAGCCCCAGCTTACTAATTGGCAATGAAAGTGTCAATGGCTTTCGTGTCAGCTGTTTGCTAAGAGAAAGATGGCATGCTTAGAGCATTCCCGCAATATGTTAAGGAAATTATCCAATCAAAACGTGAGATAAGGTTACTTTAGCGAAACCCTACTTTTGATAAATCTGTGCTGACATCTGGTAATTACTACATTGTGTTTAAAGCACTTAACAGATCGGTTGCTTTAGGATCTGCTCTAGAATCCTCCTAGATATTGATGTCAGGCTGTTGGTTCTTTAGTTCTCTTTCCATCTTGGAATGTCTTTTGACTAAACAATCCTATTTGGTGTAAAGGCTCAGAGTACAGGTAGTCCTTGACTTATGACCACAATTGGGATTGTAAAATTTGTTGTTAAGCAGTACAGTTATGGTGTATGACTTGACAACATGCAATTTTACAAACTTTTTTGTCATGTTGTCTGTTAAAGGAATTATTTATTTATTTATTTATTTGTTTATATTTTTATTTGTTGGTTTGTTTGTTTGATTTTTCATGCCGCCCTTCTCCTTAGACTCAGGGCGGCTTACAAACATGTTAGCAATAGCCCTTTTTAACAGAGCCAGTATATTGCCCCCACAATCCGTGTCCTCATTTTACCCACCTCGGAAGGATGGAAGGCTGAGTCAACCTTGAGCCGGTGATAAGATTTGAACCGCTGACCTGCAGATCTAGCAGTCAGCTTTAGTGGCCTTCAGTACTGCACTCTACCTGCTGTGCCACTTTGGCTCATTTACCGTGGTTGTTTAGCAAGACATCAGATGACCACACCTTGCAACCTTTCCTGCCAACTTCTTCATTGACTTAGCTTGTCAGAAGACAGCTGGGAATATTGTAAATGGAAATGATGCTGCAATTTCCATAAATGTAAATTGTTGCCAAACACACTTGGATCATGAACAAATGATGATTATAACTTACTTTTTCCCAACCTCTTCATAACTTTGTACAGTTTGCTTGTTTGTTTATTTAGATTTGTATGCCGCCCCTCTCCGTTGCTAAACAAATGGTCTTAAGTCAGTTATCTGTACCTACTATATATTTTTCCTAACAAATTGTATATTAGCTTTTAAAAGGTAATCCAGATCCGTTGGAATTATTTTAGGCTGAAGATATTTTAATATAGTTTCTGAGATATAATTGGTTATTCAGAATTCTGTATCTTAATTCACAACATCTGCATTTTAACACTTCTTAAATATGATTTTAAAAGTAGTTTCTCCTGGACACAACAGAGAACAGCTTCACATCCTGTATTTAGTGTAGAAGCAAATAAACAGGTATGATTATATTCATTGTATGATAGCTCTGCAATTATGGTTTCTTTAAAAAGAAGCCTTGCTTAGCATTTTGGTACTGTCTTAAGATTTAACAGAAGAAAGTTTCTTCAGTTAAATTATTAAAAGATCCCAATCAGCAGACTACATTTTATAAATCAAAGCAGTAGTTATCTACGAATATTAGAAATATTTGTAGATAAGTGTTCCAAATTGAGGGATTACAGGACCATAAATATATATACGTATCTATACACATTAAGAATTTCAAAACAAACAATGCTCCTCACAACACATATAAACACCGCCACGAGAATTGCGATAGCACAACTCTGCAAAAGTGATCAGATACCAACGGAAGATTTAATTATAGATAAGATATATGCATGTGTAGAGATGGACGAATTCACGAATTCAATTAAGGGAAATAAATTAATAGAATCAAAAAGAACATGGCAAAAATGGCATGAATGGGTTCAAAAGAGAACATAAAAGCAACATAATATGAAACAACAGTACAATTGAAACGACCTACAGTTACCGTGTATAATTAATGAACGTAATAGATTTTAGAATTTAAAAGTATGAAATACAATGTATATAATGAAATGAAACCGGTCAAAACTTACTGTCAGAATGTTAACTGAGAATATGTATAATCTGTAATTCAAAATAATATGTGATGGGAATGATATAAGAAAAATTAATAAAGAGATTCTCAAAAAAAAAAAAAAGAATTTCAACCTTCAGTGTTAGCTATGCTGTTTGCAAATGAGATTTTATTGATCTTCACAAAATGTATACAATCTTCAGTTTAAGAAATAAAGAGGCACGAGGCAACTGTATACACACATTGTTTGGAGGTTATATAATCCCATTTCTTTTAGGCTGTGAAATCACCATTGCCTTCCTAATTGCATTGTCGTCTGCTAAATAATGCATACACTGTTAGATTGTGGCACTTCAATTTGCTTCTTGTCTTTTAATTTATAAGAGTTTAAAATTTAAGATAAGAATAAACTGGTTGAGGTTCTGTGGGTTTCTTAAGAGTTTAAATGATATTTAGAGATACGTATTTTCCCTCTCTGTTTTTTCTTGTAAGAGAATAGAAACTCAGCATTAGAAGACAAAAATACACACAAAAATTCATAAGCTTAGGTCCTCAAATTTATGTTATTTGTTTTGCTGCTATAAATGGCCAAGATGGAACGTTCTATGGATGAGTTATATTTATAGAGAAAACTGCTAAAAGCCATGTAGAAACATAGAAACATAGAAACATAGAAGTCTGATGGCAGAAAAAGACCTCATGGTCCATCTAGTCTGCCCTTATACTATTTTCTGTATTTTATCTTAGGATGGATATATGTTTATCCCAGGCATGTTTAAATTCAGTTACTGTGGATTTATCTACCACGTCTGCTGGAAGTTTGTTCCAAGGATCTACTACTCTTTCAGTAAAATAATATTTTCTCATATGAATGCTCAGTTGAAAATGTACCGCAAGCTGAATTTCTGATGTGAGAAGAGCTTTGCATGTTATCACAATTATAAATTTCCAGGTGACATCTTCCATTTGTGAATTTTTTTGGCCCGAATATACTTGTGTGAAATTGGAATTTCATCAGTATGTCTTTTAAAAACTTTATTGTGATTCTTTATGTCACTGCAGCTAATGTTCATTTGGTTCTATTGAAATGATTCAATAGAATAGAATAGAAATCTTTAGAATAGAATTCAATAGAATATAATTCTTATTGGCCGAGTGTAATTGGACACACAAGGAATTTGTCTTTGTGGCATATGCTCTCAGTGTACATAAAAGAAAATATACATTTGTCATGAGATACAACACTTAATGATTGTCATAGGGGTCAAATAAGCAATGAGAAAACAATATTAATAAAAATCTTCAACTGTACAGATTATCATCCTCGACTTCTTTGTGATTTTGTCTTTTCTTTTGTGCCTCTTTTTATTCTGTATATTTAAAATTTGAAAGCAAGTCTATTTTTTCTTATTTCCTCACATTTGTCTTGAAATCTCAGGAGTGATGTATGTCACCTGGTTAGAACAGTTAAAGAGTTAGCTAAATTTCCTTAAAATTAACTCTGAATTCTGGCTAGTATGTTTCTTTAGAACTAATGGTGACATTGATAGCTCTTCATAGATTGCTATCTAAAATTCTGTAGTTTAAATATTATCTCAATTTCTATAGTATATAGAGTCTTTGGAGAGGGGCGGCATACAAATCTAAATAATAATAATAATAATAATAATAATAATAATAATTATTATTATTATTATTATTATTTATCAATCAGGCAGTCAAATCTTCATTATGGGTTATAGACTCCCATATTATAACTTGTTTAAAATTCATTGTTTTTATAACACATAACTCATTTTTCTCTACTATTTACTTTTAAAAAGGATGATTCATGTTCCTATTTTTGATGTGGGAATAACACTTCTATAAGATATTTTGGGAAACTTAATTAATGTATTTACAATTAACTGAGATTCGCATCTCCCATATTTATGTTGTTTTGTTGAGTGGGGGAAAAATGAAATCCAGTTATATCACAGTGATTATGCTATTTGTTAACATTATTCCTGTTATCTTCAGCACTGAAGTTTTAAGAAAATTTGGAGCCAGCTTCATACTGTTATTACTAGTTAAAAATATCACCTTCAGTAAAAACGAATAGGCATCAAGGCATAATTTTTTTCCACAAATTTCTTTTTCCTAAATTAAAATTTAAATATTTACACTCATAGAAAATTAGAAATAACATATAGTTATAATTTCTATTCCTGCAATGAAGTGAATGCTACACAGCACAGTGAACATATCATAATAACAGATGAATGCTGTATTACCGTACTTGTTTTTCCATGTGAAAATTAGGCAAATAAAACATAGCAACTGATGAAAAAAGGAGAAATAAAGTCTACTAAAAATATTTATGAAGTTATGTGTAGCAGCTCTCTCTCTCTCCTCTCTTCTCCCTCCCTACTCTCTCTTTACACACACACACACACACATCTGAATCATACAATTGGCTACTCATAATTTTGTGTAGAATTGTATAAGAATGTGTAAGAATTTAATATATAAATTTTGCTGCATTTTCAATTTTGGTATTAAATCTTTCCTTCATAAAGGAAAGTGCTGTGTGATTCTCTGACAATGGCATAGAGATTAAATGAAACAAAAGAGGTATTTGTTAAATATTAGATTAATTATTTAAGTTCTCTATGGAACTTTAATGCTACTAAATCTTTGCTTTGCTTTCCAAAGCTGTGCTCATTGTATATATTCTCAGTGCTTGGGAAGATTTTTAATTACAGTTTTGAATCTAGATTTGTGAATAAGAGAATACGCACTTCTTTTGTGTGAGAATGCTGCAATTGTAACATCTCATTGTATATATTTAAAGATAATATTTATATTAATAATTGAATCATAACGTTTTGATTTGGCCTAGATCCTGCCTTCAGATTCTTGAAGAAAGGAAATAATAATGAAATTTACTTTGCAAGAATAATTAAGAGTTGTTACTGATAAGTTAAGCAAAATCTTCCTCTCTACTTCATGATTTATTAAGTTGACTTCTTTTTAAAAAATTATTTATTTATTAAATTAATAAAAAAGGGGAATATAAACAAGAAAAGAAGAGGGGAGGGGGAAAAATACAGAATCAAATGGTTTAGGAAAATAGTAGAATTGTTGCATAGTAATACATAAAAATTTATAACTCAATAATCTATTTCTTAAACTACGTAGGTAGAATACAGTATATCCTTGTCATTACCATATATATCTTATGTTCTGTTTATAATTCATACATTTAGTTTCCAATGATTTAATTTGACTTCTATGCCACCCAATCTCATGAGACTCAAGGCGGCTTACAATACAATAGTGATAAAAATCAAATATAAAATGCTAAAAACAATAAAACCCCCATTATAAAACCCACTGAGCAATCTAATCAAAACAAACATGCATGTCAATCAATCTTAACTTGGCCATGACAGATGTTAACATTCATGGCCCCCAGGACTGCCGGCAAAGCCAGGTCTTCACAGCCTTAAACTACTAAAATCATTAGTAGTATAATGAATAGCAGATATTTGCAGTTTTGCTTTCTCAATCTGTGGTTGGCATAACATGCTATGAAATCTGAATGGAGATTATATTATCACTTAATTATGAGTATTGCAATTAAGGATATGCAAAGGAAATGTGCTGCATGTTTTGATTAATATTATTTATTTAATTAAAGGCCATTAAATATTAGACAAGGATAGTGATCTTGCTTTAGCCATGGGAGATAATTTCAAAATAGTCAATAGTGGGTTCTAAAACCCTTTGCTATTGGTTCATGTGCACCTTTGTGCACACATGCAATGCTTCTGCACATGTGCAGAAGCATCCCAGGTGGGTGGGCAGAGCCTTCTCCTGCAGGCGCTACCAGTTCACAGAACTGGGCCAAACTGGGAGTGATCCACCATTGCAATGGACAATATCTTCTTCACTGATGTTTCAGGTTTTTTTCCCCTTCTTAGAAACATAGAAGTCTGACGGCAGAAAAAGACCCCATGGTCCATCTAGTCTGCCCTTATACTATTTTCTGTATTTTATCTTAGGATGGATATATGTTTATCCCAGGCATGTTTAAATTCTTCTTACTGTTTTTGATATCATTCTTGAAATTATTCAACTTTCTTTCTTTCTTTTACTTGATCCCCAAATCCACTTTCAATAATTTGTTTTTAAACATATATTTCTTTCAATAAGTGGCTTTATTTCTTCAATGTATACAACTAAATGTGAAATTAACAATAACAGAAACTATGTTTTGCTTTCATATACACTGTAGTTTGACTACAAACAAACAAGAGGAACGGTTAAAATTAGGAATTTAAAACATAGAAATTAAACCAAGAAGGCTTTGTGTCGAATTTCTTTGAATCCAAGTTTCTTTAATTATCAAGCTGGTTGGTAGGAAATAATGCTAAGAATGAAGTCATACTGATCCAATATATCCAATTTCAAAGCAATTTTGCAATTATATAGCAACAGTTTAACTTTATCACTCCTTGTTAAGAGTAATCTTTACAAGAATACAATGATACTTCTACCTAAGAACGCTTCTACTCACAAACCTTTCTAGATAAGAACCGGGTGTTAAAGATTTTTTTTGCCTTTTCTCAAGAACCATTTTCCACTTACAAACCCTGAGCCTTCAAAACTGTAACTGGAAAAGGCAGGGAGAAGCCTCTGTAGGGCCTCTCTAGGAATCTCCTGGGAGGAAACAGGCTGGGAAAAGGTGGGGAGAAAGCTCTAGGGATCTCCTGGGAGGAAACAGGGTCTCCACCCTCCCTGTGGTTTCCCCAATCGCATGCATTATTTGCTTTTACATTGATTCCTATGGGAAAAATTGCTTCCTCTTACAAACTTTTCTACTCAAGAACCTGGTCAGGGAACGAATTAAGTTCGTAAGTAGAGGTACCACTGTACAGCAAAGGTTCTTTCTAACTACATGTCCCATATGTTTGCCAACTCTTACTTTCATTTACAGATATTCACACGGTTGCATATACACTGAAAAGTGGTAAAATAAAATGGCTTTTGTGGAAAAATATTATTATTCCAATTACTGTTCGCTATAGTTTCTGTTTATTGTTGTTTTAAATAAACCATGCGTGGTACCTGAGCTAGTATAATAACACTATTGATTTATGCTCTTTCATCATGCACGTAAGGCACACATTTGCAGTTTCCTACCTTTTACAGTGCACTGACTTGGACTGGGTTTTACAGCATGCATGGCTGTTTTTTAAATGTTAGTTTTGCAGGGGCTATGAAAAAGTATGATTTTTTTTTTTGAAGTGAGAAAGTGCTAAGCTGCATAGATTACATTACTTTCTCTTGCTTTCAGATAATATGTGGGAGACTATGGACTCCATGCTTCCGACATAGGAACAGGACCAGGTTGGGAAGCTTCACTTCAGAGAGAATGCTGGGAATTTGCAGAGGGCGACGGAAATTCCTGGCTGCCTCTCTGACTCTGCTTTTCGTTCCTGCTATAACCTGGATTTACCTGTTTGCCGGGAGCTTTGAAGGTAAGAAAAAAGAACCTGCTTGATATTAGAGTCTGGGGATTGGTGAGTTCAAGTATTTTCATCAATGTCACTTCAGATCTAGTAGCCTTGGGACAGATTGGATGAAGTTGTTCCCTCTCCTGTTTTCCTCATCTCCTAAGGGACTAGGAAGCTGTCTTTGCATAGCTGTGATACTGTCAATACCCATATTCTTTATCATCAGGTTGGTTCACTTCTGTGGGTGTACTTGTTACGAGAACTAAAGTATCCATTGATTTATCAACAGCTTAGACTGATTTTTCTCCAACTGACAATTAGGAACAAGTATTTCAACAATTAACTCTGAAGCTTTGAAAAAAAAGTTATGATATCTGTACATTTATGCCTTATTTACTTATGTATGTATGTGTGTACACAGCTGTCTCTATAAAGGCAGTTTCAGAACTGATGGCAATGTAGTTGGAAGCAATCTGCATGAGTTTTTGATATAAACATTGTGTATTAGATGTAGTTCTTTATATCTTTATTTTTAGTAGTTTTCAAGGGAACAGATGTATTTTATTATTATAATTTATTTGGTTTTAATGCTCAAAAAAGCTCAAGCAAAACTGTCATGTCATAGGAAATATCTTTTCATGTTTGAATGATTTCTTATTACCTGTACTAAGCCTTTACAATTTTTTAGGGATTTTTTTGTTTTATTTGTTTGTTGGTTGGTTGGTTGGTTGGTTGGTTGGTTGGTTGGTTGGTTGGTTGGTTGGTTGGTTGGTTGGTTGGTTGGTTGGTTGGTTGGTTCATTCATTCATTCATTCATTCATTCATTCATTCATTCATTCATCCAATACACAGATACATAGGAAGAAAATAGACATGTAGTAATATATATAAGGGTAAAAGTGAACTTAGAGGAGAGGGTATATGAAAGAAAGAAGATATATATGATAAGTGAGAGAAAGGAAAGAACAATTGGACAGGGGACGAAAGGCACACCAGTGCACTTATGTACGCCCCTTACTGGCCTCTTAGGAACCTGGAGAGATCAATCGTGGAGAGTCTAAGGGAGAAATGTTGGGGGTTAGGGGTTGACCCAATTGAGTCTGGTAATGAGTTCCACGCTTCGATAACTCGATTGTTGAAATCATATTTTTTACGGTCAAGTTTGGAGCGGTTCGTATTAAGTTTGAATCTGTTGCGTGCTCTTGTGTTGTTGCGGTTGAAGCTGAAGTAGTCATTGACCGGTAGGACGTTGCAGCATATGACCTTGTGGGCAATACTCAAATCGTGTTTTAGGCGCCGTAGTTCTAGGCTTTCTAGGTCCAGGATTGTTAGTCTATTTTCGTAGGATATTCTGTTTTATGAACTTCAAGAAAATGGTTTAGCTTAATGTGAACATTTATTTTTTATTTTATCAGCTTCATTCTTTTTCTTCTTTCCTTGGCCACTGAACTTGTTAATAGCCCGTAATGAGTTGAGAGGTTTTTCTTTTAAAATCTTATTTCATGGATTCTCCTGAAAACTTCTTTTCATAGATGAATTGACCATTTAAAACCATAAAATACAACCTATGAAATTGGATCAAGGGCTGGCCTAAGCCAGAATATTTGATTTATTCCTATATTGTTCCAGAAGAAAATTAATTTTAATCAATGGTGCTTTGCCAAACAAATTTTAGCTTGTTATATTTAGTACCTAGAGCTGTGATGCCGAACCTAATGCACATGTGCCACATGAAGCCATATCAGAGGGCATGCGAGGTGTTTCTGTATGTCAGCTCCAGTGCACATGTGTGTGCTAGCCAGATGATTTTTGGCCTTCGGGAAGGCTGTTTCACCCTCCGGAGGCTTCAGGGATGCTTTCCTGATGCCCCAGAGTGCAAAAAACCACCCAACAGGCAAACCGGAAGTTCAGAAAAATGGACTTCCAATGACCCTGTTGTTCTGTTTTTTGCACTCCAGAGTGTGTGTTCATATAATGCATAGCTGTTCTAATTATTGAGAGGTGGGTAACAGTATGTTGACTTCTAAGTTAGTTTCTGTATTAGAAATCCTAGCTTTGATAAAAGGATAAAATGTGCTTTGGTTAAAATTTGGTTTCTTTTGCCATATTGGACAGAATATGTCAGACCTAACTTCTACTATTTTCATCGTTAGCATGGAATTCTGATGTGACTTAGACTAGTAATCTAATGTAATGTATACCTGCTGTATCTTATCAAAGATGCCATGCAGGATATTATGTGAAAGTCTCAATTGATTGTGGGTAGTTGAGAGAGATCACTATGGTAAAGACTTTGACATGGAAAATTGAAATTGAGAATCTAAAAGAAGTCAAAAATTAAAATCATGACTTAATTGCATGTCTGTGAAACTAAAAAAAACCCCAAAAAATAATAATAGAAGGTTGTCTCATCCTCTGTTATGAAGTTGATGAATCCATATAAGAAATGAATTGTCTGGTTGTTAGAGATAAAAAGGTTGATCTATTATTATTATTATTATTATTATTATTATTATTATTATTATTTATTGGATTTATATGCCGCCCCTCTCCGCAGACTCGGGGCGGCTAACAACAGCAACAAAAACAGCATGTAAATCCAATTCTAAAAATATCTAAAAAAACCCCTTATTTGTAAAACCAAACATACGTACAAACAAGCATACCATGCATAAATTGTAAAGGCTTAGGGGGAAAGAATATCTGATGGCAGAGATGGGTTTTTAGGAGCTTACGAAAGGCGAGGAGGGTGGGGGCAATTCTAATCTCCGGGGGGGAGTTGGTTCCAGAGGGTCGGGGCCACCACAGAGAAGGCTCTTCCCCTGGGTCCCGCCAAATGACAATGTTTTGTTATTAAAAATTAATTCCATGTTGAGACTTATTACAGAAACAAGAAAAAATAAAAAGCAATATCCTAGTGTTTTTAGAGACTTTCAGTTGGACTCCTGAATATACTTTCTATTTTTCTGTCATGCAGCAGGACAGAATGTAAAATTATGTAATTTCAGGACCTTCCAGGAACTTGAAAGTTCTACTTCCAAGTAAGGTTACCCATGGCCAGAGAGACATAAAAAGGAATACTCAAGTCATAACAGACAATGAATAACTTATAATCAGCAATCATGCTTTGAGACACAAAGGTAACCAGTCATATAGAATTACAAGTAACAGACTTCTCTTACATAAGTAAGTTGTCATGGAGACATACTAGAAGTTATAACCAACCTGCTCTTATGGAACTGTTTCTATTTATGAGACATAAAAGTTTACATATAATGAACCAGGAATCATTAGGGAATCTAGCCAGGTACAATAATGATAATAAATTAATGGACTGTGATGTACCACAAGTCTGTCCAGGTTGATACTTCAAAAACTTTAATTCAATTATAGCCTATCCAACTTGATCTGGCCACAAGGTCATACAAGCATTTTATTATTTATTTATTTATTTATTATTTAGATTTGTATGTCGCCCCTCTCCGCAGACTCGGGGCGGCTCACAACAAAATAAAACAATTCATGACAAATCTAAATTATAGTTTAAAATATTAAAAAAACCCCATTTACTAAGCAAACATACATACAAGCATACCATGCATAAATTGTATATGCCCAGGGGAGATGTCTCAGTTCCCCCATGCCTGATGACAAAGTTGGGTTTTAAGGAGCTTATGAAAGGCAAGGAGAGTAGGGGCAGTTCTAATCTCTGTGGGGAGTTGGCATCATAGTTCCCTCTAAGTTGAGCAGTGAGCAATCGCTCACTTAAAAATCATCATCAACTCAGAGTTTTCCAAACCTGCCCAGAAGCCGAGAGGGAAAGAGTGAGAGGGAAGGAGAGAGAGAGGAAGAGAGGAAGAGAGAGAAACAGACAGGAAAAAGAGAGGAAGGAAAAGAGAAAGAAAAAGAATGGGAGTAAGGAAGAGAGAAAGAAAATCAAAATCTAGTTTGAAACTAGCTCAACTATTTAAGTGGCATTTTGATATTGATAGAGTTGTCCTATTATGAGCTCACTGTTATAGACACACAGTACAGTATTTTATTTTGAAATTCTCTGAGGCAAAACAGGGTGGGTTTTTTATTTATTTATTTATTTGTTTGTTTATTTATTATTTCTGTGCCGCCCAGTCCCGAAGGGACTGCCCTCAGACACTATACTTTTCCGCCCACCCCCCAAAAAAATTAGAGGGAACACTGGTTGGCATACTAGATATTCTTACCAAATCATAATTCCCAGGTGCCTTCTTTTGAAAACATCACTTTTATAATGCCTTGCTTATTCAGCCTGGTGACAATAATGTTTAGATAGGCTGTGAAATTACATCTCAGTCTTTAATAGTGAATCTTAGGCTAGAGTGTTTGAAACTGGCATCAGTCATATGTTTAGGTTTTTATTTTAGGTAGATGGGATCATCTGACTCCTCTTTTTCCTCTGAGAAGTCTAACATGGCCAAGTTTCATGATATTGAAAGGATATTGTAGAACCAGAAAAAAATACAAAAAATGGTAGTCAAAATTATCCGTTCTTCTATTAAAAAAAGATACCACATGTTGTGATTCAGCCTGAGGCTGCTCAGGGACCAGCTGTGTCTCTGCTGGCTCCATGCCCGGAGGAGGATGACAGCGCAGAGGAGGGGGCTGAACAGTCGGACGGGGGAAAGGAAAATCAGGAATGGGATGAAGGAGAACAGCATGAGAGCCCCGGAGGGGGGGGGCTCTCCCCAGCCAGTAGCTTGGAGTCATTAGGTGATGACGCACAAGCTGTCATTGACATGAGACAGCGACGTTCAGAGCAACGAAAGGAGCAGTTAAAGAGATATTATAACCATTGAAGTAGAAACAGCTGGGTTTGGGTGTGGGACTCATCAGCAGGGTTTAAAAGGCAGGCAAGCCCTTTAAGCCATGTGGAGTGTTATCAGCTTGGCGTGGCGTTATCCTGTCTTGTTTCTCGGTGTCTCTGTTCCTGGCTTGTGGCCCAGCAGCTTTGGAAGATCCGTGGGAGGTATAGGTCTGCTATCTACAGCCTTGGCTTGGCAGCAAGAATTCTGTATTGCTGCATGGACTTTTGGCCTTCGTGAATATATCTGAAGATACAGCATTTTCCTGTTTGTAAGGACATTTACTATTACCTGTGTTTTTCTTGAATTTTATAAAACTGCCTTTGCCTTTTACCAGTGTGTCTGGCTTCTATTTTTGGATTGGTATTGGCTTCTGGAGTGACCCAGACAGAACACCACATAGGAAAAAAAGATATCAGCAAAGCTCATGCATAGTTTAGATAATAATAATAAATAGAAGGGGTTTTTTGTCTTTATGTTAGAATCCAGATACATCCAGTGAAATTGAATGATGGGAGATGATAATAAGGATCTCTAAATAATGTGTGCTGAAAACTATGAATTTCTACATCATAAAATATATTGCAGTCACCACCTGAGGAATTTCAAAGGAAGGGTAAACAGATGCAAGGAGAATAAGAATTGTAATAGCTAACCGTCATAAGGGCTATATATTAACTTCACGATCAAAGGCTCGGTGCATTTCAACAAAAAGGCAAACAGGAGGATGCTAGTGTATTCACATCCTATTTGTTCATTCTTCATAGATATTCCTGGAATAGAATTGTGGATCAAATAGGCCTTTGGTTTAAGCCAGCATTGATAGCTCATTTTATTTTCTGTCCAGAATATCTTGCCAAGCTATTTCTACTGAAGATCCAAATTATACAGTTATGATGAGAAAAGGATAGAGACTTTTGCTTGAGAGAGCCCTCGAGGAACAAATGTAGATATTCTCTGTTTAAAAAAACCCCGCACAAGCTTAACAGTAATCAATTTGAGCTAAAGCAATGAATTAACGAGCATCAAAGAAAATCAAGTGGGGCGAGGGAGGAGAGGTTTGAATCATGCTGATCTCCATGTCCAGTTCCAATAAAGGAAGTCGGGCATGATCAAAGCAGGCACTGTCAGCTAGAAAATGTAGGTATGGTAAACAAAGACATGATAAAAAGAACAGGAAGAAATAGAACCTTGAACAGTTTCAAGTTTTTTTTCTGATATGCTGTCCTTATTTATTAAAATGATGAAGAATGTTATTTCTGAAATTTTATAAGAAACTCTTTTTTTCTGCAAAAGAGCTGCAGCATCTTATAAATAGTATCCAAGGTCTGTAGTATAGTCAAATACAGTGATACCTCGTCTTACGAACTTAATTGGTTCTGGGACGAGGTTCTTAAGGTGAAAAGTTTGTAAGACGAAACAATGTTTCCCATAGGAATCAATGGAAAAGCGATTAATGCGTGCAAGCCCAAAATTCACCCCTTTTGCCAGCCGAAGCACCCGTTTTTGTGCTGCTGGGATTCCCCTGAGGCTCCCCTCCATGGGAAACCCCACCTTCAGACTTCCATGTTTTTGTGATGCTTCAGGGAAACCCCACTTCTGGACCTCTGTGTTTTTGTGATGCTGCGATTTCACTGAGGCTCCCCTTGATGGGAAACCCCACCTCCGGACTTCCGTTGCCAGCGAAGCATCCATTTTTGCACTGCTGGGATTCCCTGCTGGAATTCCCCTGCAGCATCACAAAAACATGGAAGTCCGGAGGTGGGGTTTCCCATGGAGGGGAGCCTCAGGGGAATCCCAGCAGCACAAAAACGGGTGCTTCGCTGGCAACAGAAGTCCAGAGGCGGGGCATCCCAGCGGCGGCGGTGGGTTTGTAAGGTGAAAATAGTTTGTAAGAAGAGGCAAAAAAATCTTAAACCCCGGGTTTGTATCTCGAAAAGGTTGTATGACGAGGTGTTTGTAAGATGAGGTATCACTGTATATCCTTTTCGAAGGACCCTGATTGTAATATTAAAGGACTCTTGCCTGATTTTTGCCACCTCAAACTTCTGTGAAGATGAGAGATGATTTTTTACCCCTCTTTCTTAGGATGGTAGCATGTTGGGTGTGAATAGAATAGAGCAAAACAGAACAGAATAGAATTCTTTATCGGCCAAGTGTGATTGGACACACAAGGAATTTCTCTTGGTGCATATGCTCTCAGTGTACATAAAAGAAAATATAGATTTGTCAAGAAACATGTGGTAGAACACTTAATGATTGTCATAGGGGTCAAATAAGCAATGAAGAAACAATCAATATTAATAAAAATCTTAGGATACAAGCAACAAGTTACAGTCATACAGCCCCAAGTGGGAGGAAATGGGTGATAGGAATGATGAGAAAAAACTAGTAGAAATAGAGGTGCAGAGCACTTCTGAATCGAGCACTACTGAACATTTTCTTTACTGGATTTATGTTGACCCAAGAGACAGAATCTAATTGCATAAAAACAATAGTGTAAAAGCATTTTCCCCCTAAAGAGCCTCAGCTTCCACCATATAGTTTCCATTTTACCAGCATTCCTTATATGATGCTCCCTCTCTTCTTAAAAGCAGAAAATGACAGTATGAATCTAATTATTTCCCATTTTCATCCCCAAAAATCTTATATTACAAATATAGATAATCCCAACTTTCAGTTCCTTGAGGCAGTTACCAGTCTGAAACTTAAGTGTCATTCAACCGGAAGCTGAATCTTGAGTGATTGTAAAGTACGGTAGATTACAATCAAATAATGCTGAACTTGTAGCAGTGTGAGATTTGTTCAGGTTTGAATCGCCTGCCTCTTGAACTATGATTTAAACTGCTGCAGCTTCATGTCTGAAATATACTTTGCATGGAGAAAGTTACAGCTCTTAACATCTTCATGAAAAGCTGAGGACGATTCCTTTTTGATGTTTCCACTGAGCTGTTATTTGTTTTGTTTAAATTGTCAAAAATGTTTGAAAATGATCTTTAGGAAACTATCCAGGTTTTTTTAAAATGAATCAAAAAGTCTTTCTTGTTTATTTTTAATGTTGGTTATCAGACTGGTGGACTTTATTTTCATGTAGTCACAAACTGACGTAATAAATATCTAAAATACTCAATAAACATTTCACTTTTTAAAAACAAACTTTTGTTGAATGCTGGGTAAATAAATGGACAGCTTGTTTTGTCAGTAACAGTTTGGTGTGAAAGGAAAGGTATGTCCTTTTGAATGATAGACATCCACTTACAATTACCACCATGCCATTTTGTATCTTTGGCCAGTAATTACAACTAATTTAATATCAACATTCAGTTGAATTCTGCTATATCTTCTGGTAGCATAGATTGAAATCTATTTTTCAATGAAAGCACTGGATAGGATAATAGGAGAAAGATAGGAAAATAAGTGAGAACAAACAGTTTTGCAATTATTCTCCTTGATTGGAATACAATACCACTTTAATGAACTTCTAAATGTGAATTATAATCAGAACTTCGACAGAATCTTGATCATAAATTTGTTCATCAGAGTAAAACAAGGATTATCTCCCAAATAAACTTGTATTTTTGCAATGTAACATAGCGACATTATGCTCATTACAGTGGTACCTCGAGATACGAGTTTAATTCGTTCCGGACCTGCGCTCTTAAGTCGAGCAGCTCTTATCTCGAACGACTTTTCCCCATAGGAATTAATGTAAATAATTTTAATTGGTTCCAGCCCTCAAAAAACTCACAAAGTTAGTCTAAATTATGCAAAAAGACATTGCAAGAATAAATGTAACTTTACTTATTAATAAGATGATAAGCTGAGAGTTTTCCTTCCCTTCCTCTTTTTACCCAAAACAATCAACATGGCAAACTTTTATTTTTATTCATTAAACTGTAGTTATTTATTCAACTTTACTGCCACCCAATCCTGTAGAGGGAGGAAAGAAGGGAGGAAGGAAAAGGAAAGCAAGAAATGGAGGGAGGAAACGAAGGAAGGAAAGAAAGAAAGGAAGAAAGGAAGAAAGGAAGAAAGAAAGGGTGAAGGGACAGGAACAGAGGAAGGAAGCAAGGAAACTTATGAAAGGGGAGAGTAACTTCACTGCCACCCAATCCTGTAGAGGGAGGAAAGAAGGGAGGAAGGAAAAGGAAAGCAAGAAATAGAGGAAGGGAAGGTAAAAGAGAGAAAGAAAAAGAGCAAGAAAGAAAGCAAGCAAGAGAGAAAGAAAGAAAATGAAAGAGAAATAAAAATAGAGAGGGAGAATGAAAGAAATGGAAGGAGGGAAGGAAGGAGAGAAAGCAAGAGAAAGAAAGAAAGCAAGAGAAAGAAAGAAAGAAAGAAAGAGAAAGAAAGAAAGAAAGAGAAAGAAAAAAGAATGAAAGAGCAAGAGAGAAAAAGAAAGAGAGAGAGAAAGAAAGAAAGAAAGAAAGAAAGAAAGGCAACTTCAAAGAAAGGCTCACTGAGCATCTCTCACTCTCTCTCTTTCTATCCCTCTCTCTTTCTCTCCCCCTCTCCCCCCCTTTCCCTCTCTCTTTCTCTCTCTCCCTCTCTCTTTCTCTCCCCCTCTCCCCCCTTTCCCTCTCCCCCCCCAGGCCGGCAGCGATGTTTTAAAACAGCCGCGCCGTTTGCGAGCTAACTCCTGAGGTGCGGAAGTTCGCCTTTGGCATTTGGGCCACTTGGAATGTGAAATTCAAAACAGCGTTCGGATCCCCCCACCCCCAGCAGAAGCCAAGGACCCCCAGAGTGGGGCGGCAGGGGAGGCGACCGCCTCTCCACTCACCAAGTGCCGGGATACGAGCCGAGAAGAGCCGGGCTGGCTTACTTTCCTTCCTTCCCGCGCTGATGCAGAGCCACTCGAACAAAGCGTCACGCCCCCCTGACGCTTTTGGCGGCAAAAGAGCCCAGCGTCGCTTCGGAAGCCGCCGAAAGCATCAGAGGGGCGCGACGCTTTGTTCGAGTGGCTCTGCATCAGCGCAGGAAGGAAGGAAAGTAAGCCAGCCCGGCTCTTCTCGGCTCGTATCGCGGAGAGGGGCGGCATACAAATCCAAGTAATAAATAAAATAAAATAAAAAAATGTCTCTCCTCTCCCAGCTCTTATCTCGAGTAGCTCTTAAGTCGAGCAGCTCTTATGTCGGGGTTCCACTGTATTCATTTTTCAGTTGCTCTAATAGCACACTTTAAGGAGGCTTCTATCTTTCAACCTATTCAGATCGCACCATTATTAACCAACAAAATGGAAAAGAGTGAATGAGCTCCGCATACCTCTTCCTCCATCTTCCCAGAGGTTTTTTTTTTTTAATGTTTTCTGTTATGGCAACTAAGAATTGGTTTTGGTTCAGATAACTCCAGCTGTTGACCTTTAATATATGAGATAACTGAGCATTAAGCAGTAATTAAATCTTCCCAGGGTTATAAGCCTGCATTTTGGTAACAACCTATGATTTAATAATCTCAGATTTTCTTCCTCTCTCATTTTTGCAAAGGTGGCTACTTTATGCAGAGGTTAGGGTGATTTATATTTTTCTAATGTAAACGCAGTATCTGAACAACCAAAGGAGATGAAATTGTCTCATATGATTAACTAATATCTTGGAGGGGGAGGAAATAGTAAACCTTGAAAAAGAGAATGAATCTGATTCCCTGGTGGATAAACTTGCAATACTTGAATGAGCAGTAAAAACCAAACTAGCTGTGATATTACAGAAGTACAGAATGAAATTAACAATATGCTAAACATTAATTGGATAATCACGAAAGAATCAGCAACACTAGTTAAACATGGGGAATTACGAGAATTTAAAGAAATCAAAACAGCAGCTTTGGAAAGCGATCAAGCAGTAGTGGTATTAGGGTGGAAGGACAGCAACAAATGGACAATCCAGAATTGGTACTGGTACATGGTGGACCACATCCACTTCGAAATTATGGAAATAAGATTAAATAACTTTGATGAAAATAAATTGGAGAAGCTGATGGCACGATGGAATAAGGTGAAAGATTATATCTTAAGTAGAATATATGACGACAATGTGAAAAATAAACTCCAATCACTCTTTGTATGTAAAGAAATGTAAACCGGAGCCAAGGAAGAAATTGAAATTTACTGTAAATAATTTAACCCCCTAAATGGTGGAGGGGTTATTGGTGTTGGGCACTTTTTCTTTAAGATTTTTTGTTTGTTTGTTGTGATAAAAATTTAATTAAAAAATTTATTTTAAAAAAAGTGATATTAAAACCAAAATCTGATTTTTGTCCCTATAGAACCTGTCTGTGCCAAATGTGACTCCCCAGTACACGCCTACCAAGAGCTAAACCTCCTATCATCTTTGTCATCTGAGACAAATTGCAAATCCAAACACTTGGTTGGACTCCTGGTGTATTGCCTTAAGTATAGTGTGTTAGCTTGCTTTAGGAAAAAATAATCTGTTCCACCTCCAGGATTTATAATAAATTTATCAAGCTGCCTTACTAAACTTATATTAAATGAGATCATCCTGACTCATTGTCAAATTAAGTACAAATGTGCTGTCTGCAGTTTTAATTTAGCAAAATGTGTGGACCGAAACAAGAGCCACTTTGGTGTATTAATTAAGGCCTTAGACTAGAAAGTAGGAGACTGAGCTCCAGTCCTTCCTTGGCACAAAGGCATCTGGATAACTTTGGTGTAGTTACTCTCTTAAATCTAGAGAAATGGCAGTGGCAAACCACTTTTGAAAAAATTACAAAGAAAAGAACAGGGACCTGCCCAGGAACTTGTTAAATGTCAAGGGTGACTTGAAGATGTGAAAAATATGTAAAAAAAATCTTTAATCGTGCAATTCATTTTGAAGTCCTAGACACCAGTTATTTCTGTCACATATTAAAATGTGTAACAAATTCTGGAAATGTATTGGACTTGTTCTAGGTCAGGGGTCTCCAACCTTGGCAAATTTAAGCCAGGTGGACCTCAACTCCCAGAACTCTGGGAGTTGAAGTTCACCAGACTTAAAGTTGCCAAGGTTGGAGACCTCTGCTCTAGATAAATTGTTGAACTTCCACAGAAGTAGAGACTCTCCCCACTTACCAGTCAATTTAATTGTAATGCATATTCATGTAAACTATATTCTTCAATGATAATCCTGCAAACTAAAATGAAATAGAAGAGAAATACATAATTAACTTCTCATTTTTAATAAGGGAGCATACCTGTACTTCATCAGTGAAAAAATATTTTTTCTGATTGTTCAGGTAAAATAATCTACTGTATAATGAAATTTAAAATAAAATGAATGTTCAGATGAGAGTGACTCGAACAATTCAAAACAGCTCTTTAATATGTCAGGCAACTATGCAAATAAGAATTTAATTTTATCACATAATCTGTGCTTTAGGTTCACCAAATAAATATAATGAAATGTAAAATAAATTATGCTTACTGCTTATATTTTATGCATTAAGATTTTAAGGTGTTTTATCCTTTAAAATGTTTGCATCATGAACACATTAATGCAAAACACAGCTTTAATTATTTAAAGTGTGTAAACTGCTGGTGTCATGCAGGGTGACTTCATTGAAATAGCATTATCTGAACGAAGCTTTGCAAATATGAGTAAACAGATGATAAATATCAAGATGCTCATTATAATTTGTGTAGCTATTCCCTTGCCACTCTCCTAGTTTTTATTTAATCTCAACAACATTCAGAACTTTAGTTTAATTAGTGCTACCCACTACTTTTTGGATTTGAAGAAAAATGTATCCACACAAACTTTGCTACCCACTCTACCTATCTCTATCCCATCGTGGTGGAAATGTGTGGAAATTATTCAAGCATTAATGTGGAAATTAGGAAAAGGGATAGCAAATTATTTCAGCTTTATTTCCATCCCATCAAATTTGTCCAACTGATGGGACAGACTATATCATTATGGGGGGCTGGCAAAGGAAACAGTTTTGAGAGAAGTCTGGTCAATTGTGGTCATGTGTCAAAATATGCTGTGATTTTGCAGATGTATTTTTCACAATATATCCAAGTAGAAGTTGGTTATCGTTTCCCACAACCCTTTGTCCTACTATGTTCAAACTGACTCGGAATTTCAAGCTTGAGACTGGTTTGGGGATCAGTCAGATGCGTGCATGGAAGGAGTCCATTTTGAAAGAATCTGACTTTCCTACGACCCAAAGCAGAATGAGAGGAGATGGGGGTGGAGGACATTCATACTGGCCTAACATAGTCAATAAGTCCTCTCTTGCTGTCTCTGCCTCTCTCTGTCTCTGCCTCTCTCTCTCTCTCTCTCACACACACACTAAATTTTTATTTTTACTTGAAAGGACCTCCCTTTGCTTGCGGTGCCGCTGCGGCGTCCTTTTTTGGAAAAATAATTTTTTTTACATGAAAAGACCTCCCTTTGAAGGAGCTGGGGAATCCCTCCCACGAAGAGATTCCCGGGGCAGAGCTTTGATGTCACGTATACCGGCAGGTTGCTAAGGACGCCAAGGTGATCACTTCCTGGATTCCATGGAATCCAGGAAGTGATCACCTTGGCATCCTTAGCAACCTGCCAGTATACGTGACATCAAAGCTCTGCCCCTGGAATTTTTTCGTGGGATTCCCCAGCTCCTTTAGTGCCTCCCTCCCAACCTCCTGACTGGCCGACAGCTCCCTGGTGTTCGCCTTCCTCCGCCGCCACTGGCGCCCGGCTCCTCCTCCTATCAGCAGAGGACAGCTGGGTGGTGGCTTTCACGGTGTTCGGCACGAATGCGGAACTGAAGCACATTTTTTTAAAAAAATTGGGTTCAGGTCCGGCATGCCGAACACCACAAAATTCGGTATGGACCCGAATTGTGTGGGTTCGGTTTGCCCAATACTATCCATTATCTTTTATGGATGACTGAAGATTTGAAATAAAGCTTCTCAAGACAAATCAGATAGCAGTCCTTTTAATTCCTCTTTGTGCTTGTTTTAGCATCCCTACATTTTTCTCTTCTATATCTCCCTATTTTTTCTACATCTCCTAATCTTACTATTTTGTTTTTTCCTATAAACTCTTTAAAAAAGAAAACAGTAGGGCAAGCTCTATATTTTCACCATAATTCCTAGCCTGGGAAAGAAGACTGTGGTATCTGTAAAGTCACACTCTTTTACTGAATGGGTGGACAAATTCAATATATGAATTGGGATTGCATAAAGTTAAAGAAGATAACTGGGCTATGCACAACTTTAACTAAAAAACCTTTTCAAGTACTATTTTCTCGTTAAATTAATATAAAAACTGGATATTAGTTGGCCTTTTATCCCCAAATTGCTACTTATATTAAATTGCTAGCATTTCACCATTTTCCTGTACTGTACTTCAAATGCTGGATTGTAAGGTAGCTTCTCAAAGGAATTATTATAGATCATAAAATGTTTCATATTATCTGGAGTACACATTTCTATCTCTGTGTACATAATTTCTGGCTTCCAGTAGCTTTAGCATATGTTATTTGAGCTCTCGCTAATATGCAAAGAAATGAGTAAATCTATACATGTATTTGATTTTACTTCTTGTGAAAAATCATTTTGTGAACATTTAGTTAATTTAAAAAAAAATTGTTATATTGCCAGCTCCTAACATATACTATCTGAAGTGCAATAATAATATTGATTACAATATTTTACAAAAGTTTTTGAAGTTGTTTAAACTCAAGTTTCAGGTAATGTATCCACTCAGAAATATTTCTGTGAGTCAACCACACTATACAAGATATTACTCTGCTATACAGGTCACTTGAATGAAGTTGTAGTTGCAGTCTATTAGTAGGGTGCTATTTCATATGTTAAGCTAATAATTGAAAAATGTATTCCTGTTTGTGACAGGAAAGAGACTAGGCTGACTCAATGCTAATTTTTAACTCACTTATAAGACATGATATGGATAGTTTTCTCGTTGTATGTTAGATTAAAGCAGTATTTCTCAATTATTTTCTGTTATGCTCCCCCACCCCCCAGGAAGAAGTAAACATTTCATGGCCCCCCTCCCAAACTCTCCACCAGGACAATAGTTTTCAATATTTGGCACATTTTCGCTGAAAAAATGTATCAGCATGACTGGGGTGTAATATGTTTAATGTGTTTACCTTAATTTATTTGGCTTCATACTATCCACTGCCAACATTTTTAGACACAGTAAACATACCAGTCTTTCCTTGTCTTCCCCCGTAGACACAATGAAGCCAAGCGCTACATACATTTTATCGTATTTCCTCATCTTAGCTTTTGGGAGACATACGTTTGTCTCATTATCTCCATCTCTCTCCTCCTTTCTTGTCATCCCTGTTAAATATTTTTCCATGGTATCTCTTAAGGGTTTGTTAAATGCACTTCATATCTCCTACTCTGTGTTGTGTGCTACCCCCCCCCCCTGTGTTGTGTGCTACCCCCCTACTCCCTGTGGCAAAAAAAGCACATTTCCCGGGGTCACGTGCCCCCCGCCTGGCATCCGTTTGTGCCCCACCCCCACCGGGGGGCCCCATCCCACTATTTGAGAAACACTGAATTAAAGGAAAACATTTTTTTAACAATTGGATAAATTTAGAATAGAATAGAATAGAATAGAATTTTATTGGCCAAGTGTGATTGGACACACAAGGAATTTGCCTTGGTGCATATGCTCTCAGCGTACATAAAAGAAAAAGATACATTTATCAAGAATCATGTGGTGCAACACTTAATGATTGTCATAGGGGTCAAATAAGCAATGAAGAAACAATATTAATAAAAATCTTAGGATATGAGCAACAAGTTACAGTCATACAGTCCTAAGTGGGAGGAAAAGGATGATAGGAATGATGAGAAAAACTAGTAGAAATAGAACTACAGATTTAGTAAAATCTAATGCTTATAGATCTTTTCTCTGTGCACCAACAACATGGATTATAACTTCCATTCCATAAGAAAAATCTTTCCCTTCCTTACTGCCCATTGTCACCAAATAACAAGCTTTGGCAACTGTCACTTACACAGGCATGCTTGGGATGTTTAATAATCTGGATTCACGAACTCCTTTTTTATTTCTTACTTCTTAATTCTGCTGAATTTTGTCAATTTAACTTGTAATTGAAAACTACTGCCAAGAAAGAAAAGAAGGATGTCTTCCTTCATGCAAAGCTGTCATATCAACTGATGTTTTTGCTGGAACTGGATAAATTATATCAAGATAGCTGTTGCAAAAAAAAAAAAATCTAGTCTTCTAAGAATTACTGGATTTGGTATGTTTCGTTGAACATTTGCATAGTATGATTGAGGAGGACAAGGAAAGTTGTCGTGAACTTTTGATGGAATATTTTGGCCCCACTGAAATATGAAATTGGTACATGCTCAACTAAAATAGTAAATCATTTATCCTGATACACTCTGATTAAAATAATCAAAATTTATTTCACAGTAAGCTGCTTTATGAATCATAGTCTTAGCAAGCTGACATATATGTTAGTTGCTATTTGCAGATGGTTTCCTATGCTGTAGTTGCAGATATCTATTTTGATACAAAGTCATCCTTGACTTATGATTACAGTTGAGACTGGAAGTTATATATTTAAGTGATGTGGTCATTAAGTGATTTATGCCTCATTGTACATTTTTTTTGCTATGGTCATAAGTAAATCACTAAATTATTAAGCAAATCATGCAGATATTGAATTGAAATCCAACTTTCCCCATTGACTTTGCTTGTCACAAGTCCCTTGCGAAGGTCATAATGTGATCTCAGGATATGCAGTCATGTTGATGGCCCGGTGCTCAAATTTTGATCATATGATGATAGGAATACTGAGGGCCACAAGTGCAAGGACCTATTATAAGTCATTTATGTCACTGCTGCTATAACTTCAAAGATTAAGTGAATGGTAGTAAGTCAAGGACTACCTGTTTTATGTCAACAAAAATTATTTACCCATGGTGATAACCTATCTCCAAAGGACTGCTAGGCTTTTGGATGAAAGAGTGACTGAACTAATCTGTGAAGTTTCTGAAAAATGCCCTAATTAATTCATGAGCCACGAGCCAAGGATCAAAGAAATACAGTCATTTATAAGGAGCAACATTCCGGCAATTATTCCAATGGAGTCCGATCTGATCTCATGTAATTTACAGGTCCCCCATGATCCTGTTTCTTCCCTCCTCCCTCTTGTGGTAACTTGAAAGCTTTGCAAGTTGACATAATCTGCTATAATATTAGAGAAGAAATAACTCAAATTGAAAAAAAAGTATCTTTAATTTTGATAGTGTTAATCAGTGGCCCCCAACCTTTTGGGCACCAGGGACTGGTTCCATGGAGAAAGGTTTTACTGCAGATTAGAGGGGGTGTTGTTTTGCATGCTGCCTGTATCCCTTGGATGGTGCTTCACTTGCTTCCATGGCCTGGTTGATGGCATGCCGCAGACCAGCGTTTGGGGATCCCTGCTATAAATAATTATCAAAATATGTGAACCACATTTTTATAAACCTAAATCCCTTTTAAATTTAGTACAGTGGTACCTCAAGATACGAACCCCTCGTCTTAAGAACAACTCGTGATACGAACCCGGGGTTCAGAAAAATTTTGCCTCTTCTTACGAACTTTTTTCGAGTTACGAACTGGCGTTCGGAGACTGCTGGAAAGCCGCGCGGCTGTTTTAAAAGGTGACAGCTGGGCGGCGGGGCTTCCCAGAAGCCTCCCGAACGCCGGTTCGTAACTCGAACAAAGTTCGTAAGAAGAGGCAAAATTTTTCAGAACCCCGGGTTCGGTTCGGGAGGTTGCTGGGAAGCCCCCCAGGCCGGCTGCGACCTTTTAAAACACCCGCGCCGCTTCGCAGCTGTCTCCCGAAGCCGAATGCGGAAGTTCGGCTTTAGCGTTCGGCTTCAGGAGACATCTGCGAAGCGGCGCGGGTGTTTTAAAAGGTCGCAGCCAGCCTGGGGGGCTTGCCAGCACCCCCCCCGAACCTGGGTTTGGGGTTCGGGGGGGTGCTGGCAAGCCCCCCAGGCCGGCTGTCACATTTTAAAACAGCCAGAAAGCCGTTTTTTTGCGGGGGGGGTTTTTGGTTGCACGGATTAATTGACTTTACATTGTTTCCTATGGGAAACAATGTTTCGTCTTACGAACCTTTCGTCTTACGAACCTCCTCCTTGCACCAATTAAGTTCGTATCATGAGGTATTACTGTATTTTGACCTGAAAGGAACAAAATGAACTTCATTACATATGTTTCTACATAAAATGAGTTCAGAGTGGGTGTTATACCTATAGCCCCCTGAATTTCTTTTAAAATATCCACCCTAGTTTGTGACTTTGACCTTAACAATTGAAATGTTTTCAGGATTATTGTAATAGTGATTTTGTTAGAAAATCTTTTCATTCTGACTTTATAAATATTTCAGTTATTTTGTACAGGAGAGCTTTATCCATGACCAGGTTTAATATTTGCTCTCCATGATTTTAAATTAAGGTACAATTACCTTCTAAGTAAGGTATAATCCTTTGCAAAGATCTTTGTCCAATGAGGTTTTTTTATGTCTTATGGTCAAGTATGACACCTGGATTTCACATTCCCTAACCTCTAGAAGAGTTGTTTAGTTTTAAGTGCTTGTAATTCCTCTTTAGAGATTTAGTAGTTTAACCATAACATAGAGGGTAAAAAATGTTGGATGCTGATTTAGGAGCACTTAATTAATTTTAACTATTAATTAAGCATTTCATTTATATTGCTTACTTTTTCTGTTGTATTCTGTACTGTATTGATTGATTGATGTGCTTTGGGTAACTAGTTTTTAGCTATACCTTAATAAAAAAAACAAGTGCTGTATTTTATGGAGTATAAGATGCACATTTCCCCCCATAAAAGAGGGTGGAAATTTGGGTGCATCTTATATCCAGAATGGAGCCCAACCCATGCAATTTGCCTCCTTGCTGCAAACAGCACACGGCCTGATTAGCACAAGCAAGGCAACGGGGAAACCCCATCTTCGGCTCCTCGCTGCTGCCGCGCTGCGGAGCAGATCAGCTGTTGGGCGGCCGAAGGAACCTTCCCTGGGTCTTCCCGCCGCCCAGGCAAAGGGGAAACCCCAAGATCGCTTGCTGCTTGCCGCTTGCCCGTCACCCACCCACCCAGCCGCTCGCTTGCCGCTTGCCGCTTGCCGGTCACCCGCCCCACCCAGCCGCTCGCTTGCCGCTTGCCCATCACCCCGCCCACCCAGCCGCTCGCTTGCCTGTTCACCCGCCCGCCCGGCTGCTCGCTTGCCGCTCGAGAGCAAGAGGGGGAGAGATAGAGAAAGAGAGAGAAGGAAAGAAAGAGATGAGAGAGGGAGGAAGAGAGTGTGAGAGAGGAAGAAGCAAGATAGAGAAAGAGAGAGAGAAAGAAAGATGAGAAAGGAAGGGAGTGACGTCATCGGGTGGAAAAATCGCGATATAGCCTTTCGCAAAGATCGAGATCGCGAAACTCGGGGGATCACTGTATATATATTTCACAGAATTCCCCATCAAGAACTTTGAAGTAAAATATTCTCATGAGATAAGGTACTTTTCCCTGCAAAATCAGAGAGAATAGGAATAAATGGTAAATTTTCTCAGTGAAGAAAGTAAGATGTATTCTTCATTAATTTTTGTTAGGGATATGCAATAGAACTTGTTCATTAATAATAATAATAATAATAATAATAATAATAATAATAATTAATTAATCTTGATTTAGGGCTAAGTAATAAATTTTATATGTTTGGAACGGCACCAACCTATGAAGGTAGTAAGATCAAAATGAGTATGAAGAGATCCAAAATGTTTTATCAAATGGCAAATAAGATACATTATAAATAACTTTTAGTTGATGCACTTTGAGACAAACCCGCAACGCTATATGCTCTTTGGGTCTTTGCTCTCTCATAGTACCCAGGAAAAGGATCTTGGATCCTTTCAACTCAGTGGTTATCAGTGTGTAAATTCCACATTAAGATTCATTATGAAAAGAAAATGAAAATGACAATATTGTAATGTATGTTATGTATACAATTCTGAAAAAAAAGGTATAATACAGCTGAATGCAGAAGAAAACAGGAACAGGAATCAGGAACAGACAAAATAAAGTGCATCTCATAAACAAGAAGTAATGTGCACTAATTTGGATGTCTTTCAGACTGGATTGTATAAATTAAGGAGGGGGATATATCTATCAGCGAGTATTAGTCTTGAAGACTTATTAAGTTGGCTTGTGGTTAGAATGTTTCCAAGCACCAGTTGCAAGGGAAAAATAAAGGGGAAGAAATATGTTTCCTACTTATGGAGACTCAAAGCCTGTCTGGACAGCAAATGCTCTATTAACATGGGCTTTTTTTCTAATACAGCTGGACAGTTCTTACGACCTCACACATTTACTTACTTCATGCAGAAACTACTAGCTGGCTGCAAATGGTGTAGCAGGAGGACAATATACAGTACTTACTACTAAATTGATATCAGGCTCAGTGTGAACTATTTAAATTTGAAGTTGCTGCTTGTAAAGGGAAAAACAATTTGTAAATTACTAATGCAATTTTGTTTTAATCATCATTATTGCTTCGTTTGCAAAGAGTTCAGATATACAATATTATTAAGTACCAGTCTCTGGCAAGATATAATTGATCTTAGCAATTTTATCAATAACAGGTGAATTAAGCAAGAACGAACCCACATATGCACAACTGAGAGCAGGTGGGATAGTTCTGCTGTCTCCTATTCCTTTTAAAGGGCTGAATAATCAGCTTGCAGATGCTTTGGGCTTAAAAATATTTGCCTTACCTTAAATTATTAAAATATTTATTTTACTCCTAAATATACTAATAAATAAATATAAAGAATACAAAGATGTTGTCATTAACGTGTTTGTAAAGACTGGCAGTCTAAAGAAGTTGCAATTATCAATCTTCAAGGCCAAAGAAAACTTGGAAGTTTCTGTAAACTTTAGACCTCTAGAAACCTAAAAGAATAATTAACTTTTAGCAGATGAATAAACTGTTACACTTGGCAATATACTGTATATGTTTATTAGTCAGCATACCTGATTGAGAAGTTATTGTTGCCCTTTATTTCTGGTACGTTTTTATTGTGTCATTGAAATGGCTATTCTGTTCAGTTTTCTTTCTGTGCCTTTTTAAGTAGATTTTTAAAGGAAGATATCAGATGAGCTAAGAACAGCTGGTTATCTTTACCCCAAATGTTCTGACACTGTTCTAATAATTTGGAAGTGTCCTAAACTTGAAATAGTCCCATTTCAAGCTTAAAACACTGATTTCTAACAATTATTTTAAGCTTGAAAAAAATCTAGTAATTATTGAATAATACATTCTGAATGTGAAATGTTTTGAATTCTGCTGCTCTTCTACTTCTAACCACCTATTTTTTTTAAAGCCCTGGTCAGAATTACTGCCCTGGGAGCATTATCTTATATAATTGTGCCAAATCTACATTTGCTAAAAACTTTATGATAGAATGAAGCCAGTGAATGCTGTCTGCCATCTTGTCATATGACTTCCCAGAATACAAATTATGCCTGGAGGTGATAAACAGTTTGAGAAAATAGCAGGGAAAGAAATGTAGAAGTATTTTCATGCAGAGAGACCCATAATGTTTCTTAAAGAGAGGGGGGAGAAAGAAATAAAGTGGGATAAGGCACTGCATGAAGGGAACTCCAGGAGGAATAGAAGACAGGAAAACTATAGTAGGCAAATCAAGTGAGATTTAGGTAGATGTAGCTGTTAAAGAAATATCAGAAAATAGAGAAGTTCTTTATCGTGCTTAAAAACATCAGTCTATTCTGCATAGAATGCCCAAATGAAAAGAGGATTTGAAGATTAACATTCTCCTCCCCATAAATCATTGCCACCCAAGTTTTATTCTAAGATCTTGGTTAACTTGAGGGGGTTACATACATTACTTACGATCTTGCAGTAATTGTCAAAGTGATTTATTCCTTAAGTTGATATCAATGTTTACATGATAGATACCAGAAGGGAGGAGAGAATTTGAAGATCTATTTATTTATTTACTGTAGGGCATACTTCTTGTTGACCTATTTAACTGTAAAAGTCAATCTCTCATAGAAACATATATTTTTGTATCTTGTGATGTTCTGAACATACAGTGGGGGGGAAAGTATTTAGTCAGCCACCAATTATGCAAGTTCTCCCACTTACCCTGGGATAGATTGGTTATTCAACTATCTATGGGCATTATATTTGCTTTTGATATTGATCCTATTAGCTTTTTGGGCTGCTGCCACACACAGCTGGCTCATATTTAAGTGATTCTCCACTAGGACTCCCAAGGTCTTGCTTACAGTTTTTGAGCCAAGTGTTGCCTAAATTATACTTGTACCTTTGATTTTTTTCCTGCCTATTAATTTATAAAATCTTTCTTTTATAAATTAACCTTGCTTAATATAAATTAAGTTTCAGGTTGTTGGCTAGGGCCCATTTTTCAAGTATGTCAAAATACTTTTTTGATCCTGAGTTTATCTTCTGGGTAACATTGTGTACAGCCCACACAACCCATTAGATGTCCAGGTCCTCTTTGAACATGATGGACGAACATAATCAACATCACTTGTTTAGTAAGGTTTGTCCGATTACTAATCCATCTAGTGATTATGCAGAAATGCTGGTTTCTTGGAATTCTGGTTTTTCTTTTTCAGTGGTATTGTGTTGAACTGGGCTTTTGTGATAATAGGTTTCAGAGTTTCCCATGCTTCTTGAGTTTTCCCACTTTAATACAAATTAATTATACAATTCAATTGAAAAATAAACTGAAATATTTTAAGGGAAAAACAAGTAACAAAATAACAGTAAAATGTTATAAAATTTTTGAAGGAATTTACTTTAGTCTCAAAACCCTAGCATTTTAATAGGGAGGGGGATATAGAGTCTTTACAATTATTACTTGTGAGATTGTAAAAATAGAAACAGTAATTTGTGTAGTGGACATTTTCAACAGTATTATAAACATCTAAAACTTTAAACCTCAATTTAATAGTTTAGTAATATCAACCTATAGCAGGTTCTGTATAACAAGACAGTTTTTCATTTAACCAGCTTGAAGAAAAAAAATTGAATTAATTATGGAATGAGATCATATGCATGATTTTCTTCAGGTGTGTTGGACTAAAAGTCCCCATCTCCCAGATACCTTGAATAGCAGATTGGGAAAGGCATTTGAGTGACTAATCCAATCAATGCTTTTAAATAATGTATACAGATATGAACTTTTGCTGCCCTTTAGAAACTTGTCCATGTTTTAATTTATTTCTAATACTCAGTATTCTTGTTATTTGCATTTAATGTCTTAGCCTTACATAATATGAATAGCCTTGTTGCATCCGTTTTCTCTTGCCTGAGAGACAGTTTATTACTTGCTTCCTCAAGTCACTAATACAGGCTGTGATCAGGGCTTTCATGGCAAGGAACAGAACATAATTTATTGTCCTGTTTTGTTGACCAGGATTAATAGGAAAAAGCCACTGTGCTTGTTCAATTTAAATCTCCTTTCTGACTAATATTTAAAATTTATTATCACAGGTTGATGTCTCCCAAAGGATGTAATGATACTCCAGGGCTTGTGACTGCTTCAGTGTGGTGATGGAATGCATATAATAAATATTTCAGTGTAATTGATGCTATTGGAAAACATCAGCTGATATTGACTAGAAATTTGTCACATAGGAAAGACCTTAAAGATCTTACTTTTCCCTCATTGTACCAGTACAGTATTTTGAAGTATTAGCCTCTGTATATCATATTCCCAGAAGTTGTAGATGAATATAAAGAGGTGGACAACAGTGCACATAAATTCAAGCTTGTTGAGAAAGATAAAAATAGTAATATAAATATCTTTGAGCTAAAGGAATTAAGTTATGAGGAAAGATGTTTCGCCATCACTCCGCAGTCTGCATTGGTTGCCGATCAATTTCCGGTCACAATTCAAAGTGTTGGTTATGACCTTTAAAGCCCTTCATGGCATTGGACCAGAATACCTCCGAGACCGCCTCCTGCCACACGAATCCCAGCGACCGATTAGGTCCCACAGAGTGGGCCTTCTCCGGGTCCCGTCAACTAAACAATGTCGGTTGGCGGGCCCCAGGGGAAGAGCCTTCTCTGTGGCGGCCCCGACTTTCTGGAACCAACTCCCCCCGGAGATTAGAACTGCCCCTACTCTCCCTGCCTTCCGTAAAGTTCTTAAAACCTACCTCTGTCGTCAGGCATGGGGGAACTGAAACATCTCCCCCAGGCATGTACAATTTATGTATGGTATGTTTGTGTGTGTGCTTGTTAGTATATTGGGGTTCTTTTTAAACTTTTTTTAATATTTAAATTTATTTGGATTTGTTACGATTTGTTTATGCCTTGTTGTGAGCCGCCCTGAGTCCGCGGAGAGGGGCGGCATACAAATCTAAATAAATAAATAAATAAATAAATAAATAAATAAATAAATAAATAAATAAATAAATAAAGAACAGCATTGTATGTATTTTTGAATTAGTAGTGAGGAATATAGGGTAAATGCTATATCTTAAGACAGCTATATTTTGAAACATGATAGCCATCCATAAAAGATATGTAAAAATAAATAAATATATTTTCTTTCCTAAAATAACAGTATGATGCATTTGTAGGAGTGATGGGAATAAGGAAGCACAGAGCTAGTAATTTGGAAAAGGTTTTATGTCACTGAGCATAAAAGCAACAAGTGACATTTCTTACATTTTTATGACATCTCTTTCAGAGTTTAGCACAGGTTATGTGTTCCATTAGTAGTCTGTGAATAATCTAATTGGAGAAAAAGAGATTCTGAAACTTTGTGTGGGATGTTACAGCAGCGTATAATGGAGATTCTCAAAGTTGTACGGTCAGTTGTAAGGTCTCAAAGGTCCAGGAGGGAAGCGTTTTTAATAGGAAAGTGAACACAAGAACAAGGGGACACAATCTGAAGTTAGTTGGGGGAAAGATCAAAAGCAACATGAGAAAATATTATTTTACTGAAAGAGTAGTAGATCCTTGGAACAAACTTCCAGAAGACGTGGTAGATAAATCCACAGTAACGGAATTTAAACATGCCTGGGATAAACATATATCCATCCTAAGATAAAATACAGAAAATAGTATAAGGGCAGACTAGATGGACCATGAGGTCTTTTTCTGCCGTCAGACATCTATGTTTCTATGTTTCTATGTAATCTGATTATTTAGTTTTAAATAATTTACTGTGCCACAAATCTATATCAAGATTTATTATAGAAATTAACAACATGATGTCCTGAAGGTTTTTTTTGGGTTTTTTAGACATACTGTCTCAGTCCATTGCCATAGACTTCGCTGGCTAGAATTGATAGTGAAATTCCATAATGACAGGAACTATCTTTCCCATGCCCCTTCTAACACTATCTGGAACCAAACCTGAAGAAAGAACAATAATATGGTATCCTCAAGTTCCAACTCTGATAGCCAATACAGAAAGATTCTGTGGTTGATGGCTTTGAATACTGTTAACAGGTCAAGAACACAAGGGTGAATGCACCACTTCAACCTCAGCTCTGTTCTAGGTTATCAACAAGCACAACTAAGGCTGTGTCCTTACTGAATATCAACTTGAAATCTGACTTGAAAGTCTAATTCAGTGTTTCTCCAGTAGGCTAGCTAGGGAATTGATGGAGTTAAAGTCCACATATCTGAATGTTGCCAAGGTTTGAATTATCTGCTTCCTCCAGGGTCCTTTTCAATTGAGGCCTGACCACCTTCTGAAAAGAAAAGGTTGACCCACGAGGATAATTTGCCAGACCCATCCTTGACTACTGCTCATCTGTCTGGAACCCATACCACATCTCAGACATCAACACCCTTGAAAATGTCCAAAGATATTTCACCAGAAGAGCCCTTTACTCCTCCACTCGAAACAGAATATCCTACGGAAATAGACTAACAATCCTGGGCCTAGAAAGCCTAGAACTACGCCGCCTAAAACACGATTTGAGTATTACCCACAAGATCATATGCTGCAACGTCCTACCACTACTTCAGCTTCAACCGCAATAACACAAGAGCACGCAACAGATTCAAACTTAATACGAACCACGCCAAACTCGACTGTAAAAAATATGAATTCAACAATCGAGTTATCGAAGCGTGGAACTCATTACCGGACTCAATTGTGTCAACCCCTAACCCCCAACACTTCTCCCTTAGACTCTCCACGATTGACCTCTCCAGGTTCCTAAGAGGCCAGTAAGGGGCGTAAATAAGTGCACTGGTGTGCCTTTCGTCCCCTGTCCAATTGTCTTTCCTTTCTTTCACCTATCTTATATATTCTCTTCCTTTCATATATCCTCTCCTCTAAGTTCACTTTCACCCTCTTATATTATCACATGTCTATCTTTCTTCCTATGTATTTGTATATTGGACAAATGAATGAATGAATGAATAAATAAATAAATAAATAATTATCTAAAATAATTGATTCAAGAACAATCTCTTGAGAAGAAACCCTTCTTCCTCTTCCCACACTAGAGGTACAACCATGATCTCTTTTTAAAACAAACAAATAAAAACTTTGTAACTTTTAAACAATAGTTCTCCCCTTTTCAGTTGGACTATGTTTCTATGAAAAGACAGCATTAAAGTGTAAAGGGTTTGCATTGCCCTTAATGTCCTATCAATGCATTTATACCTATGCCACTCATCCTTTTTTTTGCTTATAAACTTGTATCTTTTCATTGCACTGCAGTATAGAATTCCACTGCAGTATTTTGTGAAATGTGAAAAGTAAAAATAATTGTATTCCAGTTTGGAAAATATGAACTAAATCTATTTGTGATTTAAAATGTAACCACCACCCCAAATATCTCCCTGTTTATAGCATCAAAGACCGTAAGCAGCATTGTGAAATGTCTTACTTTTGCCAGTTATCTCCCTTGGAATTTTAGCCAACTGAGCTAAAGCATTAGCAAGGCTAAAGCAGGATGAGGTGGGAAAAGGTTTTTCAAGAAGTGGAAGGCTCTACCCATTTCTCAGAATCAGTATTGAAAGAGATTTAACAAGTTATTGAAATGTTCTCCAGTTCTAGTTGATGCATTTTAGGACAGATAGTAAATGAAGATAGCTAGAACTGTAGCACATTCAGAAGCAAGATGAACCTCTAAGAGTGCTGCTCTCTTGCACATCTACTAGGACAAATTTGGTGGTCTGGAAATTCTCAAACTCCTTTCAGAGGCTAATACATGCTAGTAAATGAAACAGAAAAATCAATCCAGGAATTGTTTGGAGCTTAATTGTGTAGAAAAGCGAAATGGGAATGATAGGTCCATACATGCATGCAGAGATACCCTGTTTCCCCGATAGTAAGACACCCCCGATTGTAAGACGTATCGGGGGTTTCAGGGGGGTCGGCTAATATAAGCCGTACCCCGAAAGTAAAACATATGTCTTACTTTCGGGGAAACACGGGGGTATTGCCGGGGGGGGGAGCCCGATGACGTCGCTTCCAAGCTCCCCGCGCGCCCCTCGCCTTCGCCTCGCCGCGGCGCCACCGCCTCTTCCCCGGCTTGGCAAAGCAAAGGACGGCGCTGGTCTGAAGCAAGCCGAGCGGGCGGTGGCTTGCAGCGAAGGCGCTCATCCCAGCAACCGAGTCCTGCCGAGGCTCAGCTGCAAGCGGCCAGCGAGGCCGACCAGCTCTGAGGCGAGCGGCCGGAGCTGCGCCCTCCTTCGCCCCCCTCCTTTCCGGCAGGCAGGTGGGGCTGCCCAACTGCGCAGAGCACACGCTTCCCCGACACGCGTCTGCGGCTCCACGCGTGCACGCCGCTTGGAGCCCTGAGGTTGAACTTGGAAAAGGGCTCACGAGGCTCCTGTCCCACGGCTGCCCTTCTGGACTCTGGGGAGGTGCCTTCGGGAATGCGACCCTTTCAATTTTTTTCCAATGTAAAACATACCCCGAAAGTAAGACGTAGTGGGGCTTTTGGGGGTAAAAAGAAAGTAAGACACTGTCTTACTTTCGGGGAAACATGGTAGACATGAAATTATAGATCAATAATAGTAATTAGCAATCTGTAAAATCTTAAGACATTGCAGCTCTTAGACAGGCAGATGAAGCAAAGTTGCTGAACTGCTTGGTTCCAAGTTCAGCTCCTCAGTGACACCTAAAAACATTGAAAATAATCAATACTGTAAAACAAAATGAACTATCAGATAATACGATCATTCTTAGTGAACGTCCTCAAAATCTGGTATCAAATTTCATAGATTGTATTAGGGTCATTTGACATACTTTACCCCCCCCCTCCCATTTTGAACATCTTTGACTAAAATTTCTTGATTGTTGTTGTGATTCAGTCACTAAGCCATGTCTGACAGTGACCACAGCACACCAGCCCCCCCATCCTCCATTGTCTACCAGATACTGCCAGAATCCATGCCCTCTGCATGGATGCCATTATCTATCCTTTGGCGCCGACTTCTCCTTTTGCCTTAAATCTTTCCCAACTATAGGGTCTTTTCCAATGAAAGTTATTTGAGTTACCAAAATCAATCAAAATGATATGAGGTATGAGGCACGTCATTGAATTCATAGGCTAAAGGCATGTACAATTTGTATTAAATATAATTAAAATTGATTGAATAGAAAAGAAAATACTGGATTAAACATATGTTCAAGTTAAATGGACTAAGACATATTACAAAAGTATATTATTTAGTTTACAAGACTCATATATCCTAATATAAATTAGAACTTAATTAGCACTAATGAAAAATTGTTATTTGAAGTTTCAAAGACACAACTTATAGAGGTCTAATGAATCAATCACTTTTGGGGGCTTATTAATAACTTTATAGGTAAACGAGTATTGACCGATCTTTTACACCTGCCATATCCATTACTTTCATTTTTCAATCTATGAAAAATCATGCCTAAATAATAAGCACACAAATAGGCGTAAAAATAATGTTTATCCTTGTACCACATAGTGATTGTGTCAGCTTTTCCCCGCTTAATTATTCACTTAAAATTCATTTTAACCAGGAGTGTGTAATATTTTTATGCAACCGAGAGAAGGCAGAACGGTGAGCTTTATGGGAACCATGTTTATTTATTTATTTATTTATTTATTTATTTATTTATTTATTTATTTATTTATTTATTTATTTATTTATTTATTTATTTATTTATTTATTTATTTATTTATTTATTTATTTATTTATTTATTTATTTATTTATTTATTTATTTATTATTTAGATTTGTATGCCGCCCCTCTCCGAGGACTCGGGGCGGCTCACAGCAGAGAAAAACAAATCATAAATAATCTGAATACATTTAAAACATTTAAGATTTAAAAAGAAAACCCCATATAGTACATACACACTCACAAGTATACCATACACAATTTAAACATGCCCAGGGGGAGATGTCTTAGTTCCCCCATGCCTGACAGCAAAGGTGGGTTTTAGGGAGTTTACGGAAGGCAGGTAGAGTAGGGGCAGTTCTAATCTCCGGGGGGAGTTGGTTCCAGAGAGCCGGTGCCGCCACAGAGAAGGCTCTTCCCCTGGGGCCCGCCAACTGACACTATTTAGTTGACGGGACCCGGAGAAGGCCCACTCTGTGGGACCTAATCGGTCGCTGGGATTCGTGTGGCAGGAGGCGGTCTCGGAGGTATTCTGGTCCGATGCCATGAAGGGCTTTAAAGATCTTAGGGTTTATATATTACCGTATTAAAAATGCAATTCATTTTTCTAACTACATTTGTGCATGTAGGATATTTTTTCTCCTTACCAAAATGTCTTCTGGAGTTGCAATATTTTTTCCCCGTTAATTTTTTTCCAGGTCACTATCTATACATCCCACTGGTAAGCTATAAAACTTGGCTTTATCTGTGATTTCCCCCCTCATTTTTTTCATTTTGTAAGTATGCTTTTGCAAACTTTTGCTCCTTCTTCTCAAATCCATTGAATAATTTTAATCTGTGTTCTGCCCTTCACCCCCCATACCATTCTTTTTTCCCTATGTCCCAGAGTATGCTCTAAAAATAAGTAAATGGTCATAACACTCAGCCATTGAGTGAACCGTTTTCAATGGTTATAGTGGCTTTCTATCCCATTCCCAGTATTTTATTTGAAACACCTAATGGTTTGCTTCTTATTTTTCTGCCCTTTTATCATATTCTGCCAGTGACCTTTTACTCCAACTTTTAATAAAAGCCTTGCCTGTCAGAAAAATCTTTTCAGCTCTTAAAAGATCTCCTGCTTCCTTGCTGTCTCCTGTAGACTTAAAATTGTTAACCTTCTACTATCTATGAAATTCCCCCTCTGATTTAGGACCATTAGAGCATCCATTAGAGGACACATTTTTCCTCTTGTTGGCAGTCTCCCTTCTTTTCCCCTGTTTTGATTTTTCATTTGTTTAACTTTAACCTATCAATGTAAGTTACTTATCAATGTAACTCCTTTGGACTAGAACCATTATGATATTTATTTGATAGATTACCCTCTAGTCCTAGTATTTTATTATACAGTGATACCTTGTCTTACAAGCTTAATTGGTTCCAGGACGAGGTTCTTAAGGTGAAAAGTTTGTAAGATGAAACAATGTTTCCCATAGGAATCAATGGACAAGTGATTAATGCGTGCAAGCCCAAAATTCACCCCTTTTGCCAGCCGAAGCGCCTGTTTTTGCACTGCTGGGATTTCCTTGAGGCTCCCCTCACTGGGAAACCCCACCTCTGGACTTCCGTTGCCAGCGAAGTGCCCATTTTTGTGCTGCTGGGATTCCCTTGCTGAGATTCCCCTGCAGCATCACAAAAACATGGAAGTCCAGAGGTGGGGTTTCCCATGGAGGAGAGCCTCGGGGGAATCCCAGCAGCGCAAAAACGGGTACTTCAGTGGCAACGGAAGTCCAGAGGTGGGGCATCCCAGCGGTGGCGGCGGGTTTGTAAGGTGAAAATAGTTTGTAAGAAGAGGCAAAAAAATCTTAAACCCCAGGTTTGTATCTCGAAAAGTTTGTATGACGAGGCGTTTGTAAGGTGAGGTATCACTGTATACTTATTACATAGGAGAAAATATGATGACTTTCTGCCTGTTTCTGCCCAATTTTCCTTCTTGAAAATTTTAATGGTGAAGCTGGTCGGGAAATTTATAATTATGGTTGAAAACCTGCAAAGCTAATAAGATACTCAATTCAAGAATAGCCAGATTCCGTACTGGTGGTTTGTACTTACATCTGCATCTACAGAGAGGCATACATGCCAAAATATCTGTTCTCTTTATTTGTACTATGATAGTTGAATAATGAATCTTTAAAATGTTAGTTTAATTAGTATACATATCCCAGCTTCAGTATCTAATTGAATTCAACTCTAAGTTAGAGATTCCTAAGTGAAAAGTTTCGATAATGCAAAGCTAGTTGTGAAAATCAAGTTTCAGACTAACAATTGATACCTACCAACTCCTCCAACTGATTGTATTGATACCCTGAGATTTTCTTTTAAGTGAGCCAAGCTTTTTTAATCATCCTTGTGATGAACTGATTATTTAGAACATATTTCTGTGTTATATGTTTTGTTTTATTTTCTTATTTTCATAAAAGGAAGATGGCTTCTTTTTCTTTGTTTTTTGTCTTAATGTGACATTTGTAAGATTCAAGAGACTTTCTCCACAAGCTAAGACAGACGGAATTCTAGGTTAAGGTAGTTCTGTATTATTGTTGATGTTCTGATATCCTGAGCTGCCAATCAAAAGTTGTTTATGTCTCTCTGTTCCTTTTCTTCTTTTGATGGTTCAGGATCTTTAAGATTTTTTTTTTAATATCTCCTGAAAAATAGGAAAACTTTACTCATTTTTAAAAACTTTAGGTGTGATTGTTTATGCAGAGCATGAGATCATTTACAAATACCGGTATCTTTCAAGCTTGTTTCTGTCTCTTGACTACTGTCTCCTTTCAGATCTGTTTACAGAAGCTGCTTTCATTTCCCTGTGCCAGTTTCTCTTGAAATGTGTATCTATCTTGTTTTCCCTGTCACTTCAAGGTGAATAAGAGGAGTGTTGCATTCTGAAAATTGCATATTTGCTTTACCTTAAAAACACCCCTACATTTATGCTATTTATCATTTGATTCTATGTCAATTCTTTCCTTAATCAGCATAACATTTTCAGATATATTTTTGTTCTTTCCACCAAATGATCCATTCCACCAAAGTGATCATTTAATTGCATCCAATGATCTAATTAAAGTGTCTTAAGCAGCAGTAGCCATGGAACTGTTTTTGAAATAAAACATAAACTCAGTTTACAGCTGGCAAAAATTAGGCTAGAAATATTCTGACAAGGCCCTATAGATACTATTATTACATGTTTGATGGCCCCTTGGGGAGAAGACGCCAAAAGGTAACAGGTACCGGTAGTTAATGTTTGTCTGTCTGTCTGTCTGTCTGTCTGTCTGTCTGTCTGTCTGTCTGTCTGTCTATCTATCTATTTTGTCCAATACACAATGAGGGTTTTAGTGCGTATATATCTATGTACACATAGTAAAATACGTGATGAAGGTTATAGAGAAGATACTCATAGTAAAATATATCTAAGAAATAATAGAAAAGAAGATATAGTAATAGAACATATCAATGAAAGAATAGAAGAAGAGATATAGGAATAGAAGAAAGGTATAGGAGATATAGGAGAGCAATAGGACAGGGGATGGAAGGCACTCTAGTGCACTTGCACTCGCCCCTTACTGACCTCTTAGGAATCTGGATAGGTCAACCGTAGATAATCTAAGGGTAAAGTGTTGGGGGTTTGGGGATGACACTATGGAGTACAGTAATGAGTTCCATGCTTCAGCAACTCAGTTACTGAAGTCATATTTTTTACAGTCAAGTTTGGAGCGGTTAATATTAAGTTTAAATCTGTTGTGTGCTCTTGTGCTGTTGAGGTTGAAGCTGAAGTAGTCGCTGACAGACAGGACGTGCAGCATATGATCTTGTGGGCAATACTTAGATCTTGTTTAAGGCGTCTTAGTTCTAAACTTTCTAGGCCCAGGATTGAAAGTCTAGTCTCATAGGGTATTCTATTTCGAGTGGAGGAGTGAAGGGCTCTTCTGGTGAAAATGTCTTTACCAGATGTATCCATAATAGGAATTGGTGAATAGATGCCCACCAAAGATTTGGATTTTACTCTCATTAATCCTGAGCAGTAGCTATTCTGAATAAATTTATGGCAGGAAGTTTAAAAATAATTTTCATTCTGAATCCATCAAATGATAAAATCAAATGACTTGTGGCATTTATTCTTTCAAATTGAGAACGTGCTCATGCCCTCCAACCCTCATAATTCAATATTCTAGATTAAAATGTAATTAAATCTGCATATTTCTTACCCATTCCAACTTGCCATGATTATATTATATGGACCAAAATTCCGATTCCAATCTAAATTAGTAGTACCCTATACCCACCTACCTTTTTGGTGATAGAGATTAATAACCTTTTTAATGGAGCCATTAATGAAGTCATAGAATTGGAAGAGGCCAGGTAATTCATTACGTAAAATTCATTTCAGGAATCCCAAATTAAAGAATCTGAGAGATACAGGGAATCTGGCCCTTGCTTGAAAATGTGCAGTGAAGAGCCTATAACTCCCTTATCCAATAGGTTCCAGTATTGAGTTTGTGTGTTTGTACATATGTACATGTATGTATGTATGTATGTATGTATGTGTTCTGTCGGGCTGTCTGGTAGACTCCTCCTAAAAGTTCACAGGTACAAATTTCAGACACACACACGTTTGAAAATTCAAAGCAATGTTCTTTATAATGAAAATTCACTTAAACCAAGCCCTCTTGGTATAGCAAAGAGCACTGGTCTCCAAACAAACTGGTAATTTGTACAAGTCCCCTATCAGTTTTGTGTACTTAGCTTGCAGCTGTGAGGCAATTCATAGTCCTTCTTCTTTCACAAAGTGAAACACACTTTGCCCTGGTTTAGTTTCAAAGCGGGGAAAAATCAGCACACAAATGGTCAAAGTCAGTAAAGCAGTCACGAAACACAATGATCAGATAATCTTCCACAATGGCCAAACCCACAGGCTGCTATTTATAGCAGCCTCACTAATTACCACAGCCCCACCCAACCACAGGTGGCCTCATTTTCTTTGATAATAATCTCTCAGTTGTTGTTGCCTATGCATCGCTCTCCGCATGCCTGGCTGTATCATTAACTCTTGTTCTGAATCCAAGGAGGAGCTAGATAATTGATCTCCTTCTGAGCTGTCTGCCCCACTCTCCTCCTCCCTGTCACTCATGTCTTCTTGGTCAGAGGAGCCTTCATCATCAGATTCCACCGGGGGCAAAACAGGCCTGCAGCATGTGGATGTCTCCCCCACATCCACAGTCCTTGGGGCAGGAGCTGGGCCAGAGCTAACCACAACAGTATGTATGTGTACATATACATTGTGTGTGTGTGTGTCTAATTAAAATGTATAGAGAAAAACCAAAACCTCAGTTCGGTGCTGTTCAATGGGGCTTAATATTCTACAATAACACCTTTTGATTCCATTATAGAATTAAATAGCTCAAAGCCCTCTTGGATCCGACATCAATCATTTTCTTCAAGGTAGCTATCTGGTGCCCTTTAGTGTCCAGCCTTCAAAGTATTCTTATTAACTCAGATATAAACAAAAGAACTTTCCCCAGGAATAAGGATCCTTTTAATTAACTTCAAAGTCTTCCTTTAATTCAAATACATCTGAACACTTAATCCATTTAAAACTTTTAAAAATGAGCACCATAATTACCTTTCTGCTGCAAAAAAAAAAATCATACAAAACATTAAATATATAACTTGTTTTCTAAATGGATTGAAGAGAAACTCACCCACTATGTACAAGCATTTTAAAAACCCTCCTAAGTGATTAAAAGGATAAGCTTTGGTTGAAACTTTTGGCATTGCTGCTTGACCAGACTATAATTGTTTTCATACTGAAGGCTTTTGTTAGCAGGCACAGAAAATTTGGTTGTAAATGCTATTCAGAAAATGCTTTAAAATATTATATTATATTTATTATATTATATTATATTATATTATATTATATTATATTATATTACATTACATTACATTACATTACATTACATTACATTACATTACATTATATTATATTATACCCTGTTTCCCCGATAGTAAGACACCCCCGATTGTAAGACGTATCGGGGGTTTCAGGGGGGTCGGCTAATATAAGCCGTACCCCGAAAGTAAGACATATGTCTTACTTTCGGGGAAACACGGGGGTATTGCTGGGGGGGAGCCCGATGACGTCGCTTCCAAGCTCCCCGCGCGCCCCTCACCGCGGCGCCACCGCCTCTTCCCCGGCTTGGCAAAGCGAAGGACGGCGCTGGTCCGAAGCGAGCCGAGCGGGCGGCGGCTTGCAGCGAAGGCGCTCGTCCCAGCAACTGAGTCCTGCCGAGGCTCGGCTGCAAGCGGCCAGCGAGGCCGACCGGCTCCGAGGCGAGCGGCCAGAGCTGCGCCTTCCTTCGCCTGCCTCCTTTCCGGCAGGCAGGTGGGACTGCCCAACTGCGCAGAGCGGTTCCTCCCCTCCAGACACACGCTTCCCCAACACGCGTCTGCGGCTCCATGCGTGCACGCCGCTTGGAGTCCTGAGGTTGAACTTAGAAAAGGGCTCACAAGGCTCCTGTCCCGCGACTGCCCTTCTGGACTCTGGGTAGATGCCTTCGGGAACGCGACCCTTTCAATTTTTTTCCAATGTAAGACATACCCCGAAAGTAAGACGTAGTGGGGCTTTTGGGGGTAAAAAGAAAGTAAGACACTGTCTTACTTTCGGGGAAACACGGTATTACCGTATATTATATTACCGTATATTATATTACCGTATATTATATTACATTACATTACATTACATTACATTACATTACATTACATTACATTACATTACATTACATTACATTACATTACATTACATTATATTATATTATATTATATTATATTATATTAAACAAAGTAGCTTCTAAGTAAGAAGTGAATGTGTGTCCCATGTTGTAAATCACAGTTGGTGGGACCAGGTGATGAAAATGTATAACATTGCTTATTTAGCTAATGTTGTGGAGAGCAGATGGCATTTAAATCGAATCAACATGCAATGAGTACTGTTTCTCTACCTTAACATAGTATATGTTATTTTCTTTGGAAGTGCTAGAGAAAATGGAAAAGTATCTTCATTTTAATTAAACAGATTCTGTCATATACTGTAGGAGGCTGTAATGGAATAGAAGAGAACAGAACAGAATAGGAGGGGCAAGGTCTGATGGCCACAGCAGCGATGCCATTCCCTCTCTCTTGGGAATGGGCCTGAATTCCCATTGCCTGGGGGCTCTGGTCCTTTTGGATCAGACCGTATCCCTCCTGTAGGGAGGGTGACACATGGGACACTGCCAGCAGCCTGTGGTGAAGCCAGACAGGCAGCCATGCCTGAGCCGACACGGCTGCAGAGACAACGCGACACTGGAATGGAAGCTGAATGATTACATCTGGAAAGAGAGCTGGAGGTGTTACTTATAGGGAATGGAAGGGATATCCTGTCCTTGGTGGTGAGCTGAGTGTGCCTGAAAGGGATTTTGCAATTTTGTTTTTTTGATTGGAAGTTTGGCAAAGGTTCGGGTTCGGGAAGCCGCTGAGAAACCCCGCCACCTGGCTGTCACCTTTTAAAACAGCCGGGGGGCTTCTCAGGGTCCTCCTGAATTCGAACGGCAAACCTGAACTTCCGGGTTCGGCATTCGGGAGGCCGCTGAGAAGCCCCCCAGCTGTTTTAAAAGGTGACAGCCGGGCAGCGGAGCTGCTCAGCGGCCTCCCGAACTCGAACTTTTGCCGAACTTCTGGGTTCGCCATTCGGGAGGCCGCCGAGAAGCCCCGCCGCCTGGCTGTCATCTTTTGAAACAGCCAGGGGGCTTCTCGGCGGCCTCCCAAACGCCGAACCCGGAAGTTCGGGTTTGGCGTTCGGGTTCAGGAGGACGCTGAGAAGCCCCCAGGCTGTTTCAAAGAGAAGATTATTGTACTGCATTTATCAGTGAAAGTAATTAGAAAAGGGAAGACTATTGCATTGATATGACAGTTACATATAGATTAGGGAAGATAATCTATTTTTTAAAAGTTTTAAGAATAATTTAGCTCTGTCTCAATAGATAGTGTAATTCAGATCCATATTTAGCACTTAGCTAGCAAATCTATCAATACTTTGTAAATCCTTAAAAAACATTTCTAGCAGACTGTGTTACAATATAACTATAATATAATCAAAAGATGTAAAATGTTACAGCATAATGCTGTGAACAAAATTTATTCCACTCTTCTGATCATTGAATTCATTTTAAAATAAGTGTTTTAAAGAATGAAATTGTGGTGGAATATTCTTAGTATGATGTGAGGAGTTAGGTGTTGCATTTATTATACATCCAAGGTGACTAAGGGATATGTACGTGCTTTATGTCTTTCAATATATAATAAACTCTTCAGTGTAAAAAAAAAAAATCTGAGAAACTAATCAGCAAAAACCTGGGAGGCATATTACAGGATAAAGCAGGTGTCAAGACATTGCACAATATTAAAATGGGGATTTCTGTGAAAGTCTTGTTAACTTGTCATTGAGGAGGTTTTCAATTTAACCCAAGTTCCAGTTTGGAAACACAATGGATGGAAAACTAATAAAAGAGAACCAATGTACTAAAGGAGAAATTTTATGACAGAACAGTGGTACAGGAGTTTTTAAAGAAGAGAATGGACAACCATTTTTTCTGAAATGATATAGGGTCTCCAGCTTGAGCAGGGGGTTGGACTAGATGACCTCCAAGGACCCTTCAAACTCTGTCCCTCTGTTGTTCTGTCCTCTTTTATTTGCACTCTATGTAATTTAACATATCTTTCATGATCTTAAAAGTGCTTTAAGAGAACAAAACATAAACCGAAGGAACAAACTTTTTGCTATTTGTTCCGGGCACCATCTACAATTGAAACTGACTACTGTATTCAACTAAAATGTGAGTTTGATTACCTAGAATGTTTCTGAACTTGCACATTTTCACTAAAGCTGCAAACTGAAGGTTAGGTTATTACAAAAAGAAGGCCAAGCTTTAAAAGTTGTAAAATAGCTACAAATGAAGCGTCTTTCTTAATCATTAGCATAAGAAAAAAAATTGCCATTTAAATGATCGGCTTAATGAGCCGTACTTGCAGCTGTTAAATTACCCTTTGCTCTCTTGTGGATTTCATAGTCCTGCAATCAAGAATTCCAAAGCATGTCAACTGTAGCTCTTAAAGAGATTTTAACAATAATATTTGTCTGAATCCAAATATTATTATTATTATTATTATTATTATTATTATTATTATTATTATTATTTAACAAATAAGTAAATATGGACTTGTGTAATTCACTCTGCTATTGTGCCAGGAATTTATACTCTTTGTTTCTACATTTAACAGTTTTATTTTCATATTCACTCAGGAAGTTGTCGTTTATTTAAATCTTGATTACAAATCAAACCAGAATACAAAAAACCTTATGGTTTTGTTATCTAGAGTTTGCACAGTTCCATAGCTCTAACAGGGAACTGTCACTTCTAAGAACTTTGGCTTAGATCAAGTGTAGTATAATGGGCAACACAATCTTGCCCTCCTTCCTGTTTGTTGTTTGGTTTTCTTGTTTGTTTGTTTTGCGAATATAAGTATTTCTTGACTTATTATTGCAATTTAAATTGGATTTCAGACCCACATAACCAGATGAAAATTTATTAAATGTTTTGTTTGATTGTAAAAGCAAATCACCATGGTTTTTCAGCAAATCTATGGTCCTTTAGTGTGAATCAATTCTTCTAAATGGGCAATTTTTTTCCTGGAAACTGGCAAAAAGTGGTGCAGAGCATAGTCATGTGACCAAAGGGCCCAGCAGATGGTCACAAAGGCAGCTGGCAAGCACTCAAAAGGCAGTCATGTGACTGTGCAGAGAGGAATGACATGCCATTTTATGATGGCTAGAAGCATCCATTCCAGGTCTTTCATAATTTCAAACAATTGTTAAGCAGTAAGTCATAAGTCAAGGACTATCTATAAGCAGACAAAATTGAATTATTGCCTGGAAAACCAAATTCCAGGTAGATATTATCTCTGAGGGATCCTTGGTGCTTTCTGAGCTTGCTTGTTTTCTTGATTGCTCTGGCAATCTCACACTACTTACCAGAGCTTACAAAACTTTTGCCAGACCCATCCTCGAATACAGCTCATCTGTTTGGAACCCATATCACATCTCAGACATTAACACCCTTGAAAATGTCCAAAGATATTTCACCAGAAGAGCCCTTCACTCCTCCACTCGAAACAGAATGCCCTACGAGACTAGACTTTCAATCCTGGGCCTAGAAAGTTTAGAACTAAGACGCCTTAAACAAGATCTAAGTATTGCCCACAAGATCATATGGTGCAACGTCCTGCCTGTCGGCGACTACTTCAGCTTCAACCACAACAACACAAGAGCACACAACAGATTTAAACTTAATATTAACCACTCCAAACTTGACTGTAAAAAATATGACTTCAGTAACCGAGTTGTCGAAGCGTGGAACTCATTACCGGACTCCATAGTGTCATCCCCAAACCCCCAACACTTTACCCTTAGATTATCTACGGTTGACCTATCCAGATTCCTAAGAGGCCAGTAAGGGGCGAGTACAAGTGCACTAGAGTGCCTTCCGTCCCCTGTCCTATTGCTCTCCTATATCTCCTATACCTTTCCTCTATTCCTATATCTCTTCTTCTATTCTTTCATTGATATATTCTATTCCTATATCTTCTTTTCTATTATTTCTTAGATATATTTTACTATGAGTATCTCCTCTATAACCTTCATCATGTATTTTACTATGTGTATATTGATATATACCCACTAAAACTCTCATTGTGTATTGGACAAAACAAACAAACAAACAAACAAACAAATAAATAAATAAATAAATAAATAAATAAAAAGATGTTTCGTTATCCTAATTAGGTAACATCATTTTTATATTTTCACATATATGAAAGGGAATCTGCTATCTCTCTGTGTACATCAGTTTGCCTAATGGGAATGGGTGTTTGTGTGCTTTGACTTAAAAGTGATAAAAAATAGTGCAATATTGGAGGGTGTCAACTGTACTATACTGACTTCTAAGCTAGGACTCAAGAGAAAGATTTTTACCATATGCGATACTGTGGAACATATTTATTTTGTAGCACTTACATCCTAAGTAAGACAAATTGTGGCCGAGTTATAGTCATTTGGCTTTACATATATATTTTATGCAAATCTTGCCAAAAATAGTCTTGTTTTCAGAAAAGCTACCTATAAACATATGGAAGAATATTGTTGAAGTCACAGGTTTTTTTTCCTGACAGTACCAACTTGTGCCAGTACATCATCTTGATGATAATTTGGTGCTATTTGAATGGTTTATAGTTATTTAGTGTTATAAAATCTCTGAATTATGCAAAATCAATAGAGCAAGGCCGTATATATATATATATATATTTTAAAAAAGTTATGATCTCAGGAGAATATTTTACTAAAACATTTGTGCTGGTCGAATGACCATAATTAATAAACTACTACTAGCATCTCCAAAGCAGATGTTTCTTAAATATCACATATTATTTAAATCTATCAGAATGCACACGGGGGAAAGAACTATGACCTTTTCAAGTCTGTGGACATTATTTGAATGAAAAACAATGGAATTAAATGGTAATCAGAATAACACTTGACTAAATTTAGGAACTGAATTAATACATGGTAAATGTAAAAAGGCATGTAGAGGCTGATACAAGTTATGTATTTGAGTTTTCTGGAATAATTTAATTTGAACAATCATGACATTGTAGGGTTTACAACTAACAACAAATAGCTTATGTTTTCAGTTGAAGTTGTTTCATAAAATAAGGACATTACTAAATAATACCATTCATGCTGCAATCACAAAATCTCTAAAGCCTACAAACTTGAAATTTGGCATGCATGTTCCTGTTGGCTTCTAGATGTTCACTAAGAAATATTTTTCCAAAATGACAATCAGATCATTAGTATTTCTATATTTTTATTAACGTACTCTGACGTTCTACTCCTTGTCCCAACCTGAAAATAACTCTGGAGAGGAGAGCATAAAAGAGACTTCTGTGAAGCAAAGCTGGGAGAGAGAACAGGATAGAATAGGGGAGACTTCTAGATTGAGGGAGAGAAGGGGAGAGGAGAGGCCAATCATAACTACTCATTAATTTTCAAATTTTAAGTTTAGATTTATAAAGCCCAATCACATAGTTTTCTGGTGGAACACGGGTATCCAGCTAATTATGAAATAAAAATCTCAATTGTGATCAAACACATAGTAATACTCAACAATGTAGAACAGGTTGCATCAATATAGAAAGTTACAATCAATAAAATTAATGCAATATGTCTACATGTTATCAATATCTATTTATAAAAAGTTTTATGTTTCTTTGAGAGAGATTTAATTTGGCTGCAATAATATTGGTATTACTGATAGAATAAAAGAGATAAGTTGGAGTATGTGTTGTTGCTAATAACAACTCAAACATTTTAGAAAAGCTGCTTATAGGTTAAAAATTGGTAAATTTGTTACACAGCATGTAGTTGAATGAATCACAAATGCTTGAGCTGCTTCTGAATCTTCTATTAAGGCTTGATAGAGTGTTCCATAGTTCAGTGGATCACTTCATTTTTGCAGTCACACTTTACTGCTGAAATTAAATCTAATAGAATGTACTTTGTATTCTTCCATGTTGGACCAAATGCTCTGTAACAACCAAAAACATCCACAATTATAAATATAGATAATTAAAACTAAGAGTGGGAAGATTCAAACTGTTATTAAAGTTATTTGTTTTCACATTAAGTTTTTAAAAATGCAGAATTGGAAATAGAAAAACACTTTCTGAAATAACTAAGCTGCAATTTGGGCTGTTTTTGTCTACTTGAATTGATTAGATTTCTCTTCTCTCTGTTTTCTAGCATAATGCCCAGTTTAAACTAGAATCATGTTTCATCATGAAGTCTAAAACAAGTCTAAAACAGCATGAAGTAACAAAAGAATAGGATACAAACATTGAACAAAATTGTTTAACTCGTTAAACAGTGAATCCCCAAAAATGCCTGTTTTACTAAGCTGTTGCAGGTGACAAAGAAAGCGTATTCCGGGTATCATCTGCTAGGGATTAACTTTTAATGGATTCATGGAGTTAGACCTTCTATGCTATGGCGGCGAATTATGTTTGCCAATCCCAGTAAAGCGGCCTTTTGCAATTGACAGATGGAGATTTTGTCAATTCCGATGGTTTTCAAATGTCCGCTGAGATCCTTTGGCACTGCGCCCAGCGTGCCAAGTACCACTGGGACCACTTTCACTGGCTTATGCCAGAGTCGTTGCAGCTCGATTTTTAGATCTTCGTATTTCACTAATTTCTCTAGCTGCTTCTCCTCAATTCTGCTGCCTCCTGGGATTGCGATTTCAATGATCCATACTTTCTTTTTCTCCATGATCACAATGTCTGGTGTGTTATGCTTCAGAATTTGGTCAGTCTGAAGTCGGAAGTCCCACAGTAGTTTTATTTGCTCATTTTCGACTATTATTTTCAACTATTATTGTTGTTGTTGTTGTTGTTGTTGTTGTTGTTTTACTTGATCGCTGTACAATATCCAGAACCACTTTTTGTGAGAAGTGTGGCCATATACATTTGAGAAATAAAATGCTCATAAATAGTTTTGCATTATCCTAAATGGAAATACTGAATGGGTATTGCCAAAGGGTTTGTCTTTAGCCGAGAGCTATTGAATCAGAGGTGGGTTTCAGAAGGTTCTGACCAGTTCTGTAGAACTGGGGGCAGGGATTTTGAGTAGTTTGGAGAACTGGTAGCAGAACATTTTAGTAGTTTGGAAAACCATTAAATACCACCTCTGATAGGCTGCGCCCCCATCTATTCTCTGTCTCTCAAGTCCCAGCTGATCAGGAGAAAATGGGGATTTTGCAGCAACCTTCCCCTGGAGTGAGGAGGGAATGGAGATTTTGCAGTATCCTTCCCCTGCCATGCCCACAAGTCACTCCCACCAAGCCACACCAACCTCACCAAGCCACACCCACAAAACGGTAGTAAAAAAAGTTGAATCCCACCACTGTTTCATTAATGACCCAGAGCAGTGATGGCAAACCTTTTTTTCCTCGGATGCCAAAAGAACATGCATGCGTGCTATTGCAAATGCCTGAGTGCCCACACCCATAATTCAATGCCTGGAGAGAGCGAAAACAGCTTCCCCCCCCCCAGGAGGTCCTCTGGAGACTGGAAACGGACTATTTCCCAACTTCCAATGGGCCCAATAGTTTCATGTTTCACCCTCCCCAGGCCCCAAAGCCGAGGAGGGTAAAAATGCTCCCCCCCGGTAGGATCTCTGGAAGCAATAAATGCCCTCCCAGAGCCTCTGTGCGAGACAAAAATCAGCTGGCCGGCACATACATGCATGTTGGAGCTGAGCTAGGAATTGGCTCGCGTACCAGCAGATATGACTCCGCGTGCCACCTGTGGCACCCATGCCATAGGTTCGCCATCACTAACCTAGAGGATAAAAGAAAAGGGAAAACATTTTCAAATGGCGGTAAGGGAATTGGCCAATACTTAAAAAGATAAAATTATGATAGCATTCTGTCTGTTATTTTTGGATACTGGTTCAAATCCTACAGGATGAAGTTGAGCAGTAACATATGTAAGGTACTGCATCTGTACGAAGAATCAAATGCATAGGTACAGAACTGACAAGATCTATTTTGGTAAGAGTAAGTATAAGAAAGATTTAGAAATATTCCTGAAATACCGATTAACACCAATTGTGATATAGCAGCTAAAAAGGCCAATGTGATCTTTGATTGAAGAATCTGTAATAGATGAAAATTCTCTGAATAGGAGTAGAGGTACCATTTTATTCTCTGTTGGTTAGACCATGCATTATTTTCCAGTTCAGGGAATTTAAAAAGGAAACAAAGTAGAGAGTTCATAGAATAAAAATGGTCTGGAAACTACTGGTGAAGTCCTTTTTGAGGAATGATTAAAACATCTGGATACATTTAGTTTTACAAGAAAAGACAACGAGGAGATAATTGCAACAATCTCAAAGTCTGCTATATGCAATCATCTTTCAGAGATGATTTAGTGAATATATATGCACTGGCAGGGGATTGGACTAGATGACCTGCAAGACCCTTTCCCATTCATACCTTGTATGATTTTGTGCAAAGCTTCTAACAGCAGAGCCCCATTAGGTCACAATCCAGTGAACAACTCTGGGTTGAAAGAAATGTCACAAGGACATTTCATAAATGGTTTGAATGGTTCACTGACACTCTAAAACATGATAGATATTGAAAGGTATGCTACCGAACAGCTTCCACTACTGAAAATTAGAGTACAGCAATTGTAAGTCACACTACAGGAACTGTCTCAGGAAAATGCTCCATTGAATTTAGCAAGATTATAGACCATAAGAATATTTTTTGATCAGTCTAAAATAACGCCCCTACAATAAGTTATATGTAATATTCCCCCCAAGTTGAAACATTTTAGGGGTTTTATTAATGAAATTAACAAGACACAGATGTCAAGAGTTGTTGGAAGTCGGTGTGCAAATTTAATAGATAATATTTTGAAAGTGTTCTTTAAATATAGAGCATGGGTATAAAACTCAATTGACATGACGTATCACAATATTTTTTGCCTTTGTGGAGCTGGGATGGACGTGGCCTGCAAGTCACGCATCCAGCCTGTGGGGCACCATAGAAACATAAAAGATTGATGGCAGAAAAAGACCTCATGGTCCATCTAGTCTGCCCTTATACTATTTCCTGTATTTTACCTTAGGATGGAGATATGTTTATCCCAGGCATGTTTAAATTCAGTTACTGAGGATTTACCCACCCCGTCTGCTGGAAGTTTGTTCCAAGCATCTACTACTCTTTCAATAAAATAACATTTTCTCACGTTGCTTCTGATCTTTCCCCCAACTAACCTCCGATTGTGCCCCCTTGTTCTTGGGTTCACTTTCCTATTAAAAACACTTCCCTCCTGAACCTTACTTAAACCTTTAACACATTTAAATATTTCGATCATGTCCCCCCTTTCCCTTCTGTCCTCCAGTTTGACACACTTGAGATAGAGAGAAACAAGAAGGAAATCACATTTCATGGGGTGTTAAAATGACATCATATTTATTGACAGCTTTAGATTTGCTTTACCTTCTCCATCGTCGCCTTCCTCTTTTATCATTTAGGTTCTCTGTATCTGTATCTTCTCTGTATCTGTAATAAATAATAGTTCTCTGAATAGCAGGGTATTTTTTTTCCAGCCCTAGTTACACAGTTTATGATGTAGCACTAGGGAGCCAACCACATGCTGACCTACTCCTGCATTGTGCCATGTTACATTTATAATGCTACATAAAAATGATTTAAAACAGCATGTTGTGCACATGTAAAATTTGAGAAAGATTAGACTTCTGGCTTATACCATAGATGCCCATGATTTCTGCCACAGGCTTCAACGCGACGAGATCTGACTTGGGATACACAATTTTTATTGATAAGAAAAGGAGGATAATCAATACCCTTTTTGACTATAGACCTTTTTTGACAATAGGCTTTCATCAGATGTTCATTTGTGTAATTTTCATGCTGCGGCAGGGGGAAACACGTACCCGACCTTGGCTAATCTTCTGGGAAATTGGGGAAAGGGATCAATAATTGAAAGCCATTTCTGTAACATCCCTAGAAAATAGGCCTGGAGCTTGATTTTAGAATATTTTTTATTACAAACGAGTGACTGCAAAAAGACTGATTGAGATGGGCGTTCCAACTTAAATTCAGAGAACAAAGCTGTCTACTCTCTCTGTAGTGCAGTCTTATTATTGGCCTTATTATAATTAAGCCCTAAACTCCTTCACTGTACAGTGGTACCTCAAGATACGAACCCCTCGTCTTACGAACAACTCAAGATACGAACCCGGGGTTCAGAAAAAATTTGCCTCTTCTTATGAACTTTTTTCGTGATACGAACGCCAAACCCGAACTTCTGGGTTTGGCGTTCGGAGGCTGCTGGGAAGCCCCCCAGCCCGGCTGTCACCTTTTAAAACAGCCGCGTGGCTTTCCAGCAGCCTCCGAACGCCAAACCTGGAAGTTCGGGTTTGGCGTTCGTATCACGAAAAAAGTTCGTAAGAAGAGGCAAATTTTTTCTGAACTGTTCGGAGGCTGCTGGGAAGCTGCGCGGCTGTTTTAAAAGGTGACAGCTGGGTGGCGGGGCTTTCCAGCAGCCTCCGAATGCCAAACACGGAAGTTTGGGTTTGGCGTTTGGCTTCGGGAGACGGCTGGGAAGCCGCACGGCTTTTTTAAAAGGTCACAGCTGGGCTGGGGGGTTTGCTGGGAAGCCCCCCCAGCCCGGCTGGGAAGCCGCGCGGCTGTTTTAAAAGGTCACAGCCGGGCGGCAGCGGTTTTTTTTACGGTTTTTTATTTTGGTTGCATGGATTAATTGACTTTACATTGTTTCCTATGGGAAACAATGTTTCGTCTTACGAACCTTTCGTCTTACGAACCTCCCCCTGGAATCAATTAGGTTCGTAAGACGAGGTATGACTGTAACTCTATTTGAGAAGGACGTTAAGGGGCAAGGGATGCTGCACCTAGGAAATGATTAAATAAGATAGTCAGGAGCCTCCCCCTCCTCTGGCTTAAGGATAAGAGCAAGAATTTAGAAAAGACCTGCCCTGTTTGATTCAGCGATTAAAAGTGTTGATGGGAGATTTGTAGTATCAGACTTGCAAGATTGATATCAACCATCCCAGATTAACCAGATAGGAAACACAACTGGATGAGCTAATTCTACTTTTGTATTGTAAGGCTACATTAACAGAATCTTGCAAGTCTGACACTATAAATCTCCCACCATCACTTTTAACTGCTGAATCAATCAGGGTAAGTTTTTCCTCTAATCATTAATCACTAGGGGCTCTCCCCCCCTCCTTTTTCTTGGTGGTCATTTTCCAGATAGCATCTCTCCTTCTCACCCTTCAAGGACATTCTCACATATTACTACATTCACTTCTATGATGTACATACATTATCATGCATGATGGTAATGTAATGGACATGCATGAGTAGAAGATGTGAAAAGTTATTTATATGGCATCTTTCCACCCCAAATTTGATTCCAAATTTTAAAAAGAACAACATACCAGAATATGTGATTTAATCTGAATTTATGCAGGGTTGGGTTTTTTTTCTTTCATCTTTTGTGTCTTTAAAACAAAAATACCAAAATGGTCATTAGAAATGGACTGTTTAGTAAACTCCTTAATACTTTTTTTAAAAAAGCCGTTCCAGAGGAGATGATAGTAGTTAATCTTTTGCAGCTAATAAAGATTCCTCCTGTAACATCTTAAAGGCCAGCCAATTTATTATGTCATAAACTTAAATAGTATGGTAACCCACAACAGCTTATGTGATATAATTTTGTTAGTTTTATAGGGCTATAAGTTCCTGAGTGATGTGGTGATCTAATGGTGAAGACACTTGCCTCCCACTCAGAAGGTTAAGAGTTCAATTCTAGGTAGTGAAAGATGTTTCCCTTTCAGTTCTTTGCACATATACTGCAAACTCACCTACCATAGGTCTCAGGAAGGGCATCAGCCACTAAACACTCAACTCCGTTCAGTTGCTTCAGGCTCTACCCTAAATTAAGGTATTACAGCATGGGTGTCAAACTCATAATGTCACATGACATTTATTTATTTATTTATTGGATTTGTATGCCGCCCCTCTCCGTAGACTCGGGGCGGCTAACAACAGTAATGAAAATCATCATGCAAATCCAATACTAAAAACTAAAATACCCTTATTATAAAACTAAACATCCATACAAACAAACATACCATGGCATAAATTATAAAGGCTTAGGGGGAAAGAATGTCTCAATTCCCACATGCCTGACGACAGAGGTGGGTTTTAAGGAGCTTACGAAAGGCAAGGAGGGTGGGGAAAATTCTAATCTCTGGGGGGAGTTGATTCCAAAGGGTCGGGGCCGCCACAGAGAAGGCTTTTCCCCTGGGCCCCGCCAAGCGACATTGTTTTGTTGACAGGACCCGGAGAAGGCCCACTCTGTGGGACCTAACCGGTCGCTGGGATTCGTGCAGCAGAAGGCGGTGTCGTAGATACCCTGGTCCGATGCCATGAAGGGCTTTATAGGTAATGACCAACCCTTTGAATTGTGACCGGAAACTGATCGGCAACCAATGCAGACTGCGGAGTGTTGGTGTGACATGGGCATATTTGGGAAAGCCCATGATAGCTCTCGCAGCTGCATTCTGCACGATCTGAAGTTTCCGAACACTTTTCAAAGGTAGCCCCATGTAGAGAGCATTACAGTAGTTGAGCCTCGAGGTGATGAGGGAATGAGTGACTGTGAGCAGTGACTCCCGGTCCAAATAGGGCCGCAACTGGTGCACAAGGCGAACCTGGGCAAACGCCCCCCTCGCCACAGCTGACTTCCCCCCCCTTCGCTAACCCAGGACTGGGCATGGTCAGCGTGTGATGCATCCTATCTACCGACCGTGAGTTTGATACCCCAGGATTACAGGGTCATATAAGGGGGGGGGAGGAGGATACAAATTCCTGGATTGAATCCCTTGCTTATTATGCTTGAAACCACCCACTGAAGTCAGTGAAATTGAAATGAGCTGTCATTCTAACATAGTTTGATTTAAGAGCCTCGGTGGCACATGGTTAGAGTGCAGTACTGCAAACTACTTCTTCCGACCAATGGCTGCCAGCAGTTTGGCAGATCGAAACCCAGTAGGCTCAGGGTTGATTCAGCCCACCAACCTTTCAAGGTCAACAAAATGAGGACTCAGATTGTTGGGGAAAATATGCTTACTCTCTGTAAACCACTTAGAGCGGGCTGTAAAGCACTGTGAAGCGGTATATAAATCTAAATGCTATTGCTAATTATTATTATTATTGTTATTTATTAGATTTGTATGCCGCCCCTCTCCGGAGACTCGGGGCAGCTAACAGCAATAACAAGACAGTGTACAGTAATAATCCAATACTAAAAATGATTAAAAACCCATTAATGTAAAAAACCAAACATACATACAGACATACCATACATAAAATTGTAAAGGCCTAGGGGGAAAGAGCATCTCAATTCCCACATGCCTGGCGGCAGAGGTGGGTTTTAAGTAGCTTACGAAAGGCAAGGAGGGTGGGGGCAATTCTAATCTCTGGGGGGAGTTGGTTCCAGAGGGCCGGGGCCACCACAGAGAAGGCTCTTCCCCTGGGTCCCGCCAAGTGGCATTGTTTAGTTGACGGGACCCGGAGAAGACTCACTCTGTGGGACCTAACTAGTCGCTGGGATTCATGCAGCAGAAGGCGGTCCCTGTAGGAGATGCTTTTATATTTCTAGTCTTGCTTTCCAGTATGCTCTCACGTCTCTCATTTTTGAATCTCCCAGGTGATTATGGCATTGGGAATTTTGAATGACATGAATGTCATCCTTTTCAAAGTTTCAATCAAATATTTTTTTTTTTTTAAAAACAACTTTACTTCCACTTTATCCAACAACTGTGTTGAAGCACTGCCAACAATGCACGCTAGATTTAGTCATCTTCAGTCTAGTTAATCTGAATGGTATATATCACAATATTTTTTTTCTTAGCTTTAGCAATATTTAACATCATTTTCATCAATGCAAAAATGTCAAGCGAATGAGACCACCTGTCAGCAGAACAGAAGCAAACTGACTATTCTTTCTTGTTCGTTGGCTGTCTGCTACATCTGCTAGAGAAGAATTGGTTGGCCCATGTTTATATTATGAGTGATAAAAAAGAGCGTGTTCACAAGTTGCTTGCCTCTCTAAACAAGTGAAGCTAAATGAGCTAATAGAGATCAGACATCGTGCATTCAGAATATGCCGTTGTTTTGCATTTTCCTTTCTCTGCTCTAAAGTGACGTTACTCCAATAGCAGGTGCTGTGAATGAGAAATTGTGGCAAGGTGAAGGGAGAAATGAATATTTCAAGCTTCAGACTGCTTACTGCTCTGCCAACACTGGAGTAACACAGTGTATATTAGCTAATGAGTGCAACCATATCCAGGGCATGCTTCATTGTATACAGCATGTTATTTAATCCCCACCCCCAAGTATTTTGGAGGACCAGTATAGATTTTGCAACATTAACAAAACAGCAGATGAGAGAATCATATATTTACCGACCCCTCGCATTCTGGGAATATTTCAACTCCTACCCTCAAAATGTCGCTACAGAGCACTGCACACCAAGACAACTAGTTTTTCCATGAACACAATCACTCTACTAAACAAATAATTCCCTCAACGCTGTCAAACCTTTTACTAAGTCTGCACTTCTATTTCTACTAGTTTTTTTCCTCATCATTCCTATCACCCATTTCCTCCCACTTAGGACTGTATGACTGTAACTTCTTGCTTGTATCCTAAGATTTTTATTAATATTGATTGCTTCTTCATTGCTTATTTGACCCCTTATTTGATCATTAACTGTTGTACCACATGATTCTTGACATATCTATACAGTGATACCTCATCTTACAAACCCCTCATCATACAAACTTTTCGAGATACAAACCCGGGGTTTAAGAGGTTTTTGCCTCTTCTTCCAAACTATTTTCACCTTACAAACCCAAGCCGCTGCCACTGGGCTGCCCCGCCTCCAGACTTCTGTTGCCAGTGAAGCACCCGTTTTTGCACTGATGGGATTCCCCTGAGGCTTCCCTCCATGGGAAACACCAGTTCCAGACTTCCGTGTCTTTGCGATGCTGCAGGAGAATCCCAGCAGCGCAAAAACAGGTGCTTCGCTGGCAACGGAAGTCCGGAGTTGGGGTTTCCAACCGAGGGGAGCCTCACAGCATCTCAAAAACACAGAAGTCCGGAGGTGGGGTTTCGAGGACTTCTGTGTTTTTGTGATGCTACAATTTCGCTGAGGCTCCCCTCGCTGGGAAACCCCACCTCCAGACTCCCGTTGCCAGTGAAGCACCTGTTTTTACGCTGCTGGGATTCCCCTGCAGCATCACAAAAACACGGAAGTCCGGAGGTGGGGTTTCCCATGAAGGGGAGCCTCAGGGGAATCCCAGCAGCACAAAAACAGGCACTTCGGCTGGCAAAAGGGGTGAGTTTTGGGCTTGCACGCATTAATCGCTTTTCCATTGATTCCTATGGGAAACATTGTTTCATCTTACAAACTTTTCACCTTACAAACCTCTTCCCGGAACCAATTAAGTTCGTAAGACAAGGTATTAGTGTATTTTCTTTTAGGTACACTCAGAGCATATGCACCAAGACAAATTCCTTGTGTGTCCAATCACACTTGGCCAATAAAGAATTCTATTCTATTCTGCTGTGCTCTGCTGTACTGTGCTGTGCTGTGCTCTGTTCTGCTCTGCTCTGCTGTGCTCTGCTCCGCTCTGCACAACTCTACTCTACTCTACTCTACTCTACTCTACTCTATTCTATTCTTCTGTCCTTGCTGTTAAGGTACAATCAAATTGGTAACACAGGGAACTTGCTTATGTGTTCCAGTGTGCTAAGGTGTCAGAAATATTTGTCTGCAGGTGAAATATAAATGACTGCAATTTAAATATAGTAGTAGCACCAGACTTAAGGCAAATATTTGATATCTTTAATTCTAACTAATGTCTAGGGTTGATTTCAGGCAAATAAAGTCATTAAATTCATTATGTACAGAAGAATCCAGCTTCTTTAAGATTTCAGCCCTCTTTTCTGTTAAAATAAGCTTAGTCTTTACCTATGCTAATACACATAATTATAGAACTTTAGATAGCTGATTTACATTTCTGTGATCCAGACAATGTGCAAATTGTCAAATGCATTTCATCCATGTGTGGGCTTTTGGCTTTGCATGGACAGCATACGGAGGCCTCTGTTTTATTCACCATGGAGAACACATTGTGCTGGTTATTATATAGGAGTTAGTGTACTCTCTTTCTGGTATATTGAATTCCTTTCCAATGTTATTCACTTGGAAATCAGGCATTCTAGCTTGCTTGTTTACTTCTTGTTGGTTTTTAGTGCTGTGAGTTTACCAAAGTCAAGTAAAAGTCAAGCAACTATTCGCTTCTGTCTGTACTCAGAAACATTTATAGATATGTAAAAAGGTAAATAAAGCCTTTTTCCTTCTTTTGTTGATGAATGGCTGGGCATGCGGCAAAATGAAGGTCTGGCTTACTGATATGCCAGTTTAATTTCGGAAGAGTGCCTAAAGGCCCAGATGGGGAAATAAAGACAGCAGGTCCGGGAACTTAGGGCTCAACTTTGAAAGAATTCCAACTGCTGACAAGGGAAGGGGAATAAATAAACCAGGAAGGGTTTTGGCAGATGCCAAGGGAGAAATATGGGAATACATTGGCATCTGGAAGGGTGGTATTTCTGACTATAGCCTCTAGTAAGTTTCTTTAAAGATTCTCCCAATGTATTTTTCTGCCCATCTAACACTGTCTTTAAATTCATTATTATAATAGCAGCTTGAAGTCAGAGATGATTTAGTTCAGTTTAAGTTATGTTAAGACATTTTTTGGAATTACTGGAAAAATCAAACCATTCATTCCAGATGCTTTAGTTGATATATTAACAATGTGCTTTCTGCATTTTATTTCTTGGCTATTTCTGAATTTTGTGGCACCATAAACAATACAGGGATACTGATATTGTTGCTACTGATGTAGCAAAATCTTGGCATATTGCCCAGTGCAAGTTAGGGATTAAAAAAAAATCGTGATATTGTCCCTGGAGTTTTGGAGCTTTGATAGACCTAAAGCTATAGTAGGTCTGTGTGACTTGGCTTCCTGGGAATGTCTCTGCTGTCATTTTACTGAAGTTACTGATACCTGAAAGGAGAGTTGTTATCTCTTTGTTATCAACCAGTTCTGATGAACCGGAAGTAGAAATTTTGAGTAGTTCAGAGAACAAACCAAATACCACTTCTGGCTGGCCCTGCTCCCATCTATTTGCTGCATCCCAAGTCCCAGCTGATCGTCTGGGTCTTCTTTTGTTGCCCTGCACAGGAGAACAGAGATGGAAAGCAGGTTAGTGGGTGGGAGGGAATGGGGATTTTGCAGTATCCATTTATTTATTCATTTATTCATTCATTCATTCATTCATTCATTCATTCATCCATCCAATACACAAATACATAGGAAGAAAAATAGACATGTGGTAATATATATAAGGGTAAAAGTGAACTTAAAGGAAAGGATATATGAAAGGGAGAGAATATATAAGATAGGTGAAAGAAAGGAAAGACAATTGGACAGGGGACGAAAGGCACACCAGTGCACTTATGTACGCCCCTTACTGGCCTCTTAGGAACCTGGAGAGGTCAATCGTGGAGAGTCTAAGGGAGAAATGTTGGGGGTTAGGGGTTGACACAATTGAGTCCGGTAATGAGTTCCACGCTTCGATAACTCGATTGTTGAAATCCTATTTTTTACAGTCAAGTTTGGAGCAGTTCGTATTAAGTTTGAATCTGTTGCGTGCTCTTGTGTTGTTGTGTTGTTTCCTGCCATGCCCACCAAACCACGGCCACGGAACCCATAGTAAAAGAAATCGAATCCCTCCATCGCTTGTGTGTTTCTATTTAAATCTGCCTGCTAAAGTTAACAATAAAACTTAAAATCACCTTATTCGCAGATGTGTTTATTGTCTCTGGATCATCTGGCATTGTCTACCACTTAGCTATACAAAGGTGTGCCTTCTCAGTGAAGGCTTCTGGTCTTTCAGATGATCTCTCACCCAGTTATTTTGGACTCAATTCTGAAAGCCTTTAGGAAAACAGTTAAGACCAGTGCTTTCTCCCTTGGACTTGTGTCAGAATGACCGAAGCTCCCATTGCTGGAATACAACCACATTTAGTTCTGATTATCACCTAATTGTTTTATTCTGTTTTAGTGACATGCACTTTTGTTCTTTTGCATTTTGCATTTTGTGTTCTGACCAGGGCTTCCTGATTAAATAAAATGGCACAAATGGTGTCTCTCAATTTGTAATGGCTGCTAATTATTTTCATTAGCAGTTGTAATAAGTCCACACAAAGCAAAACAAGTCTGACTAAAGCCTTTCAGAGAAAGGCAGATAATCCACACGAATCTTGCTCTTCTTTGGCAAAGTGCCAAAGACCAATTTGCAGGAAAATCTTGGCATGTTCAAACAGGAATGAAACTGAATCCGAGTTGCAATGGTGAGAGTTGATATATGAACTAAGTGGGTTCCTGCAATGAAGCATTTTGTGTTCTTCACTTACATAGCTTATGGGAGGCGTCAATTATCCACAAGCCTTACTCCTGTGTAGTCCTTCTCCTCTGGAACTTGACTTTTGGCAGCTTTGCATGTGCGTGCATTGAGAGCAGGCTCTTCCTGTTCCTCTGCCTCACTCATGTCAGCCTCTGGAGGTTCTGGAGGTGGGACAGACCACCACAATGGCCCTGGCTTAATTCCTGCCTCTGACACTGAGCCAAACCTGGCCCGGGTTCTTCAACATCCTCCTTGCCATCCAACTCTGCTGCAACCTCCATGGGTAGCTGCCGGACCACAACATTTTGTGCAATAATTTTGTATACTATTACAATCACAGTATTTGAGTTGGAAAGCCACATAAATGGGTATAGTGTTGGAAAGCCACTCTACATGGGTATAGTGTTCTGGAAATAATGATTCCTTGGCTATGTGTGGTTCAGTGATTGGTGTTTATCTCTACATCTAACTTTTTTGCAGTTCTTGCACAGTGGTGTGTGTGTGTTTATATGACTTCAGTAACACCTTTTTGTAGATTTCAGATAAAAAGAAATATTAGCCATGTGTTCCACAATTTCCTCTCCTGCAAATGAAACCTTTATTTTTCATAATTTTTAATCATTTTTGGTTGATGTTTTTGAGCTTAATTCAAGCTCAGTGTTGCCCCAGTGCTGTTATTTTTATGTTAAGCATCTTTCCATAATTATGCAGATGTATTTTACCACTTGAACGGACCTAGTGAGAGGGGCGTCTGCCTGGTATTCTCTTTTGGGACTTAACTGTGAGAAACTAGGGAAGCTACAGACTATTAGAAAAATGTTTCTACAGCTCAGCCTCATAGATAACAACCATTTCACCCCATGAGAATGTTACGGATGTTCTTTTATTTCAATGAGGGAAGATGGGTTTTCTTGATCAAAATGATAAAGAATAGTTTAATTCTTAGGAGTACAGTAATTTATAACTACTGCAGAGGAGGAATATCCATTATATTTATATTATATTTATATAGATATGCCTTGGAAAATGCTCTAATGGTTTGTAGATTATAACAAATATACCTAATATTTTAGTTCACCTATTTGAGGATAAATTGGGTCACATCTAGTTAATACTTGCATAAGGCACTGCTAGAAAGCTTCAGAACTGCACGTAAGGCTAGGAAGGAATGAAATAAGGAAATAAATAAAAATTTTCAAGAAGACAGTGCAAATCACTTTTTTTATTGTTGTTAAAGAAAACTATATAAATGCATCCGTGAAATCACTTGAGATCAGGTCTTTCTTTTTAAATATTTACAGCAGATGTCTCTACATTCATGTTTTCTTGCAAGAATATTATCTAATGAATAACATACTTAAATTCTGGAGACTGAGTGAGTAGCTATTTTCTACACCTGCACACATATACACTTTTCCCTGTATGCACAGCTGTATTTGCTGAATGATTAATATCATTTCCGTTTTATCATCTGAAAGCAAACTACAAAACATGCCCTGCCACTTGTTTCCCAGAACCGAAAGGCTGCAGAACAACAGCAATTCCAGCCTCCCTATTTGTATCAGTGGGAGAGGGAAGGCTTCACACAAGCAAATTCTACTCTGACATTTAACTCAATAATTAGCAGCTGGAATCATCTGCTGATGAACAGCTGAATCTATTCATCAGCAATAGAATCTGAATTTTAAAAACATGGGTGCTGAGTTAGCCTTTTGACCAGCGTTTGCATATAGTAACTTTGTGCTGTACATTTTTTGAATTTCATAAACATCACTCCACTCCTGAAAGCTGAGACACATTGTGCTTCTTGGTTTGTCACTGGAGTGTAATTTTTAAGGTGTTCAACTAGGCTTGCTAATGCTACACATTGGCCTTTCCATTTTTGTTCCTTATATACAGGTAATACCTCTGAAAAGATGAGCCTATACTACTAAGTTCATACCCCAAGCTCTGGAAGTCATTCTGCACAGAAAGTACAGTGATACCTCATCTTACAAACGCCTCGTCATACAAACTTTTCGAGATACAAACCCGGGGGTTAAGATTTTTTTGCCTCTTCTTACAAACTATTTTCACCTTACAAACGCACCGCCACCACTGGGATGCCCCGCCTCCTGACTTCTGTTGCCAGCAAGCACCTGTTTTTGTGCTGCTGGGATTCCCCTGAGGCTCCCCTCCATGGGAAACACCACCTCTGGACTTCTGTGTTTTTGCGATGCTGCAGGGGAATCCCAGCAGCGCAAAAAACGGGTGCCTCGCTGGCAACAGAAGTCCGGAGGTGGGGTTTCCCAGTGAGGGGAGCCTCAGTGAAATCGCAGCATTGCAAAAACACAGAGGTCTGGAGGTGAGGTTTTGAGGACTTCAGTGTTTTTGTGATGCTGTGATTTCACTGAGGCTCACTTCGCTGGGAAACCCCACCTCCGGACTTCCGTTGCCAGCGAAGCGCTCATTTTTGTGATGCTGGGATTCCCCTGCTGGGATTCCCCTGCAGCATCGCAAAAACACAGAAGTCCGGAGGTGGGGTTTCCTATGGAGGGGAACCTCAGGGGAATCCCAGCAGTGCAAAAACGGGTGCTTCGGCTGGCAAAAGGGGTGAATTTTGGGCTTGCACGCATTAATCATTTTTCCATTGATTCCTATGGGAAACATTGTTTCGTCTTACAAACTTTTCACCTTAAGAACATCATCCAGGAACCAATTAAGTTTGTAAGACAAGGTATCACTGTACATCTTTTGGGGACACATCATTTGTGCCAAGATGTATAATAGCATCAACATCTTACAATTGAATCACCAACCAGAAGGTGGCTTCTCTTTTTGGTTACCTTGCTGCTCTTGTGTGACTGATGTGTAATACCTGATTCATACTTTCCCGTTTCCAAAATAAGTTCTTCCTCTCAGATAGAAACATAGAAACATAGAAGTCTGACGGCAGAAAAAGACCTCATGGTCCATCTAGTCTGCCCTTATACTATTTCCTGTATTTTATCTTAGGATGGATATATGTTTATCCCAAGCATGTTTAAATTCAGTTACTGTGGATTTATCTACTATGTCTGCTGGAAGTTTGTTCCAAGGATCTACTACTCTTTCAGTAAAATAATATTTTCTCATGTTGCTTTTGATCTTTCCCCCAACTAACTTCAGATTGTGTCCCCTTGTTCTTCTGTTCACTTTGCTATTAAAAACACTTCCCTCCTGGACCTTATTCCTCTGCTTATTTGAGTTATCATTATCACAACTCTCTTGACCTGTCGCTTTAGTGTCCCTATTAAGGTCAGCAAAGATATTATATCTGTTACGCTGGGACACAGTAAAAGCTTTGTGTTTATGGTTCACAGGTCTCACCCTGCCAGATCCTACAGTTGTCTATACTCCACTTCTCCTGCAGGATTCTTGTGGTAAAGGGGACTGATAGTGCGGCAGCTCAATCGAGTGGAATTGCTGAATTTGGCACCTAGTTTCTGCTTTCAGAGCACATATTAAAGATTCTAGATAGGTAATCTGTTCACATAGACTAGTAATTTGTTTACAAAGAGGCCAGTATCCAAATTTGAAAAGAGTTGTCAGCACTCCAAATAGCATCTGAGAAATAAATCAGATTCCACTCCATTTCTTTCATCCAAGGTTTGATTTATGAACAGAGCCATGTTGGTTACACTGTAGCCATCCTTATACTAACTTCCTTCAAGTACCCCATCCAGGTTAAGGTTCATCCCATGTTACTATTCTACTGTGGTAAGCCAAAGTCTCTTAACTCCAAATGATGGCTTTGGCCTGACAAGAGTACAGTGGTACCTAGTGATACGATCCCCTCGTGATACAAACCCCTTGTGATACAAACCCGGGGTTCGGAAATTTTTTGCCTCTTCTTACGAACTTTTTTTGGCTTACGAACCCACCACAGATCACAAAATGGCGCTCCTCTGGGCGCCGCCGCCCGGCTGTCACCTTTTAAAACAGCCGGGGGCCTTCTCGGCATTCTCCTGAACCCGAACCCAAACTTTTCGGGTTCGGGTTCGGGAGGCCTCCGAGAAGTGCCGCCGCCCAGCTGTCACCTTCTGAAACAGCTGGGGGGCTTCCGGGTTCGGCATTCGGGAGAACGCCAGGAAGCCCCCCTGCTGTTTCAGAAGGTGACAGTCGGGCGGTGGCGCTTCTCAGCGACCTCCAGAACCCAAACCCAAACCCGAACTTCCGGGTTCGGGGTTCGGGAGAACGCCGAGAAGCCCCCCGGCTGTTTCAGAAGGTGACAGCTGGGAGGTTAGGGTTCGGGTTCGGGAGAACGCAGAGAAGCCCCCAGCTGTTTTAAAAGGTGACAGCCGGGTGGCGGCACCCAGCAGAGCGCCATTTTGCAATTTTTTTTCTTTTTGCACAGATTAATCGCTTTTACATTGTTTCCTATGGGAAACAATGTTTCGTCTTACGAACGTTTCGCCTTACGAACCTACTTCCGGAACCAATTAGGTTCGTAAGACGAGGTATTACTGTACTTTGAAACAAAGCTGCAAATCAAGTACTACCCTGCACTAAGCCAGTCATCTTGAAATAAAATAAAATCACAATCTCAAGTGTACTAACCCTAATTGTATTGCTATTTTTGATTTACAGTTACATGATTCAGTAACTGCATGCCCAATTTCTGTGAGTTTAAACAGCCAGTACCTCCACCCCCAGCATCTGTGAGTTTAAACTGCAATGGAGTAAGGGTTTTTCCCCCCTACTTTTCTCCTGGTTCTCTCACTCAGACTTCCAACTTCCACCCATTTTATCTGCAGAAATAAAATGGACAGACATCTTCTCTTGCTTCATTTAGGGTGTAGGATATAATGTAGGATATAATTTGAAGGAATGAAGGCAAAAAAACCAAACAAAAAACCCAGCCATAATTGCTGTATGATTCAAAGATAACAAAGAGTTGCTTTCATCATTGACATTAATGGAAAGTGAAACCTTTTTTCCATTGTTGGAAACTTTAAGCACTGGTTCAAGTTGTAATTCATTCTGAGGTTTGGGGTTTTTTTAAGCAATGTAATTTCTTGCCATTCAACATATTTCCTGGGACTGCTCTGCATTCAAATATGGAATAACTGGAAAACATTGTTTGGTTTAGACCAGTGATGGCGAACCTTTTTTTCCTCAGGTGCCAAAAGAGTGGGCGTGTGCTATCATGCATGCACGAGTGCCCACACCTGTTCTGGTTTCTGATAGAAGTTTAGTAATTACAAATAACTCTCATTAAATGCATCATTTCATGAATAAAGCAACTCCGTTTATTTCTCTGTTCTCCTGTACTTCAACACATTCCAGACATCACTTGGTCCATTATCTCTCTCTTAGCTGCATTTCTCACATTCCTTTTCCTGCTTCACTTAGACAAGATTTCTTTCCTAACTACATAGCTTTAAAAGCACAGCAGCACTGACTAAATACTTTGGCTTACTTTAGCGTGGCGAAAACACATCCATATTTCTTTTCAGCAACGTTGAAACTCCACCCTTCTTCTCCACTAGCCCCCTGACATGCCAAATACCTCACTACAATATTTAACCCATTCCTCTCCTTAATATCTTCTTCCAGACCTTTGCTCTCTACGTTTCTGAATCCTTCTGAATTTAGGATTAACCCAGCGAGCATCTGATTCTCCCTCACTAGATCCTGAATTCATAGACCCATCCTGTGGCTGGCCTCCCACCTGTTCTACTACCTATAACCCCGGGGGCCCCACTACTTCACAAACACTATCTGAATCTGAGTCCTCAATATCTTCATCATCCTCCAACTGATCAGGAGTATGTACAACAACACCCATAATTCAATGCTGGGGGAGGGTGAAAACAGATTAACCTACCCTCTGGAGGCCAGAAATGGCCTATTTCCCAACTTTTGATGGGCCCAGTAGACTGGTGTTTCACCCTCTCCAGGCTCCAAAGGCTTCCCTGGAGCTGGGAGAGGGTAAAATGCCCTCCCCATCCCCCTGGAAGCCAAAAACGCCCACCCAGAGCTTCTGCATGAGCCAAAAATAAAAAATCACACATGCACGTTGGTGCTGAGCTAGAGCAACGACTTGCGTGCCAGTAGATATGGCTCCATGTGCCACCTGTGGCACCCGTGCCATAGGTTCGCCATCACTGGTGTAGACTGTTGGATTAAGACTATAGAGGAGTGATTTTAACCTTTTTTGAGCCGCGGCACATTTTTTACATTTACAAAATCCTGGGGCACACCACCAACCAAAATGACACAAAATGACACTCTAACGCAGTACATATTATACATATAGTTAATAATATCGTTTCTAATTGTATTTATACTCACTTAGTGTGAAACCTGGGCCTGTTTCAATGGACACAAAAGGAATATCCTGGCAGGAATGGTAGTTTGGGGACCCATGTTTAATTTCCCCACGGTACACCTGACTATGTCTTACGGCACACTAGTGTGCCACAGCACACTGATTGAAAAACACTGCTATAGAGAACAAGGGCTAAATTCCAATTTCACTGGTGTCTGTGGGAAGATCACATTTTATTTTAGCCTAATTTACTTCTTAATGTTATTGTGCAAATAAATTGGAATAAGAGAAGTAGTTTGGAAGAGAAGTAGAATGTAAATATTATAGACAAAAAATAGTGCAATTTATCCTAGTGCATTTATGTATATATAGTAGTTTCATCAGCATGCTCAGAACCTTAAAAAATATAATACAAAAAGACATGAAAATTTTATAGTCTAACCTTTGATGAAGAAATAAAAATGCATGGAGAAAAAGGAAATGGAAACATAATGAGCAGAGGTAGTATTGCACTGAATACTTGTGCAATACCTAATTGCACAAGAAACTCCGCTATTTGGCTATGTTACAGTAATTAATAGTATCTAGGCTGAAATCAAAATCTCTGCGGAAAAAATTTGTGGCATATTAAGTGTTACTGCTGGTAGAAACAAAGAGTACGGCTGAGAGCTACAAAACTCTGGATGATTACTACTTAACTATTGTTCAACTGGAAGTTTGCAGCCAAGATCTGGTAGCTCAAAGAAATAAGGCAGTATCTTGTCTATGAATAATCGCAATTGGTAGAATTATTTCAGAAATATCTCATTTTCCAGAGTTCAAATCCCTCCAAGTAATTTTGGGGGATTTAACATGCTTAGGAAAAGATTTTATTAAACAGTTTTTGCAATAGTAAGGCTTTCAAGAAATAACAGTTCAATAAAAGCAGCACTGATGGTTGATTAAAATTCTAATAGGTATTAATACCCAATTTTCCCAAGCTTTCCCCCCAATATTGATAATGTGTTATCTTTGTAAAGCCTCTCTTCTTGATAATATATTATCTTGGTCAAGCTAAGCCCCTGATAAAATGTTTTTTCTACTCGGTACTGATAATTTTTTTGCTCTTTTTTGCTGCACTTTTAGTACTGCCTTCATTCCAAAAAAGAAGAGATAGAGAGTGAAAAAACCATTTTTTTTAGTGGAGATGTACTTTTGCCTACTTCATTAAAAGTAGCGCAAATGCAGTAGCAAAAAATTTGAGGAGAAAAGCTGAAAACAAGATAGCGACGTATGCGACGTATGCGCAGTTTCAGAAACTCAGCTTCAGTAAATGTTCAAAACAAAAATTTACAAAAAATTATGCAGATTGTAATGCAATCTGATTGGCTGACAAAAGTGTGTGTGTGTGTGTGTGTGTAACATATTTTTGCTGATAATGAAAAGGAAATTATATATATATAATAGATCTATCCTAGTCTCCCTTAATTTTCAAATTCAGCAAAAAACAAACAAACATGTGACACATACAGATAGAATTGTCAGCTATCAATAAAATTAACTGCCTTGGAAATGGCCCTGGGTTGGGCCGAGAGGCAAATAAGGAGCTGTGATGTTCCTTCAATACACCAGGGTGATACGACACAAAAATATGTAACCCTTCCCTGGTGCAGAGCTGAAGGGATTGGATACTGTAGCCTAGAGGATAATTCTCTGCCTTACAAGGCAAAGGTTGCAGGTTCAAGTCCCAGTGGGACCCACCTCTGATACAGGGTATATCAAAAGTTGGAGTTGAAGATTAAGAATCTTACAAACAATTTAAGTTTGGATATTCAGAAACCAAGGCAGTGATTTTTATTTAAAAATATTTATTTAAAAGATTTACATAGATTGATGCTACATAGCACTCTGTGGCTCATAGATGTATGTTACAAATACGTGGCATATCTATTACATGTATTCATGTAATTTTATTCTGTTTGAGTCACTTCTCATGTTTCAGACTTTTACATCTCTAATAAAAAAACTAAGCATCACTGAATACAGTAAATACTGTGTGTGCACCTTAGAAAACTATCAAAGGCCTGTATTTCTATTGAAGTTATGCACGGATACCTAGAATGATCTTTATATTATATAAAAGGAAACAACAGTGGGATTATTTGTTGCAAGGAGATTGATAACTGCAGGCTTATCTTATTTTTGTTTTACATTGGTATAACATTATGATTTTAATGTTTTTAGATATTTTTATGTATTTCTAGATTTATTATGTTGATGTTTTGCACAAGCTTGATAACTTTCTGTAGAAAGGCGGTTTAGATGTGCGGAAATAATGGCACCTTATTATAATTGTGTGAACAGTTTAGCCTCTTTTTCTATTCAGTATGCTCATGACTTGTAAGAGAGATAATCATGATCAATATTCTGGCCCGTTCAATCATGAAATCTATCCTGGTTGCCTTTTTGGCAAGGCATACTTTATAATGCAGTAATTGTCTGTGTGTGTGCAAATGATTTCATCACACATTGATCCACACGCAAAGTAGGGTTATTTAATCATAGGTGTGGGGCAATATTGTGTGCACAAAGCAGCTTGAGTTTGGAGAATGGCCAGAACTAAAATAGTTTGCAACTAAGGTGCTGTTTTGTTAACATGCCTTTCTTAAAATGTCTTTGGCTTTCAATACAATCCATGTTTCTTCATTTCTGTTTTTCAAATTATAACGTTTCTTAATTACTTTGCTAAAGTGGGGCTGGGTTTTGTAGCAACCAAAAATAGACTTTGGTTAATATGATATGTGCTGAATGAACACACTGTTCTTAATCCCAATTATAGAGGCGGTAAAGTGCTGTCATAACCATCTGACATTTCTCTGTTACAGTTATGCTTTAGATAGAGACAAGGAGACTGGGACCTCCACGTATGGGAGGTGCATAGTCTGCATAACCCTCTCAAGGTCACATTGTCTCCAGCTTCCTTTCTTCAATTTGCAAGGTTTTTTTTCTTTCTTTTTTTTTCAGTGGCTTACTTATATTAGAATTAAAGGATGCCTCGTTTGCAGTGGAGACATCTGGAGAAAATAGCTTGGCTTCATTTAGCAGCTCTATAGGCAGCTATCACCATTCCTCATCAGGCAGCATTCTGTAGTTCCAGCTGATGCTACATCAGAGTGGTTTATAAATTTAGTGTAGGATACTGGGTGTAAACATTTTTGCTAGATATGGAAAGGACACTCCTCGCATGTCTCATGACTGCGAGACAGACATTAATTCTTAATAGAAATCCTCCCATTTTATTCATTTATTTATTTATTTATTCAGTCAGTCAGTCAGTCAGTCAGGCATTCATTCATTCATTCATTCACTCACTCACTCACTCACTCACTCACTCACTCACTCACTCACTCACTCACTCACTTACTTACTTACTTACTTACTTATTTATTTAATTTTTATGCCACCCTTCTCTTTAGACTCAGGGCGGCTTACAACATGTTAGCAATAGCACTTTTTTAACAGAGCTAGGCTATTGCCCCCACAATCCGGGTCCTCATTTTACCCACCTCGGAAGGATGGACGGCTGAGTCAACCTTGAGCCAGTGATGAGATTTGAACCGCTGACCTTCAGATCTACAAGTCAGCTTCAGTGGCCTGCAGTACAGCACTCTACCTGCTGCGGCACGCCAGCTCATTTTAGCGCTTGCTTCAAGCTATACTCTGATTGCCAACAAAAGGTGCATTCCAGAAAATGAAAATTTGACCTACTGCTATAAACTATGTTTTGTTAAACGTTCATTAGTCAATAATCATATTTCTATTGTCGATGGATAAAAATAGAATAATCTCTTAAGCCATTTGGAGATAAATTAAACTGCCCCTTGACCAGGGCCTCACTTCAACACATTAAGTGAAGGGAAGCCACCACTCCTCTTTGTGTATATAAACTTTGATGACCAGGTAACAAAACCCTTATTATACATGAGGATCCAGATCCTGTGTCACAACTGTGGAACATAAACCATGCAGAATGAGATCTTTTAAAGAACAAAAACTTTATTCATTCATTTGTATGCCTCCTGGTGGCATGCAACAAAATCCTAAAATAATATTCTATAACAGGTGTCAAACTCAAGGCCCACAATCTGGCCCACATGGTGCTTAGATCTGGCCTTCAGACCCACTCTGGAAACAGTGAAAGAACAGTCCGCGTTGCCTCTGCTAGTGAACACAGGTGTCGGGGCACACTCACAGCCCTCCTGTGCTCCATTTTCACCCATGATGGCCTCCTGAAGCCCGCTGCTAGTGAAAATGAAGCTCTGCAGGAGGCCATTGTGACACAAGTGATGTTGAGTTGGCTATACTCACCCTGGCCATTGTTTTATCCCAGCCTACGCAGCTTGAAAACAAAGGAGGAATCCACACACAGATATTTCAAATCAGTCTCTTTATACATGAAGTCTCATTTTAACAAGCTAAAGGCATGCATGTGATAAATCTCGGCAATTTTTCAGTGAGGCTAATTAAGATTTAACAGTTTCGTGGCTAGACTGCTGCCAAAGATCAAAGCTGCTCACATTCCTTCATGAGATAAGGATTCTCCGGTTTCACAGACTTACAAATTACAGCTTTCCATCATTTCAGCAGACAAGGCACTTTTTCTCCAAGGATTGTTAGCAGGGAAATAACAGATGGCTAGTGTAACCTGGATGAGACCTCAAATCATCATCCGACTCCATTGCAAAATGTTGTAACTCCACCCCGAAATATCCATACTCCACCCTTAAATACCTATAGGAAGTAATCACAATTCCCTAGAGTTAACAAACCACAGGGTACTTCCTTTTTCCATACAAATATTCTTGTCTCTTTCTTAATCTTCTCAAGCAGACATCTAGCAAAGGTTCCAGATCTTGCTCCTCCTCCTCTAAGTCAAACTCTACTGTCATTGGCATATCTGCTACCTCTGGTGGTCCTTCGGGTTCATCCAGGTCTATTTCTCCCTCACTCTCACTCTCTGCATCAGCTGGCAACACTACTGGCCCAGGGTACCGATATGGGCCTGGCTCATCCTCCTCAGAATCTATCATTACCAGAGGTGGACAAGAAGACTCACAACAGCCATGGTCACCCGGCCCCCAAGGTCAAACACAACCCTGATGCAGCCCTCAATAAAATAAAGTTTGTCACCCTTGCTGTATAAGTACAAAATTAGTATCATTATTATAAAAACTGAGAAGTGTTAGGGAAAGCATTAGATGCTACATGCAATGTAGCAATCTCATTAAATCTCAATTTCTGTGAAACCCTCAAGCCTGTTGACATAACTAAGTTTTAACAGACTTCCAGAAGAAAATCAAGGATTGAAAAACTGTCTGCCAATTAGGACCCATATAAAGAAAGAAAATTTGAAGTCTCAAATTGCAAATAGGTAAAAACCTTCACTGAATTTCTTGGGGTCTGGTCTCTGTTTAACAAGCATTGAAATGAGATCATAGATAATGAAAGCCACCTCTGTCTTCCTCCCTCTCTTGCATATTATACATATCAAGCATATGCCTGTACTTAATCAGTGCATTTTTCTTCAAACTTTGAAGGAAATTTAGAAGACAAACCTCATTTTAGCTTCTTTATTTTCAGGTTTTTTGTGGCTTGTTCCCTTCCATCTGATGGCATGAAATATATGTGCTGACCACAGATACATAGGATTTATTTTATATATGCTTTGTTACTTGGATTGCCAGCTTATAATTATTTTGTACCTATTTTTGACATATTGGAATTCATTTGTTGCATTTTATTATTTTTATGTTAGTCTTACTGAGGTCACCAACCTGGCATTGGTTGAAGTCACTAAAACTTAATTAATGAAAGAATAAATGAAATAAATCCAGAATATGAACCATTTATTTGTGTAAAGTTTTTGTGACTATAGCTTGAAATCCTACCAAGAAAATACTTGCTTATGTTTGGATGCTCCATAGTTAAAAAGTTCCCATACATGCTAGCTGTGACAACTTGCCCCCTTTAGCTCTTTTTCTACTAATGAAGAATTTTACCCAGCAAGATTCCTGCACTGGTCAGCCCAATTAAGAATTTTAGGTTTATATATTGTCACAAAGCAGCAAATACTTTGATCCAGTATAATAAAGCTATATGGAATTTGCATACACTAAGAGACTGAGATTAACTTTGTTTGCATGAAAAGACGATCAGTCTCAATGCAGGATAAAGTGTTGGATGTATTTATTTATTTATTCCAGGATAAAGATGTTATTCAGACATTATGAAGCAACTTTAGAAATCATAAAAGAGAGGGAAAGAAAAGTGCACAGACAGATGATAATAATAAAGGCGAGGGAAACAAAAAAATTATGTACGAGAGTATAGGTTTTCAAAGAAAAGGGTTTTGCCTATGACCTGCAGGTTACATATTTCTACCCCTGCCATAAAGCCAAAGATAATATGGAATGCCTGCTGTTTCTTTGAATTGCATAACTTTGGAGCAAAGCAGAAAGTTATTTTAAAAAATCATACACTGATAGCACTGCTTTTCCCCTCTTCATGTCTATAGAAAATAATATATGAAGTTTACCACTTGCAATAATAAAAAACACCATTATCATGGTTGCTCACATAACTAGATGTTTACACTGGATTTTGGGTACTTTTATCTATATATTTATATTTATATTAATTATGCCTAAAACACGATCTAAGTGTTGCCCACAAGATCATATGCTGCAACGTCCTGCCTGTCAATGACTATTTCAGCTTCAACCGCAACAACACAAGAGCACGCAACAGATTCAAACTTAATATTAACTGCTACAAACTTGAATGTAAAAAACATGACTTTAGCAATCAAGTTGTCGAAGCGTGGAACTCATTACTGGACTCAGTAGTGTGAACCCCTAACCTCCAACATTTTTCCCTTAGACTATCCACAATTGACCTCTCCAGGTTCCTAAGAGGTCAGTAAGGGGTGTACATAAGTGCACTAGTGTGCCTTCCATCCCCTGTCCAATTGTCTCTCCTTTATCTCATATATCTTTTCTTCCTTTCATATATGTTCTCCCCTATTTTTATATCTTTTCTTCTATCCTTCTACTTGTCTATTCTCTTCAATGTGTATTGTGTATTGGACAAAATAAATAAATAAAAATAAATAAATAAAATAAATATTGAATAGTTCCCAAAGACCTGCGATAAGAATATGCTGTTTGATGGTATGAAAGGTATCCTCACAGGATGTAAACTGTTTCAAGCAAAGCTGCCTTTTGCAATGGTGAAATTTTGTCAATGCTGAAGATGTTCAAAGGGTGCTCCAGATGTTTTAAGATTGCATCCGAAACACTGTTGGTATTATCTTTGCTGTCGTTTGCTTTCTACTTCTATTTGCAAGTCTTTATATTATATATATTGGATAAAAAAGAATGGTACAAGGTAAAAGAGGTTGCAAATAATGAGGAATGCACATGATTCCTGGAAAATGATGATGATGATGATGATGACGATGATGACGATGATAACGATGATGATGCAATATTTGTATAAGTGGAAAAGATCAAAGAATATAGATAAGAGATTAGAAAGTTAGGAATGAAATAAAGGTGAAAAACATATAATGGTTTGAAAGTGAATGCAATTGCTAATTAAGAAGCCCAGTGAATAGGGGAATGGAATGGAATGGAATGGAATTCTTTATTGGCCAAGTGTGATTGGACACACAAAGAATTTGTCTTTGGTACATATGCTTTCAGTTTACATAAAAGAAAAAATACATTTGTCAAGAATCATGAGGTACAGCACCTAGTGATCATCATAGGGCAAATAAGCTGTCAGAAAACATTCAATATTAATATAAATCATACAGTCATAAGTGGGAGGAGATGGGTGATAGGAATGATGAGAGGACTAATAGTAATAGTGATGCAGCCTTAATGAATAGTTTGACAATGGTGAGGGAATTATTTGCTTAGCAGAGTGATGATATTTGGAAAAAAAACCCTGTCCTTGTGTCTAGTTGTCTTGGTGTGCAGTGCTCTATGCAGTGGTCCCCAAACTTTTTCAGTCCACCGCCCCCTTGGTGCTACAAACTCATCCTCATCCCTTTCCACCCCCACTCCCACTCCCTCAGGTGGACGTGGCTTGGTGGTCAGGTGACCTGGAGGGCATGGCCAATTTATAAAATGTGGTAAAACACACTTAACAATGCTCTTGCTTAGCAACCAAAATTTTAGGCTCAATTGTGGTCATAAGTCCTTTCTTTCTTTCTTTCTTTCTTTCTTTCTTTCTTCCTTTCTTTTTCTTTTCTTTTCTTTTCTATCCTTCTCCCCTCCCTTCCTTTCCCTCTCTCCTTTCTTTTTCTGTCTGTCTTCCTTCCTTCCTACCATCTTCTACCATCAAGGAAGGCTGGTCGGAAAGGTAATTGCAACTGTAATTGAAGTAACTGGAGAAATATATCAATATGGTTTGTTTATGAAGTATCTGGGCAACTTGCTTAATGTGTGTGGATATTACTGCCTAATTGGGACAATGCAATTATTGATCTATTCAAATGGAAAGTAGAAAAATATACAGCAAAATTAGTTTGTTCAATATGCTAGGAAAAGCTGTTCATAGAATTCTGATTCCTCCATCTCCCAGCAAAATAGGTGCAAAAACTAAATTCCCCACTTCTGCTGTCCAGTCTCCATCCCTTTTAAAAACCTTATTTGACTACAGGCTGAAGACTAGAGGAACAGAAGCAAGGATTTTTACCCCCTGCAACTTTTTGCCTTGAACTGGAGAAACAAAAAAAGGGTTAGACAACCAGAACATTTGCCACAAAATGGAGGATGCTGGGTCTTTGTAAACTTTATCTGTCCATCTGAATGCTTGTAGAATCCAGCAAAGACTCTGAGTCCTGGCTTGATTGTAGACTGTCTTTACACCAGTGATGGGCTGCCAAATTTTTTACTGCTATACTGTGGGCATGGTTTATTTTGTGGGTGTGGTTTAATGGTCATGTGACTGGGTAGGAATGGCTTGCAGGCCATGTGATCAGGTGGGAGTGACTCGATAATCATGTGGGGGAAGATCAAAAGCCACATGAGAAAATATTATTTTACTGAAAGAGTAGTAGATCCTTGGAACAAACTTCCAGCAGACGTGGCTGGTAAATCCACAGTAACTGAATTTAAACATGCCTGGGATAAACATATATCCATCCTAAGATAAAATACAGGAAATAGTATAAGGGCAGACTAGATGCACCATGAGGTCTTTTTCTGCCATCAATCTTCTATGTTTCTATGTAACCGCGGATGACTTAAAGGTCATGTGACTGAGTGGGAGTGGCTCACCGACCAAGATAAGTTTTCAAATAGGTGCTTGGACTCTTTTTCAGTTGATTAAGTCACATTATTTGAAAGCCACAAAAAGTACAAATGATAAACAGCATTATTTGTTGAGGAGCACAGTAACATTTTAAGGTTTTGTACTGGACCCACAAGGTTCAGTATGAGAACAGATTAGGCAAGTAGCTCAATTTTCTTTAATTGCTATAAAAGTTCGATTCTAGATAATGATTAAAATGATTAAAGCGTTTATTAAAGGTAAAAACATACTATTTAATTACATCCTGTTTTAAAAGTAATTAATGATCATAGTAAGATACTAGAGAAGGAAGAACAATTTTAAAAACTATCAAGTATTCAATAAATAGCCCATTACTGCTTTACATTACAGTATTCCCTCGCTTTTCGCGGGGGATGCGTTCCGAGACCGCCCGCGAAAGTCCAATTTCCGCGAAGTAGAGATGCGGAAGTAAATACACCATTTTTGGCTATGAACAGTATCACAAGCCTTCCCTTAACACTTTAAACCCCTAAATTGCAATTTCCCATTCCCTTAGCAACCATTCATATTATTACTCACCATGTTTATTTATTAAAGTTTATTAAAAAAATATTTATTAAAGGCAGATGAAAGTTTGGTGATGACATATGACGTCATCGGGTGGGAAAAACCGTGGTATAGGGGAAAAACCCGCAAAGTATTTTTTAATTAATATTTTTTGAAAAACCGTAGTATAGACTTTCCGCGAAGTTCGAACCCGCAAAAATCGAGGGAACACTGTATAAGGAGTCTTTGTATATTACTATATGCACTATTTATTGAGGTCTCAGGATTTATTGGAGTGAAAATTAATCTTGATACTTTTGCAGAGTTTTGACATTTTAATTCCACTTGGGACAATTTCTGTTTTCTTTTGTTTCACTACAGATGGAAAGCCAGTGTCATTGTCTCCAATTGAATCCCAGCCCCACAGCCCTCATTACACAGCCACGAGTCAACGTGAAAGAGAAAGCTTGGAAGTTCGCATGCGAGAAGTGGAAGAGGAAAACCGTGCATTACGCAAGCAGCTCAGCCTGGTCCAGAGCCGGGGCCTGTCTCACCGACGAGGCAATCACTCAAAAACGTACTCCATGGAAGAAGGGACTGGGGACAGTGAGAGCCTCCGGGCTGGCATCGTGGCAGGGAACAGCTCTGAATGTGGACAACAGCCAGCAGTGGAGAAGTGCGAGGTAAGCGGATGATTTCCTAGCTAAGCCATGTTTCTAAAAGTGAATCAAGTTGATGCAATTGGAATAGTCTCTGCTAGGTTTTTGAATCTTGACCGTGACTGCAGCAAAGAAAAAAATACGTCCATGATAGGGACAGAATCATCTGTTTACTTTGTTTATTACCTGCTACAAACATGGATTGTCAAATTTGAACACTAATTTGGCAAAAGTATCTCTCCTTTAAGAAACAAAAAGTTTCACTAATAAGAGATGCCATCTGTTTACTAATACCTAGCTTAGTGTTACAGAAATATAAGCTGGACAGAATCTATAATTAACGTAAGAAAACATATGTGATGGTCTGTAAATAGAGTTACATAATGTAGAGAGAATCTTAAGATATGGAGAGTACATTTGCTGAAAAATATTTAAATATAATAGGAGTATAGGAATAAGACACCTAAAATACATTAAATAAAAACCATTAAGTTCTGTGGAAATTAATAGTTTGTCTACAAAACTCCTGATAATTCTATTGTTGACTTTAAGTCTCAGAAGATATAAGCATTATAAAATACCATGTTTTCCCGAAAATAAGATCCTGTCTTATATTTTTTGAACCTTGATTATATTTTTTGTGTCTTATATTTTTTTGAACCCTTAGCCTTATGACCATTTACTCAAAAGCCTGATTGGACCTATTGGACTTATTATTTGGGGATGTCTTATTTTGGGGAAAACAGGGTAACACACCATGATCTGTTGTGTACTGGAAGAGCTTTGGAACATCATTATTATTTACTCTCAGTCTATAACCTAGAAAAAGATTTTCATAAATGCAGGCAGAAATTAATAAAAAACAGGTTTTAAACTTTTATATATAATAGGAATAATATTGAAGTGATTGTAATACAATTAATGCTTGTTCCCTCTTAGTGTTTACCCCACAGGATTATAAAATCTACTTTTGTTCCTGTAGTTCTTATCGCAAAGCTATCAATTGGGTGGAGTTGGAAAAAGTCAAGATAGTAGTCACAGCAGTGCAATTAAATCTCCACCTGTTTTGTGTGTGTGTCAACATTTTGTGCCCATTTGTTGCCTACCCAACATCTTGACTTTTTTAAAAACCACACTCAGGGAACACCCCTGTAACAAGAGCTTTGTTTTCATAGTTGAGTTGTCCTAGAGCCTGGCCCTTATTAGGACTGACTAATAAATTACTGAGCTGAGTTTACTTACCTGGCTTCTAGTCCAACACTTTAACCATTGTTTCAGCCTAGCTTTCTTTATTATAGCAATAATAAAATATCAAGTATACAGTGATCCCTCGGTTAGCGCGGGGGTTACGTTCCAAGACCTCCCGCGCTAACCGATTTCCGCGTTATACTGGATGCGGAAGTAAAAAACCTTCTGCGCATGCGCGCCCTGGCCGCACATGCGCAGAAGGTGAAGCGACGCAAATTCGGAGGCTGGCAATGCAATGGTGATTTTTCCGGGCTCCTTGCCGCTACCCCCCGCCCGCCCGATTCGCCCCGCTCACCGGCTTTCTTGGGGCAGGGCCAGCGCTGGCGGCAATGGCAAACCTCCCTCCTTCCCTTCTCTCCTTCCTCTCACCGGCTTTCTTGGGGCAGGGGCAGCGCTGGCGGCAATGGCAAACCTCCCTCCTTCCCTTCTCTCCTTCCTCTCACCGGCTTTCTTGGGGCAGGGGCAGCGCTGGCGGCAATGGCAAACCTCCCTCCTTCCCTTCTCTCCTTCCTCTCACCGGCTTTCTTGGGGCAGGGGCAGCGCTGGCGGCAATGGCAAACCTCCCTCCTTCCCTTCTCTCCTTCCTCTCACCGGCTTTCTTTGGGGCAGGGGCAGCGCTGGCGGCAATGGCAAACCTCCCTCCTTCCCTTCTCTCCTTCCTCTCACCGGCTTTCTTGGGGCAGGGCCAGCGCTGGCGGCAATGGCAAACCTCCCTCCCTCCCTCCTTCTCTTCTCTCCCTCCCTCCTTCCCTCCTTCCCTCCCTCCTTCCCTCCTTCTCTCCCTCCCTGTTACTGTACTGTACTGTTACTGTACTGTGTAATGACAGAATAAAACCCCCCAGCCCTCACCTGTGTTTGAATTTCATTCATTCACTCAGTCATTCATTCATTCTTCTGTACAGACTGTGTGCCACTCAGTCCCAACACTTTTAACCCATAAATTACCATTTCCCATCCCCTTAATTACCATTACCTACTGTACACATTGAATAAGACTCTTAAGTTATGAACAATAACATATTTATTTACATTTTTTGGGGTGGGGTGGGGGTTAGCATAACTGGGATACAGTAACTAGGGATCTTCTTCTATCACCATTTCTACAATGGACGCTGCAGGTGATGGTGTGACAGACCTCTTGGTTTTTGTGACAAACATGGTCATGGGCAGTTGTTGGCGCCGTTTCTTTTTCTGGGCTAACATGGATCTGTATGGTGCAAAGATGTTGTCAAGGGAGGCGTTAAACTGTATAGAGCGAGTCATGTTGGGATCCCAAAGTTCCACCATGCGTTGTACATTTGAAGTGGCTCTGTTCAGTTCTGCAAGCCGCTCAAGCGTTAGGCCAACATCTTCTTCTTCCTCAGCTTGTTCAGCTTCCGCTTCCTCCTCTTCTTCACTCGCTGACCTGGTCAGCTCCTCCAGATCTTTGTCTGTCAGCGGTAGGCCATGCTCATCAAGCAAACCATTGACTTCCTCTGCTGTCATGTCAACGAAGCCTTCTCCACCCAGTGCCTGTGCCAGCTTCACAGAGTTCTGGACTGCAGCATCTTGGATTTCTTCGGGAGCAAATCCCTTGTAATCATGCACCACTTCTGGCCACAATTTCCTCCAGCAGGCATTCATTGTCTGTGTCTTCATATCTGTCAAGGCATTCTGAATGTTCTTCAGACAAGATGCAATTGTGTACTGACGCCAGTAGGCCTTCAATGTGAAGTTGTCATCAGCATCCATTGCTTCCACGATGCTTCCAAGAGAATTGCGCGTGTACAGTGCCTTAAATGCACGGATAATACCTTGATCCATCGGCTGGATAAGCGATGTGGTGTTTGGTGGCAAGAATTCAACTTGCACCCCATCATGTTCATGGTCCAGGTGATCATGGCCGCCAGCATTGTCCATTAGGAGAAGCACTTTGAAATCCAGTCCTTTGCCAGCCAAATAATCCTTCACCTGTGGGATGAAGCACTGATGAAACCAGTCCCGCGTGAGGGGTTTTGTAATCCATGCTTTAGCATTATGCATCCAGTACACTGGCAATGCATTCTTATTTCTGTTCTTGAGGGCTCTTGGATTTTGTGACTTATAAATTAGCCCTGGCTTCAGCAAAAAGCCTGCTGCATTCCCACACATGATCAAAGTCACTCGATCTTTCATGGCCTTAAAGCCAGGGGCTTTGGCTTCATCTTGCATCAAGAAAGTCCTTGAAGGCATCCTCTTCCAGAACAGGCCTGTTTCGTCCATGTTGAACACCTGTTCTGGAAGGTAGCCCCCTTCTGCAATTAGCTCTTTAAACGTGCGCTGGACAAAGTTTTCTGCTGCACCTGTATCTGCTGAGGCAGCTTCTCCGTGCAATGACACACTCTTCAGGCCATAGCGCCGTTGAAATTTCTCAAACCACCCTTTGCTTGCTGTGAATGTGGCTGGGGCTGAGGCTGAGGCTGAGGCTGCAGAATGACAGGAAAGGGAGAGAGAAGTGACTTGAATGAAAGCATAAAGAGTAAATGCCCACCTCCTTCCCTCCTTCCTTCCTTCCCTCTCTTCTCTCCCTCCCTCCCTCCTTCCCTCCTTCTCTTCTCTCCCTCCCTCCCTCCTTCCCTCTCTTCTCTCCCTCCCTCCCTCCTTCCCTCCTTCTCTTCTCTCCCTCCCTCCCTCCTTCCCTCTCTTCTCTCCCTCCCTCCCTCCTTCCCTCTCTTCTCTCCCTCCCTCCTTCCCTCCTTCCTTCTCTTCTCTCCCTCCCTCCCTCCCTCTCTTCTCTCCCTCCTTCCCTCCTTCCTTCTCTTCTCTCCCTCCCTCCCTCCCTCCCTCTCTTCTCTCCCTCCCTCCTTCCTTCCCTCTCTTCTCTCCCTCCCTCCCTCCTTCCTTCTCTTCTCTCCCTCCCTCCTTCCCTCCTTCCTTCTCTTCTCTCCCTCCCTCCCTCCCTCTCTTCTCTCCCTCCCTCCTTCCCTCCTTCCCTCCCTCCTTCCCTCCCTCCTTCCCTGCTCCTTCCTTAAAAAACACTTAAATACAGTATCTAATGACAGAATAAAAAACCCCAGCCCTTACCTGCGTTTCCCTCATCTGCATCGCCTTCTTCTGTGTCTTCAAGACGGTTGTACAATTGTTGTGCCTTGGTTCTGATAGTGTTGGTATCCAAAGCAATGCTCTTTTTGCGGCAGTCTTGTACCCACAGGGACAAAGCAGCTTCCATCTTCATGAGCCGTTTGTTTCTAGGAGTCACCATTCTTTTTGCAGCCTTGTTGAAGGCCATCAGGGAACTTTGCCTTATCTTTTTCTCGTCGTCACGAATGGTTCGCACACTCGATTCGTTGATCCCATACTGCCGACCAACATCTGCATAAGAGCGTCCCCCTTTCAGCATGTCCAAAATGTCAATTTTCTCTTTAATTGTGAGTATCCTCCTGGTCTTTTTAGCGTCGCCGCCAGCACTCCGAGCACAACGTTTAGGAGGCATCTTGCAACAAGTCTGAACAAGTTCCAAAAGTTCAGTTGCAAAGCTTTTTTTTGCGTTTGCAACGATTGGTTGAGATTTTGGCCAATCAGCAATCAGCATGACGTCATCGGGCGGGAAAAACCGTGGTATAGCAAAAAAAAACGCGAACGTATTTTTTAATTAATATTTTTTGAAAAACCGCGTTGCAGCGTTTCGCGTTAATCGAGAACGCGTAAATCGAGGGACCACTGTACTAGGTTTTACTTTCTCTATATATCACATTTCATATTCATAAGGTAACCCGGAGATTAGAACTGCCCCCACCCTCCTTGCCTTCCATAAACTCCTTAAAACTCACCTCTGCTGTCAGGCATGGGGGAATTGAGACATTTCCCCTCCCTCCCCCGGGCCTATATAATTTATGTATGGTGTGACTGTGTGTATGACTGGTTTAATAATGGGGTTTTTAAATTTCATTTCATTTCATTTTATTGGATTTGTATGCCTCCCCTCTCCATAGACTCGGGGTGGCTAAAAACAGTGGTAAAAACAACATGCGACAATCCAATACTAAAGTAGCTAAAAACCCTTATTTTAAAACCAATCATACATACAAACGTACCATACATAAATTGTAGAAGCCTAGGGGGAAAGAATATCTTAATTCCCCCATGCCTGATGACAAAGGTGGGTTTTAAGAAGCTTACGAAAGGCAAGAAGGGTGGGGGCTATTCTAATCTCTGGGGGGAGTTGGTTCCAGAGGGTCGGGGCCGCCACAGAGAAGGCTCTTCCCCTGGGTCCCGCCAAACGGCATTGTTTAGTTGACGGGACCCGGAGAAGGCCCACTCTGTGGGACCTAATTGGTTGCTGGGATTCGTGCGGCAGAAGGCGGTCCCGGAGATAACCTGGCCCGGTGCAATGAAGGGCTTTATAGGTCATAACCAACACTTTGAATTGTGACCGGAAACTGATCGGCAACCAATGCAGACTGCGGAGTGTTGGTGTGTCATGGGCATTTTTGGGAAAGCCCATGACTGCTCTCGCAGCTGCATTCTGCACGATCTGAAGTTTTAAATTTATTAGATTTGTTATGAATTGTCTTATTGTATGCCGTGAGCCGCCCCGAGTGTACGGAGAGGGGCGGCATACAAATCAAATAAATAAACAAACAAACAAACAAACAAACAAACAAACAAATAAATATTCAATAGGCTTGCATATGCAGTATGATCAGACTTAATCGAGTAACCCAAGGATAATAAACAGAAGTATAAATAAACTTTGGAAATAACTCATGGCCAGGGCTGTCAAAGTCGCTGGCCATGGCCACACCCAGTTTAGCGAAGGAGAAAAAAGTCCTGATACATCACATGACACTGCCGTTTGACACCCCTGCTCTAGGCAGTCACTGGTAAACTCCTAGCTTGCTTTTGCAATGGGCATGGCCGGAGCTAAATAGCTTTCCCTGATTCCCACTGTCAAATAATAAGGAAACTATTGGAAATCTTTAACTAAACTCTGCAACAGAAACAAATTATCTTAATAGTTTCAGATCTGTATTCGCCAGCTTCTTGTGTTTTTCCTAGCTTTTAAAAAAAAACCCATGTTCCACTCTCTTTATTTATTTTATTATTTATTTATTATTTGGATTTGTATGCCGCCCCTCTCCGAAAACTCGGGGCGGCTCACAACAAGTGAAAAGACAATCCAATACATAATCCAATTTAATTAAAATATTATAAATTTAAGAAAAACCCCTGTACTAACATACACACACACAAGCATACCATATATAAATTCAACGTGCCCAGGGGAAGATGTTTAGTTTCCCCATGCCTGACGGCAAAGGTGGGTTTTGAGGAGTTTACGGAAGGCAGGAAGAGTAGGGGCAGTTCTGATCTCCGGGGGGAGTTGGTTCCAGAGAGTCGGTGCCGCCACAGAGAAGGCTCTCCCCCTGGGGCCCGCCAACCGACATTGTTTAGTTGACGGGACCCGGAGGAGGCCCACTCTGTGGGACCTAATCGGTCGCTGGGATTCGTGCGACAGTAGGCGGTCTCGGAGATATTCTGGTCCAGTGTCATGAAGGGCTTTAAAGGTCATAACCAACACTTTGAATTGTGACCGGAAACTGATCGGCAGCCAATGCAGACTGCGGAGTGATGGTGAAACATGGGCATACCTGGGTAGGCCCATGACTGCTCTCGCAGCTGCATTCTGCACGATCTGAAGTTTCCGAACACTTTTCAAAGGTAGCCCCATGTAGAGAGCATTACAGTAGTCGAACCTCGAGGTGATGAGGGCATGAGTGACTGTGAGCAATGAGTCCCGGTCCAGATAGGGCCGCAACTGGTGCACCAGGCGGACCTGGGCAAACGCCCCCCTCGCCACAGCTGAAAGATGGTTCTCTAATGTGAGCTGTGGATCGAGGAGGACGCCCAAGTTGCGGACCCTCTCTGAGGGGGTCAGTAATTCCCCCCCCCAGGGTAATGGACGGACAGATGGGATTGTCCTTGGGAGGCAAAACCCACAGCCACTCCGTCTTATCCGGGTTGAGCTTGAGTCTGTTGACACCCATCCAGGCCCCAACAGCCTCCAGGCACCGGAACATCACTTCCACCGCTTCGTTGACTGGGCATGGGGTGGAGATGTAAAGCTGGGTATCATCGGCATATTGATGATACCTCACCCCATGTCCTTGGATGATCTCACCCAGCGGTTTCATGTAGATGTTAAATAGCAAGGGGGAGAGGACCGACCCCTGAGGTACTCCACAAGGGAGAGACCTTGGAGTCGACCTCTGACCCCCCACTAACACCGACTGCGACCGGCCAGAGAGGTAGGAGGAGAACCACTGAAGCACAGTGCCTCCCACCCCCAACCCCTCCAACCGGTGCAGAAGGATACCATGGTCGATGGTATCGAAAGCCGCTGAGAGATCGAGGACCACCAGGACAGAGGATAAACCCCTGTCCCGGGCCCGCCAGAGATCATCCATCAATGCGACCAAAGCGGTTTCCGTGCTGTAACCGGGCCTGAAGCCCGACTGCTGGGGACCTAGATAATCGGCTTCTTCCAAGGACCGCTGGAGCTGGAGTGCCACCACCTTCTCGACAACCTTCCCCATGAAGGGAAGTTTGGAGACTGGACGATAGTTGTTGAGTACGGCTGGGTCCAGGGAAGGCTTCTTGAGGAGGGGGCGCACAAGCGCTTCTTTATAGAGTGATGGAAAAACTCCCCTCCCCAAGGAAGCGTTGGTAATCTCCTGGGCCCAGCTCCGTGTCACCTCCCTGCTGGCCGAGACCAACCAGGAGGGACACGGATCCAGTAAACAGGTGGCGGAACTCACAGCTCCAATGGCCTTGTCCACTTCATCAGGTGTCACCAGATCAAACTCTTCCCAGACAGGTGGACAAGTACGTGCCCCAGTCACCTCGACTGACTCATTGTTCCACTCTCTTTGCTGTAATATTGTTCACTTGTCTGGGAATTAGTCTCACTGAACACAGCAGCACTTATTTCCAGTAGGATTATACTACAACAGTTTGCTGAGTCACACTTGTCAAGAGAATGATTTTAGAACTAAGTGTTCATTATTTATCCTTCTGAATTTAAAAAAACAACAAAAACTAATCATCTTTATTCATAGCAATTCAAGTCTTCCTGCATTAATGGAGGTGGATTCTTCACTGCACTGGCTATATGAAAGGTAGATTGGGCACAAGTAGAGTATAAAAGAGTTAAGTCTGTGTTAGGAATTCAGAAGCCCAGGAATTCAGCAAATAAGCAGGACAAGGATTTCTGCCTTTTTTTCTTGATATGGTGAAAAGGTTGTAAGTTGTAAAAAAAGTTAGCATTACACTTATCATTTCAGAGTTTCTCATTTCAAGGCAGTAGGAACTAAATTCTCATCTCACCACAGTGGCTCTAATTCTCAATATTTCTTGAAGGTTCAATGCAGCTCCAGGACATAAGGTTGTAAGTCCTGGCTGGGGAGAAACTTTAAGGAGCATGTCACACTTAGAGGGACCCATGACTTCCAGGTTTTGATAAAACCACCTCCTAGAGAACAATGCATTTGCTTAACAACCATGGATTCACTTAACAACCATGGTGATTCAGGTAACCGCTACCAGTGAAAAGATTGTAAAATCAGGTTGATAATGTCACCTGATTTACGACAGCTATAACTTAATGATTCTAGTGGACAAGCTCCATTATGGGTGTAAGGTGAAAAACTACCCATAATAATTAAAGTTATTCTCAGTTAATGAGGGGTCTTCTTGCAGAACATCTTTAAAATAATCTAGAGGTGGTTGTTGTTGTTGTTTTCCTGTTACGAAATCATTTCAGGTCACAATTCAAAGTGTTGGTTATAACCTATAAAGCCCTTCATGGCATCGGACCAGAATATCTCCGAGACCGCCTTCTGCTGCATGAATCCCAGCGGCCGATTAGGTCCCACAGAGTGGGCCTTCTCTGGGTCCCGTCAACTAAACAATGTTGTTTGGTGGGCCCCAGGGGTCGAGTCTTCTCTGTAGTGGCCCCGACTCTCTGGAACCAGCTCCCCCCAGAGATTAGAACTGCCCCCACCCCCCTCACCTTTTGTAAACTCCTTGTCAGGCATAGAGGAACTGAGATATCTCCCTCGGGCCTATACAAATTATGTATGGTATGTTTGTACGTATGTCTGCTTAATAATGGGTTTTTAAAAATATTTTAAATTGTAAATTATTAGATTTGTTATAAACTGTTTTATTGTGTTGTGAGCCGCCCCAAGTCTACGGAGAGGGGCGGCATACAAATCGAATGAATGAATGAATGAACGAATTAATTAATTAATTAATTTTTGGCTGAGAATGCACATTGATTTTTCTGCACTTTTTTGTGGATTTGCTTTATTAAAAAAAATTTATCCTAAAAGTAAAAAGTCTATTAGGAAACCCCCATGCATTCTTATATTTGAGATGAAATGTACTGGATTTAATTGCTATAATTATTGTTATTATTTATTAAACTTAAATGCTACCTAAATAGATGGCTCAGGACCCAAAGATTTATGGGAGTACAACCAGTTTTGTCCAAGGGAATGACTGTTAAAAGGTTGTACTGTATAGATAAAATGGTCTTTGAGATTATATCTTTTACCAATAAATTGCTCACTGTAGATTAGTGTCATGCTGTAGCCGATATTTCTGAACAAAAGGAGACTTCCGATGCTGACCAATTATTATTTATTATTATTATTTATTTATTAGATTTGTATGCCGCCCCTCTCTGAAGACTCACAACAGCGATAAATAATGTGACAAATCCAATACTTAAAAGCAACATCTAAAAACCCATATCATTATAAACCATACAATTCAATCATACCATACATAGGTAAATCAAGTACCTCAAGTACCCCATGCCTGGCAGCATATGTGATTTAGGAAAGGCAAAGAGGGTGGGAGCGGTTCTAATCTGGGGGGAGTTGATTCAAGAGGGCTAGGGCTGCCACAGAGAAGGCTCTTTCCTTGGGGCCCGCCGGACGACATTGTTTAGTCGATGGGACCCGGAGAAGGCCAACTTTGTGGAACCTTATTGATCGCTGAGATTTGTGCAGCAGAAGATGGTCCCAAAGATATTCTGGTCTGATGCCATGTAGGGCTTTATAGGTCATTACCAACACCTTGAATTGTGACCGGAAACTAATCGGCAGCCAGTGCAGGCCGCGGAGTGTTGACGAGACGTGGGCGAATCTAGGAAGCCCCACTATTGCTCTCGCGGCCACGTTCTGCACGATCTGAAGTTTCTGAACACTCTTTAAAGGTAGCCCCATGTAGAGAGCATTGCAGTAGTAAATGAGCAATGGTGCTCACTTTTTCTTGTCATGAGATCCTCAGTAGTTCAGTAGCCCATTTGCAAATTTAACAGAAACCTCCCTAACACCAGAATTGCCTTCAGGGTTTTCACCACTTATCCTGTTACTAAAGATGCCAGTTATGTGTTTATAGGAGAGGCTTATGTTTATTCCCTGTCAAGGATCTATTTTCCAGAATCACCAATTATTTGAGCTGAATTGTTACTATATATTGCAGCTCAAGTGACAGCTGTGTAGAGTAGACAATATTGAAATAACACACCCCGTTATTTTTGAAAAATATTTCTTCTGACCTATTTCTTCTGATCACCTTATTACCTTACATACTAATTTAAAACAAGAAAAGATACAGGAGCTCTTTGACCTACAGCAGTTCATTTGGTCACTGTTCACTAAAAAAAATGGCTTATGGCTGTTTTTCATACTGACAATCATTGCAGATACTTGGCAATTGATTCATATTTATGCATACTGGCATAATGCGACAAATAAAATCAATGGGGAAGTCAGAATCACTCAACAACTCTGCTACTAACTTTAAAGATGCAGTGATTCACTTAACAACGGTGGCCAAAAAGGTCATAACATGGAGCAAAATTCACTTAACAACTGCCTCACTTAGCAACATGACCAATTTTCAAAGCAGCATTTCAATGATTGATCATGTTTTCTCCATTCATATATCTGCCTTAATAATGACCTTTATGGATAAATTCCTGTGGTTCCAGTTTTTTTTTAATTTGTGAAAATATCTAACAAGTCAGCTTGTTAAAAGTATTAAAACAGTGGTTCTCAACCTGGGGGTCAGGACCCCTTTTGGGCTCAAACAACCGTTTCAGTGGGGTTGCTTAAGACCATGGGGAAAAACAAATTTCCCATGGTATTAGGAACTAAAGCTTCTATTCTGACGCCTTGGAATATATTTTAACAATCTGACCAATCAAGCATTTATAGTGGGGATGTCCCTCTGACCTTTCTGCCAATCAGCTTAAGCTGTGTTGGGAGAATTGGCGCTAGACTTATGGTTGGGAGTCACCACAACATGAGGAACTCTATTAAGCTGTCGCGGCATAAGAAAGGTTGAGAACCACTGAAAGGTTAAATATTTTTTTTAAAAAATCAGTGGCCGATTCAAGTAGGGAAGAATCAGGCTTTTGAGTAATGAAAAAATGCTGAATTTTTGGGACTGCAGAGACTGAATTAGTTCTTTGCACTGACTGTCATTATAGAAGATGTTGGAAAAAACTTCATATGAGACATTTTTATTTTCAGATAGGAAAACGGAAATGTTACATCAAAGATAAGGAATAAATATTTTAGAAATTCACTGCTGGAAATATAAAAAAGGTAGAAGATATTGTCTTTTGGGCTTTCTCTCAGGGTTCTCTCTTCTAAACAAGGGGGATCTTAATATCTTTTTGTCATTGAATGAAGACATTTATTCATACTTACTTAATTATTAAATTACTTGATATTCTCAAAGTCACACACTGGGATCTGACTCAATAGTATCTGCTCTTTTAATTGCTCCATTGTAATTAACATTAGAAAGACATGTTTCCATTCGTTGGTAGAATTATTTTCTTGCATATTTAAATAAGAAATAAAACAATATTAAGGTAAAACAATACCTAAGGGAAAGCTAATTTGAAAGATTTCAGGGGAGCCTATTTTGGCTAGTTCAGTGAGACCTTTGAAGAATTTTTTTTCTCTTTACATTGCCATTTTCGTCTTCTATATCTCTCTCTTGTGATGATTTATTCAGAAATAAGGCATTGAATGTTCAATGGGCTGTCTCTAAGGCAATACATTGGAATTGCAAATTTAATAGCTAGGTGCAAGAAAAGATACCAACTTATTCAATAATTATGCCAAATTTATAAAACATTATATTGCTATAATTTTGGCTAGAAACCTTCCTGCAAGTCCATACTTTATTTACAAAGTAGCAGCATAAACACACAGCGAAGAATTGGTTTTGAGAAGGATTACTTTGAGTAAAAAACACTGTCTACGTAATTGAGATTTTGAACTTGAGAACTACTCATTTTTTATTGACAGCTCAATCGGATTGAAAGTACCAAGTTCAAGTCCTCCATTGGATGCTGAGGTTTGGGGTTCGTCACAATTCTCAGCAACAGATCTGGCTCACAGGTCTGCTTCTGTGAAGTTAAAATAAACAATAGTCTCTTTGAATGCATTCAGTTTTGGTCGCCACGATGCAAAAACGATTTTGAGACTCTAGAAAAAGTGCAGAGAAGAGTGACAAAGATGATTAGGAGAATGGAGGCTAAAACATATGAAGAATGGTTGCAGGAACTGGGCATGGCTAGTTTAACGAAAAGAAGGACCAGGAAGGACATGATAGCTGTGTTCCAATATCTCAAAGAAGAAGGAGTCAACCTATGCTCCAAAGCACCTGAGGGTAGAACAAGGAACAGTAACTTAGAACTAAAGAGAAATTTCCTGACAGTTAGAAGAATTAATCAGTGGAACAACTTGCCCTACAGAAGGTGTGAATGCTCTAACACTGGAAGTTTTTAAGATGACGGATAACCATCTGTCTTCTGTTTCCTGCCTAAGCAGGGGGTTGGACTAGAAGACCTGTAAGGTCCCTTCCAACTCTGTTGTTATTATTATTATTATGAATGTCGCTTTTAGCTTTTAATGGTAAATTGAGCTTTAAATGAAAAACAACAACATTGCAACAAGATATAAAGGATCATAGAGCTATATAATAAGACTATGGTCCTAAAAGAGATATACTAATGCAAAATTTATTGGGATTCTTTCCTAGAGATTGAGAAGAGGCAGGAAGTGCAAAGTTTTCAGTTATGAGCAGATTTGACGTTAAACAATATTCTTGCAGCAGCCAGTTTCTGTATTGGTCCTCCTCACAGTCACTTTGCCAGAGATGCAAGGAAATCTTGCATATTGTTTGTTTTTCCTCCCCTAGAACTGGTATCACCAGCTCTTGATCAGTTCCTTAAATACCTGTGTAGAATGGCAATATACATATGCAGGATTGTGGCACCTGATTTTTCCAAGCGTTATTTTTCCCCCTTCTCTATGGGTGACACAATTAAAAAACCAGGTATAGCTTGAATTACCATCATGGCTAACGTCTTGATTTTTTGGGGGGCGACAATGCCTATGACACAGCTATCCTCTTGGGGTTTTTTGGACACTAGAGGTGGGTTCCTCCTGATTTGGATCAGTTCTGGTAGCAACCTACTGGTGATGTCACAATGACATTACAGGATGAGTTCAGTCGGTTCTGATCCGTAGGCACCACCATCTTTTTTTTAAAAAAAATCAGGTTTTTTTCTTTATACACATGAACAGAAGCTGAGTTTCTGCCTTGCACATGCTTTGCTGTTTTGTTTTCAGCTTTTTTTTCAAAAAACTTTTTTTCTGGATTTTTTGCCACTGTGAATGCCCACATGGTGCACCCACATGGCCTGGGAGGAAGTGAATCGGCAGCAAGGTAAGTTAGAACCCATCCCTGGTGTAAATCTTTGCCTCCTTTGAAATAGAGGTGATTTATCTTGTTTCAATCTAAGCTAGGACCAAAATGTAGTGAATATTTTCTGCATAGTATATTAAAAAAAATAGCACAAGGCTTAAGATTCTCAGGAAATTATGTCATCGGTACTTCATATATCCATGATGTTACAGCTTTTAAAAAATATATCACGAAGTGTGGAACATCAAAAGCCCCAAACTGACAAGACTGCACTGATTTTGCTAGATTGTGATGATATTTCCTCTCCTTGAATTCTCTGTTTGTTTCTCTGTCTTTTTAGACAATCCACGTCGCCATTGTATGTGCTGGATACAATGCCAGTCGGGACGTTGTCACTCTCGTCAAATCAGTCTTATTTCATAGGTAATGTTATCCTCTTTATCTTGCTACATGCCTTTTCTTTTTCTTTTTGGTAAAAAAATGATTCAATATGCCTTTGATCCTTCATAGTGGAAATTGTCTGTCTGTCTGTTTGTTTGTTTATCAAAATGTGTACAAGATAATAGGTATGGTATAAACATAAGCAAAAGCAAGTAGGTATAGGTAAATTTGGACAATAGGACAGGGACGGTAGGCATGATGGTGTGCTTACAGACCTCTTAGGAATCAGGTGAGGTCAACTGTAGATAGTCTAAAGTTAAAGTTTTTGGGGTTTGGGGAAGAAAATACAGTCAGGTAGTGCATTCCATGCATTGATCACTCTGTTGCTGAAGTCGTATTTTCTGCAGTTGAGTTTCAAGCAGTTTACATTGAGTTTGAATCTATTTTGTGCATGTGTGTTGTTGGGGTTGAAGCTGAAGTATTCATTGACCAGTAGGACATTGTGGTAAATGATTTTATGAACTACATTTACATCAGATTGAAGGCAACGTAGCTCTAGGTCCAAAATTTCAAGTCTGGTGCAATAAGGATTCTGTTGCGAGCAGAGGATTGGAGGACTCTTCTTGTGAAATATTGCTGGACTCTCTCAATTGTATTAATGTCGGATATGCAGTACAGGTTTCAGACGGGTGAGCTGTATTGAAAGATTCATCTGGCAAATGTTTTGTATGCGCTGGTTAGCAGTTTAACATTGCCAGAGAAGAAGCTACACAAGATTAGATCAACAACTCTTAGTGCCTTTTTGGCAATGTTGTTACAATGGGCTCTGGCACTTATGTCATTAGATATGAGTACTCCAATGTTCTTAACAGAGTGAGGGTCATCTATAAGTTTGTGACCGCCAAGTTGGTATTTTGTGTTTTGATTCTTTTTGCCAATGTCTAAGACAGAGCATCTATTGGTTGAGATTTGTCGGTGGTGTTGAATAGCTTAACACTGTCAGCAAAGAGAGCACAGTTATTTATAATATGATCACTAAGGTAATTTATGTAAAGAATATATAGTGTTGGCCCTAGAACACTGCCTTGAAGGACACCGTTGTTGCCAGGTGCAGGACTTGATAGGGCACTCCCTATGTTAACTGTTTGTTGTCTGTTTGACAAGAACGCAGTTGTCCAATCAAGAAGGGGGTGGGAGATGCCATAAGATTTTATTTTTTGAAGTAGTTTGTCATGTACTACTGACTCAAAGGCTTTACAAAAATCTATGTAAATTGCATCTATTGATTTACCTCGATGGAGTTGTGAAGTCCATATGTTTTTGCAGTGTAGGAGTTGCAGGTTAGTGGATAATGGTTTTCTGAAACTAAATTGTTTGTTAGAGGGTAGGTTGTTTGTTTCTAGGTGAAGGGTGATAGATTGATTTATGATTGATTCCCTGACTTTGCAGGTGATGCAACATAAAGAGATTGGTCTGTAATTTTCAATGTTACTTGGATCTCCTTTTTTGAAGATAGGGATAGTGACCATAAGTTGGGTAAGAGGCTAGTCCTGAAGGATTTGTCAAAAATTATGCTTACAGGTTCCCCTATGGTTATAGAGATCTTTTTAAAGAAATATGCACATAGACTGTAAGGTCCAATGGATAGAGACAGTTTTAGGTTGCATAATGCTTTTCCAACATTATCTTATGTAAAATTGATTTATATTAGATTGTTGCAATTGTTTGGGGTTTGACTAGGAAATATTGGGCATGAACCATTGCTGTTTACAAAGACGGAGCTGAAGAATGTGTTAAAGAGGTTAACTTTAATAGTTCCATCATTATATTCTTTATCATTTGGTCCTTTCAGGGGTGGGATGGATCTTGAGTCTTTGAGTTTGTTGTTTACAAAGTTGTAGAAGGCGCATGTGGAATTTGTGCACAGACGGTTTTCTTCTTGATTGATGTGATAACTGATACATTCAAATTAGCAGTTTTTTGTAAGAGGACGAGGTCGGATATTTTGTTTAAGATGCTTCTTGAATTAATTTGCATTTAAAATCAGCAGTTGGTGATATTGAGGAAGTAAGGGGTGTGCATACCTAGTTTTGGGTGATGAGGGATTGGTTTTGAATGATGAGAGATTGGTTTTGGGTGATGGATGGTCAGTGAACCTGAATCTAGCTAGACGGCGTTGCATCTTTTAAAATGTTTAAAATTACACAGTATGTAAAATATATTTCTTTCCAAATTATGTTACTTTGAACTGGCTCCTCTATATTTCTGTCATCATGCACAGAATTTAATAATGATGCACTCATCCAACCATTAAAAAAATGACTAATGGTTATGAAAACTTCACTTTTAGGAAGTAATCTCCCCATTCTTTAAGCTTCTCTGCTTCCAACCTATTTTAATTTGTCGCTGTTTTAAATTTCTTCCTGGATTTTTAAAATGATTATTCTTTTACCGGAAATGTGCCCAGGTTTTTCTTTAAGTTTATTTTTTAATGAGTTACAAGCATTGATTTGAAGTGAGAGAACTATGGAAACCAGATCAGCTAAGTAATAACCTCTAGATCAGGGATGTCAAACTAGATTTCTTCAAGGGCTGGGTCGGCATTGTAGTTCTCTTCTATGGGCTGTTAGGAGTCGGAAGTTGGGGGAGACAGGACGGACATCTCCTGCAGCACTCTGCTGGCCAAAACAGGTTGAGGGGATTGTGGCGCTTCTGTGTAGCCAATTGGCCGGCAGAGTGCTGCTGGAGACAGGGGAGGCCAAAAATGGGCCATGCAGGGGCCTTGTGATCTATTTTGGCCAGCAGTGGCACCATAGGCAGGTCCTTTGATATTTCCAGGTTGGCCCCTTGTCCAGATATAAACACCCTGCAGGCCAGATCTAGGCTTGAGTTTGACATCCCTGATCTAGACTGCTTTTACTAATCTCAAAAGTTCATTAGAAGAGAATATATGCAGTTCAGGGAGGAACTGTGTAGTCATTGGTGCTCCTTTTTGTTTTTATTTATTTATTTATTTATTTATTGGATTTGTATGCCGCCCCTCTCCGTGGATTCAGGGCAGCTAACAACAGTGATAAAAACAGCATGTAACAATCCAATACTAAAACAACTAAAAAACCCTTATTATAAAACCAGACATACATACAGACATGCCATGCATAAATTGTAGAGGCCTAGGGGGAAAGAATATCTCAGTTCCCCCATGCCTGATGGCAGAGGTGGGTTTTAAGGAGCTTATGAAAGGCGAGGAGGGTGGGAGCAAATCTGATCTCTGGGGGGAGTTGGTTCCAGAGGGCCAGGGCTGCCACAGAGAAGGCTCTTCCCCTGGGTCCCGCCAAACGACATTGTTTAGTTGACAGGACCCGGAGAAGGCCAACTCTGTGGGACCTAATCGGTCGCTGGGATTCGTGCGGCAGAAGGCGGTCCCGGAGATAATCTGGTCCGGTGCCATGAAGGGCTTTATAGGTCATAACCAACACTTTGAATTGTGACGGGAAACTGATTGGCAACCAATGCAGACTGCAGAGTGTTGGTGTGACATGTTTGCTTTTCATTACCTGACTATATAGGAGTTTTATCTACCAGTGTTAGTGGGGATGCGTTTTTCCCCTTTCGTAGTTTCTTGATTAAGGTAGTGTTTTCTGATCAATTGTTTCTCTAGTATTAATCCCTGTTTTATCTGGCTTCTGGATGCAAATCTCTGTCAACAGCTTAGAAGGATTAGACATGGTTAGTTCTTAGATGAGCAACCTCTAGGAAATGTTATATTTTATATAAAACTATATATTTATGGGGACTTTTTCCTAAATTAAATTTGACTTAATTTTGTTTTAAATCAGAAAGGGTTCTCTTTTGACTAAAACATAACCCTTCAATCTTCAAAGCAGGAGTACAGATCATTGATTTCCATATCTGGGCGCTGTTATTTCACCATCGGCAGTTGTCTTAGAAATAATTAAGGTTATAGGGAGGGAAGGAAGGAAGGATATTCTGGGTAATAAAGAGTTGTCAGATGCAAATCATGAATTAAACATTCTGGTAAATCTTCCACAAACAATGAAATTAGTGTTTATTTTTTATTTATTTATTTATTTTATTAGATTTGTATGCCGCCCCTCTCCGAAGACTCAGGGCGGCTCACAACAATAAAAAAACAGTATAAACAATGGAAAAAATCTAATAATAAGAATTATATAAAAAACCCCAACTGTTAAAAAACCATACAACACATTCATACCAAACATAAAATATAAGAAAGCCTGGGGGAGATGTCTTAGTTCCCCCATGCCTGGCGATATAGGTGGGTCTTGAGTAACTTGCGAAAGACAAGGAGGGTGGCAGCTGTTCTAATCTCCGGGGGGAGTTGATTCCAGAGGGCCGGGGCTGCCACAGAAAAGGCTCTTCCCTGGGGCCCGCCAAACGACATTGTTTGGTCGCCGGGACCTGGAGAAGGCCTACTCTGTGGGACCGTATCGGCCGCTGGGATTCGTGCAGTAGAAGGCGGTTCCGGAGGTGTTCTGGTGTTGTCCTAAAGAATGATTGTTCGGAGGTTGACTGAAGTATAATTTTATTGTAATGCTATTGTGAAAATTGGCTCAGAGTGGTGTCTTCCCTTGTTAGGTAGGGCACAACATAAAGCTTCCACATAATTTAGTTATGTATCAGGCTGAAGGAAGAGGAAGCGGTAAATAACTTTTAAAGTGACTACAATGACTGGGGCCTTACAATTAGGGTGAGGGAAAATAGTGAAATCATGCCAAATCTCTGCTCTTTAATTCTTAGATGCTGTCATGAACATCAAAAGGTTTACTACCATATGAAATATTTCAAAAGAAAATGTATCTATTTTCAGATTAACAGCATTCCTCCTGCCTTATCTGATTTGTCTGATTTTAAATGTGTCGTTAATCTTTCTGATTAATAGTTCCAATAGAACAATGAAGATAAATGAAAAGAAATTAATTTATAAGCAATAGAGTTAAATATATTCTCCCCCTTTTTTTTAATATGATGCTTTCTGTTTGTTCGTTTGTGCTCTACAACATTTAGGTACTGAGCATATTTATTTATTTATCCAATTTTTATGCCGCCCTTCTCCTTAGACTCAGGGCGGCTTACAACATGTTAGCAATAGCACTTTTTAACATAGCCAGCCTATTGCCCCCACAATCCGGGTCCCCATTTTACCCACCTCGGAAGGATGGAAGGCTGAGTCAACCTTGAGCCGGTGATGAGATTTGAACCGCTGACCTTCAGATCTACAGTCAGCTTCAGTGGCCTGTAGTACAGCACTCTACCTGCTGTGCCACCCCGGCTCATATCCTGGTTTGTTGAAAACTTACATACATATTATATTTAGAGTTTGTCTAAAACACTTTTATTAGAGTTTTTTCCAAAAAATTATTTAATTGGAATAAATATCATTGAGAGTTTTAAGAACTCATTGTTAATTAAAGTCTTTGTAAAACTGATTCATCTGACTGACTCTTTAGAAAGAAGAGATTGTGACTATTTTGCCGTTTGAACTTGGAATGTGGTTGATCCTGCCATAGAATAATTGTGCTTATGCAGTTATGCACAGCACATATTTTCATTTAGTAAGGACACTCAATCTCTAAATGTTCTTTTAAAACAATATGAAATTATATTTAACACTACATAGTCCTTGGTCTATTATAATTGTCAAGCATGAAGGGAAATATACATGTCTGAACTTGCTTTGGAAAGCTACCTTTATTTTGCCTTTTGAGCATCAAAACCTGGCTAATGGTTTTGAAACAGGACTTCTTCCTGTTCCTCTAAAGCAGGGTGTCAAACTTGCATTGTCACAGTGGCATCACATGATGTATTGAGACTTTTTTCTCCTTTGCTAAACTGCGCGGGGCCAGCACATGATGCATCTGACCCACAAGCCGCAAGCTTAACACCCCTGCTCTAAACCCTGGATTGGTTTATCTTAAAGCTACATTGCAGATTGTATTACTGTTCTTAAAATATTACATCTGTATTATATTATAAAGAAGATCAGTCCTAGCCCAGTCCCAGTTCTGAAAAAAAGAATAGTATTTCAAGATATCAGCCTCTAATAGGAAGCGTTATGTTGTGAGTTCAAATTGGTAACATATGACACAATTCCTATGTACAATATTTATTGAAAATATTCACAACAATAAAGTTATTAATCTAAATCTTAGTTTGAAGCCTCTTCCCAATGATGTTGATGATGTTATCAACTCAGTTGTGTCAGATTCATGATGATTCTATGGGCCAGATCTCTGAATAACTTCCGATTTTATACTATTTATTTAAATGTTTCTGTGCTCTGGCTAGTGTCAGCTTTGATGGTTTCCAGCCACCATGTTCTTTCTGGTTTCCTTTTACTACTAACTCTTCCAAATATAATTGCTTCCCCCAATGAATTCCCCTGCACGACATGGCCAAAGGAAGTGAGATGCAGTTTCTTGATTTTGCCTTCTAGTGACATATCTGGTGTTATGTGTTCCAGTACTTGCTCGTTAGTCAACTTTGCTGTCCAAGGAATACTCATGAGACTTCTCTAGCACCACAGCTCAAACAAAATGATTTTCTTCCTCTCTTGCTTTTTCAAGGTCCAACTTTCACAACCATAGATAACTACAAGGAAATCGATAGGGTAAAGTACCGGTAACCTACAGTTATCAGAAGTCACCAGGTTGATTTCCCTGCTCTTCTCTATCTGGCTCATGTTCATAATTGTTGGGCAACCCAGTGCAATTGGACAATTTATTTATGTGCTATTGAGCTATCTATGGTCCTAGAAAAGTGATTTTTCTCACACTTTCTGTATTTACACCATCAATTTTACTGAGTTTTTCACAAAGTAAGTTTTCAGATCTTTCTTCAACTCGGTAACTCACTTTTTGACAGCCAACCTGTCAAACTTGCCACAGTGCTGGTTAATGACTGATCTAGTATGGAATTCCTTTTCTGTAGCTTCATGGTTAATGGGTTTGTGGATACTCTCAATCTGGCTCCTCAGTTGTGACTTGTCTGGCTTGGGTATACTTTCAGGTGGTATACCTCCAGATTAGTACTCAACCTTAACAGAACACACAAGCCCCACCACCACCCACCACCCCCATGACAAGGGGTTATCTACATGGAGGGATTCATAATAATACATGTTGTAATTGAAAGTTTACAAAAGATGAACCGGAGAAAGAAAGGTAGGTATTTATGCCAACAGTAACCTTCCTCCTATTTTTAAAGTTAAGGTCTTAACTTTAAAGCTTAATTTTGGAATTGTTTCACTTAAAACCCACATTTTCAAGTTTTTATTCAAGCTTTACCCTCATAGATACCCACTTAAATTTTCAGACAGTCATTTGTTTGTTTATTTTGTTATTTATCTGGCAGCTACATACTCTCAAATCAACAGAAATTGCCAAGAAAAAACTGTATTGGGAATCCTCCCTGTCTTTTAATGGAAAGTGATCCTGAGAAGGCAAGTGACACATTTTCTGCAGGACTTGCCAGAAGTTCTGCAAAGCAAAGCAACTTGGTCACTTCGGTTCACCATTCGAAAAGTGATGTCCAAGTTATTTTATGAATTGGCTCCAAATGAATGCTTGCTTTGAACCTTAGAGCTTTCACAGATTTTTAAAAAATTCTTGCTATTATTTGGCTTGTGTTTTTATTGTAAGTGCATTTGCTTCTATTGCTTTTTAAAAATATATACATTGCTTTCCCACTAAGTAGATGTGCTTTAGCTAATTTTGTAGATTTAAAAAAAATAAACTCTTTTTAGCAATACTCATATTTTAATGTGAACAATCCAAAGAATAGGAAAAAGTTGTACAAAGCTCTGGCTCAAATTATTTTGTCCTGCAAAACAGGAGGCTCAGGATATTCTCTCCAGGCTTTTGCAGAAATGAGCAAAAGGCCACTCAAAAACTACATTTGGCTCTTCTTAAACTCTCTTGCAAACTTCTGCAAAGTAGCTAATTTTGGATAAACATAAAACTTTGGGAGAACCAAATCTTAAGCTTTAGGCATAGGGTAATCACTTCATTTTATTTCTTAAAATGTTGAAGCACTTCAAATATTGAACAGATATTTTAACCCAGCCACTCCAGTAATGCCATGTCATCTCCAAATACACTGTATCTGGTTCTTGGAGGCTGAATATATTAATTCAGCTAAGTCTTAGAAAGATGGATGGCTTAAATATACTGCAAACATGCTCAGGATGAAGAAGTAGCAGTAGGAGATGAATATCTTGTACAGTATTCTTTGTTCCCAAGTTCACTAATCTATTTATTTTATTTTATTTTATTTGTTTTGTCCAGTACGTATTGGTGGTATACAAAGATATAACAATAATTGTATACATGATACTAGTAAAAGAGAAACATTAGGACAGGGATTGGAAGGCACTCTGGTGCACTTATGCACGTCCCTGTTATTATTATTAAAGTAATAGAGGTGGAAATGGCATAACTGGTCAGTCTTTGTCTCTTTGAGGAAGAAAAGAAATCATATAGACATAAGTAAAGACAGTGTTTATATTGTGGGCAGGAAGGCTCTTTTGGATAAAGATGATTATCAATTAGAAGTACCTTGCCCATAAGTAAAACCAATATTTTAAATACTTGGCAAGAACTCTTGGCTAGAGTTTTCATGGCTTTTCACCATTCTAATAATAGAATAGCAATAGCACTTACTGTACTGTAGACCTATACCATTTCATAGAGCTTTACAACCCTCTGTAAAGAGCTTACATAGTCAGCATATTGTTCCCGACCATTTGGGCCTCATTTTACAGAATTTGGAAGGATGGAAGGCTGAGTCATCCATGAGCTGTCCAAACTCAAACCCCTGGAGTGAGCACTGAATTCTAACCACTGCACCACCATGGTACCACCAACATCAGTTATGAAGATCAGAGTCAGACCTATATCTTATCCGTGTTAGAGTTCAAAATTTAAAGTAACTTCATGGCTTGGATTTTACCTCTTCTCAATATATTACCCTAGAAACTTCTTCCTACTTCCATTCAAATGGTGGGTGAGGCTCCTGATGGGTAACTTCCTATTCAATGGGATCTTCTCTAGAGTACCTTCCTAACCTATCTAGATCATAAGAAAAGAGTATCTTTCTACATAGCAGGAAAAGACATACCCTTGCCCATAATTTTAAGAATGGTGGACCTTCCTTGTACAGCCCAGGTTAACCCTATCACCTATCATTCTATAATTCCCAATCGGTCTTCACATCCATCCTATTTTTCACCAAGTCTTGCTGATGCCTGATCTTCTTCCTCAACCAGTCCACATCTACCATCCCTGCTGGTTTTCCTTAAAGGAAATGAGAAATAAGAGGCAGCCAAGATTTAGGCTGGAATCCTCAAAAATGAAACTGTAGAATTTAGTGCATAGGTCTGGAACTGATATGAGCCTGTAGTTTTATGAGAAATGCAGTTGGAGTGTGAGCCTCCTGAAATACATTTTTATCAGATGTATTTTGACCAAGCACTTCTTCCAACCTAGAAGTTCAAATGCATATTAAATGCAAATAGAGAAATAGGTAGTGGGGGGAATGATTCTTTGAATGGCAGTATAAATTGCGAGATGACATTGTTGTTAGAAAAAGTCCTAGGTGATGCTACAGAACACCATCAAGCCTTCTGAATGTGGAGCTAGTTCATCCCTATAGTGCACTCTGGATAATGCACAAGCATGAACTGAACAGACTAACAATCATTGTCAGCCAAACAACTTCTTTATATACTTAATACTGTAGTCACCTGGCTAATGTAACATCAACATACACTAAATGATAATTTGATCAAGTAGTGCCAGCATGATTAGGGAAGGAGAAACTTTGCAGGAGGGAAATGTTAGATGCAATTTTTCCTTCAAATATTTGTGAATCAGAATTGTATTGAATTACCTTGGTTATTTCACACTGGCTTCTAGACTATATTTTAGCCAAGTGTTGTTCTCTGGCATCTAGTATTGTAAGTATTAAAATATTCTATGCAATGGCTGTTGTCCATGTGATTGTAAACTGTAGGACACAATGACATTCCAAAAGCACACAATAAGCCAGCCATACTATCTTCCTGCCAAGAATATGTCATAGATATACAGATGATGTCATCAAGTGTTCAGTTCTATTTGAGAGAGACTTGATATTTTTAGGAAAATAACCAGGGAAATCATTTGAAAAATAGAATCACCCTTTGTTCAGGCAATATCTGGATTCATATTGAAGAATACCTGTAGGGATTATTCATTGGTTCAAAATTCAAAGTTCATTTGGGCAAACCATAACACACATTTTAGTTTAACGAGGTTATTCTGCAAAATGCTTTTTATTTTGTTTTTCTTTTGAAATAATACATAGAAATAGGCTTTCCCCTTCTGAGATGGTTGCATCACCGTAAGTTTATTTTTTCTCTTACTAACAATCTACTGATGTCACTGCTAAAACTGGCTGCTAAAGGAATTTGTCTTGATGCACATGCTCTCAGAGTACCTAAAAGAACCTTTTAAAAAGAGTACCTTTTAGGTACCTAAGAGTACCTAAAAGAAAAGATACATTTGCCAAGAATTATTTTGATTTTGTTTTACTTTGCTTTTTGCTTTAAAAGTTGATTAGTGGTTGGATGTTGATTTATTTCAACCCTTTGCTGGACTCTAATTGTTTTTTTTCCTCTCATTTTTTCCTTTTAATATACGTTGTTCTGGATAACATTTATCTCTTCCATATGGAAAGCACAACAATGTTCAGAATAGTGGTGAAGAGACATTAGACTCTTACCACTTGATTCTGTATGTTTTTAATTTGCAAAATGGGCTTTATTTCTACTGACTTTTTCTTATAATTTTGGATTGAAATATAGAGAAGTATGTATGTATGTATGTATGTATGTATGTATGTATGTATGTATGTATTCTTTGTTCCTTGATTAAATTCCACAGATTAAAATGGCTAAACAGCATCTGAAATCTAAAAAAGAAGGGTGAGAAAAGATGTAGCTTTTAGCTGATTTTCTATTACAAAAACACGATCAATTTAATATTTATTCAAAGAATGGTGGAATTGAAAGCTTTACTTTTAGATAAAGGTACACAAAAGGATTTTGATCCCGCTCCAAATCAAAGTGATCTCACTGCTAAAGAACTAGCAAAGTGGATTTCATTTGTTGTTCTGAAATTTAAGTCTGTATACTTCTCTAGTATTACAGCTAGAAGGGAGGAAGACAAAATCCTTTCCTCTACCAAGATGGAGGAAGACCGTATGATTTTATTACAGTTAAATGTTAATTACTTCTGCTCGTACTCTGACGTGAAGATAGACTTATTGTTAAGATTGGATTTGTTTTATTAAACAATGGACAAGAGAGGATATTAAGAAACAAATATGCATTTTGGACCCAGGATGATGTATTTATAATTTTTGGGATAGTTAACATTCCGTGGTAAATTTTCTACCAGTTGGTTATATTAGCAGTTTATTAGCAGAGAGTTTTGAAACTTTATTTTTTCTGTGTTACTATTATTATTGCTTTTCCTGTTAACTACTTTGTCACTAATATAACATATAGAACAGTGTTTTTCAACCAGTGTGCCGTGGCACACTAGTGTGCCGCGAGACATGGTCAGGTGTGCCGCGAAGCTCAGAGAGAGAAAGAAAACAAGAGAAAGAAAGAGAGAGAGAAAGAAAGAGCAAGAGAGAAAGAAAGCAAGAGAGAGAGCAAGAAAGCAAGAAAGCAAGAGAGAGAGAGAGGGAGGGAAGGTGGGAGAGAGAAAGACATAGAGGGAGGTAGGGAGGGAGAGAGAAAGAGAGCAAAAAAGAGGAAAGAAGGAAGAGAGAAAAAAAGAGGAAGGGAGAGAAATAGAGTGAAAGGGAAGAAGAGAGAGAATTTTTTTGTCCAAACTTTTTTTAGCCTCCCCCCCCCCCCCAAAATGTGCCCCATGGTTTGGTAAATGTAAAAAATGTGCCGCAGCTCAAAAAAGGTTGAAAATCACTGATATAGAAGACAGGTCAACAAGTTGTTAATAGATTTAGTACTTTAAAAAATTTTGGGTGGGCCTGTTTCACAAGGGATGGGGACTAGTGTTGTAGTAATATATCATTCAATATTCAAATAGAGGGGATAATAAGTGTATATGTGTTGTTTTTTGACATACCTTTTTAATGTTCTGATTGCTTTGTGACATGTGCTTAGTTTTCTTTTTATGTCTTTTCAATTTTTATTTAGTGCTCTATTTTGTATTTTAACTTTGTTCTGAACAAAATAAAAAATATACCGTTTCCCCGAAAACAAGTCACCCCCGAAAGTAAGACACAGGAGACATTTCATTTCGCAGTATTCCCAAACAGAACATACACTAGTGTCCATAAATTGCATCCCAAAACTCTGCATCAATCAGATTTAAAACACATCCAACACGCATACAACATGGGGCTGCGTGTTTGGATGCATTTTTGCTGCAGCAGGATCGCACCCTACCTTATACCGTAATTTAAAATATGGTAGGGGTCTGCTGCGTCTTTCAGATCAAGAATTGACATGTCAATTCTTAGAACAGATCAGAAAAGATGCATATGGTATAAAACAATCATCGTCTACACTGTTCCCTCTAAGCTGCATTTTTTTCTTCATTGAAAAAAAAATAAGACATCCCCTGAAAATAAGACGTAGCACATCTCTGGGAGCAAAAATTAATATAAGACGCTGTCTTATTTTCAGGGAAACAGGGTAGGAGTGGGGGAAGAATACACAGAAATACATTTGCTATCTTTATTTTTACTATGCTTTTCCAAAGAACTTTCTTCACTTATCAGATGAGCTGCTGTGTTGCCATGGCTTACTCTCTAGGTGTCCTTTTTTCCCCTCTGAAGTTTTATTGTTTCTTTGTTGTGTTACAGTTGTTTTGAAGTGATAATAAAATGCATGTTTAGAAAGGAAGCCCCACAATGGTACAAATAACTATAAAAGTTAGCAGTCATTTTTAATTGCTAGCAGTTGAATTAACAAGCAGTATGTGAGCCAGCCAGTTAGGTGAGAATTCTTCACTTAATTCATCTAATTTATTTCCATTTATATCAGCAGCATGGCTTTAAAAGCTTCAGGGCAGCTAACAGCAATTAAAAACAACAATAAAATCTCATCAGTACAATAACATTAGTTACAAGTGAACGGCATCAATAAACATTATGTAGCATCAACAGTTGCTAATAAAATAGGTCACTCTGGAATAAAACCCATGTCTTTCCCATATACTTGCCAACAATGTAAGTTTTTAATTTGGCTCCTAAAAAGCAAAATCAGTCTGGTCACTAAACCATTGGGTTGGATAGGAGGCAGATGTTGTAAATACTGTGTGTGTGTATATATATATATATATATATATATATATCCCATTGTCACTTGCTTATTGAGAAGGAGTTGCAAGTCCTACCCAAATTGTACACCAAATGAGCAATCACTTCAGTGATTTAGAAGCCTTAATAAATAGACATTGGAAATAGACATTTCTGGCATCATGTTTCTTATATATAGTGTACAATTTGGGTGTCCTCCTGGACTTGCAACTCCTTCTCAAAGAGCAAGTGACAATTGTGACTAGGGGACTCTTTGCCTAGGTCCTCTTGGGAAGCCACCAGCCCAGTAGGGAAGAATCAAGCACAGAACTAGCCTGGAGTGACTGTGCAACCACAGAAGAGCTGCAGCTGTTGCCCCCATAGTTCCCTAGAGGCTTGTCTAGTTGTCCCCAATAGTAGGCTGCCAGACTGGGAGATTCCTGTATTATAGTCAGAACATAATAAAGTAGTTAGCTTAAACTCTGTACATGTGGATCTGATTGTTCACACCTGACAGGTTCATTTTTTGAACCAATTGTCCCCATTCTTGAACCAAAAAAGCCTTGCGTATTCTAATTCATGGTTTACTTATCACCTGTTTGGATTTATGTAATGTGCTTTATAAGGAGCTGCCCTTGGAATTTGGAAGCTGGAGGTGATCTAGATATGGACACTTTTTTATTATTTGTTTGTTTGTTTGATTGATTTTTATGCTGCCCTTCTCCTTAGACTCAGGGCGGCTTACAACATGTTAGCAATAGCACTTTTTAACAGAGCTAGGCTATTGCCCCCACAATCCGGGTCCTCATTTTACCCACCTAAGAGTAGTAGATCCTTGGAACAAACTTCCAGCAGACGTGGTAGATAAATCCACAGTAACTGAATTTAAACATGCCTGGGATAAACATATATCCATCCTAAGATAAAATACAGAAAATAGTATAAGGGCAGACTAGATGGACCATGAGGTCTTTTTCTGCCGTCAGACTTCTATGTTTCTATGTTTCACCTCGGAAAGATGGAAGGCTGAGTCAACCTTGAGCCGGTGATGAGATTTTTACATTTCTTGTTACAACCATATCGCTATTCTGTGAGGTATGTGGGTTTCCAGTGGTCTTCTGGGTGTGATTCAGGTGTTAGGTTTCATCTATAAAGCCCTACATGACATACTGCCAGACTGTTTGCAGGAATACCTATCCCCTGTTGTCTCTGGTCTCTGGTCTTTCTTCATCAGATCTACTAGGGAAGACTTGCTCTGAGTCCCTTCTGTTTACATTTTCATTTGGTAGATCCTGGAATCATGCCTTTTCTGCAGCAGCAACTAAATGATAGAACAGATATAAGATGGTCCCAACCCTGTTAACCTTTGTTAAGGCATTAAAGACCTGGCATTGGGCCATATGGTTAGGTTAGCTCTATTGCTCTATTGCTTTTTTTGGATTGGATTGTGTCTGTGGCTTCAACAATTAAGGGTTTTGTTAAATTGTTATTTTTAATCCCCGTGTATCACCCAGTGTCACTTTTATTTAATACATGGACTTATAAATTGTATAATTAAATAAATTTTAGTTATTTATTTCAACATGCATGTTTAGGGTTACCTTTGGTTTTTTGTTTTTGGTCTAAATATATATAGTTTAATAGAAAACATAAACAAAAAAGCCATACATATGCAGCTGCTACCTGCCTTAGAGTAGCTTTTCCAGATGTCTATTTAGCCCCCAGAGAACTAGAAAGAGTACAGTTCTACATTCTTAGCAAAACTTCATATAGCTTCCAGTCATTTCTATTTAATATGAGGAACAATCATTTATAGGGCAATTCCATCCAGCAACATCCGAGGTCCCAAATTTGGAAAAATAGAATGATTGGGCTACAACCCGATCTGGTAGTATGTTTATTTTAAATGTGCACTAATAAGAATTTTAATGACCCTTATTACAACCTTTTCCAGTCTGTATATTTTCCAGACTTCTCAGCCAGAAGGCCTTTGTTGACAACCCAGGAGCTGGAACACACATATGAGAACACACATATCCAGTTAGGAAAATTTGCCTTATTTGGTTGGAATAATTTGAAGTACAAACATCTAGTTATTACCTCTGTTTATGGTGCAGGATGCAAGTGATGAACAAGAATAAGGGCTATTTTCATAGATAGATATTTCCATGTACTCATTCATCCAGTTTAGCCAAATATAGATAGCATAATTCACCTTTGTAATTATTCAAACACATAGAAACATAGAAACATAGAAGACTGACGGCAGTTGGGGGAAAGATCAAAAGCAACGTGAGGAAATATTATTTCACATGCCTGGGATAAACATATATCCATCCTAAGATAAAACACAGGAAATAGTATAAGGGCAGACTAGATGGACCATGAGGTCTTTTTCTGCCGTCAGTCTTCTATGTTTCTATATATAATAATATATATGTATAATTTATAATTATAATATAATTAACTCAGTTCTACCCAATAATATACAGTATTGGGTAGAACTGAGTTAATTATATTAGTCCGGCCCTCTAAAACCATCCCAATTTCTCATGCAGCCCTATGGCAAAATTAATTGCCCACCCCTGTTCTATATGAAAGTTCCAGGTGTAGTATTAGAAATCCATTTCTCTTTAAAATAGAAACGAAAAATCCTTAGCCTGTCTGCCAGCTTTTCGCAATGGTTCTTTTATGGCCCACCATGATCCTCCTCCAGTACCACCAATATACATTCGTTGAGTTTCTGCTAATATGGCTTATGTCATTCTCTATTATTATGGTATTATGACAGACTCTACCACTGCCACTTTGAAAATAAACGCTAAAATGGGCTTGTTAAAACTTCTGATAAACTTTACACTCCAGCTTTATTTTAATTGAAAAGAAATGGTCCACTTTCTTAGCTAACGTCCTCATCCATATTCTGTGAATTATAATGCTAAAATATTGGAGGGGAGCAAAGTGGAGAAGAATTATTCAAGCAATACGTTTAAGAATTCTGGCACTGCTAATTAATGACATTGATCAGAAGATCAGGTTCTTTCTCTTTTCTAGCTTGGGAATTATCACAATTGTGGAGCCCCAGCCATCAAAGATAATTGCTCATCTGTTGTTTGATTGTCAATTGTATGCCCTTTTAGTTTTAGGTATTCAGATCCTTACTTGAAAAAAAAACAGCTCACTGGGACATAAACCACACAGATTGTCCTATTTTATTCTGGTTTATAAGGTGTAGTGCCGGCGTGTCCCAACCACCCATAATTACAGGGTAATTAGTCCAAAAAGACACACACCACACGATAGAAGGAAAACCAAAAGTCTTTATCAACAGAAAAGCAGAAAAAAACTCCCTTTTTAAATGTCAAAGGGATTTTCTGGTACGCACAAGGCACAGGTTAAATGCAATCCAATTTCTCACCCATTAACTGGGAAATTGAGTCCATTTCCAAAGTCCAGAAATTCCACACACAGACTTGAACAGGGAAACAGCAAACCACGATCTTGACCGAACGATGAATCAGATAAACTTCCACGAGGCTAAACCAGCACCCTGCTCTTTTTATCTGTAGCACTAATTACAGCAGCCCCACCCAACCACAGGTGGCCTCACTTATCTCCTGTAATAATCCTTTGGTTGTTCTCTCCTATGCATCATTCTATGCATGTATGGTTCTGTCATAAGTTCTTGTTCAGAATCCAGGGATGATAAGGATGATTGATCTCCTGGGCTGTCTGCCAAACTCCCCTCTTCCCTGCCACTCACCCTTCCTTGGTCAGAGGAGACTTCGTCAGCAGATTCTATCGGGAGCAAAACAGGCCCCACATCCACATTCCTTGGGACAGGAGCTGGGCCAGAGCCAACCACAACATAAGGTATACATTATAAGAAGAGCTATGTTTATAAACAAAGCATTCAGCTAATAATCCATATACAGATCAAAATATCGTGTAAAAAACATTAGTTCTTTGCATTTAACACGTATGTAATGTTATTGCATTTTCTTTCTCCTATTATACTCTGGAAATAAAAGTATTTTATTTCTGATTTCATTTGAAATGTTGTAAGGCCACCAAATCAATCAGTAAACTAGCTACCCACGGAAATCCTTTTTTAAAAGTGATGATATTTCCTTTAAAAACCATATAATCTGAAAAACTATAATCCCGTACCAATTTATTTTATTATCTCAATTTCTAATCATTGCACAATTGATTCATCTATGTAACAAGGTACATTATGCTTAATAGCAGTTTTATTTTATTTTTCATTTGTGTTGATTATACCCAATTGTTTAAAGTATATTTGTAGCTCCTCATTCTGCTAAACAAATTTCCCACATGATTAAAAGCATTCAAATAGAGTTTTCTTTGTAAGACATTTATAATAAAATTTATTTGAAAGATGTGAAGTTAGAAGATATCCGTAAGTCTCCATTCACATTTCATATGTCCTGGGACATATTACATTAATCACTAGTACCAGTAATGTTATTATTTTCAATTGGTTATTTTTTTTTGCTTTTAGGTAACTAATTTAATTTCTAATATTTAGCTCACCTGATATCTCAATCCTCTGTGGTTTCAAGGGATGGAGTATTTTGTTGTTAACATTTCCTTTCCTGCCAGATAAAAATTATATGAATTAATTATTGTGAAAAGCTTAGAAAACAAGAATTCTGCATAATCTCCCAAACATTTTACCTGAAGAGTTTCTATTTTTGTTTGGTACCTTCAGGATTTTCATGGGAAAAGTCACCTTGAAATATCTGTTGTTAAATCACACAAACAAAATTCAAACAGCAGGATTTTTATTTATTTTTTGGGCAGATTTAAATATGCAAGTTAGGGTGACAGATTGGTGATCTTAGCAAAATAATAAAGAGCATTTTTGCTGGAAGTAAAAATAGCAGACATCACAGTCATCCAGTATTAACACAGCTGAAAACAACAATTAACATTTTGTGCTAAGAAGAGTAAAAACAATACCTTATTAAGTCTAATCAAAATTCACAGTATGGTGTGCAAGCTTTTTTGAGTTATATTCAGCTCTTCTGCTAGAATATTAAACAGATTGAATATTAAGGAATAAACTATATTTGTGATGTCTGTGCTCTTAAGAAAGAGGAAATACAGTTTGGAAAAGAGAAGAGGACAAGCAAGAATTGGAATGGGGCTGAAGAAAGAAAGTGAGTCTCAGAGCTAGTCAAACGCAACTAAGGAGGGTTGTTTGGCTAATTGAGAGAGGCTTTTTTCCTGGCTAAATGGAGTATATTGCTTACTTGCTGGGCAGATGGTGTAGGAAGGAGGAACTTACAGCTGCAGCTGACTCACTGACCAAGTGATTAGTTAGTGGATGGCTCAGCCGACAGCTGCTGCAGCCAACACTTTTAGAAGAGAGGCAGTTGCAAGCTTGCAGCAATAGTTGATGAATAGGCTAGCAAATCGAAATACACTGGTACCTCATGATACGAACCCCTCGCCATACGGACAACCCGAGATACGAACCTGGGGTTCAGAAATTTTTTGCCTCTTCTTACGAACTTTTTCCATCTTAAGAACCCGCCGCTGCCGCCGAGAAGCCCCGCTGCCCGGCTGTCGCTTTTTGAAACAGCCGGGGGGCTTCTCTGCGTTCTCCTGAACCCGAACACCAAACCCGAACTTTCGGGTTCGGCGTTTGGGAGGCCGCCGAGAAGCCCCCCGGCTGTTTCAAAAGGCGACAGCCGGGCAGCGGGGCTTCTCGGCAGCCACCCGAACCCGAACTTTTGCCGAACTTTCAGGTGCAGCATTGGGAGAACGCTGAGAAGCGCCCGGCTGTTTCAAAAGGTGACAGCCAGGCGGCGGCGGTTTTTTTTGCGTTTTTTTTTCATTGCACGCATTAATTCATTTTACATTGTTTCCTATGGGAAACAATGTTTCGTCTTACGAACTTTTCGCCTTACGAACCTCCCCCGGGAACCAATTAGGTTCGTAAGACGAGGTATTACTGTAGGGGGATTTGAGTAGGAAGGAGCATACCTACCACCACAACTGAGCCCAGAATTCATGTTGCTAAGTGAGAAATTTGTTAAGTGAGTTTTGCCCCATTTTACGACATTTGTTAAGCGAATGATTTCAGTTGTTAAATTAGTAACACAGTTGTTAAGTGAAACTGGCTTCCTCGTTGACTTTGCTCATCAGAAGGTAGCAAAAAATGGTCACCTGAACTCGGGACACTGCAGGTGTCATAAATACAAACCAGTTGTCAAGTAGCTGAATGTAAATCACGTGACCATGGAGATGCTACAACAGTCAAAGGTGTGAAAAATGGTCACAACTTTTTTCAGTGCCGTTGTATCTTTGAACAATCTCTAACAAACTGTTGTAAGTCAAGGACTACTCGTCCTGATTTTCTTCTGCTAAGAATTAAGACAAGCTTTGTGGCTGTATGAGGAAGTCAGAAAAAGAACATCAAAGTAACAATACTGTAACTAGTATGAAACTAGAAAACCAGCAGGGGGAAAAGATGTTTCTGGGTTTATTGTATAGAATGTCAAATAGGTATCTTACAGCTGCTGGACATAAGTTGCGGGTTTGTTCCCAGAGCAGTAACTGGCTGGTTCTTGGGGAACAAATCTATTCCCTTAAAAATAAGGCAGCCACGCTAGACATCCTTGGAGAGGAAGAGCTGTAAAGAGGAGACATTTCAGAATTTGAAAATTTTGCTCCAGGCACATAATAACACTCTCTTGCTGTCAAACAGAACAAGGACCTTGGAGAAGAAGAATAGTTTTGAAGAAGAGGGACATGTTCCTTTAGGTGGAACAAATAGTTGGATGATGAGCTGACATCCCCTTACACTAAGAGTATCCTCCAGGAAAGGTTTTGGTGTGAGTAATGAAATCATGAGAAACTCAGGTTAAAAAGGTGATTAGCTTGCCTGTGTGAAGACTGTGGATACCATATGTCAGTAAGACATGCTGGAGGTTAATGCTGAAGAGGAGATAGTGGGCATGGTTCACATTGCATCATTGACTTGAGAAAGTCATAATATCAGAAGGGGGGCAAGGCAACTTTTAAAATGATCCTGAAGAAAAGTTGGTAGGGGCTGGATACCAACCCACATGGAAAGTATATCATGCATGCTACAGGAACCTTACTGTGTAAAGAATAGTACCAATATTGGGATAATGAAAAGCTCAAACTAAAACATATGGAGAATATGATATAAGTCTGTCATCCCAAGGTAGAAAACCTAGAGTACATTTTAGCATTTGACTGCAATTGAACCCAATGTTTCTGTTGCTAGGTGAAGTGGTTTATTCCCTTTCCAAGCACCCAGAGTGCAGGGAGCATTTATTTTCTCTGTGTGCTGGCAGAGTTTTATTCCCTCTCCAATGCCCAAAGAAAGGAAAATGCTTTGTTCTTTCTGGACTGTCAAAGCCTCCTTAAGCGCTACCAAAAGGCTCCTTTAGCAGCCCAGAAAAGCCCAAGATGGCCGGGATTAAAAAGGGGGAATGGCAGGAAACTGGCCGGGCCTTTGTGCCGCTCTCAAATTTTCTGGGAATTTTTTCCAGGCTCGGGTTCTTAAGTAGAAAATGGTTCTTAAGAAGAGGCAAAAAAATCTTGAATACTTATCTAGAAAAGTTCTTAAGTAGAGGCATTCTTAAGTAGAAGTACCACTGTATGCTGTTCTTTTCTGCTACATGCTATTGTTGTTGTTGTTGTTCTTCTTGTTCTTCTTGTTCTTCTTGTTCTTGTTCTTCTTCTTCTTCTTCTTCTTCTTCTTCTTCTTCTTCTTCTTCTTCTTCTTCTTCTTCCTCTTCCTCCTCCTCCTCCTCTTCTCCTCCTCCTCTTCTTCTTCCTCCTCCTCCTCCTCCTCTTCTTCTTCTTCCTCTTCCTCTTCATCCTCCTCCTCCTCTTCTTCTTCTTCTTCCTCTTCCTCCTCCTCCTCTTCCTCCTCCTCCTCCTCCTCCTCTTCTTCTTCTTCCTCTTCCTCCTCTTCCTCCTCCTCTTCTTCTTCTTCTTCTTCCTCTTCCTCCTCCTCCTCTTCCTCCTCCTCCTCCTCCTCCTCCTCCTCCTCTTCTTCTTCTTCTTCTTCTTCCTCCTCCTCCTCTTCTTCCTCCTCCTCCTCCTCCTCCTCTTCTTCTTCTTCTTTATTAGATTTGTATGCCACCCCTCTCCAAGGACTCGGAGAGGCTCACAACAATAGCAATACAATACAAATCTAATGTTAAAAAACATAGTTAAGAAACCCACTATCATTAAAAAACAGGCAAGCTACAAAATCGCACCACATTCACGTCCTACTAGTCAGAAGGGGGGGGGGCAGCATAAAAGTCCAATAAATAAATAAATCCTTTAAAAAACTTTTTTTCTACTTTAATTACTCCATTTTCTTGAAATATAAACTTTTAAGTTTTAAAATTAGTTTTAATTGGCTTTAACGATTAATTATTGGGGAGGTTTTTTTTTATTTAGTTATTCTAGCAATTCACAGACAAGGTCATATTCTTGGGTAGGGGCCTTCAAGCCTGGCAACTTTTAAGACTTGTGGGTTTCAACTTCCATGCTATGCTGGCTGGAGAATTCTGGGAGTTGAAGTCCACAAGTCTGAAAGTTTGAAGACATCTGTCCTGGTGACTTCTGCCAGGTTCAGTTACTGCCAGAAGTTATATAAGGCCTGTCTGCTTGCCTTCCCTTAAGTATTTGTTTCGTGCAGTACCTTTAAAATTCTTCATGAGTTGAAATAATGCAACTTAACTAACCGATGCCTGTAAAGAAGGATCTGTGTCCCTGTCTCCTCTCCACCCCTTATTTCTAACATACTGGTTGTGCAAAGAAATTCTCAAAAGCCTAAACATCATCCTTAACTGCTTTCCATCTTCAAAGACCGGAATTAGAGGGCTTGCTCTCTAATGCTTAATGCTTTCCATTTCACTGGGTTTTTTACTTTGTTTCTCCTGACCTTTTGTCTCAGAGTGAAACGTCTTTGTTTTTGTTTTCCTAATCTCTCCAGTGAGAGTATATAACATTTTCAGCTAAATGGCCTTCTCTTTTCTACCGTCTTGGGGAAATGCTTTAATGACAAAATGATCCATTCATATCTATTGGCAACTGAAACCTTCCCCTTTTCTAGCCCGTGGAGACACATTTGGTCATTCTTAAAGATGGTTTACTTTATATCTCTTAAATTCTTCAAGACCTTCACGGCTGCTTTTGTAGAATTATAAAGTCAGTCTTTCATTTCTTTTATATTTCCTTCTTCCAGGGATATCCGAGGCACCTAACAACAATAAGTAAAAGAAAATTGGTATCTATTCTATAGACTAGTGATTTTCAACCTTTTTTGAGCCGCGGCACATTTTTTACATTTACGAAACCCTGGGGCACATTGAGCGGGGTGGGGGTGGCCTAAAAAAACTTTGGACAAAAAAATTCTCTCTCCCTTCCTTCCTCTTTCTTTCTCTTCCTTCCTTCCTCTCTTTTTTGCTCTCTTTCCCTCCCTCCTTACCTCCCTCTATGTCTTTCTCTCTCTCTCCTCTCTCTCTCTCTCCTTCCCTCCCTCTCTTTCTTTCTCTCTCTTGCTCTCTCTCTTGCTTTCTTTCTCTTGTTCTTTCTCTTGCTTTCTTTCTCTCCCTCTTGTTCTCTTTCTTGCTCACTCGCTCTTTCTCTCTCTTGCTTCCTTTCTCTCTCTCTTGCTTGCTTTCTCTTTTTTTCTCTCTCTCTTGCTTTCTTTCTCTCTCTGAGCTTCGCGGCACACCTGACCATATCTTGCGGCACACTAGTGTGCCATGGCACACTGGTTGAAAAACACTGCTATAGACCAAGGTTTATATTGTTGTAAACTGGTTGCGAGTTACATTAATTTGATTTATTTAATGCAGTCTGCGGAGAGGGGCGGCATACAAATCTGATTAATAAATGATTGATTAATAAATAAATAATTTTTGTACTAGATTATTTTTAACTATATTTTCTATCTTGTTGATAAGGCTTTTTTTGTTTTGTTTTTCTTACAGACTGGTTTGTTAGCCCGGCACATGCATTATTCACTAATTCTATTATTACATTTGTAGGCATATGTACCAATGTGTAGTCAGGTCATGGTCATGCACAGATTATATGTTATGTACTTTGAAAGTCCCTGAGCATGTAAAGTAGCTTTGCTTATTTCCTTCAGACTAGTTAGAACTGATTTAAGGCACTGTTGGGGTTTGTCACATGTCCATAGAAATGGCAGGTAAATAGATTGTTCACCTGAGGTCATTTAAGTAGCTTGTTTAATGTGGCATTGCTCTGGCATGGGTACTAAGCCAGGCAGTCAAATCATCAAGAGCCAAGACCTTACATCAAAGCAAAGTTCATCTCTATGTCAGTGCTCTTAATTCAGCCTGCATAAATGCTGTAATAATTAGTCATTTGATAGTGATAATTCAGGGTTTCCTATGTTTTTGTTTTTAATTGGTCCATGTCAGTAGAACGTTGTAATGGGTTCACAAATGTCTATCAACAGAAACAGCATTTCAAAATGCAGACCAAAGAATAGGATCAAGGCTGAGCTTAAAAAAGGGGTGGATCATCCAGCTCTGGGAAGTGACTTGGAATATTGCCTACTTTGATGTTCCCAAACCCCCATCCTCACCCCTTTGTCCTTCCATCTGTAACAGTTCTAACTGACAAACCAAACCAAGCAAGCACTGATGAGACGTTCCAATCTCTGAATGCAAAACTTTATTGAGTACATCATATCGGCAGAGATTGAAAGCAAAATCAACTCTACCTAATTCCCACAGTTTTCACATAATTAAAGAATAGACTCCCTCCTCCTATTAGTACAGATCACATCGTCCAATTACATGCCCAGGTATTGTTAGGGAAACTGTCCAAGTCTTTGTTGAACATCTAGTTAGATGACCTTGGTTCTCAAGGGACAATTTCTTGTTGTCACCTAGAACTGGCATTCTGAAAGTGGCTCTCTATTATTGTGGCAAACTGAAAAGCAGCAAGGGTTGTGACAGCAAAATCACGGTTTGAAGTTGACACCACCACTGTCATATGACCCACAACAGAATTGTTTTTAGGTGGCTGGAAAGAATTCCAGAAACCATTCTTGGTATGCTTGCTTTCCATTCTCTTTCCTATTGTGCCTTTTCTTTCAGCTTTGAAAAGTCCTTGTTGTAACACTAAAGACAAGCAAAACCACATGGACTTTTCCGTATTGGGTCTAGAGAGCAAAAATGATCCTTTAAAAATCTGTGGGGTTTCTCCCACCCCCCAAACTTGGCAGCTTGAAGATGTGTAGACATAAGTTGCCAAGTTTAAAAATTACTGATTTAAATTAAGCAAACAACTATGTAATAAGTCTCTGTATTCCAACACCCCAGGAGAATATAGACAATTGACTTAGATATCTACTAAGCAATGCTTTTGCAACAGAATCATTTTAATTTTGTAGATAATTCAAAAAAATCCATTGTCTCTCTTTATAATGTAATATTTTCTAAGCACCCTATCATGGATGAAAAATTACACTTGGCAGGTACAGGTATTTAACTTTTTAAATTGTAAGTAAATGAGAGCTCACAGTGATAATCAGAGGCTTGAGAGAAAGCTGTGAAAATGCTAAAGGCTAAATGGCCCATCTGTTTTCTTCTAGCGTCTACATCTTATTATTCCTTCTCCCAAGTGGGAAGTCACACAGGTATAAATGGATAAGCAGTACTCCATTTTGAAGTGACCACACATACTTACGATATTTTTCACTGATGCTTAAAAATTGAATGTATAACACCTGCATTCCAAATCAGTGTAATTCAGATGCAGATTTAATATTGCTTATTAAAAGTGTGATTCCTTTGTCATTTGTAAACAAGAGAAATATATCTGTGAGATAGAAATTAAAACATGCCATTAGCTATCCAATTTAATGTCCAAGATATTTGAATCAAATTTTCAGTGGTTTTATAGAATGACTTTCTAATCGAATACAGTAATTTACAACCAACTAATGCTTAAAATTGAAGAGTTGCAATGGTAGCACAAATGTAACTTCTTAACTCTATATACAACACCACACTTCTTACCTTCTTCATTTAAAATATCATAGCACCAATTTCCAAGTGATATTACCAAAGTATATTCTGGAAATAGAAATACTAAATAGATTGTTGAAGAAAATTTCAATCTTACTTACAACACAATAAATATATATACAGTATATCTGTGCACATTGTTGGATAATTTTACTTATTTTATATCATGTAAGCTGCCAAGAGTCATCTCACAGGGGGGGGATGGGTAGCATAAAAATATAATAAACAAACAAACAATTAAATAAATATTCTTTGCCTGCATATGCATCTTATTTTCAAAAAACATATTTGGACCTCCTGCTAAAGGGAAGTTTATCCTAGGTAGTTAATTCCAGATTTTTTTTCATACACTATTCGATTGCATGAGTCAATATTTTTTCCAAGACTAATTTAATTTGTGAACGCAACAAATATACTGTAAACAAATGATATAAACAAATTTTTAAACATGGCGTTTGTAAAATGAGTCCAGGTGTTTCCAGGGAGGTATACTACCAGAATTATTGCTATAGAGCCCCCAGGCCTCTAGTTTATCACCCTGTGTTAAGTGAAGTATGTTACTGTTTCTCATTAGGGTACAGTTCTTTTTTAACAGACTTGTTTAATGACTATTCACAGTTACTATGATTATGAAAAAGTAACTTTTATCTACAGCCTTCACAGATCTAGAAAGCAAAGGAAAGCTGAAGGTCAAAATCACAGTTGCAATGTCACAAAACAACCACGTCACTTAATGACCAAGTTGCCATTGAGAAGTTAGTAATATGGCTGTTAATTGAATCTGGCTTCCCCATTGACTTATCAGAAGGTTGCAATTAGAGACCACATGACTCTGGGACAGAGAAAGGTCATAAATATGAACCAGTTGTCAAACATCTGAATTTTGATCACATGATATTTTTTTATTTGATTTGATTTGATTTTATTTTATTTTATTTGATCTGATCTGATTTTATTTGATTGCCGCCCCTCTCTGTAGACTCGGGGCGGCTAACAACAATAATAAAACAACTTATAACAAATCTAATATTTAAAATAATTTTAAAAACCCTTATTTAAAAAACCAAACATACACACAAGCATACCATGCATAAATTGTATAGGCCTAGGGGGAAGGGAATATTTCAGTTCCCCCATGCCTGACGACAAAGGTGGGTTTTAAGGAGCTTACGAAAGGCGAGGAGAGTGGGGGCAATTCTGATCTCTGGGGGGAGTTGGTTCCAGAGGGTTGGGGCCGCCAGATAGAAGGCTCTTCCACTGGGTCCCACCAAACGACACTGTTTCGTCGACGGGACCCAGAGAAGGCCAATTCTGTGGGACCTAACTGGTAGTTGGGATTCGTGTGGCAGAAGGCGGTCCTGGAGATATTCTGGTCCAATGCCATGAAGGGCTTTATAGGTCATAACCAACACTTTGAATTGTGACCGGAAACTGATCGGCAACCAATGCAGACTGCGGAGTGTTGGGATAATGGGGATGTTTCAAATCATAGCTTTGAAAAACGGTCCTAAGTCACATTTACATTATTGTTGTAACAGTATAATGTATAAATAAAAAAAATGTATAAATAAAAAAATTAAAAATTGGGAGAATATTCATCTTTGAAGAAGCAAATTGGATATTGGGAGAAAATGTTAACTATAACCAAATAAAATGGATTTTAAAAAACCAAACCCTGTTCCCATGATGGCAAACCTCTGGCACGTGTGCCACAGGTAACATGTGGAGCCATATGAGACAGCATGTGAGGCACTGCTATATGTCAGCTCCAGTGCACATGTGCATGCTAACTGGCTGATTTTTGGCCTTCGGGAAGGCCGTTTCGCTTTCTGGGGACTTTAGGGAAGCTTCCCTGGAGGCTTTGGAGTGCAAAATACAGCACAATGAGCAAACTGGAAGTCTATTTTTCCATACTTCCGGTTTGCCTGTTTGCCTGTTTTTCAGCATCCAAGGCTTTAATGAGGCTTGTGCACATGTGCGGGGACAGGGGGGAATCATGCACATACACAGGGGCAGTGTGGGGATGTACACATAGATGGGGAGAGGGAATGGGTATGGGCACATGTGCATGTGCTAATACACGCACACACACCCTTTTGGCACACGAACCAAAAAAAGGTTTGCCATCTCTTCCCTATTCTAACATGATGTACTGCTGCCTAAATGTAAAGCCAAGCATGTTTGATCTGCAAGAGGGGGAGAGGCAATTCTTTCTGTATAAACAGAGGCCTTCACCATTCTTCCTTTCTTGTCTTTTCTTTCTAACAGGCGGAATCCTCTTCACTTCCATCTCATTGCAGACGCCATTGCCAAACAGATCCTGGCAACCCTTTTCCAGACATGGATGGTCCCTGCAGTGCGCATAAACTTCTATGATGCTGATGAGCTGAAGGTAAAATGTAACCCAAAAATTGCTTCATTTTGGGATTTCCTTGTGTAATTACATAAATCTTAAAAACGTGAAATTTGTCTCTTTGAGAAGGGCGGCATAGAAATCAAATAAAGAAGTAAGTAAGTAAGTAAGTAAGTAAGTAAGTAAGTAAGTAAGTAAGTAAGTAAGTAAGTAAGTAAGTAAGTAAGTAAGTAAGTAAGTAAGTAAGTAAACAAACAAACAAACAAACAAACAAACAAACAAACAAACCCATTTGGTTCAGAGATATAATCTGAATTTTTCCAGCTACAGCTTCCTGGAATTGCTTGCTTGGTTAAGCAGCTCTATGCTTTGCCTGCTGTACACAGCCAACTTAAAGGCCTATCCAGAGGTGGGCTGCTAAGGTGGAATCATGACGTGTGCTCACCCCCATGACTCTGAGTGCTGGCAGAGTCCTGTGCAATTCTGCTACTGCAGGTGCGCCCGTGTTTCGGTGCATTTTTTGCTTCCGCTCAGTGTGCCGAAACACAGGCGCACCTGTGTCTCCATGTGTGATTCTGTTACCTGCCCAGGTGCAGTAGCAGAATTGCGCTGGACTCCACTAGCACTCAGAGCCACGAGGGTGAGCACATGTCACCATTCTACTTTAGCAGCCCATCTCTGGGCCTATCATAGAAACATAGAAGACTGACGGCAGAAAAAGACCTCATGGTCCATCTAGTCTGCCCTTATACTATTTCCTGTATTTTATTTTACAGTGGATATATGTTTATCCCAGGCATGTTTAAATTCAGTTACTGTGGATTTACCAACCACGTCTGCTGGAAGTTTGTTCCAAGGATCTACTACTCTTTCAGTAAAATAATATTTTCTCATGTAGCTTCTTGTCTTTCCCCCAACTAACTTCAGATTGTGTCCCCTTGTTCTTGTGTTCACTTTCCTATTAAAAACACTTCCCTCCCGAACCTTATTTAACCCTTTAACATATTTAAATGTTTTGATCATGTCCCCCCTTTTCCTTCTGTCCTCCAGACTATACAGATTGAGTTCATTACGTCTTTCCTGATACGTTTTATACTTAAGACCATCCACCATTCTTGTAGCCCATCTTTGGACCCGTTCAATTTTGTCAATATCTTTTTGTAGGTGAGGTCTCCAGAACTGAACACAGTATTCCAAATGTGGTCTTACCAGTGCTCTATATAAGGGGATCACAATCCCCCTCTTCCTGCTTGTTATACCTCTAGCTATGCAGCTAAGCATCCTACTTGCTTTTCCTACTGCCCAACCACACTGCTCACCCATTTTGAGACTGTCAGAAATCACTACCCCTAAATCCTTCTCTTCTGAAGTTTTTGCTAACACAGAACTGCCAATGCAATATTCAGATTGAGGATTCCTTTTCCCCAAGTGCATTATTTTACATTTGGAAAAATTAAACTGCAGTTTCCATTGCTTTGACCATTTATCTAGTAAAGCTAAATCATTTACCATATTACAGACCCCTCCAGGAATATCAACCCTATTGCACACTTTATCTATGCATTCACTTTTTAACATTGAACAATTCAATTCCAAACTTAGAAATTTGTACAAAATTGTGCAATATGGGGATCTGTTCATTAAAAAAAACCCACATTGCATTTCTAAAACAATTTGCCTGCACACAAAAAAAAAGCATTATAAAATGTCAGTTTGTACTAGCACACCATAAAAGCCTTCCGCATATAAACAAACTCTTTCCTAGCGAAAAGTGTGTAGAAATTCTCAGATATGCAGATCATGGTTGCCCCAAAGGTGCTTTTTCAGGAGACAACTGGACTTTCTTGGGTTATTTTTAAGGTGTTTCGCTTAAATGGTGGAAGGTCTTAAGCATAAAACGTATCAAGAAAGACTTAATGAACTCAATCTGTATAGTCTGGAGGACAGAAGGAAAAGGGGGGACATGATCAAAACATTTAAATATGTTAAAGGGTTAAATAAGGTCCAGGAGGGAAGTGTTTTTAATAGGAAAGTGAACACAAGAACAAGGGGACACAATCTGAAGTTAGTTGGGGGAAAGATCAAAAGCAACATGAGAAAATATTATTTTACTGAAAGAGTAGTAGATCCTTGGAACAAACTTCCAGCAGACGTGGTAGATAAATCCACAGTAACTGAATTTAAACATGCCTGGGATAAACACATATCCATCCTAAGATAAAATACAGAAAATAGTATAAGGGCAGACTAGATGGACCAGGAGGTCTTTTTCTGCCGTCAGACTTCTATGTTTCTATGTTTCTATAAGCTATTTTATCTAACAAGGTGTCTAACAAGGATATGGAAAATAGAAGCACGTATTCTAGGTTACTTTTCATCATCATCATTATTATTATTATTATTATTATTATTATTATTAATTGGATTTATTGCTTGATGTTATTTTTCCATATTACCATACTTGTCTCCATTTTCCATTAAAGATATGCTTTTTTAAAAAAAAAAAACCATACTTTTATTTGAAAGCAGCAAGCCCTTTTTATTTCTAGCAATCTCAGATGTGCTTAGAATTGCAACATTAAATTAGATTGTGGTTATTTACAGGTGTGGGTTGGAAGTACAGAAAGAATGTCATCCTGTGAAATTGTTGAAAATACTTTGACATCTAAAGGCTGTGATAGTAATTTTCATGGCGTATCAAATCAATTTCTTGATTAAGATCCTGTAAAAAGCTAAAAACATATTTAGCAAATTGCTGTACTAATTTCCAAGCCACTCCACACATTAGAAGGAAGTGAAAACAGAATGTAATTTGAGAAAGTGGCAATGTGAAGGATTATCTGTCAGAAAATACTTCCATCTTTTTTTAAAAAATCAGTTTAGCTTGTATATTAAGCAATGAGCAAATATTGACACAATTCATCTTCCTTTTGAAAACTAGTTTGAAGAAAACTGGAAGGTAATATGAAATTAATAGATAGATTAAATTACAGTACCCATTACTTCCAAATGGCATGATTGGCCATGCTAATTCAGGTAGAGAAAAGCTGCAATTCAAAGCATTTGAAGAATAGTCTATTAGGAAGGGCATTGCCCAGTTAATATCTTACCCAGAAAATGAATACAAAATCATGTTTATAAGAATCTGGGTCTTGGATTAGATTTTCCAGTAAACCATTTGATGCTTCATGCATGGAAAATAAAATAATAAAGTGGGCAAAATGTAGGATTTGAACACAATTGTCAAGAATTAACACATAAGAGTTCTTGCTTGCTTTTGGCTTTAGCACTAGTTGCAGTTACTGTGAACATTTTTATTCCCAAAGGACTTCTGGACAATGGTCTGAATACAAATCATTTGAACCTTTGTTGAGAGAAGAAACCTAGGAAAGGTCACCTTGATCAGATAATTTGATAAATCTATCTTGGCAATAGTCATAGAATCCTCAGAATTTGAGATTCCTAGCTTATGAATATAAATTAATCCTGAACTACTTTAGATTTCCAAATCGATTATGATTCAAATGCTAAGAGACCTTTCCGATAGCTTTTAACATAATTCCTTAAAAACACTTCATATGCCTTTGATTCATAGTAAATGTCTATTATCATGGAACTGTAAAGATTTGAGTCTTGCAAGCTTTCTCTCTGATCATCACTATCAGCAATATAGTAATAATAAGCCTACCAATGAGTCTGTAAAAGTAAAAACTTTGTCAGGTAGTATGTCAATTAAATTTTTTTTAGCCACTAAGCTTTGCGTAAGTTAGTTTACCACCGGAATGGAATGGAGTGGAGTGGAGTGGAGTGGAGTGGAATGGAATGGAATGGAATGGAATGGAATGGAATAGAATAGAATAGAATAGGAAACACAAGAAATTTGTCTTGGTGCATATGCTCTCAGTGTACATAAAAGAAAAGATGAGTTCGTCAAGAATCATAAGGTACAAAACTTAATGATAATCTGGATACAAATAAGCAATCAAATCATATTATGAACCAGTTAATATAAATTGTAAGGATACAAGCAATACAGTAAATGGGAGGGGATGGGTGATGGAAATGATGAGAAGATTACCGGTAATAGTAGTGCAGATTTAGGAAATAATTTGAGAGTGTTGAAGGAATTATTTGTTTAGCAAAGTGATGGCATTTGGGGAAAAACTGTTCTTGTGTCTAGTTATTCTGTTGTGCAGTGCTCTATAGTGTCACTTGGAAGGTAGGAGTTGAAGCACTTTGTGTCCAGGATGTGAGGGGTCTGTAAATATTTCCACAGTCCTCTTTTTGACTGGTGCAGCATACAGATCCTAAATGGAAGGCAGATTAGTAGAAATTATTTTTGCTGCAGTTTTAATTCTCTGAAGTCTGTGTCGATCTTGCTGGGTTGCAGAACCAAACCAGACAGTTATAGAGGTGCAGATGACAAACTCAATAATTTCTCTGTAGACAATTATTTTATTTGTTGTAGATGTTATGTACTTTTGAAGATCCCTGCCTTGGTGCATATGCATATTTCAGTATTGTAATAAATAAATAAAATACTGTATTCCCTCTCCTTTTAAACAGATTATTATAGTTTCTTATCTAAAATTCAGTCATATAGTTGTTCACCTTAATGCAAACACTTGGAGACATGCTTGATGAAAACTGAAAAATTATTTTCCCTTTTCAAAGACTTATAAAATTAAGTGGAATATATTTGTAGTTATATATATTTTTCTTCTTAATGTTTTTATTTATTGTGATTTTCTTACCTTTTTTGTATGTGAAGAATTGTTCACTTCACTTCAAATACAGTATTTTTTTTAAAAAAACTTAATATTAAGAGTTATTTATTCTCTTTAATACTCATAAATCTTCCAAATCTTTGGTTTTAATCTTTTCTAGTCATATCTGAAATATTATCTTTGATCTGTTTCTTGATCACTTAAGAAAGAATTCAGTTTTTATTACTTAATTTATTCTTGCCTGCCTTATTTATTAATTTATTGTTGTGTCTCATTTTGCTTAATACTTTATTTGCTCAAATTCATTTCAAGTGCTTGTGTGCACAATGTTCATTTAGCTACATTTTTCTCACTTAAACCTGTTGCCTTTTATTTTCCCTTCTTTGGCTTCTGTGCTGTATGTACATCATACAAAAAAGTTAAGTTCTCATTATACTTTTATATAGAAGTAATTTTGCACTTCTCTGTATATAATTTCTATTTGAGTTTAGTGTGTTCTCTTTTCCTGGTCTCATCTTCTATCTGCAGACTGTTTTTATTTTGTGGCTGGAAGGTCAGTCTTCTGTTCATTAACATTTGGGCAGGAGATGTCTTACCCTCAGCTAGAGACTTCATCTATTCAGGTGCCGTATGGCCACTTTCTATGATCAGTGCCTTAATGGGATTTTTCACATTGTGCCGCAAAGCTTTTTCCTTTTAAGCGTAATTGGATTGTGTTAGAAACAGTGAGTTTTCTGCATTTTAGCAGTTAATTAGTTGTCACTTTTGGCAATAGTGCTCTTCTTATTACAGAATGCAGTCAGTCCATTTGTTGTGTCAGTTTCAAAATATCAGTCTAGAGAATAAGTCTACGATTTTTTTCCCATTTTTTGGGAAGACTCCTTTCAAATTAATTACAATCTTTCCCTGAGTAGTTCCCTCGGTAATGCCATCATTTATTCTGGTCTTACAACTAGTCAATCATCTTCATAATAGCTTTCTACCTCTTCTTTAGAGGTTGAAGTTTCCTATTATTCCATTATGATCTTGTTTGCACCTGCAGCCCAATGTAAATATAATTATCACTCCAATGTGCATCCTATTTGGGTTCAATTTCAAATCTCTGTCCTCTTTTTTAATAATATTTTCAGGATCTCTTTCATACAGTAACATTATTAGTGATTTTCATGGACGTTAAAAAACTATATCGGCAGTCCAACAACTGCTAATAATCAATTTTAGAGGACAAAGGATATTTCTGCCTGAAGACATTGCATCTAGTGGGAAAGCAGCTATGTACCTTAACAACTCCAAAATGTTAGCTATTTTCTAGAGATAGACTAATTAATTTGTGGCTGTATTGATGGATAGATGGGAGGGAGAGCGGGAGGGAGGAAGGAAATTCTGGTTTTTTTTGTTTGCCTTGGTTTTTCTTTGCAATGTTATTCCTCAATGGAGATTGTGAGTATTACATATTTTTCAGGAACCCCTACTTTATTATGCTTGTGTCACTTGGATTTTGGACAAAGAAATAACTGGTATCTTTGCAACAACTCTTCCTTATAGGAACTACTCGGAATTTTTTTCTTGAAAAGAAATGCGGATTTTTCTTAAAAAAAATAATTTCTCTTTTACATGAAACTATAATGAAGTACACCGTGAAGGTTAGAGTAGTTTAAGGCGGGGCAGGATTACATTATGGAAATTTTGCTGGTTCTTGGCATCTTGATTGCCAGATGTTAAGAAGTGTGCTCATTCCTCAAGGTATCGGAGTGGGGTGGTTGTGCGAAAGTATCCCAAGTTGTTTTGTTTTTGGTTTTCTTTCCTCTCTTAACGTTGTTTGCCAATTTGCTGGGCACTGCATCTAGAACACATTGGATATTAACGAAGCTGTAGAGGAATCTTAGAGAGAGAGAGATTTCTTCTATAAACTGTATTTACATCTTTGTTTGATAGATTATTTCCCTGTTTCTTAGCTTGAAAAAATTAATTTCATGATTAGTCTTTAGCAATTTACTTATTAGCAGTTCCATCCAGCCGCCCCGAGTCTTCGGAGAGGGGTGGCATACAAATCTAAGTAATAAATAAATAATAAATAATAAATTGCTTACAATATACTCTTAAGTTGCAAGCTTGGAGGTCATATAAATTATTTGTTTGCTTATTATTTATTCAAACATGCCCAGTACTGTCAAAATCAAGTTCCATAAACTTAAA